>NC_074702.1:25958241-26558241 GCF_029448725.1 Salvelinus fontinalis | reverse complement strand
TTTTTATATCCAAAAGTACAATAAAATTTAACTGGTTCCAAAGTAGCAGCCAGAGGGGTATTCCAGGAATGACAAATAAAACCCTCAAAATTATTTTTACTCCATCCCTTCGGCCATGTTTGGAAATGATGGGAAATAAAAATGACTTCAACAGCCTACGGTTTTATTCCACATGAAGGACACCTACTCCCAACATTAAAAGGTGATCAAGAGGAAATAAACAGAAGTATTCATGCAAATAGTGCACATTTATCTTGTCCCACTATATTAGAGAGCATTGTGGGTCCTCACGGCAAGCCGTTTGACAGGCAAATGAGTCACAGCGATTTAACTGCGGCATTATGAATAAACAGATTGATGGAGCCTAAATGTGTCGCTGCTTTCGGTCTAGGCCCCTTATGCATATTTTGGTCATTCCGCGAAATGAGTGCCTTTTAAATATTTGATATTTTAAGTAGAAATTGTGCACCAATATTTAATTTTAAAAGCCTGTTATATGGTCTATATGTGTAAAATAGACCACAAGGATAACTCAATACATCTGATTTTCAATATGAATAAAGACTTGCTAAAGTTTAAAAAAAATGTCCCTCCATGCACCCTCTGTGAATTCTAGGAACATTTGAACCCACTTATTCCCAAAATGTCTCCAAGTTTTCACCATAATTGTAGAGCCCTGGTTATTTCGTTGCTTTCACAAAGTCATTTCTGGAGATTATTATTCCTTTGTGATTAGTGATTCATTTACAGCTGTCCCTCATTTTAAAGTCAACCCTGTTATGGGAACTGAACTCCCGTTTTAATATGGTGAAACTATTCCTTTTCAAATATATATTATTTTAAAGAAACATCGAACATCTAATAGTCAGATCATAGTGTACAAGCAGGTGAGCTGGATCTACTCTTTTTGGCTATTTCCATGTTGGAAAACTGAGCGGGACGAGCAGAACACGTCAACCCTGTCACCCATAGACATGCAAGAAATGTCTTAACAATTTAAACTTTTCGGCTTGCATTCAATTGCCCCTCCCTGTTGCACACAACACATCAAATCACATTTTATTTGTCACATGCGCAGAATACAACAGGTGTAAACCTTATCGTTAAATGCTTACTTACAAGCCCTTAACCAACAATCTAGTTCAAGAAATAGAATTAAGAAAATATTTACTAAATAAACTAAAAGAAAAAAGAAAAGAAAAAGGCCAAAAAGATCATCAAGGACAACAACCAACTGAGCCACTGCCTGTTCACCCCACTATCATCCAGAAGGCGAGGTCAGTACAGGTGCATCAAAGCTGGGGCCGAAACTGAAAAACAGCTTCTATCTCAAGGTCATCAGACTGTTAAAAAGCCATAACTAACACATTAGAGGTTGCTGCCCTATACATGTAATGGCCTGGGTGTAGCTGGTGCAGAGGAGTTAGGCGCAGGACAGCACAGATAAGTAATAAAAGTAACTTTACTCAAAATTACTAAATACATGTAGTAATACCAAGCCCACACAAAAGGACCGAAATACATAAAACAAACACGCACAAAAACCATGGGGAAAACAGAGGGTTAAATAATGAACATGTAATTGGGGAATTGAAACCAGGTGCGTAAAACAAAGACAAAACAAATGAAAAATGGATCGGCGATGGCTAGAAGGCCAGTGACGTCGACCACCGAATGCCGCCCAACAAGGAGAGGGACCGACTTCGGAGGAAGTCGTGACAATATACATAGACTTGAAATCACTGGCGACTTTAATAATAGAACACTAGTCACTTTAATGTTTACATATTTTGCATTAGCCAACTCATATGTATATACTGTATTCTATCTTAGTCTGTGCCGCACTGACATTGCTCGTCCAAATATTTATATATTCTTAATTCCATTCCTTTACTTAGATGTGTGTGTGTATTGTTGTGAAATTGTTAGATATTACTGCAGTTGGAGTTAGAAACTCAAGTATTTCGCAATACCCGCAATAACATCTGCTAAATATGTGACCAATGAAATTTGATTTGATTTTGATTCCCTCTGTCATACGGGAATTTTGGGCTGATTTAAGATGGAATCGTCAACCCTGTTATTGGAGTTTATTAATTTTTGAGTTTGAGTTGAGTTTATTTTTACAGGGACAGTGCACATGAATCAACGTTTCAGTAAAAGTGCCGGTTTTAGCCAGCCGGCTAATATTCAACCGCAGTCCCTGGTCAGGTTATTAAAAACAATTACAATATAGACAATCATTGAGCACATGCAGAGCAACATAGGACAAGCAAGACGTAGCATACAGACAGAGCAACATAGAACAAAAAGCAGCAAGACAAAATTCATAAACGCAACAAAGTGTTTCCACACCTCACAAGCTACAGACAACAGACAACATGGAGAGCGGCAATACACAGCTAGGGATTATGTTCACAAATCTGATTGACCTTTAGCCATGTCTTCATGCATTTTGTGAAAGTGTGATATGTGGTGCAGTTATGTGTGTCTGATGGCAGTGTATTCCAGACATAGACAGAGAAAGCGGATTTACTAAAGGTGCTTTTCCTTAAGGGAACTATACCGTCACCTCTCATGGCAGACCTTGTGGATCTGCTGCCACGTTTGGGTTTTCTGTTTAACAAAAATTCTGAGTGGATTTTATTCGGCACTTACTATAGTCCTTTTTTATTTAACCTCTTGAGATGGGAAAAAAATAATTAGGAAGTTGAACATGAGCTCTTTATCACAGAATGTTAAATATGAAATAAAAATCTTTTTTTTTTTTCTTCAAGTTACACTTCTCAAAAAAGCACAGAATCGGTGGAATGACCCATCTCACACTCCAAATGTGAATTGGCAGTGCTATGCCAGGATGCCAGTTACATTTTAGCAAGGCAGTCAACACAATCTGGGTTTAATTCTGAGTGTCAAAAACAAATATAGGGCACATCAAATTAGACTAAGTCACACATCCACAGTTTGTTTAAAATGTTTCCAAAACTCAAAAAGTTCACAAAAGTCACTATGAGTGACTGGGCTACATCCCATCATATTCACCCCTCTCTCTTTTTGACCGCTCCCTCTACACTCTCAAATATACAGGGTTAAAAACAACAGAACTTGGCTTATAGCCACAATCTCTATTGTGTAATGCTGTAAGAAATACACTCATTGACATTGCATCCCAGAAACACAATCCTTTTACAAATGTATTGTCCCTCCTTTGTGAAGCAAGTGCAGGCAACGCCATAGGTTGAACGTTCTCCATCATGATAGGTAGGCCCAGATAGTTCCTCCCAGCATGTTGTGCTGCCGTCTGTCCTGAGCTGTGTAGCGGCAGGCCTGTCTGTGTGGCAGGCATGTCTGGTTGATAGGCTGAAGTGGACAAGCAGCCAGTTATTAATGGCTGCCCCTTATTTTAATCTGGTCCAGGGTTAGTGGTTTACACACTAGGGGCTTGTTGTATTTCTTGCTGGTCAATATTCTGCTCTTTTAAACCTTTACAGCGGAGAGGCTTGTTGTGACCCAGGGGTTGATGCATCGATGTTATAGTTGCTGTATTGGACGCTTCAGGAAGAGTTATCTTCAGCTAGTTTGATGTGGAGTAGCTAATGTCTCTGAGAGCCTTTCAACAGAAGATCCGACGGTTGCGAGGTCTCATTAACGGAAGGAAAACAAACTGCCTGGAATGATTTTCTTTGCTCATCATGTTGTATTTGGTAAGATCAAAAGGAAGGGTGTTGTGTTTTTCCCTGGAGATTTCAATAGACTCATATGTTGCTATAACTTGTAAATAGTCACTAAAATACTCACTGTCAATTGTTGTTTGTTTTTCATCCTGGCAGTTGTCGTGCCTTGATCCTCGAGAGCCACATTAGCAGCTTTGACTTCTGACTTCGGGGGATGGAACTTCCAAGTTGCATCATGATCGATCCCTGATTTGCTTTAACCGCTGGTAATTACTATGATATTGACCAATTTTTCCCCCACGAACAGCCAATTAGATACAAAGAACATCCAATGGGATCCTGTTTAATTATATCTTATTTACCCCATCCTGTTTTATTTAGATCTTATTTACCCCATCCTGGTTTATTTAGATCTTATTTACCCCATCCTGGTTTATTTAGATCTTATTTACCCCATCCTGGTTTATTTAGATCTTATTTACCCCATCCTGGTTTATTTAGATCTTATTTACCCCATCCTGGTTTATTTAGATCTTATTTACCCCATCCTGGTTTATTTAGATCTTATTTACCCCATCCTGGTTTATTTAGATCTTATTTACCCCATCCTGGTTTATTTAGATCTTATTTACCCCATCCTGGTTTATTTAGATCTTATTTACCCCATCCTGTTTTATTTAGATCTTATTTACCCCATCCTGTTTTATTTAGATCTTATTTACCCCATCCTGTTTATTTAGATCTTATTTACCCCATCCTGTTTTATTTAGATCTTATTTACCCCATCCTGTTTTATTTAGATCTTATTTACCCCAGTGAGCATCCCCCCCATCTATTTCCACCCAAAGGTTGCCTCGGGGGTGACGTGCTAGGGCTGTTGTGGCTGTACACGTATGGTGCCGTCTGTCTTCTGTGCGTTGGTGATGACTGAAGGGGTATTACTCCTGTGATCCTTGAACTCTCATGGTTTCTAATGATCATCACTAACTTCTTAAGGACCAGACCTGGTAAAGCATGTGTCTGTTGCCCCCTCTCTTTGTCATGGTCCTTCGAGACGCATATGAAAAACTAGCCCAGAACAACGACCGACTAACATGAGTCTCAGTCCATTTTCCCATTAACAGATTATCCAACTCTTCTTTTTCAATGGAATCCATTTCTATTTCAATTAAGAACATTGAGTTTTCCAAAGGGATGGTGACCCTTCTGGCAAGAAATCTATTTAGCAGGGGCAGTTGGGGGATTCTGAATCCCATTGTTTAGAAGTGTGGCTTGTGTGTGACATGTTTGCATGTTTGTAAATGTAATCCACAGCAAATCAATAATCCATCATTGACATTGGTGTCTACCCCAGTCCAATTTAATTACGGTTATTGTTGGAACCAGAGGGGCATTAAAGCAGGATCAATTAGTTAGTCAGCTAACTTTGATAAACAACCAGGAATAACAGTTGATTTTCTGGTTAATTTAAAAAGCTAAACATAGATATTTTTGTTTTTAGTTGATGAATAAATTAGACCATACCCATTTCAGCTTATGATTCTGAAAACAAAGAAGTTATTATTTCAGAATATTCAGGCAAATTAGATGGCCAACTGCTTTGTTGCAGGGCGTCAGTTTAGTGCCCTGTTCCTTTGCTTCTGGTCTTCATTTCGGATGCACAACTGACCAAGGCGATCATTTTGGCTGAGTGATGGTTATCGACCAGGGGCTAACAGCCCCTTACAGGTTTCTCTCAGCCTTCTCTAATGTTTAGTCCTCATGCGTTGGAATAAGATAACTGCGGAAATAATCCTCTAATAGTGGAGAAGAGACATTTTGCACCCACACACTCCTTTAGTAGACCTCTAGAGGCTGTTTGGTACGCTCAATTCAATTCCAAAACACTCTTGATAGGAACATTCAAGCAATGGCTTTTTAATGGCTAAAACAACAATTAGCCATACTTTACAGCAGGTATGTGGACCATAGAAATTAGAATAGAATGCAATAAACAGACCATTACCCCGATGCAATTAGAACACTGTAAACCTTTTTCCATATCAACTGCAGTGATTAAATGTCCGTGTTTGCTAGGTAGTTATAAAATATCAATGGGATACAATCTAAAATGGTAAACGCCTGCTCTGTGATACTTGGATAGTGCTCACCCATCAGCAAAACCCAAGTGCATTTTTGGTTGCACAGCACCATCTTCTGGCTGTTCCTGCCGATGTCTCTCAGGCTGGACAGATAAACGCTGCCTTTAAAACTATTTTCCCTGGCTCTTCTGAATGTAAAAATAATCAAATATGACAAACAGTCACATGTATTATTCCAGCTAATCCAACATTAAAATGTGATCAAGAGAAAATAAACAGGGTGTATTCATGGTAATAGAGCACATTTATCTTGTCCCATCATATTCGGGAGAGTATTGTGGGTCCTCACGCAAGGCGTTTGGCAAGCAAAAGAGGACTAAATAGGACTAAATAGACAGGATAAATTGACAGTGTCAAATGTGTTGCTAGTATTGCATATTTAGCAGTCTCGATGACTGCGAATTCGCTGCAACGCCAGAGAATGTAGGCTAATTTAAATCTTGTCAGAGGCAGCCAATTCATTCTAGGAGGGTCAAAAACAAATGGAGCACATCCAATTAGAGTAGGCCAAGCATTCACAGTGCTGTATTGTGTTCCAAAAGTAAGAAATGACTCACAAAATTGTCAAAACCCTTGAGAGAAAATGCATCAAAGTGCTGTGTTTACTTTGTCTAAAGTTATTGTACAGGTTTGCTGTAATATGATGGTACATCACTCCCCCTTCTGCAAAGATTAAGAATGACATGTTAATAATGTACTGGGAAAGTATACAGAAGTGAAGTGGGAAGAAAAAGTATGTGAACCCTTTGGAATTACCTGGATTTCTGCATAAATTGGTCATACAATGTTATCTGATCTTCGTCTGTCACAACAATAGACAAACAGTGTGCTTAAACTAATAACACAAATTGTATTTTTCTTGTCTATATTGAATACATACTTTAAACATTCACAGTGTAGGTTGGGGAAAGTATGTGAACCCCTAGGCTAATGACTTTTCCAAAAGCTAAATTGGAGTCAGCTAATCTGGAGTACAATCAATGAGACGAGATTGGAGATGTTGGTTAGAGCTGCCTTGCCTTATAAAAAAACTCACAAAATTTGAGTTTGCAATTCACAAGAAGCATTGCGTAATGTGAACCATGCCTCAAACAAAAGAGATATCAGAAGACCTAAGATTAAGAATTGTTGCACTTCCATAAAGCTGGAAAGGGTTACAAAAGTATCTCTAAAAGCCTTGATGTTCATCAGTCCATGGTAAGACAAATTGTCTACAAATGGAGAAAGTTCAGCACTGTTGCTACTCTCCCTATTATTTAAAAATAAGGAAAAAACATTGAATGAGTAGGTGTGTCCAAACTTTTGACTGGTACTGTAGTTGTAGAGTAAGTTGGCCGGGACTCAGTGCAAGGCGCGTCATGTCGCTGCACACTACAACAACTTTAGTCCGCAATTTACGCTTGAGAGGAAATGGGCCGCGTTTACCATAAATGTGATCTCCGCAAATGTTATGGAAAGGACTTTAAAAAGTCATTGTTGGCTGTATATTGCTGCACGCTTTAACACCTCTTGCATTGAATCCCAGCCCTTTTTCTTTATAGCTGACCTTTGAAGCAAATTAGGCCTACTTTTACTGGAGAATCAGTAGTAATTGTGTTGCAGAAAGAAACATTGCATCAGAGAAACATTTATTTTGATAAATTACAACTTTAATTTGGTATATTGTTTCATTTCAACATTACTGCATTAGTTTGTTTTCGTAATCCAAGGTTTGGAATGCTTAAGCTAGGCTAACCAACAATACAGTGCACAGTTGTCACTAGTGTCATTTATCATACAGTTTCATGTTTTACAGTAACATTATATATTTATATAACATATTGACTTATAGATTTGAATTCACTTGTATAGAAAATAAAACATTTGTATTATTGCGAAGTACACATTGCAAATCACTGGAGATCAATTAGCCGACATTAACACAGAAAACAAGAGATCTAGGTAAACAAACAAACAGATGAGTGGCTGGTGGGCAATACAATCGCCATGCTGTGGACGCATCTGTAGCAGAGCAAAGGGAATTCATGAAGAAAAGCATTCATCCTAGTCAGATTTAAGTCAAACTTAGACTGCTTCCCTGCTTCTCTGTCTTGCATGTGGCATAGACGGATCCAAATTCGCACCTGACCTTACCGTAAACTAGTATACCACACATACATCCCCTGTGTTACACTAGCCATGCAAAGCCTGTGTGACCAAAATACCCGTACTTATTGCTCTTGCTTTAACGTGAGTGTTTTGAGTTAAAGGTATCGGTTAAAGTGCTTTTATCAATATGGCGTGGCAAATTGTTAAAGACTCAGGGGTAAGGAAAGGAAGTCTACATACATTGTTCATCGCTTATAAATGTACCAGGCTGCAGTATGTTTAATCAAGATGTTATATCATGTGTCACATGTGCACTTCAGGAGTGAGATCACTCTGAGAAGTTGTTTTTTTAGACAATCAAATCCCTTTGGACATATGCAAATGATGACTGTGGAATAATTATTCAAGTCCAACCACCTGTCGAGTCTCAGCAGGAGAAAAGAAAACAAGAAAGCTCTTTTCCACTACGGCCAGTAACGGGTCAGGCCATAATAAACATGACCCTCTGACAGATTGTCAACCATCATAGTCCTATCAAGGTTGATTTTATACCCATGATCTACTGCTCCCACCTATCAATGTAAGGAGAACAATCACTTTGTAACGACACTCGTTTGGATGAAAGAAGCGTTTGGTCTCTAATGTCAGTCTGGTTCGGTTCCAGTAAGGCAGCCAACCATAAGATGGAGTGACTTTAAAAAGCACATAGACCCATGTCAAGCACATGAAGCAATATAAAGCACATGGAGCCAATGTAAAAAGTGTATGAAACCAAATAAAGCATGTGAACCGAATATAAAGTACTCGAAGCAATATAAAGCATATGAACCAAATGAAGCACATCGCAACACATCGTAGAACACATGAAGAAATACAATGCAAAGGAACCCAAATAAAGCATGTGAACCGAATGGTAAAATCACATGTAGCAGCAATTATACAAATGTAAATAAACACATGTAAAGCACGCATAACGCAGACAGAACCACAAGCATGGCCAAACTTAGTCCTGGGTAACAAATACCCTCCTCCTTGCGATTCCATGAACCCACTTCCAAACGAGGCCAGAGAATTTATACAGACATAGCTTCAACAATCCATTAAATGCGAAAAATTATTCAGCGTGGAGCTGAGAAAGGAAACAAAAATCCATTTGCATTTGAACAATTAAGGAAATGAGTGAAGCAAGACATTGAAGCCACTTCACCCTCCTTCCCTACAGGAAGTATTAAACAAAAGGCTGCTGCAACGTGATAGACATAGCATTGTCATTCACAAATTAATATTAAAGTCCCTAGAGTGGTTGTATGGCTTGAGATTTAGTTGTCTGCAAGGAACGAAAACACAACGATGCCGAGAGTGTTACAAACACACTGGACGATTTTCAGACACCAACCAGGGCTTGCTTCGATACAAAAACGATTTGGATGGGAAAATCTGTGTTTAAACCATTGGTGCACAATATGGTTGGTGAGAAACACCCTGAATTTGATTTTAAGATAGCCTACATGTACTGGGCAACTACACTGAACAAAAATATAAACGCAACATGTAAAGTGTTGGTTTAAAGTCTTGAGCTGAAATAAAAGATCCCAGAAATGTTATATACGCACAAAACATGTTATTTTGCCAAAGATTTTGTGCACAAATTAGTTTACATCCCTTTTAGTGAGCACTTCTCCTTTGCCAAGATAATCCATCCACCTGACAGGTGTGGCATATCCAGAAGGTGATTAAACAGCATGATCATTACACAAGTGCACCTTGTGCTGGGGACAATAAAAGGCCACTCTAAAAGGTGTTGTGTGACAAAACTGCACAATGCCACAGATGTCTCAAGTTGAGGGAGTGTGCAATTGTCATGCTGACTTGCAGGAATGTCCACCAGAGCTTTTGCCAGTGAATTGAATGTTCATTTCTCTACCATAACCCACCTCCAATGTCGTTTTAGAGAATTTCTCACAGTACGTCCAACCAGCCTCACAACCACACATCATATGTAGGGTGTTGTGTGGGCGAGTGGTTTGCTGACGTCAATGTTGTTAACAGTGTCCCATGGTGTTGGTGGGGTTATGATATGGGCAGGCATAAGCTACGGACAACGAACACAATTGCATTTTATCAATGGCAATTTGAATGCTCAAAAATACGGTGACAAATTCCTGAGGCCCATCGTGAGGACCATTTTTTTTTTAGTTATCTGTGACCAACAGATGCATATCTGTATTCCCAGTCATTTGAAATCCATAGATTAGGGCCTAATGAATTGATTTCAATTGACTGATTTCCTCATGTGAACTGTAACTCTGTAAAATCTTTGAAATTGTTGCAAGTGGCATTTATATTTTTGTTAAGTATAAATTTAAAGATCGGTCTTCTGAACACTAACAATAACAGTAGTTCCTCCTTTCCAGCAGGAAACCATTGACGGTCTTTAAGTGGTGGCCAAATAAAAGTGCGATGGGAAAGCTTCGAAGTAAACTGCTCTTCCACTAGCACTAAGGCAAATTTTTAGAAACAGTTTCCAGGGCTAGTTTCCAAGCTAAAGTTGACTTTCTATGGCTGCCCTTACATAACCCGTTTCAGAAACCTTGTAAATGTCATGTTCATACTATACTAGATTTCTGGTGTTGTTTAAATAACAATACAATGGAGAGAAATATCTGCCAGGGAAGTATCAAATGTCAATCATTCCGTAAAGCTTCATTTTAATCCCCTCTCTGATCAATAAGACTTTGTCCTCGTCTACTCTCACAGCCGAAGCAGCCTGTCCTTGACATTTCAACACATCATTCAATTTGGTTTCAGTAAAGAAAGTGAGACGCTTGATATATTTTACTTTCCTGGACTCAACCTACAAGTACCCGCCACTGCAATGCCCATGTGAGGGAATGGGAACATGAAAGGAGAACACCACCCACACACACACACAATGTAGTACTTTATGTGCGCGAGTGGCCACAGTTTCTTAGAAGCACGCCATTACGTCGTCACACCGTCCTCATGTTCCCCTCTCTACTGTAACCTCAGTAACCACCGTGCACCTCTTCCTCCCTCTCGCTCTCCTCCCCTAAGCTGTAACGAGACCCCTCTCTCACCTCCCTTCTCTCCTCAGCTGTAACGAGACTCTCTCTCTTTCTGGGCGTAAAGTGACAGCACACGGAGGTCAGAGAGGAAGGTGACAATCAGCAAACTAGGCCACGGTCTTGGACATCTTAGGCTTCTCTAGTTGAGACAGACTCCAGCTAAAGTTGTCACTCATGCTACAAATCTAAGATGGTTATACAGTAGGTGGGTTGAGGGGCAACAGTAATCACATTGACCATATAGCTAACGGTCTTTTGAAATAAATTACTCAATTGTTCCTATTGATCGTATGGCTTTGTGTAGAAAAGAGAAGCAATGTACTGTATACATAATACAAGCATATACTGTACATGTCAAGGTTTTCATTGTCTTACACAAACCCTAGATTAGCTTTACACTGTTGTGCGAGCAGAATAGGTGTTGGCTCTTGCATTCGGATGTGAATTTGCTTACAACTAGCTAGCGCACTGCCCGTGATGGTTATAGACCTCAATGTTAGCAGAGGAGCGATGACCTCTTCGTTTGCGTCGACATTACAGCATGGCATTTGCTTTAAAGGGCATCGTTCGATTAAAATGGTTATAATCAATATAATCGCTATGCACATTTTACACCAATATAATGCATTGAATAGCTAGTTTTGCCTATGTCCTCATGCCTGTATCTCCAGGCCATCATGATAAATAACATGGAAACCTCACCGGCCATGTGGTGCTCACTCGTGTGACGAAGGGTCTGCGTAGCCAAGTGCTAAAATACAACTTTGTTCTATTAGAGTTGCGCTGCAAGTCCCCTCCTTATTGGATATCAGGAAGATACAAACCCACGCGAAAGCTTGAGACACAAAACGAGGAGAGATTCACTAAAGATAACAAACTAGGTTTCCCTTTTTAATCGATGGATTAAACGTCGGAGTAGAGAAACACACCGGGTCAAAAATTATACAAAGAACCAGCTAATAAAAGGACAATATGCATGTCAGGTACAATTACAACCCAATGGTCCATCTCCTAGGACAAACTACCTAGCAAGAGCTAGCTGGCTAAATGTTCCATGTGTGTTTCGACTTGCCCCAAATGAACATAGTTGTTTTTTATATTTTAACCCGCGTGTCATGTCTGGTGTGGATCGACAAACTCGACATACGCGCGATGGTGGACGCATGCACAGCCGGTGTAGTCAGAGTGTAAGAATTCGTTTTTAATTGACTCACCTGGATAAATAAAAGGTTAAATGAATTATATATTCTTGGCCCATTGAGGTGGTTAGACGATAAAGATCCATAGTCCCCTCACACCTCATATCCTTTACAGTGATGCCTAAAACCCAAAATGTCACTAGATTTTCAAAAGGGGAGTGCTAAAAACCAATGGGGAAAGTTAAACTGGCAACAAGGTCTTTTGAAAATGTCAAAGCAGTTGATGTAAATAAGGTGCAAGAGAGTAAAGAACAGATCAAACCCATAAGATGTAAGATGAATTGTAAGATGCGACTACCGGCAAGAGAATATGGAGAAAACACCACAAAATGGTTCTGAAATGGCCCATACTAGAGCATTTTCTTAAAGGGAACATATCATCCTGAGACCCACCAATTCATTTTTGTACACTCTCTTTGACATGCCACTGTATTAAGTCCCGTTGTACCTGAGAGGACATTCTGGGGTTTTCAGTGATATCACATGAGTGGGGGTGTGACCTGGATAACTTTCTCTTCCTGGATTTTCAAAATGGCTGCCAACACAATTAGCATATGTTGTGGTAAGAAGATAAGTGTGTGTATTGGTGTAATAACATTTTTGTGAGTTTGATAATCAAATTTCTTCTAGTAAATAACTTAGAAATAATTTGGTGAGTTATCAGAGCAGTGTAATCCTTTTTTCACATTTATAAAATGTCCTTTGTAGAGGACATCAGGATGTGACAACTATGTTTACCTACTGTAATATACATTTTTAATATTTACTATCAACCGTTTCTTTATGTCCACTACAGCGCAAAACAAATTTGTCTTTGTAAATTATTTTAACTCAAAACACAAAATGAAGACATTCCAAAATCTTTTTTGGCTGGGTGTCAGGAGGATAACAGTATTTGGTGTGATTTTAGGGATCGGCTTATATAGGGGAGTTAAGTCCATTCAAGATCAACACATCTCTTGGTGTTGCATCACAATCCTTCTTTTATGTAAATAGAGCTTATACTGCACAGCATGCGACGCTGCCGATGTTGTACGTTCGATTCAAATAGAGAGGCGATGCTTGAAGCGGCGATGCCAGGGTTTGCATATCAACAAATCCAAGTCTGCGCTTGGCACATTCCTTAGCTTTAGGGTCTCCATAGGCGAGACCTTGAAGAAAGAGGTCCATCGAGTTTAGCACAGTGAAAACATTACATCCAGCGTGGAGTACATCCTGTGTACAACACCAAGTAAAACCCTGACCAGCTGAATGACAAACGATGACAAAAGACAACCACATAAACAACAGTCTCATATTAACCCTGAAATTCAAAAGAAGCAGTTAAGTGGTTAATTGTGTGATAAAAATGCACCTAGTGAAAAGGGGTTTACTCTAAGTGTCTGACTTTTCTTAAAAGTAGAAGAACGATCGTAAAGGTTATGAAAACAAATGTGGAACTTTGTCACCAATCCAAACCTTTGGTAACGCATAATTATGTTCCCCCGTCTCTCGGGCTAATTCCCACCAAACCCAAGATCACCCAAGGCGGCGACTGCCTTCCTATCACTTAAAAAAATGAAAAAAGAGCAATGACAACTATTGAAAAAAGATGGCTATAGATGGCTATAGTCTCCTTTTCTCTTTTGGTTCATAAAACAAGTTATGTCCTAAGTCCTTTCTTAACAGTTTTGGCTTCATTGGTTCCTCAACCAATGGGATAGCAAACTCAAATGAGGTGGTGGTGGAGTGAGAGGAGGTGGACCTTTCCCCTGTAGTGTCCCGCTCAGGGAGAGGAGCTGCTGCAACCACACCGCTCCCTATTCCTCACAATGGGAGGAGCTAGTTGTTTTTTTTAGGGAAGGAATGGTTCATCCTCCTCATCCTCATTACTAGGGCCCGGGTCACTCAGACACCTCATCAGCCCTGGGTTCTTGTTGTCCCCCTCTTCCTCTCCCTTCTCCTCTTTTCCGCCCGAGGACGGCTTCATCATCAGGCCTTGGTCCTCATCCCGGTCGGCCCCCTCCCTCTGACCCAGGCCCTGGTCCGTGGCACCCCGCTTGGAGAACTCGTTCAGCATGTTGACAGAGTCCGGGGACTGGGGGGAGGCTAGGTCCACCTGGATGGTGGGGACACCGTCTGAAGACGCCTTGATGTTGTAGAAGGCGTTGGGGTCTGCGCGGGGCAGGCAAGGAAAGGGTTAGCGTACTGTACATTACTCCAAAACAGGGGAGGCCAACCAAAGGGCACGTTGAGTAGGCAAATGCTGTGTAACGTCGCAGATAGAAATGTCATGAATAGAGCTTACCTGATTCCTTTTCTACACGTCAGGTGTATGTTTGTTCCATATATCTGTATTTCTGAACATTCCACAGTGTCATGGCATGGCTTGTTTAGTAAAAGCAGGTGTGCTAGTGCTGAGCTGGCCTAGAACAGCAGCTCCCACACTGTGCCTCTCTACGACTAGGATTGGCCAACCCTGACTAGAGCAAATACTTAAACTGTTTCCCGAACAAAAATAGATATACAATACACATTCACAAAGTCACAAAATCACTCACATTACACTCTTTTTATATACACAATCAAACACTAAC
This sequence comes from Salvelinus fontinalis, assembly GCF_029448725.1. Taxonomy (NCBI): domain Eukaryota; kingdom Metazoa; phylum Chordata; class Actinopteri; order Salmoniformes; family Salmonidae; genus Salvelinus; species Salvelinus fontinalis. The sequence goes on along the minus strand of NC_074702.1, from coordinate 26,543,477 downwards.
AATTACACCACAGCTGTGGTGCTGGATCATTCCGTAACCTGATCATGTCAACCACATGAAAAATGCACGCTAGAATTATGCATATTGCATTTACAAACGGAAGCAAGCAACAGTTACATGTGTATACAGTAAGTTTGTAGCCGAGGCTATTGGCCGCCACAGCCCATCACCTTCTACACTCACTAGAACTGTACTACATACCTGGAATGACTTTGGCCCCTCCCTTCTCAGCTTTGAAATCACTGTCTAAAATAAAACCAAGCTGTTTACATGCCAACTTACACATGTAAACATATCTCCAGTAGAAATACAATAAAAGGTGGAGCAGCCTACTGTATAACAGAGTAATGTAATTACATTCTGTAGATAGAATCACTGGCCGCCATTTAAACGTTATAAACTGTAGCAATCTGGCCAAACTAAGTATACTACATGCATTCCTGTATGGGCCAAATGCATTCCTTTATCACTTAAATATATTTTTTGAGTCGAAAGTGCAAAGGTGCCCAAAAGGTCTGCGATGGAACAAGTCTGTTTCCATCATCTTTCCTGTTGCTTCAAAAGCAACCTTACAGCAAGTGTTGATTCACACTACCGAGCCAAGCCAGCCTGGTTACACAACCACCATAGTTCCTGGAACCATGCTGGAAAGGACCATTTGAAAAGAAATATCAGCGCCAGACCAGTAATGGGATGGGTTGGCACGATAGTCTAAAAAAAGGGAGCGCCAGGGTGTGATGTGGGTGTAGGATGGACTCACCTGAGGCCAGTCTGGCTCTGCACATGGTGGGGGAGTCGGGAGGTGCGGCAGGGACTGTGAGGTAGTTACTCATCTCTGTCATCTGTTCACAGGCACACACAAGCAACCCTTTCAATATACAAGGGTTGTGGGTTCGATTCCCGCATCAGACACACGTAGTGAATACTGTATATGAATTGTCGGCGATTGCCAGTCACTTTAGATTAAAGCATAGTGCCATACAGCCATATTATTTACGATACAATAGGATACTTTATTGTCCATTTTAATGGAAATTCTTTTAGTGAGGTCAGCAATACAGAAATCAATGCATTACAGCAATACTTCCAAACACTAGATAGGCCAATATCATAAAGCCCAACCAAAACACATCTTGAATACAAAAGTGCGATTAAAGTTTGACAGGTCAGTAAATTGTGTTTACTGGTCTGTTGGGATCAGCGTTTTCCTCCACTCTACAGTGTCCTTTTAAAAAGTTATATTCAGTTAAAATGTTACTTCATTTCCAAATAAACAATTCTGCTAGTATCTGCAGAGTCCTCAGTCTACAGTGTCCTTTTTAATCAAACAGTTCTATTTAATCAAGATGTTACTTCCATTTTCATTACATAATTAAAGACTGATTAAATGCAAGTTGGCCTTCGGGCCACAAAGCTGCATAAATTAATCAGGAACTGATTGTGTCAGGCAAATTAATTGAGTGGAGGGGGGGGCAATTTATGGAACACTTTGACTAAATCCATAATAGTTAGGCTAAATTAATGCGATTGTTTAAAAAAAAGTTTAGAACTGTGAGTAATGAGAGAACTTTGTGTCTGGTTGTCTGTTGAAGTTCTCTCTATGTCTGGGGGAGTCTTAGCATGGCTTCCAAAACTTATTTTGCTACATTTCATTGTTTCATCCAGTAGAATAAATGTTTTGACCAAATCCAAAGTGCAGAGTTTGGCCACGTGGGCTTCCATCCTTAATCCACCCTCTTTCAGAGAATAGGCTGTTTGGACCGGTTACTTTTGGGAGGATCCCATGTATCCGTCTATTTATGTATCTTTTGCCCTTGAGGGGATAAATATAGTTTTATTGAACTGAATTAGTGGAATTCCAGACTAAGTGAGCACAACAATGGTGAACGCAGCGTTCAATCTGGTTTAACCAGGCTAGGAGAGTCTGCTAGTCTTACCTTCTTCTCTAGCTCGATCATCCTCTGCTTCTTCAGGAGGAAGTCATTCCATCCATCCTCGAAAGGATCGGCCATGAGAGTGTGTCGGTTGTAGGAGCGCAGCTGGAGGGAGAGACGACACACACAACACACACTATGGGACAGGAATAAGATAGAGCTAGGATCACACAATAATAATAATAATAATAATAATAATACACTTTTCAGGCACCAGAGTGGATCTGTTGTAGGAGCGCAGCTTGGAGGAAGGAGAGACAAAACACATTCATTCAACTCACACCACGGGACAGGGAGGTCTAAGCTAGGACCACACAGCAACAATGCACACTTGTATTCATGATGATGCAGGCTTATGACTACTTTAGTACTATAATCTTAAGAGATTTAACGTTTGACAATACTAATGAGGAAATGGCAAACAAAGCAATGTGATGTATGTAAAATGTATGCAAGCATGACTGAGACGCTATGGATAAAAATCGTCTGCTAAATGGCATATATTATATTATGTAAAATTGTCTTCTCTCTTTACAAACAGAGTGAGCATCTGAATTCCTACATTACTAGCTGAGAGCAAACCCCAAATCGCAAAAAAACAAAACAGATCTCGGATCAGCTTTGCAGTTGCCCTCCTAATGTTACCCCTCAGATTAGCAGAGGGGAAATCTGATCCTATAATCAGCGCTCACCCTCTGGCGGGTCTTCTGCAGGTTACTCCTGAGGATCTTCCTGATCTCCTCCTCACGGCCCTTGGTGAACTGAGGCAGGGCCCGCTCTGCTACAGCGGGCGGCAGCTTCTTGGGCTGGATGTTCCTGGGAGAGAGGATGGAGAAAATCAAGAAACATGTCGACTGCGGCTCTGCGGATAACTATGCTTGTTTCTGGCCACTACCAAGCTCTAACTCACTTAGAAATTACTTCCTGTAACACCCACGAGAAAGATTTCAGGCACTTTCTCCCATACCAGTTATTTACAGGAAGTAATTGCTAGTTCAGCCTCTTGACTTTCAAACCTCTCTGGCGCTCGACACACACATAGGCTTGCGCGGATGTAGGCTAACGCAACAATGTGGAAATGGCTATCAAGTGTGGAGCTGGTGAGCTAAAAGGAGCTGGAGAGGGAGAGAGGGTGGAGCACTCACTGCATGGAGACCTGCGAGGGCATGGCGGAGGGCAGCTTGACGCCCCCGCCGCTCTCCACCAGCTCGATGGCCTGCTTGAACTCCATCTTGTGGTAGAAGGCGATGAGCTGCGGCTCCTTGTAGCGCTCGCCCGCTATCAGGCACTTCTTTATGTACTTCTTGTTGAAGCGGTTTAGCCTGAAGGGGAGAGAGGGAGAGATCGAGAGAGACAAGAAAACAAGTCATCCTTCGAGCCCTTTTATTCCATTGCCTCCATGTCTTGCCCCTCTATATTACACAGCCATTACCAGCCTCATTAAAACCTTACAAAGGTGAATTGATGAAAAGCTCTTGAATATGAGTAGAGCACACACACACACACACACCCACACACACACACACAACATTGGAGACAGTGTTGTCACTGGCAGGAACACACACTGTGAAAACGGACCGCTGTAGGATGAGCCCAGTGTTTTCATCATAATGCTCTAAACCGAGGAGGGACTCTACACCAGAGATCGCTCCAGTTCGACATTGTGTTATCTCAAAGCTCTAAAGTCTGTTTGGAAACTGGATCTGAAGGTGAAATATGACAACTGTCGGGTGATTAAAAAAAAAAAATCGGCTTACAGAGATGTCTGAACAAATCTTACACGTGGTTCTCTTGAGAGAGTAACTGCCACATAAAACGCCCAAGGCTGTTCAAACGTAATACTGTTGTGGGTAAATACTGCACAGGGAAGGAAAACGCACAAAACGACTGAGGTTCACTCGGTTAGGTATGGCGATGCTTTATGATCCCCATCACATTATTGGGTTCAGGACGGTTTCATTGAAGGACAACCATCTGTTCTGAAAGATAATCCACTTAAGGTGCTAGCTGCTACTACGCCTGGTGGATCGCAGCTTCACCGCCACGTTACGGAGATAGCCTTGGGATCTTTGTTCAAGTCAAACAGAAGGGAAATAGACTACAAACTGAGATGACTGAACTGTGTAATAGAAAGTTGTCACGTTAAGGATCTTCAACCTAAGAAGAGGTCATCAAACCTAAGAAGAGGTCATCAAAAGTGAAAAAAATAGATAAAGTGTCACGGTGACAAGCGCTGTAAGTCCATCCTTTGCTACGTACTTGTCTTTCCAGTGGTGATGGCCATAGTGTCCACAGATGTCCTCAATGCCAGTCAGCAGATGGTCCAGGAACTAGGGGGGAGAAAATAACATTTACGTCCAAATATTGTATCTACGCTAACCAACAAGCCAAACAGATAGTTGAAAAGCTTTGAAAATGGGAAGTGAAAAGTGTAACCAAGCCTAATCTGTTACTACTTTCTGTGTTTCTATTACAGGTAAATAGTCCAGAAAAGTCTATTTTCCACATCACACAGGCCACCATTTTGTCATTTTGGATTATAGCTTAAGTAGCCTTTTCCCCACGGAGATTCTCCCACTTGCAACAGGAATTAGCCACAATCTGGCCAATAGAGAGCGCATTAGGCCTAGATGATGTCCATCACACTCACAGATTGAAGCAGAGACGTTCAGTCGGTGGTCAGTTTTGTTCCTGTATTTTGATTATGGCCACTGCTGTGACAGTTCTGCACAGGGACAGTTTGACATGCAGAGTTGCTATGGGAACACGCTGTTTGGCCGTGCCACTGAATTTACTTCAATTCGCATCAAAATCGACATGCATAGCAATATTTTCGGGCAGCGAAGGGACTTTCCCGACAGTCGTTTCTGCATCAGTTCTACCTCTGGTAGAAGAAAACTTCACAATTTCTCACAATAGATGAATGAAAGCCTCAGGCGAGGTGACACACAGTACGTCAGGGTCAGCCCCAGGTGCCAACTAGGCAAGAGATAGACTTTTTAGAGCAAAACAACTACAATCACAAATATCCACCGCTCTGTTCATTTTCATCACTGCCATTTACACTGGAGAAGAAGCTATAAGCTGGTAACCGGGGCATCTAGCCTAGAGCGCCGGTGACTCATCGCTCCTCTGTGCACCAGAGAACCAACAGAGCCCCGTAGAGAGACACTGTGTGTGTGTGTGTGTGTGTGTGTGTGTGTATGTGTAAAGTAGGTGCCGTGCCGTTATTCTGTGGCTATTATTAGCAACAGGAGCTACCGAGTGACGGTGTGCCGTGCTGCTCAGTGGCCACTCGAGGGCAGAGAGCGAATGATCAGTAGCATCAGAGGAAGCCAGGCCTACGCAGGGGGATTTCACTTGCCAATCTGGCAACCATGGTGGATGAGTCAGTGGAGACAGTGGAGAATGAGAGGATGGTCCATTGGGAGCCATGGAGCAATGCAGGAAGTTTAATTAGTCTGAGTTAAGAGGAAGCAGGGGAATGCTGCGTTCCATTATTAAAACCACCCAGCAAGGCAAAATACATTAGAAGAAGTTCATTCCATTAATGGCAGATAAGGGGGGAAAGTGCAGAGCAATATTTGGCACGCAACATATAATGACAGTACTGTAGTCTGGACAGATACTTCACTTCAAAGTTAAATGGACATCCCTCAGATTGAAATAACCAAATCATTCATTTAACCACAGCCATTAATGCAATAGCCCATTTTACATGACAAGCTGGTTAGACAATTAAGGTGAACAAGACCAGCCTTGCAGTGTAGCTTCAGTGAGTTTCTTGCTCTTGTACTGAAAATGTCATAACCTGACCAGGGCCTGTGGGCCTGTATTTATAAAGTGTCTCAGAGTAGCAGTGCAGATGTAGGATCAGTTTAGCCATGTAGATCTAAAATATCAGCACTCTTACTAAGAGACGCTTTATGAATACGGGCCCAGAGCTCGTATATCCCAGGAGGAAATGAACTTGTCTGATGGGTGGTCCGGCTACAGAGGAGCAGTTAGAGAAGGACAGGCCAGGATGTGAGGGGGTTGATGGTGGTTAAAGGTCACCTGGGTGTGGATCTCCTCATTGATGGAGCGCTTGGCCTCCTGCTTCTTCTTCACGGCCAACAGGTCCACCAGGGGTTTGATAGTCATGCCCTGAGAGGGTGAGGAGGAGAAGAGAGAGAGAGAGAAGGGAGAGGTTACTACGGTAACATTTGTGATCCTGACGAACAAATGATAAATGTCCATCTTTAAAATCTACGAGACACCAGCGACCCAACAGAAGCCTGTAATGTCCATTTCAACACCTTCCACTCGTGTGCATGGTGTTTACTCTTCCTTTCAAAGTCACTGCACAGAGAAGCACTGGCTGAGGGGAGACTTTCATGTTATTTATTTCCAGAGCTACTGTATTCTGCATCCATTTTGTGTATTTAGACAGTCAAGCAACATTTGCATTAAATGAAGTTATGCGCAGGCGGTTGGTGGATTGTGCACAAGGCCGTTCCGTCTACAACTGAGGCGTGCTGGGAAAAGGATTCATCAGTGCTGGTTAATATACCATTTGGCATACTGGTTCTATCAATCTCTTTGATCCTATTCTACTGTGTGTGTGTGTGTGTGTGTGTGTGTGTGTGTGTGTGTGTGTGTGTGTGTGTGTGTGTGTGTGATGGCTTTAGCGTATCATTCTCTCTCATAAGGAGATTAAGTCTATCTGGTTAACTATTATACCCTAAGTGGATGACAACAGACTCTGGCCCTTAAAAAATACCCCTGCCAGCACGCACACACCCAATCCATCCCCGACTGCCAGCACGCACACACCCAATCCATCCCAGACTGCCAGCCCGCACGCACACACCCAATCCATCCCAGACTGCGAGCACACACCCAATCTATCCCAGACTGCCAGCACGCACGCACACACCCAATCCATCCCAGACTGCCAGCACTGAGTGAAACATTTACTGAAGACATTTGTTTCACAAAAGGTTTATAGAAGGCTTTATTTTAGTAGCTGCCACTTTGGGGATACTCTCCAGATGACGAGTGTCCTAGAACTTCAGCATGCATCAACAGCTTCACTGTAAGATGGGTTTGCTCAGCAGGACTGGGGAATATCTGACGCACGGAGCTTCAAATGGATCGCGAGCGTGTGTGTGTGCTTCAAAGTAGTAGCTGCAGTGGCCTTTTGTCACACTAGCATACAGTAGCAATGGGTGCAAACAAACCATGAAAATCATTGAACACTTTAGGCCTTAAAATATACTAGGGACAAGAGAGCAACTGCACAATGTAGTAGCAAAGCAACCCATTTTGACCCAAAAGCACTCTAATATAGTCAACTTCCTATTAGGGCTGGGCGATATATATCGTGCGACGGTAGAAAAATGTCTGTCGTTTAATATTATGCTCTGTCGTTTTTTTCGTTGTGTCGGAAATCACACTCTTCACGGCAATATTTTTCGTCAATTGGACGTCGCTTTGCGTGTGGAAGGAAATTTGCAACACAAACAAACATGGAGGAGAGTGAACGTGACACAGAGCACGGAGACACGGAGCTCGTACCTAAAAGAGGGGCTACTTCGGTCGCATGGACATGGTTTGGGTATGAAAAGTCTGACACGGACCAGAAAACCGTCCTCTGCATAATATGCCACATGCCGGTACCGACAACAGGCTCAAACACCACTAACCTCTTATACCACATACGTAAGAATCATGTGAAACAGTACGGAGAGAATCTACCGATGAGACCCCAAAAAGTACAGTCAAGTGCTCAAACAAACCCCCGACTCAGACGTTGCAAGAGGCTTTTGCCCGCGGCTCACCATATGGAAAAGAATCACGACGATGGAAGGAGATAACAGCTGCCGTTACTTACATCTGCAAAGACATGGCCCCAATTTACACGGTCGAGAAACGGGGGTTTCGTGAGTTGGTGCTAACACTCGACCCAAATACCTTTTATTTGTTGAGTATAATTCTAAATGTAATAAGTAATAGGCTTTTACATGTGGTCATTTTATATAAACTATTTATTCATCGAAATGTATCGTCATATGTATCGTTATCGGGATTTGAAATGACCTATATCAGGACATGAGATTTTGGCCATATCGCCCATCCCTACTTCCTATATTTAGTGTTCACTCAGTGACACATTTTATCTGATAGTCTTTTTAACTTGCCATAATTTAAAGAGTGCCTTCGATTTCATTATAAATCTGAAGACATAAGCAGAATTAGAGGGTTGCTAGCCAGGTACCAGCTCTTTTTGTGCCATCTTGCCAACTCCTATGGTCATTGGCGTGGCAACCATGGCTGGCATGACAACTGTGGTCGTGACAACTGTGGTCACTGGCGTGACAACTGTGGTCATTGGCGTGACAACTGTGGTCATTGGCGTGACGAGGTGCTTAGACAGCACAAATCAGATCTGGGACCAGGTTAAAGGACTGGCCCAGTACCCACCTGTACAAACACGGTGAAGAAGATTTCGGTGATGATGGCAGTGAGGAACATGGTCTTCGTGGGGAAGAGGTCCTTGTCTAGCAGGTAGCCCAGGGAGAAGGCGATGGCCCCTCGCAGGCCACCGTAGGCCACAATGAACTGGTCCTTGGTGGTCAGCTTGACGATGCGGAACTTGTTGATGATGAAGGTAAGGCCCACCACGCCTGGGGGAGAGAGAGAGGAAGAGAGAGGGAGGGGGAGAGAGAGGGAGAGCAGAAGCGAGTCAACCTTCAAGGCCTTTTATCTGACTGAGTCCATGTTTGCTCCCTCCTTACACACAGCCAATACCAGCCTCATTTGAACCTAAGAAAGTTGATCAAAAGCTTCTGAGAAAGAGGAGTAGAGGCCACACACTACATTGGAAACATTGGAACACACATTGTGAAACTAGCAGATTATAAGAACCAGAAACTATAGGATGTTTGGTGAGAATAGAGAATGGTCAATGGGGTTAGTGCAATGTCAAGTCACCAGGTTTCAAACTAGCAAGTAAAGTCAGATGGAGGTCTGCTTTGGGTCTATCTATAACTGCAGAAATGACATAATACTTGCAGAAATATTTATGCTTCCTTTTTTTAGGGACGTGTATCTGACGGGTTTTGAAATCTGGGGTTCCTCGATGTGAGGACCATGCAGAAAAAACAAAGGGCACTTCCTCTAATAGTTGTCTCATTACCTAACTGAAATGTAGTGACTGGTATTTCAGTCTGGCTCCAAGAATAACTAGCCCTTGTCAAATTGAGGATGTTAAAAATCTGTATCGCATCCTCTACTGAAACAACTTGATCAAATTATAACAAACTATGAGAAAGTTGGGCCTGTCACGTCATTTCTCTCACTATCTTTCGGAATCTGATGTAGAGACTTTTACAGTACCGTGGAGAAGGTATCCGTGTCCGACTCACCAATGACACGTGACACCAGACAGAGGATGACGGTGACGGAAACAAAGGTCCAGTTCCAGGAGTGCGGCCCGGCCACCGTGGCCACGCCCAGGAATATGAAGATGAGGGTCTCGCTCACGCTGCTCCACATCTTCAGGAAGTACTTGACGGTGGTGTGGGACTTGTGGGATATGTTGGCCTCCACGTAGGGTCGCATCACAGCGCCGCACGCAATCAGCCTGGGGAGGGGAGAGAGAGACAGAGAGAGAGAGAGGATGATTATAAATGAGTTCTCTGAGAAAGAAACCTTTTCTTGTCTAAACAACTTCCAGTCATTTAATCTCTATTCTGAATTGTAGCATCTTAGAATGAAAACTCCAGACACATAAGTACGTTTTAGTATTTCATTGTATTTCAAACTATTCATTTACTGGCTGCACCTGGCGTAAGCTACCCGAGGTTCCCTGAGCAAGGAAATATGGCAGTTATTTATAGGGCTGAGGATATCAGAAAGCAAACTCTATATAGTAACATACGCATTTTGCTACACCTGCTATAAGACGTGCTAAAGTGTCTACGTGACCAATACATTTTGATTGGATTTGATATTGATGCAATATAGTGATTGTGCTACAGTTAGACGTCGCAAAATAATTTTGGGACGATATTATATCAATATTTGACTCTAAGTATCGATTTTTGCTACTGTAGGTAGCGTTAGATGGCGCTAGTCAGTTGTACTTGCACCAAATAGTGAGCCAACATGTTTTTTGAACTTTTATGTCCCTGACTGTTCGAAACTAGTTCTCATGCCCTCACTTGTCTCTCTGCAGCAGACATATAGTGAGCAATATGTTTGGGAACATCCAATTGCCGTACCGACATGCAATACATATAGAATCGTGAGAATCGCAAGACATATCCTATCAATACGTGATTGTGTTTCTATCTCCTGCCTTTGTATTGGCTCAGATTATATAGGCTATATCGTCGTACTCCTATCGCACAGCACTGTAGCCTACACACACTGTCAAATAGGCTACCGGTCCATTTACTTTCGAACATTCCTTGCTATTGAATTAGCAGTTGGTAAATGGTAGTATACTATTTGTTGTGTAGCAGGAATAAACCAGATGTCAGAAAAGGAGAGACATGTCCTGCCATAGGATTATGACTTAGGCCTATATAACAAATGTAAAATAAATAAGTTAAGACTACACGATGCTATGTGATCGCCTTAGCAACAGCAAATGAATCTGCTTTATCATTAGGCCTACGTTTTACTGATTTCTACTACCCTACCAGTATAATAATTCCTGTGCATCAAACACTTCCATTTCCTCCAAACAAAAAAACAACATTTGCTTGCAATACAATTAATCAACCACGAGAAGTTGTGCATAAGCATGGTCTGAGCTGTACGTGGAGAAACGCACACTTTCCCGTCAACCTTTCTGGGAAAACTCTGCGCACACTTTTGATAAATGAGGCCCCATGTTACTACATGAATCCAACTACCTACATTGTAAATATAGGCTACATCACATTCAAGTTAATGCTAATGACAAAGTTAAAGTCTCGTACTTCATTGACATGGCATAGAAAGTAGTCACATCAATTAAACTGGTTTAAAAAAAACAATAAAGTATATATATTTTGAAAGTATTTACATGCTAAGAGAACAAGTATTTCACGTACAATAGAACCATTGCAACAAGGATACCGTTTGTTTTGGAAACTGTGGTGTAAGAGCTTATGAAACAAGGGCTCCATTTCCTCAGCTTGTTCTACGAGTGAACCAATGACTCACTGTGATTGGACATATGGGACCCGAGTAAAGATGTCTACATCCACTCCCCTGTATAGCATTGCAACCACTTCTCTATTCCTAGTGTCTAGCGTGAGGCAACCCTCCTCAGTGACTTTAAGGGCAGCTAGCTACCTCATTCCCTTACATAACACACTGCAGCTGTCCATCATTCCGCTCAATTTCACTCCGGGGCGAGATCTCATATACAAGCACTGGACAAAAAGCACCACATACTAATCCAAATCCTATTTACGATGGAAGGCACAGACAGAGTGCCAACAGGCCTGGGAACAGACTTTCCTACCGTTCTACCATTGCACCTGTAAAACCCACCGATAGGAAACTCAATTCATCAGCAGCACCTATGTTTATGATCCATATTCCATAACTCACCACCTTTTAGAAAAAAGCAGGAGACGAAAGCGGAAGAGAGGAGAGGAAGGGAGGTGAGAATGATATGCATCACAAGAGGTGTTAGGGCCAGAGGGGGCTGTAAATTGAGCGTTGTATCCCTGCTCTGGGCTTCACATCCGTTGGCCTGTCACGACATGTAAGTGAGTTACTGCCGTTTTGATAGAACTCGTATGGACGTCCTTGGCCGGGACAGACCCGGTGACATTTTATTTATTTGACCATTTAGTCAGGAATATTGCTAAGAAGATAAGAATCTAATTCAGTGTACACTTATGAGTGAGATCTTTCCCCAAGGAAACGTAGAAGATAATGCAGGAATCATAGTTTTCCTTTAGCTAAACACAGAATCAATGGTGTTGCTGGACCAGCCGGACAGGTTCGAAAGGTCACGTATCACAGCCACTCTGTCAATGCATTATAAACACTAAAACTCCACTTAGCCTCAGCCTAACCATAACTCCCACGGAAACCTTTTTTTATTATCAACAATATCTATGATTCATGACAGACAGAAACTCAAAAAACCTTGGCCACTAGAAAGATTGTGTGTATGTGTGAGTGTGTGTCTGTCTGTGAGCGTATGCCTGTCTGTGAGCGTGTGTCTGTGAACGTGTGTGTACCCCACACCCCCTACTTACGCCATAATTCCAGACAGGTGGAACATCTCAGCCGAGAGGTAGGCCATGTAGCTGTAAACGAACACGAAGAGGGGCTCGATGACGCGGGTGTGCGAGGTGAACCGGGAGGTGAAGGCCGCCAGGATACCGTAGATGGCGCCCACGGCGATGCCGCCCAGCGACACAATCAGGAAGCAGATGACCCCGAGGACCACGTCCATTGGCGTTACCTCGCCTGCCCCAGAGTACTCCTCAAACAGGTGGTATAAGACCTAGAGTGGAAGGGATGGCGAGAGAGAGAGAGAGAGACCTTCGAGACATGGCTCAAGTGTACAGAGAATAACAGAGCCCACGCCCGAGTGCTCCTCAAACAGGTGGTATAAGACCTAGAGAGAATGGACGGGGGTTTGAAAATAATCGAAAATAAACAACTGGTTTGGATACTGTTGGTAAAAGCATGGTGCTAGCACGCCAGGGTCATGGGTTTGATACCACTGGGGCCCGAATAAAATGCATACACTCCCTATACTGTGGATAAAAGTGTCTGCTGAGTGGCATATAAACCAGTGATATTATATGGTCTAAAGTGTCGGTATAGTCACTACAGAAAAAATACATGTTCTCAATCTCTCGTGGACAGACGCACTTAACATAAATGGTATCATAGCAACAGACTGTGGGATGCGACAACTAACAAGGAACTTTATTCAGGGGGCCCTGATTTTTCTTCACTGATCATTTGGACAAATCACAATTTCACAGGTGCTTGCATATATTTTTTTTTTGGGGGGGGGGGCATATGGCACAGACTTTTCCAACACATCTGCCCTCAGAACTTAATCAAGTATATGATGCAAAAAGGTGAGGTTTTTGTTCTGGGTTTCCGAGATACATGTTGTCCTGGTATTGCATATAAACTGAACATAGCAGAACAATTCTGCACACTTGCGCCCGTCTGCCCCACAATATTAAAATGGTTCGGCTGAACTACCGTTAATTTAAGTCTCATGACTCCAAGGCTATTTTAAGTGAACTGGTCCTCTCAAAACAGCCAGTGTGTGAGGACAGTGTAATCAGTAAATATAGCAACAGGAACCACTGTGCCTCACAATATATTCAGAATATACGCCACACTTAGCACACGACTTTAACCAAAGCAACTTACAGAACATTAGTGTATTTTTAGTAGGCCTATGCAATGCCTGCTTCATGCAAGGACGCAAACAGTAAAAGAAAAAAACTCCAAATGTTTTTTCTACTTTATATTTTCAATGACCAACCCATAAGAGAGAGATGGTCCATCTCACAACTGTTTCAGCAGAGGAAAGAGAAGGAAGTCATGAGAGAAAATAATTGAAAATAGATTTGGCCTCCTTCTGAAAATATAGTTTGGTTATATTATATTGTACTGCATGGCATTATCTATTTTGGGGGGAAACCCTGACTGTAATTCATTAATTGATTGTCTAGAATTGCATTGTACTGTATTGCCCTGCATAACACTGCATACCACCCCATCCACCACTCACCACAGTGACGGCATCATTGAGCAGCGACTCTCCGAACACCAGAATGTGCAGCAGCTCGTTGATGTGGATCTCCTCAAACACAGCCAGCACGGCCACCGGGTCCACGGCCGAGATGATGCTCCCGAACAGCAGGCAGGGCAGCAGCTCCACCTGGCTCAGGTACGTGCCCTCGATCTGGCACACGGCGTAGAGGAGACCCCCTACGAAAAAGGCGTTCCACAGGGTGCCGACCACGGCGAACATCAGGATGGTGCCGATGTTCTCCATGAAGGGCCGGATGGGCAGGAAGTAGCCCGCATCCAGGATGATCGGGGGGAGGAGGCACAGGAAGAAGAGCTTGGAGTCCAGCACGGGGGGTACCTCCTCGCCCACCAGCTTGATGAGTCCGCCGACCAGGAGGCCCACCACAATGAGCAGACAGGACTCGGGCACGATGCTGGACAGCCGGGGGATCAGGTGGAACCCTGAGGGAGGGAGAAGGTGATTAGATGCATTGTTCTCGTTCATTGTTCTCAAGGTTTACACTTTCTAGGCGGGATCTGGAATGTACCAGTCACCTGACACTTCAAACTCATTGAAGATAAGGACCATAAAAACAATCACCAGTGACTCACTGAACCTGTTGAGTTGCAAGCCCCACCAAACGCATATTCAGAATAGACTTAAGTGGAACAGAATCACATTATTTGTTCTCTTTTTCAGAGCTAATTTAACATACCAGTGCTTGCCTGCACAAGTGCCATTTCAAAAGACCAGAACATATCTGAGCCTCGTAGATATGGCTGGTGGGTGTGAAAATGCACAGAGAAAACAAACTTGATATCTGGCCAGAATCTGCAAGTCAGAACACGAGAAGAGTCTGCCGCATTTTCAATGTCACACACCCACAGTATCACATGTATTTTGTCAGGTGGAAATAGTTTTGCAAAGCAAATTCCTCATAATATGAATCACATGACTCCTTTCAGAGAGAAACCACACACAGACCATTCTCATAGTGATCATATGACATTGTCACTGAGGAAAACTTGACTGAAAAAGGTTAACTTCAACAAGACGTTAACTAGGCTTAGTATGGGGCCTCCCAAGTGGCGCAGTGGCCTAAGGCTGTGCCAAGGGAGATTCTGGGTTTGAGTCCAGGCTCTGTCGCAGCTGGCCTGTGACCGGGAGACCCATGGGGTGGCGCACAATTGGCCCAGCGTCGTCCGGGTTAGGGGAGGGTTTGGCTGGCAGGGATGTCCTTGTCCCACCGTGCACGCTGACACGGTCGCCAGGTGTACGGTGGACGCACACCTCTCCTGAGTCCGTACGGGAATTGTAGCAATGGAGACGAGACTAACTACCAATTGAATACCACGAAAAAAGGGGTAATATTTTTATTTTGAACTAGTAACAGTATAACAGAAAAAGATGGTCATTTCCCCCCCTGATAGTTTATTTCCTAATCCAATTTTATTTTTTCAAGTAAGCTATTACAATTAGCTGCCATGGCAACACAGTTTGATTGTCTCAACATTGGCTAATGCAGGCTCAGACAGGCTAGCATAGTCCCATGGTCCAGTTTTTCAAAACGCTTAATCTGGATCAGAACGATCCGGATTCTATAATCCTATTTTCTTGCTATCCAGGATCAGATTGATCTGGCTGTTTTTGAAATAGTTTGAGACAATAAATCGGATAGGATCTTTCTGATCCGGATACCACAGAATCAGGATTTTCAGTGCTTTGAACAGGCCTATACCTTGCCATCTACTAGACAGGTTGTGGTCCTACCTCTAAACTGTCATAAGGAAACAGATGAGTAAACCACATTAATAATAAAAGGGATCTTGATTAAAAAGAAGAGAGCCTGAATATCACATAAAGTAAGTAGATGCATTTATTTGACACTTCTCAATAACAAAATGACCACTTAGGCCAACCCAAACTGTGGTCAATTTAACACAATGAAACTTTGGTTTTCAGATATAAGAATGTTTTTTTAAACATCCTTACTTTAGTTACATTGAATTGTCTTGGTTGTAGTGCATTTCACCTTTCTAGACCCAAAGTGAATCCACCTTTCCAGTGGGATCAAGATAATTCCAGATTTTCGGCATCAAAACTATCGTAATCACTATCTTTGAGTGCAAAAACGACATTCAAACCCGATTCAAGGTCAGATTGGACTACCAAATCCTTATCCCTATACAGAGGATCAGAACCACTTGTTTTTATAGTTTTGAAAAACCCAATTCTAACATTTCATCCTATCTGATTGCAGAAATCAGATCAGATAACTTTTGAAAAACTGGGCCTGGGAAACTGCTAAACGAATGCCTTTTTAAGCCTTAAGTGGAAACTACCTGACAAATGTTTTCAAGGGGGGGAAATAGTTAAAATGTCTCGTTCTGACAGGCTAGCCCATCAATGGAGGGCATCTGAATCTGTGACCCATCAAATCCCATTACTCCGAAAGCCTTTCTGTAGTCTGACACAAAACCCTGACACAGAATCAACACAGTGTATATTTACATTGCTGCCGCATGAGGGTAGGGGTGGCACTTTGGCAGCACCATCTGGCCTGGCTAGCACAGGGTGTGATCCCACTGGGACATAGAGAGGAGATGAGAGGCAGGCATGCAAGTAAGTAAACTGCCCTTCAACGCTCACACCTCACGCGCTGAGCATAGCTAATTAGCATGTCATCATTCGCAGACTGTACTGTTAGTCACGTAACGGTCCGTGTTCTTTATCACCGTCAGAGTTTTTCAAGGATAAGGGGTCAGGAGAGGAATGTGTAAACAGTAGGAGTCTAGCGCTTATGGTGGAAAACAGTAAGAGCCTGCAAATTATAAAAACAACAAACTTTGTCTTAATCTTATGACTGAGATCCCGTTAACGGGATCGATATGACAACAGCCAGTGAAAGTGCAGGGCCCCAAATTAAAAACAACAGAAATCTCATAATTAAAATTCCTCAGACATACAAGTATTTTACACCATTTTAAAAATAAACTTGTTGTTAACCCCACCACAGTGTCTTATTTCAAAAAGACTTTACGACGAAAGCACACCAAACGATTATGTTAGGTCTGCACCTAGTCACAGAAAAACCCAGCCATTTTTCCAGCCAAAGAGAGGAGTCACTAAAAACATAAATAGAAGTAAAATGAATCACTAACCTTTGACAGATGACACTTATAGGACTTCATGTTACACAATACATGTATGTTTTGTTCGATAAAGTTCATATTTATATCCAAAAATCTTAGTTTACATTGGCGCGTTATGTTCAGTAATGTTTTGCCTCAAAAAAAACATCCAGTGATTTTGCAGACAGCCACTTCAATTTACAGAAATACTCATAATAGACATTAATAAAAGATACAAGTATTAAACATGGAACTTTAGATAAACTTCTCCTTAATGCAACCGCTATGTCAGATTTCGAAAAAACTTAACGGAAAAAGCACACCATGCTATAATCTGAGTACAGCGCTCAGAGCCCAAATAAGCAATAAAGATATCCGCCATGTTTTGGAGTCAACAGAAGTCAGAAATAAGATTATAAATATTCACTTACCTTTGATGATCTTCATCAGAATGCACTCCCAGGAATCCCAGTTCCACAATAAAAGTTTGTTTTGTTCGATATAGTACCTCATTTATGTCCAAATACCTTCATTTTGTTCGCACGTTCAGTCCAGTAATCCACATTTATGACGCGCAGGTCAGACGAAAAGTCAAACAATTCCATTACAGTTCGTAGAAACATGTCAAACGATGTATAGAATCAATCTTAAGGATGTTTTTAACATAAATCTTCAATAATGTTTCAACCGGAGAATTCCTTTGTCTTCAGAAATGCAATGGAAAGCAGGTCGCTCTCACGTGAGCGTGCATGTTCAGCTCGTGCCAGACACCTGACTCAAAGAGCTCTCCTTCCCTCATTCTTCACAGTAGAAGCATCAAACAAGGTTCTAAAGACTGTTGACATCTAGTGGAAGCCGTAGGAAGTGCAAAATGACCAATATCCCACTGTATATTGAATAGGCAAACCTACAAACCTCAGATTTCCCAGATGATGCCTTCTTGAACATACAAAAAAAACTGCAATCTCCCGGGTATACAGGGCATCTGATGTTTTTCATCAACTCAGTCAGCTGGAAGGCAACACTTTCAGTGTTGGACACACTCTTTCACGGGCTAAACAAAGCCATTTATGGAGTCCAGAACACTTCCACGCACTGCTGCTGTTTTAAAGCACTACCGCTCTAGCACAGAGGAAGGTCCAGTGAGAAACGGCCCAAAGAGGCCTAATCTTCCCAGAAAGAGATGTGTGGTGCTAGGGGCACTCTTCTCCTTTCAACCGGCCTCGTCAGGAAACTGGCACCGTTCCACAATTCACAGGAAGCATCTTCTCCATGTGGGAAAACAAAAGAGTTAAGATAACACTGACTAATTGGAGGGCACTTACAAAAGGCTCAGGCCACCTGGCTCAGCCTTTTCTGTGGAGATATGAGCATCACTCTTGCGAAGAGGGGTTTGTGAGCTTGATGTGTAGCCTACCGTGTTCACTCAGACTAGTGTTCATGCACAATATGCAGAGAAAATAATTAACCCCTAACTGATTTAATAGAGCACGGGCTGTTTTAATTAAACAGACAGAAGCTTACATCTCAGCCCGAGCCAACAACATTACAGAGTTAGGCTTAAGTAAGTGGTGACTGAATATAAGCTTGAGAAACGACTTGTGCCTAACTACTTCTGAGGAGCTGTCGGAATGCCTAAGTCAACTGACTATAATTATTTCCTCACAGCAGATAACTGCGATGCAAGAGTTTACGAAATCCTTGTCAAAATCCATTAAAAGCACACCCTTCAACATACGAGCAACCATGACCAGTGGAAAATGCTGGTACTAGTACACAAGACAGTGTGGTATTCAAACTTTTTCAGCCAAGATCCTATTTTGTCACGGCAGAATTTCTGGGGACCCCATTTTTTTTTTACCCAAGAATTTCCCATGACTAAAAGATACATTTCGATTTTCACATCAACAAATAACCTTGCATTCATTGCACTGTCATTCATTTTCAATACAATCAATATTTTTTATATTTATCTTTTGTATATTGCCCCATACAATAATTTGTACTCAACATTTTTTGTTCACAATTTTTTTTTAAATGAAAGATAAATAAATAGTTGACCTCATTGCAGTTCCCCTGTCGCGACCCCGACATAAGAGCTTGTTGGATGTGTTGCCGGCTGAAAGAAAACAGTGGGACACAGCATTTCCTCTGGACATTTCCTGAAAAGCAATAACGAGAATTGGAATCTGTGTCCTTCCAGAATTGACTAAAATTGAAGTGGAATTGACCCCAACCCTGATGCATATCCTGCAAAACATAGTTTCGGTCCCTAAGGGAAGTGTGCCTTCTATTTCCTTTGAGTAGTGAATCTGATCCAGAGGGACTTCGGGTTCCCAGACTTCTAAATCACAACCCATAAATAACCTGGCTGCTGCAAGTTGTCAAATCCCAGAGCTTCGACAGGGAACAGGACACCAAGGTTGTATGCGTGTCAGTGACTGCACGTGTTTGGAAAGGTTTGAGCTGTCAGCACTAGGTCTGATGCATCTCCTCAATGCATTTTCTGCTATCTAAAGTTGTCACTATATCATGACATTTCTCAATGCAATGTTTTTTTCAGTCTATGGTGTCAGTCAAAAGACTGTTTGAGAATACAAGTCTGTTCTTTGACAGCAAGGTTTCCCACTTAAGGTCACACATCTTGCTTTTGGGTAGTTGTGATCTAATTAGTGTTTTAAACACATTGTTCAAATATAGGCAGAGTTGGAGAGTAATTGATTACATGTAACGGATTACAAAAAACGAACTGTAATCCGTTACCAGCTAAAAAATATTGTACTCAGATTAGAGATACTTTTGAAAAACAACATTATTACTTCTAAATTCAGACTGGATGTTTGTGAAAGAAATCCTTGACACCTTTCTGTTTTCTCAATGACATTCCAATCAGCATTGAAAAATGGCGCAAGTTTAAGTTTGTTCCGCCTGAGCGAGTCTGACTAAAAGTCAGACCACTATAATGACACACCAAATGCATTTGATGGATCACTGGAAAAGAACAGAAATAGGCTTTTGTAGGCTACAGTCCAAAGCTATGTCTTCCAATGTTGCGACTGCTGTCGGCATCCAAAGCTTGTCCAACTTCAATAAACGCTTGAAGGTAAAGATGACAGCAGTGAGATCTACACGATGTGACTCACGTTGCCGCTCTCTCATTTAGCTATTTGCGCCTTACAGATTGTGGTTGATGCGGATGGCTGTTCACAAATGTGTGTGTATTTTAACTTAATGGTTGAAGAAGTTTAAGCTGCCTATCAAACCATTGTTCTTGCAACAGCTGCATAGTGCAGATCCCAGCCTATGAAGTTCATCCCTTTTAAACACCTCAGGAGCATTGTGCTCCATACTGTCAAAAACAAGTTTCATTTAAGAAGACCACGAGTGGGGATTTCAATGCGCATTCTAATGCCTGCTGATATATAAAAAAGAAAAGTCCATAGGCTTAACACTCAAACTCGCCTACTTTGAATAGACTTAAAATGGGAAATCTGTAGTTGCTACATCCATATTTGGACTTACAAATTAGAGAGAGAGAAAGAGATATAAGCCTCATGAGCCTAGTTCAACTGTCACACCCAATGAGAACCTCAAATATAAGCTTGTTTTTCTCCAATGTTTGTAAACATTGTAGATGTAAACAAACACTGTACAGCATCAAAACATGGTTAAAACAATCATTTGGATGGTCACCCATAGCTCTGTCTATTCATCTGAGAGTGGTTACATTTCTCCAGGCCCATTCCTCAGCTTTTTACTAAAATAGAGGCGGGGTGCCTACTTTGTTATTGTTTCAACTGTGGATTCACCCTTTAAACAGCTTCAAATTATCGCGATATCAGTGTCACCAACAAAAGGTAAATAATAGGCCTATAGCAAATGCAGCATATGATATTCATTTTTCACGTGTAAATAGCACTTTTCAGTAGTGCTCAAAGCACGCCATTCCATAACAACTTGAATCAATGAGCCCAATCAGTCCTCCAAAACAACAATATCATAAACAAAAGAGTAGGCTAATAAGTCCTTCGTTTTTGGGTTATGCTCATGTAAAAAAATTTGGCTAATCTATTCTTCCATAATTTCAAATCCTGTTCTTGAAGATCAAGGGGTATTACATTATTTTTAAATGACTGGAAATCTGATAGACTGGTTTTTAATAGAAAGATATAACCTAATCATATTATATGTAGTAGAAAGCAATGGACTAGTAGAAGCCTACATAACTAACCCATAAAGTCAAATGCAACATCCATTTATGGCCAGCTATATAAAATCTTACATCGATTTATCCTGAAATAGATGTCGTTCAATTGGTAATACTCATTTTTGTCTTCTTCTAATGTCTCTTAAGGGGAAACTAATCTGAAAGTAACCTGATTACAATTCTGGACAGGTAACTAAGGTAGCAGATTACATTTATAAAAAGTAACCTACCCAACCCTGAATATAGGCATACAGTATATACATTACTAAAAGAGCAGCAGGTTCATGTTGCCAGGCTATTCCAACCTCTTGCAATGACATCGCAAAGAATTTATCTCAAGGAAAAATGCCAAAGTCTTGAGACATTAATTACAGATACTTTCATGGAAATAAAAGCTCAAACACACCGGTAGGATTGTCAAATGTTTACTTGGGTGTCGGCCATCAGTCTCTTTGTGTTCACACAGCAAAAACCTTGGAAGTAGTCAGCCACTCAGCCTTGCTAAAATAGACCAAACCAGAAGGTGGCCGTAGCGTTGTTTGGTAATGTATACAGTTGAAGTCAGAAGGTTACATACACCTTAGCCAAATACATTTAAACTCAGATGTTCACAATTCCTGACATTTAATCCTAGTAAAAATTCCCTGTCTTGGGTCAGTTAGGATCACCACTTTATTTTAAGAATGTGAAATGTCAGAATAATAGGAGAGAGAATTATTTATTTCAGCTTTTATTTCTTTCATCACATTCCCAGTGGGTCAGAAGTTTCCATACACTCAATTAGTATTTGGTAGCATTGCCTTTAAAAATTGTTTAACTTGGGTCAAACATTTCAGGTAGTCTTCCACAAGCTTCACACAATAAGTTGGGTGAATTTTGGCCCATTCCTCCTGATTGAGCTGGTGTAACTGAGTCAGGTTTGTAGGCCTTCTTGCTCGCACACACTTTTTGAGGTATACCCACAAATTTTCCATAGGCTGGAGGTCAGGGCTTTGTGATGGACACTCCAATACCTAGACTTTGTTGTCCTTAAGCCATTTTGCCACAACTTTGGAAGTATGCTTGGGGTCATTGTCCATTTAGAAGACCCATTTGCGACCAAGCTTTAACTTCCTGACTGTCTTGAGATGTTGCTTCAATATATCCACATAATTTCCCTCCTTCATGATGCCATCTATTTTGTGAAGTGCACCAGTCCCTCCTGCAGCAAAGCACCCCCACAACATGATGCTAAATGATGCATCCCCCATGCTTCATGGTTGGGATGGTGTTCTTCAGCTTGCAAGCGTCCCCCTTTTTCCTCCAAACATAACAATGGCCAAACAGATCTATTTTTATTTCATCAGACCAAAAGACATTTCTTCAAAAAGTACCATCTTTGTCACCATGTGCAGTTGTAACCCATAGTCTGGCTTTTCTATGGCGGTTTTGGAGCAGTGGCTTCTTCCTTGCTGAGCGGCCTTTCAGGTCATGTTGATATAGGACTCGTCTTCCTGTGGATATAGATACTTTTGTACCTGTTTCTTCTAGCATCTTCACAAGGTCCTTTGCTGTTGTTCTGGGATTGATTTGCACTTTTAGCACCAAAGTACGTTCATCTCTAGGAGACAGAACACGTCTCCTTCCTGAGCGGTATGACGGCTGCGTGGTCCCATGGTGTTTATACTTGCGTGCTTTCGTTTGTGCAGATGAACGAGGTACCTACAGACATTTGGAAATTGCTCCTAAGGATGAACCAGACTTGTGAAGGTCTACAATTATTTATCTGAGGTCTTGGCTGATTTCTTTTGATTTTCCCATGATGTCAAGCAAAGAGGCACTGAGTTTGAAGGTAGGCCTTGAAATACATCCACAGGTATGTCAATCCACAATTGTCAATTAGCCTATCAGAAGCTTCTAAAGCTATGAAATAATTTTCGGGAAATTTCCAAGCTGTTTAAAGGCACAGTCAACTTAGTGTATGTAAATTTCTGACCCATTGGAATTGTGATACAGTGAATTGTAAGTGAACTAATCTGTCTAAACTATTGTTGGAAAAATGACTTGTGTCATGCACAAAGTAGATGTCCTAACCGACTTGCCAAAACTATAGTTTGTTAACAAGAAAATTGTTGAGTGGTTGAAAAACGAGTTAATGACTCCAACCTAAGTGTATGTTAACTTCCGACTTCAACTGTACGTGCGTATTGCTTATGGTCTAGATGCCAAGCCATCTGCGCTAATGTTCCTATTTAGTAGAAACCCCTTGTTGGCATAGGCGGAAATCCCAGGGGGGACGGGGGGGACACGACCCCCCCATCCTGGGAAAAATATGACTTGTCCCCCCCAATATATCACTGTAAACATAACTATGTAATTTCAATAATATTAATAATACGCAATGAAAGCACTTGTGCTGATTATAGACACTTAATAGCGCGTTTTTAAGTTTCACAAGATTGCGACCCCCCCGCCCTTTGCCTCACGATGGTTTGATCCACTGCCAGTTCTTTAGCTTGCAAGGTAATAGAGGGTTCGTATCTACTGTCCGAAAGGCACTCGATGTACGTAACTGACGTGAGGTAATTCAGTCAATTGCGCCATAGCAATGTATATATTTTTCTAATGTTGCAGGGTTCACACACTAGCTGAATTTGCAGAGCTAACGCGCAAACTAAAGCAAACATTAACTATCAAGCTAGCTAGTACCTATTCCATTTATGTGGCGTCGTCAACGATTTGGAATATTTGCTATCGTCAGTTTATTCCAAGATTAGCATGCAGCTGTAGTGCTTCAAAGTCCCTGTGATAAGGTTAGCGATAAACTGAAGTCCAAACTGAACAGAACTACACTCTCTTATACCATTGTCTTAAATATATTTAATGGTCTCGTTGCAAAAGCTAAATTGTCGCTAGTGATTTTTTATTTTTTTTCACCTTTATTTAACCAGGTAGCAAAGATTATAGCAAACACCACAGAAACGGAATTGGTGCTCGCTAGCTTTGCAAATTCAGCTATTGTTGGAAGCTAGCCAATATGAAACAAACTATGTTAAAATGACAAAAGGTTGCAGCATGTGTTGTGTAAATGTGTGTGTGTGCAGCTAGACCGGCCAGCCAGCCAGTCAGGTAGAAAAATGTCAGAAAAAAGTAAAAAGACGGACATCAGAGTATTTTTCAGTACACCAAAACGCAAAGTAAGAACTCTAGTAGCCTAATATCTCAAAGACGAGTTGATAAAATGTTCATAAGAAAGAAGTGAAATGCTAATGGAAATGTTTCACAATGATGTCATTAGGCAGAGCAGGCAACAGATGGCACACAGACAGCTGAGTTGGGGACAGATATGCAGGGACAGACTGGCAGAGACAGGGAGTCTCAGGTAAGTTTGTTGAGTCTTTGTTTGGCAACATTATGAAAGGTTCTCAATTTTTTTGATTTGTAAAATAGGGACATAATTGGAAAATGCCATGGATACCCCCACTCAACTTAAACTGGTGACTAAACTAAGATTTGTTAAAGGCAATGGTATTGCTGTTGTGATTAATTGTGTAGTTTTGGGTACCGGTAGTTAGGAATACAGCAAACACCTTATTTCTTTTCTAGGAGTCAGACTGTGAGTCAGTGAGGGTGGTGAAAGGGAAAGAGCCAAGGAGAGAGACTTCAGAGGACAGTGTCACAGCCACGGCAGGACCAGGTGTCACCCTTGTTGCCAGCAGCACCAGTATAGGGGACAGTGGCACAGCATCGTCCAGTTACCTCAGTGATGGCACAAAACCATATCAGCCACACCCACAATTTATAGAACCGCAAACTCTTGCCAACAGAGTGTTGACGTTTCAAGAGAGATGGTTTCGCGATTTCCCCTGGCTACATTATAATCCATCAATAAAAGGAGTGTTGTGTTTTCACTGTAGCCAAGGGTTTTCAAGCCAGCCATCTTTTGGCCAAAGAGCAGATGCTGCCTTCATTAGTGCAGGATTTAGGAACTGGAGAAAAGCCATTGAAAAATTCACAGCACATCAAAACTGCCAAACCCACCGCCACTTTGTAACTGTAACAGCACACCAGCTAAATCCAATCAGTGTCCAGTTATCCAGCGCGTGGGGTAAACAGCAGGAGGACGCAAGGCATTGCTTGATGAAAATTGTTAGTTCGGTGCGGCATGTAGTAAGACAGGGACAAGCCTTTAGAGGCCACACGGATGACAGTGGGAATTTATACCAGCTTTTGAAACTCAGGGCAGAAGAGGATGATCCCATTTTACTGAAGTGGTTAACAGAGCGTACCACAATGTACACAGGCCCCAAAGCACAGAATGAAATTCTGAACATGGCCAATACAGTCATTCGAGGCATTGCAGCTGAGATTAGGTCTCTTCCGATTGTACAATTTTCATTAATTGTTGATGGTACTCAAGATGTCTCTGGTGCTGAACAGGAGAGTGTCTGTCTGCGTTATGTTGACCATGACCTTGTCCCTCACGAGGACTCGCCTGTTGTCTCCGACACCCTGTCTCTGGTATGCAGGCTGCAGTCGAGTGTGTGCGGTCATCTCTTAGGGGCAAGAGAAATGACGAAAGCTACCTTGCACTGTAGGAGAAAGCAACAACTTTGATTGACTCTATTGAATCCATTGAATCCATTGAGACGCACTCAAGACGATTTGCTGGCAAAGCATTGGATCACTATACGGCAGAATGTTTTTAAGTGTTGGATGGTGTGGAGGTTCAGTTTGGCGACCGTTTTGACCAGGACAGTCTAAACGTCCTGCAAAAGTTGGAAAGAGCGCTTCTCACGGGCGAGTTGGATGAGTCTCTAGATCAGTACCCTGAGCTGAACATAGATTCTCTTTCAGTGCAGATCCCTCTCTTTCACAACAAATACCCCTGTAGCAGCAGTTGAGAGGCAGCAGAGGTCCTCAGGAGGCTTCCAGTGGAGGTGCGGGGGTTGTTTGACCAAGTTGAGGTGCTGATCAGAATTTTGTTTGTGGTGCCAGTGTGTTCATGTGAGGCTGAGAGGAGTTTCAGTGCACTCCGCAGGTTAAAGACTTGGCTACGGGCCAGCATGGACCAAGAGAGACTGAACGGCGTAGTTGTCTGTAATGTACATAAAGACAGGCTGGACAGTCTCAAGAGGGAAAATATCTGCCAGCAATTTGTTGGATCCATTGAAACCCGCAAACATATGTTCGGTTCTTTTGTTCAGTAGTGTGTATAGCAGTGGTTCTCAACCTTTTTTGGGTACTGGAACCCCTGCATATTTTGAGGCAAGGCAGGCAAGGTTTTGAGCGGTCCTCAGGGACCTCCACCCCCTCTATATTATATGTAAACTTACTGGAAACCTTGTGGTACTGAATACGTTCATTACACTTTATTTTATTTCACGGACACCTTGCAATTAGTCCATGGAACCCTGTTTGAGAACCCCTGGTGTAATTGATATTTGTTATGTTGTTTAGTAGTTTTCAGTTTTTAGTACATGACAGTACACTTACAAATTATTATTATTATTTCATGTTATTTTATTTAAAATTGCATACTTTGTGTGACATACTTGTCCATAGCTGCTGTTTGAAGAGTTGAGACACTGACTGAAGGATATTTGTTTGATTTATTTGGGTTTTTCATTGAAGTAGTTATTTTGCTTTTAGAACTGTACTTATTTTAAGCTTTTTGTTCTTGTAAAGATATTGTAGTAGACTCAGGCCAGGTGCACATATTTAATGACTATATAAATGTATCACAAAGTCAAATTAAAAGGTCAATTCAATACGGAGACCAACTTTGTGATGGTTCTCAATGGAGATTCTTTACGATGAGATCACACCATGTTCATTGTATTTATGAAAACTGCTCCCATACAGTGTACAGTACCATTGCCGCCTAATGGCCTTTCTTGATATTGCTGGTTGTAAGTACGAATACCTGCATACATACTGGACTGATAAGGAACACTGCTATAACTATTATTAGTAGTAGTATTATAATGATTTAAACAAGTTGGGACAACCCTTCAGTTAACTACTGTACCTAACAATTATCCAGTAGTAGTGATTATGGTCCCTCAATATACATTTAACATATTACAACGTAGGCTATGTGTTACAGCACTACTTTTGTTGTCCCCCTCAGGAATTGCTCCTGAGAAAATTTCATGTAACTGTCCCCTCCAAGGTTGATATCAGATTTTCGCCCCTGCTTGTTGGTACTAGCCAGATGGCCACAGCTAGATAACTACCTAGCAAGACAATGAAGAAACAATTTAATTCACTCTCCATAATCCCATACTGCCAGTGCCAGCCCATAGCCAAATGTTTAGCTAGCTAGCTAACGTTAGCATATTCGCTGGCTAGCACAACATAGCAGCTGTTTCATGGAAACTAGCTATTCCATTGTGATTTAAGTATAATGTCAAAACTAGCTAGAGGTTAGCTAGCTTGGAGGAAGCATTTACCATTTACTGTCTGTGCACTTAGCTATCTAGCTAGCTACCAACCCATAGCCTACATTGCATATGAAGAGTGACTGGCTCATCCGTGGATGAATGGAGGAAATGCCCTCTTTTAAAAATACATTTGTTGGCTCCCCCATGTGAAGGTCTGTGCTCTCTGACTGGCTCAAAGTCAAGTTCTTGGCCACTGACGAATGTTGCGGTAGGTTTGTCTCTACCGGGTCAGAACGCAGCAGGTTCAACTTGTTCTAGCAAGAGAAGGAACGGCCTCCCACTGTGATAAGTACCTATCGGAAATCTATCGGCAGTGAGATTCTCTGTGCGTTTCATGCTTAAGACGTAGCCTGCAGGAAAAGGGCAGACCGGTCATAGTTGGATGGACTAAAGTGGTTACGACTGCAACCGCTAAACCGCCAGATATCAAACTGTCAATTCAGGACTGGAATGCTAAATGACCCATTATCCCTCATGTGTGACTGTGGGGGACAAGGGTTTGTGTGAAGACTGGCTGACGAGGAAGGGAATGGCTCATCGCTCCTGGACAAGGAGCTCTTTCACCTCCAATGGTCTGTGTTAGTCCTCCTAGCTAGGTCACACCCAAGGGCTTAAGACAATACAAACACAAGAGAGGGCAGGTAGCAAGCAGAGCTGAAAAACAAAGGTATACTGTATTCCATATTGTTGAGCGTCTTTCATAAAATGGCTAGGCCTAAACACTGGAGGCACTTTTGATGTGCCTGAAGCTCCTAGCCAGATGGATGGCAGCTCACACGTTCTCTAGCGTGGGGGGGGGGGCAACACACAGCCCACGTGGTATGAGAAAAAAAAATGTATTTAACATTTTTGATTACCGAAATGAAAGCTAGACAATAAGGGAGGATCGGACATTCCAAAAACGATAGAGGACAATTTACAAATTGAGCGGAAAAAAACATTTTCAGTGTGGCTCTCTGGACCTTGAAGAGCGAATGCAGTCCATGTGGAAAAACGTGTTTGACCACTCCTCTGCTCTAGCAGCTCACTCCAGTCATGGCCTCCAGTAGTATTCACCCTCTTCAGTGGCAAGTACATATCACATCTGGAGATAAGGTGGTACATGGGGGAACATTGGGATCAAAGACAGCTTCCAGTGACCGATTGCTGGTATCCCACCGCCGACACCTATGACACAGGCTCGCCATATGTATGGATGTTATGGATAAGTGCACTTCAGTGAGCAGCATGGTACTGATAAGCCATGGTGGCGTCAATGGAATGTCCCTTCTAAACCTTATTTCCTTTCTGGTGTTTATCACATTTGGTCTCTATCATTACTGTGCCTCAAACTGACACCATGTTGGATATATTTTATTTAATTTAAATAGGTCAGGGCTGCAATGACAGATTTTTTGACCCCGCTCCTCTGGAAACTTCTTTCTCAAAGCTACGGATCTGGATCTGTGTTATTTTACTCACACAGATTTCTCTATGTAGCTGCTACTCACACTCCACCTCCCTTCATGTTTCTCTCTTTACTCACCCTGTTTTGAACCGTGATGATGTAGGCCGTCTCTGTCCATATTTCTGAACTGAAATAAAAACCCGCGGCGATATTAATTCAGTCCATATTTGATCAAAGTACCAAGAATAACATCTGACTACTTTATTAAAATAAGACATTTCCAAGCCATCGTGCCAAAACATCATCCTGTCAGGGTCAGTGACCAAATCCACAATGCTACCCCGATGCACAGGCTGAAATAAACACACGAGTGCACACGAGTGCTCTTTGTGAAAGTGGGTATTATTATTATTTTATTTTTTAAACAACCTTGTCATTAAACAAAGATCTCATCCTGGAGTAATTGGCAATGGTGGTATTTCGAAGCCAGACATTCTTGATTAGAGGTCGACAGATTAAATCGGCATGGCCGATTAATTAGGGCCGATTTCAAGTTTTCATTAACAATCGGTATTCTGCCTTTTAGGACATTGATTATGGCCGATTACATTGCAATCCATGAGGTGACTGCGTGGCAGGCTGACCACCTGTTACGAGAGTGCAGCATCAGAAGGACCTTGTGGCTGCAAGGAGCCAAGGTAAGTTGCTAGCTAGCATTAAACTTATCTTATAAAAAAAACTATCAATCTTCACATAATCACTAGTTAACTACACATGGTTGATGATATTACTAGGTTAACTAGCTTGTCCTGCATTGCATATAATCAATGTGGTGTCTGTTAATTTTTCTTTAACTGGCAACAGCCTACTTCAAATTCACCAAACGTGTGATGATTTAACAAAAGCGCATTCGCGAAAAAAAGCACAATCGTTGCACAAATGTACCTAACCATAAACATCAATGCCTTTCTTAAAATCAATACACAGAAGTATATATTTTTTTACCTGCATATTTAGTTAAAAGAAATTCATGTTAGCAGGCAAAATTAACTAGGAAAATTGTGTCACTTCTCTTGCATTCAATGCAAGCAGAGTCAGGGTATATGCAACAGTTTGGGCCGCCTAACTCATTGCGAACTGTGTGAAAACCGTAATTAAATTTGCCATAATTTTACATAATTATGACATAACATTGAAGGTTGTGCAATGTAACAGCAATATGTAGACTTAAGTTTGCCATCTGTTCGATAAAGAACAAACATTTTGTTTCGAAATGATAGTTTCCGGATTAGGCCATATTAATGACCAAAGGCTCGTATTTCTGTGTTTATTATATTAAAATGAAGTATGATTTGATATAGCAGTCTGACTGAGCGGTGGTAGGCAGCAGCAGGCTAGTAAGCATTCATTCAAACACTTTACTGCGTTTGCCAGCAGTTCTTAGCAATGCTTGAAGCACAGCGCTGTTTATGACTTCAAGCCTATCAACTCAAGAGATTAGGCTGGCAATACTAAAGTCCCTATAAGAACATCCAATAATCAAAAGGTATATGAAATACAAATGGTATAGAGAGAAATAGTCGATGCATCATAATTCCTATAATAAATAACAACCTAAAACTTCTTAACTGGGAATATTGAACCACAACTTTCATATGTTCTCATGTTCTGAGCAAGGAACTTAAACTTTAGCTTTTTTACATGACACATATTGCACTTTTCCTTTCTTCTCCAACACTTTGTTTTTGCATTATTTAAACCAAATTGAACACGTTTCATTATTTATTTGTTATTATTATTTATATTAAGTTAAAATAAGTGTTCATTGTTCATTCAGTATTGTTGTAATTGTCATTATTACAAATTATATATAAAAAATATTTAAAAAATGGCCGATTAATCGGTATCGGCTTTTTTGGGTCGTCAAAAAAAAAAATCATAATCGGTCGACCTCTGAAATTTCAGATGGACAATTCATTATTATTTTTCTTGCCAATGAGGTGCATGCCTTTTAGACTGATGTAAAATCAAGATCTTCTGTGGCAGAAGTCTATTGAGACAGTCTTTAGTGTTGTCACAATACAGAAATTTGACTTCGATACTCAATGCCATCACGATTCCAAAATTATACCACGGCAAAAAAAGAAGCCGTATTAGCCATTCACAGAATGACTCTTAATCAAGAAAGATAAAATGTAGCTACTGCTCTGTACAATTGTCGGGCATCTTTTGAGTTAAATATCAATCAATTTGACAGCCATGTATGCATTAATGCAAGTATTCTCTGCCGTCAGGGGTACATTTTTTTTAAAGATATGTTTTTTAAAACAATAAAATAAAATGTTTCACATTTTCAAACAGTCCATTTAGTAAGGCTCGCATCCATAGATACACATACCATGCTACTACTGCTACTACCACATGGTAGTACTGCTACTAAAAGCAGTACTACACCTGCACCTGTCGATGACACAAGTTATTCTGCTTCCACGAGCACATCCAATGCTAGCATCAGTGATTCTACATTTGTTGTTAGCCCAGCTAGCATGAACACTAACAGTTGTGAATCTGATGCAGCCGAAGAGCTACTGCCCCCTTACCCGGGAAAGCATCGAACAACAGACAGGGACGTTGGACCATCGAAGTGGCGCAAATATGATGAGAACTACATTTATTTGGGGTTCACTTATACTGGGAGTAGTACCTTTCCTCAGTCAGAGTGTGTTATATGTGCAAAAGTACTCTCACACAGCTCAATGAAACCTTCACTCTTACACAGACATTTAGAAACAAAACATGCCAATTTGAAAAATAAGCCTAACATTACCGTTATCTTCTTGCATTGTAAATGCGAACAGTAATTAACGTTTTCAACATTTCATGTTGCATTATTCAAGTGTCTTAACTTGTGCAGCATGAGTTGGGAGTGAACATGTTGCAGGCTAGACTCAGTGGTTCCTCAGGACAGGCTGGCTAGCAATTTCTGTATACCGTGCAACACTGGTGGGATCTTATGCAACACACATCTTACTGGAAGTCAATTCTGAAGGAACTGGTTCAGAAATAGTTTGTTTCCTTTACACTTCTTATACTCATTCCACATATTTCTGCACCAGAGGTTTGTTTTCATAATGATTTTTGGCAGGACTCCGATACTCTGCAATGTCAAACATCAGTGAGAAAAATAATTGTTGCCCTGTCGACACATTCCAACTTCGACTGTCACATACATCCACCCGATGCTGCAACCAATTGATGAGATCTGTCCGAGAAGATTCAAATCATTTAGAATTCTAATCAAAGCTCAACGGCAAACTAATTGATGTTTACAGATCTCCATCGATGTTTAAGATACCGGAGCATTAGCCTATTGCCCTCTGAAGATTGTCACTGAGGCATGGCTAAACTGTGAAGATACATTTTAAATGTTGACATGTGAAGCCATCAGCGTGTCCCCCACAAGGGTTCCATTGTATTCATGGTAAGGAGCGGTTATATGGCCTAATCCATCAGATTAAGGTGGATCACTTTCGTCCCCTCTGCTATCGGTGACAGATTACAGTGAGCCGTAGGGATGAGAAGAATGGAAAAGATAATGTCAAGCCCAAGTCTGAGACAAAAACTAAAGCGTAGGCTATCCAACACTATTCACTGCAATAATTGTAGGTCTGTATCCCCAAGACAACAATGATGAAACCTATTAAATTAGGATATTTGTTCATATGGACAATCAACCAATGAATACCCTGGTAACACATAGACTAGTCAAGTTTTTTATCTATGTCGATGGGATGTAAAAAGTTAAAGAACCATATAAGCAAATAATGGGAAAAGCTTTGAAGTTGTAACACTTTGGCAGGATAGGGGAGTAGTGTTTTAGTTAATGATATAGGCCTACTTGTTATCTCTCCCAGACTTCCACACAGTCATTAAATATTAGGTCTGAAGGCCACTGTTTCAAATAAGGCAACGGTTGCATCTTCTGAATCCACTGTCACATTACTCAGCTATGGGCTAAAGACCAACTAAACGGTTCAGTGCTGGGCTTGCAGAGCCCAATGTGCAATCTTTTACACTTCGTACACTGGAGTCGTGTCTGGTAATTAAGCTTTTAAATACTCGCACCAGAAGCAGTGCTTAGATAAACGGATTACGTAGGCCAGGTTTCTCATTACAGCCTACTCATTTGGAAGGCATAAATTTCCTCATGTCTACGCAGAAAACCAACCGAGAACAAACTCAGATAAAATGACAAACCTGGTATTTGAGCCCACAGGAGCCATTTATCCTATTAGCTCTACTTTCAGACCACTCCTTGTTCCTGACAACTCTAGGTGATTGTAACAAGGTGACTGGGTTTGATGTTGTAAAATTAGGCCTAATCTAATTATGGTTTCCATAGGCAGGCCACGGTGCCAGTAGTAATAGAATATACTGCTTTGTGACGTACAACATCTCCGTATTGTTACAGTATGCCCAGCAGTTGTGCCGACCGCCTTTCAGGTTTATCATCCATCTCAGTTGTATGTTTAGTGTAGATAAGGGCCTCTTAAACCTTCTGAAAGAGCGCCTTGATCTTTCAGTGAACCATTTGTGGTAGAAACAATTTAACGAGAGATGCAGGCTCCAAGTGTAAACTCTTGAAAAGAAACAAATAGGGCTGGACTTACAGGGCTGCCCGCTGGCCCGGGGACGTTTTGGAAATCATCCATGCCAGTCAATCTATGTCAATAGGCCAGTGAAAAATAGATATAGTGCTAGGTCAAGGGGTCTGAATAATTTCCAAATGCACTGTATTTATGAATTTATGTATGTACATACACACACACACACATTAAAAGTTTGGACACACCTCGTCATTTAAGTTCTTATTTATTTTTTTTTACTATTTTCTACATTGTAGAATAATAGTGAAGACATCAAAACTATGAAATCATGTACAGTAGTAACCAAAAGTTGAGATTCTTTCAAGTAGCCACCCTTTGCCTTGATTACAGATTTGCACACTCCTGGCACTCTCAGCCAGCTTCATGAGGTAGTCACCTGTAATGCATTTCTATTTACAGGTGTGCTTTGTTAAAAATGTATTTGTGGAATTTCCTTCTTAGTGCGTTTGAGCCAATAAGATGTGTTGTGACATGGTAGGGGTGGTATACAGAAGATAGCCCTATTTGGTAAAAGATTAAGTCCATATTATGGCAAGAACTGCTCAAATAAGCAAAGAGAAACGACAGTCCATCATTACTTTAAGACATTAAGGTCAGTCAAACTCTGGATTTTTTTTTTTATAACTGAACGTTTCTTCAAGTGAAATCGCAAAAACCATTAAGCGCTATGATTAAACTGGCTCTCATGAGGACCATCACAGGAATGGAAGACCCAGAGTTACCTCTGCTGCAGAGGATAAGTTCTTTAGAGTTACCAGACTCAGATTGCAGCCCAAATCAATGCTTGAATTCAAGTAACAGACACATCATCAACTGTTCAGAGACTGTGTCATATCAGGCCTTCATGGTCGAATTGCTGCAAAGAAACCACTACTAAAGTACACCAATAATAAGAAGAAGAGACTTGCTTGGGCCAAGAAACACGAGCAATGGACCTTAGACCGATGGAAATCTGTCCTTTTTGGTTCCAACAGGCGTGTCTTTGTGAGATGCAGAGCAGGTGAACGGATGATCTCCGCATGTGTTGTTCCCACCATGAAGCAGGGAGTAGGTGTGATGGTGCTTCGCTGGTGACACTGTCTGTGATTTATTTAGAATTCAAAAAAGGCACACTTAACCAGCATGGCTACCACAACATTCTGCAGCGATACACCATCTCATCTGGTTTGCACTTAGTGGGACGATCATTTGTTTTTTTACAGGACAATGACCCAACATTCCTCCAGGCTGTGTAATGGCTATTTGACCAAGAAGGAGAGTGATGGAGTGATGCATCAGATGACCTGGCCTCCACAATCACCTGCCCTCAACCCAATTGAGACGATTTGGGATGAGTTGGACCGCAGAGTGAAGGAAAAGCAGGCAACAAGTGTTCAGCATACGTGGGAACTCCTTCAAGACTGTTGGGAAAGCATTCCTCATGAAGCTGGTTGAGAGAATGCCAAGAGTCTGCAAAGCTGTCAAGGCAAAAGGTGGCTACTTTGTTTCACAATTTTTTGGTGACATGATTCCGTGTGTCATTTCATAGTCTTGATGTCTTCACTATTACTTTAACTAAGCTGTTAGTTTGTTATGTAGATTATTTATCACACACACGCCACACAAATAGCCTAGCTTGAGCAGAATAGCATCTGTCGGGCAGAAACAACGAGCAGCTCTCAAACAATTGGTGATCACATGGAGTAGCCAACCGTGCCTTCAGAAAGTATTCCTTTTCCCACAATTTGTTGTGTTATAGTCAGAATTTTAAATGGATTCAATTAAGATTATGTCACTTGCCTAAACACAATACCCCATGATGTCAAAGTGGAATAATGTACAAACTAATTAAAAATGAAAAGCCTAAATGTCTTCAGTTAAGTATTCAACCCCTTTGTTATGGCGAGCCTAAATAAGTTCAGGAGTAAAAATGTGCTTAACAAGTCACATAATAGGTTGCATGGACTTACTCTGTGTGCAACAATAGTCTTTAACATGATTCCTGAATGACTACGTCATCTCCGTAGCCCACATGTACAGTTGTCTGTAAGGTCCCTCAGTTGAGCACTGAATTTCAAACAAATTCAACCACAAAGACCAGGGAGGTTTTCCAATGCCTAGCAAAGAAGGGCATCAATTTGTAGATGGTAAAAAAATATATTTAAAAAATAAAAGTAAAACAGCAAGAAATGTAGTAAAGAAATTAACTTTATGTTCTGAATACAAAGCATTATGTTTGGGGAAAATCCAAGACAACATCACTGTTCATATTTTCGCAGCCGGCCACGACAGGGAGACCCATGGGGCGGTGCACAATTGGCCCAGCGTCATCCGGGTTAGGGGAGGGTTTGGCCGGCAGGGATGTTCTTGACCCATCGCTCACTAGCGACTCCTGTGGCGGGCCGGGTGCAGTGCACGCTGACACCGTCACCAGGTGTACGGTGTTTCCTCCCACACATTGGTGCGGCTGGCTTCCAGGCTAAGCGGGCATTGTGTCAAGAAGAAGCTTGGCTGGGTTGTGTTTTGGAGGAGGCACGGTGTCGACCTTCACCTCTCCCGAGTCCGTACAAGAGTTGCAGCGATGGGACAAGACTGATACCACGAAATTGGGGAGAAAAAGGGGTAAAATAATAAAAAAAAATATATATGAAACGGCTTAAATCCATCGACATGAAAATGGCTGTCTAGCAATGATAAACAACCAACTAGACAAGAGTTTGAAGAACTTAAAAAATAATATTGTACAATCCAGGTGTGCAAAGCTCTTAGAGTCTTACCTGGAAAGACTCAAAGCTGTAATTGCTGCCAAAGCGGATTCTAACACGTATTGACTCAGGGGTGTGAATACTTATGAAAAGGAGATATATTCCATTTTCAATAACTTTGCAGATTTCAAAAAACATGTTTTCACTTGTGTTATTGTGTGCCAATGGGTGTCCAATCCATTTGAATTCAGGCTGTAACACAACAAAATGTGGAATAAGTCAAGGGGTGTGAATACTTTCTAAAGGCATAGATTAGACACATTTTTTGAAAGACCTTGAAAGTGGTCTCCCGGTGTACTTTAAGCATTGTTGTGGAATTACAACATCCAATAATAGCTTTGGGAAACGCTCACTATGTACGTGCCCTCAATGTGAGCTTAGTATGGCCTGTGTATCAATAATGAATACAGCCCGAAACAGCCCTCTGCTACTCTTGCTGCGGTTGTTCCTCTGTTTGACAGTCGATGCAGAGCCACAGTAGAAGCTGAACAATGTATAATAGGACAATACAAAACAACTCTGTGCCATGACTTGCATTAGATGGGGAAAGGATAGATATTTTTGGCTTGTATATTGGGTCATTCAAGGTGAGCATGGTTGCCACCAATCAATTGAATATTTGACTAGGGCCAATTCTTTTTCCAAATTAATTGTCTATCAACAACAGTGTCCTTGGCTTTATTTATTGCAGTACAATTGTCTATGCAAATGCATTTACACAGTAGCATCAGCATGTCATTGTGTGACGTGAATGGATATGTTGAGTCAAAAGGTGCATTGAAGGGCCAACTACGCAACCTTATGCATTGTGAGTGTTGTAAGAGTGAGCCGAGTGGAAAAGAACTTAGCACAGATGCTCTCCATCTATTTTTCTTCCATTTCCATTCAAAGCACCTCTGTTCCAGGTGGCAGTTGGTTTACCCCAGACAAATATTGACCACAGATTAGACCAACGGCCCAGAAGGTGGGTGAGTAGGACTCGGGCTCTCAGGAGAACAGAACAGGACACTGCCGCATGCCATTTTAGTTTGATCTGCCATGTTTGCATTACAAATGGAAGTGTGACAAACTTGAGTCGCCAGGCATATATCAGAGGTTAGTTATTGTACCTATCTGGTCACCTGTTGCCTAAACATACTGTCGGAGTAGACCTAACCGAGCTGCAAAGCCATGTAGGCCTACCAATGTATAGTCTTCTAGTCTTCAGCCTAACTCTTCAGATTTAGGCCTTATCATATCAACCCTACAGCCTATCCTATCTTTATTAGTGTTGTATAGTACTACCGCCATGACCCTTCGGAGACGCAGGGTTCTACCTAGCATATAAATCGTCTACTAGTTGACCTGAACGCCAAACTACATGTGCTTTGATGCATTACACATTCAAATGTGAAACAGGGTCATTTACAGCAGTGTGTTAAATAGCTTGTTAACACACAATCCCTCTGTTAATGGTTAGACATTAACCGGTGCTAACCGGTGCTCCCGCACATTGACTCTGTACCAGTACCCCCTGTATATAGACTCGCTATTGTTATTTTACTGCTGCTCTTAATTATTACTTTAATTTATGGTTAGACATTAACCGGTGCTAACCGGTGCTCCCGCACATTGACTCTGTACCAGTACCCCCTGTATATAGACTCGCTATTGTTATTTTACTGCTGCTCTTAATTATTACTTTAATTTATTTTCTTCTTTTTTTGTGTGTATTTTTTCTTAAAATGGCATTGTTGGTTAAGGGCTTGTAAGTAAGTATTTCACTATAAAAGGTCTACGCCGGTTGTATTCGGCGCATGTGACAAACTAAATTTGATTTGACAGACTTTACGAGAAACAAAAGATCTACAGTACAGATTGTTGAGGTAAAACCATAGGCTAGTCCTGAATGTGGGCCACAACTCATGTGAACAATGTTTGTATTGAGGACTTCAATGTTAAGTGTAGCTAGGCCAATACATTGTTATCAGTAAATATGGTCTGTACTCTTTAGACCTATATCAGTGTTGGCACACTTGCTAGAACATTTAATAATCTGAGGATCTCTCTATCACCACACTCTCTGCAACAATAAATCACATTTATCCCAAAGCTATATTGACACATAGGAAGAACTATTGCTTAGGGGAATAAGGGACATTGATTGTAGGTCCTTATCAAATGAAGGAAGTTTAGTCTTGGAGAAAAAGACCAGAGCAAGCAAAGCCAGTCTGACAGGGCAGCAAAAGAACATTTAAATAGACAATTGATGCAGCTTTAGGCTTAAAAAAAGAGAATGAGATCTCTGAGCAGGACACAGGCAGGAACCTGGGGCTGAGCATTGCAGCTGCCACAGCAGATTAAACACAGGGGTTTCAGCATAATCAGAAGCTGAAGGTCACCACTGCTGTTCCTGTTTGTTTCGCTCACGCTCACTCAATCTTTCACATCTGCCTCTCTCCTCCTTTCCCTGCTATCCTGCATTCTCCTTTCTACCTATTTCCCTGTCTTTCTTTCACTCACCTCTACAATTTCCTCCCTGTTCCTCTCCATCTAGACTGTCACCTTGCCTCATCCTCTCTCCCTCCCTCCAAACCACTGCACCCAGCTGGGCGCTCTCCCCATCTTCCCCCAGGACAGTGCGCTTCCCCCCCTGGGTAAGTGGGACAGTCCCTCTCTGGCCTGGCCACAGGCTGGCACTCACCTAGACTCAATATTATGTTGCGGAGAAAATGGCAGGCTGCTGGCTCTTAGCAAATGGCAGCAGGGGACACAGCAGGGAACACTGCAGGGGCATGAGAGCACACCGCATACAGGAAGAGGAGAAACAGAGAGAGGGAGTGAGTGGGAGATGAGGGCGCGAGAGAGAGGAGAGAGAAGGGGAGGAGTGTCATGATGAGAATGAGGGAGTGGAGATGGGACGACCACTGCATGAAGAGCAATAAACAAGTAAAGGAGGTGAGAAGTAGCAGTGCGAGATGAAATGATTGCAGTAAGGAGAAAGACAGGGAGCGGCAAGGGGACCACAACCAGTGACAAGGAAAAGGGAAGAGGATAGAAGTTAGGCTACACATGAGTGTGTTTCCCATTGCCAAACATCCTGTGTCAACAAAACAGCTTTCAACAGGAACAATGGGCAAAGATGTCCCCTTGATGAGAACTTGCAATGATTTCAGTCTAGCCTATGCCTAAAAGTGCAACAAAAATGTGCTTAGTCACGCATCACATTGTGTCAAGGAGCACTGACTGCGCCTTCCCACTTCAAAACCTAACCTAAGCGTATGGTCATCATTCCCAGGAAGATCACTTACTATGCAGAATACAGGAAAACAAGTCCAACCAATACAAGAGTCACCTAAGACTAACAATGAGTATATCCTAGCTTGTTGAGTCAGTTTATCTGTGACATCTTTATACAGAGTACAAGGGAATGTCACATTATGGACTACCACTCCATAATCACCTATTGACTTCAATATGTAGTATTTTCCCATCTCACATGGCATAATTCCCTGCTAGGGAACAAACCACATATTTTTCAAACGTTAACATTTGATTGGGGTTCAAAAGGTATATATATACTCAGAGTATCAGGAAAGACATCATTCCTCTTGATAATGCTGAAATTAAATGGCAATCAATGGCATTCTTCAAACACCTAGATTGCCTGCTCACCTCAATGAACAGGTAAGAGAAACATGGGTGCTTTACTTTTTCTCTGTATAGGCTATGAGAATAAAACTCAAACCAAATGAACCAGCCTGACAGTGCAACTCACCTAATTTCATTAATGAGGCCAGCAACACCCACAACGAGATCTCGAAAGGCACCTGTATGTGATGGTAATCTAGAGACAGGACTGGAAAGGCCTTTTTTGTGTACGTGTAGTTAGTATTGCCGCGACTGCCTTCTATCCCTCTGTGGTCGTCCCGGTGGTCGTGTCCTCCAGTGTTGTCCTGAGCGCCGATGTCCGGTGAGCTGGCAGCTCCAAGCGTCAGTACGGTGCCCTCCAGTAAGATCAAGATCACCAGAAGTAGGAGTCCCCGCTCCAGAAAACTTCTGGAGCCACTGGGTGAGTGTAAGGCTACGCGAACAGACATGTTGAAATTAGTTTTTATAACTTAAAGAATTTGGGGGGGGAAAGTGAGCTGGAAATCGTGGAGTTAGCGTGTCATGAACACACTTTCCTCACTAGCAACTGGTTTTCCAAAGGACCGACAAAATATCCATGTTCGACAATTGGCTGGCTAGCTAGCCAACTTTAGTTAGCTATTTGAGATGGGTGCAGCAGTTCCAGGTACTGTCGCAAGCGGGCTAACAACATTCGTGAAAGCAGGAAACGTAGAAGGTGCCTGAGCTAGCTATCCTTCCAGGCACCGAGAGCTCAAGACACGGCTACAGTGTTAGTTAGCAAGTTACATACCCACTCCTAAATACCACAACTTTGAATTGAAAACTTGGTCCGAAATCTTGTTTCAGATACTGACAGCGTAGGTTAATCTCTTCGGTGAAAGATGTCATTGCTCACCGCCGACCGGTAAAAAGATGCTGCTCATACAATTCCTGTTCCACACGAAGATAAATATCATCGATAATGTCTGCGGTTACAGCTGACCGAAGTCCAATGTTGACCTTGAATGAAACGTTTAGAACTGTCACGTTGCAATTGTGGGGGATTATAGATATTTGAACTGCATTCCATGCTTTCGCATCCGTGTATGCGCCGTACCCTGTCCCGACAATACCTTACTTGAACTCAGTCAGTATGAGGATCTGTGGCTCCATCACACCTTTTCTAGCTCCAACAGTGACTTCTAATGTTATCCCTCCGCAAATGTACTCCTTGTAATGTGATGTTAGCGAGATAAATACAACGTTCAAAACGCACACCCTTTCGCGGAGGGAGGAGAATGGGGAGGGAGCCCTTTTTATTTTCGACCACAGTGACATCTATTGGAGAGGATGTCTTAGATATCTTATATTTTATATTCACGTATGGAAAAACCATGCATTTCCTGTTCAATAGTCTGACTAGGCCCAGTGGGTAGTTGCGCCCATCACATTCTGTCACAGGAGGCTTCGAGGGTGTGAACTGCTATGGCTGATCTACCTGGATTGCTGGGCAGAACAAAGCCATGGCTATCCTAGTATCTGGCATCTGTTGGAGCTGATTACACCATAAACTCCATGTTATTTAAGTCTTCAGTGTAGGCTAACTGAAATTGTACGTCTAGGATGAGAATATCTTGTTGTAAATACATTGTTTGAAAAGATTTTTTATGATTTTCAATTCCATATCAACATTTTGTTATGGAAATGGTGTGTGTTTTTGTGTGAGTCCAGCCAAAAACATTTTACCATCCCTTCAATATCAAATGGGTGTTATATGAAGATGGGTGTGTTTTCTTGCGAGTACACCCAAAACATTTTGTCATCCATTTCGTAATTACAGTAGGGCGATGTCTTGGGTGGTGACACTATGTCACGAATAGCATACTGTACACAACCTATTTTTGTTTGTTTACTTTGACCTTTAGGGTAGTCTGTCATTGTGTTTAGTGTCTCCCAGTAGCGCTTTAACCCCCACAACTTACCAAATACAGTTGTACCATACCACTGAAGGTGTCTGGCTTGTAATTACTGTGGTGGGAAATGGTATGGTCATTGAGAGCTGTTTGCACCTAAAAAAATGAACTGCTCACAACAATTAGTGTAATAACACATATGAGGATGTGTAGATCGGATGCTGCTGCTGATGATCATTTTGGGTGTCATAAAGTATTTAAAGGAGGTGACGGTAGTTGAAAAAGTGCTTTTTATAGGAAGCATTTTGAAGCACACACTGATTAATGGGAATATTCTTATTCATTTACAGTATTGTATAGTGTACTGTAAAAGTTGTAATTATTCAAAGGGGATTAAGTAGTGTAGCCTCTGTCTGACCTGCCAGCACCTGTATGCAGTCTATCACAAAGATAATAGCTGCATTAATAAGTTATGATGAATACCAATCAAATGCCTGTGTTGCTGCACTTCATGCCTCTGGGGCTTGGGCACACACATTGGCATGGGGAACCAAGTGTCCCTGCATGCACCCTTGCACTCTGTTCCTGCAATGCCATAAAATATTGAAGTGCAGCACGATAGTGAGACACACACACACACACAGAGGTTTGATGTGCCTATTTTTTTAAATAGTTCTTCAAGTAATGTAAAGTTTATTTTTAAATCTATTTTCTTTCAATTGTTTATCCTTAAATGTCAATTATCTAGACACAGCATGCTCTTGAATACAGTGTGTCATGTTTTAGCTTATAAATGTATTAAAATGGGAATATATTTGAAAATGTAACTTTCAAATGGTAGCACAAAGATGGTTGGAGGTCCACACATCAGAGAGTGTTGTTGACTTGAATGTGAATAACATGCATTTCCATTTAAGTCAAAATTCGAAGGTGGGTGGACCGGCGGCCATCTTTGAGGTAGTAATTGGCAGTTAAAATGGTGTACCAGCTCAATGACATTGGTCCGAAGGGATATTTCCATTCTATTAATTGTATTTCTATGATTGAAATGACACCCACCCTGTATTCAAGAGTAAGCTGTGTCTCAACCGATGGCGGGCACAACACAAACACCTCAGATTATGTAAAATAGGGTATAAAATACAACATATGTGAGAGAAAAAAATCTGAGTTGATGTGTTTTTAGATCATTTACGTTAAATGTAAAGAAAGAAATTATAAAATAGTTTGACAATCCTGTTTGTAAGCTTGATATTGAACTCCAGTGATGAAGACATTGATGTCTCATGGTAGGGTGGGGTATGTAAAATGGGTAAACTTTGAAAAAGGTAATTGAAATCAAATGGAACGACCTTTATGCAAGGCGCTTCAGTCATGGCATGATGCTCTCATTTGCATAGTTTGGAAAGTTCATTAAGGTTTGCTCTCATTTCAATCATGGATAGCGAAGCCAACATTTTGGCAAGTCTGGTCTATATCTGTACACATAAATGTGTACATTTATTCTGTCCTCTCTATTGTGGCTAAGGTCATGGTTTCCAGTGTTTGCTTCAAGGACTCAAATTGCTACAACATGACTCCAAACTACATCAAACACTTTGAGGAAATAAAAAGAGACATGTCGTTTTGGTCCGTGGATATGAACCAAATTACCCAGGACGCTTAAGTTAAACACATGTTTGGTTTGTCTTGTGTATTCTTTCAGCTTGGTTAGTGCAGATATGTACATTGTGTGTTTCAAAAGGCACATTAACCCAAAGGCCTCGGGGCTCAATTCTGAAATCTAATGTGCATTGGAATCAAGACAACCCCAAGACAAATATGATTGTTTGATGTCTTTTTGGATGACATTTTGTACCTTTTGAGCCTTGTTTTACAACCCTAACTCAATAAACTAAATTTTGTCACAAACATCACATGATTATTTTAGAAACCAAATGACTCCAAAATTGCAAAGAACTTCACTAAAAGAAAGCATTCAGGTTACCGAAACCAAAGACTGTATAGCATGAAGCCTGTTTGGGGTCACATGATAGCTTTAAAGTGTTTATTTTTTGCCTGTCTCTTCATGTAGTTAACAGGTCACCATGTCTTCTCCTCCAGCCACATCATGTGGAACAAAACAAGCCGATTACACCCAGGCAGCATTTCAACCTGCAGATGGCGACTGGGTGTGATTTCTAACATGTTCCAATGGAAGAAAAACAGGTGGGACAGACCGTGTGATTCAGACCCGTAGACATAGATAGACATCATTGTATCTGACCCATTATGGCGTCTGTGAGAGGATGGGCAGCGCCATTGAGGCCATCTCCATTTTGAAGTAGTCAATTTTCTTCTACTATTCTTCTATGAGTTAGCAAACAAACTGAAAGGGTGCATACTGCCACCTGGAGTGTGTTGTTTGAACAGGTATAAATCCTAGGTTGGCGATTAACTTCTCACAAGTATAATTCATTGGCTGATTCCTCCTGGTGACCTAGATGGAATTGTGTGATCCAACTTCTTGCCACTAGGGGGTGCCATTTCGACAGCACAAATTCGTCTCCAAATTAAACTGCCTCGTACTCAATTCTTGCTCGTACAATATGCATATTATTATTACTATTGGATAGAAAACACTCTCTAGTTTCTAAAACCGTTTGAATTATGTCTGTAAGTGAAACAGAACTCGACTTAGAGCAATTCTCCTATGAGGATTTGAAAATGGTGAAATCTCCACGCTGTTCCCAGACCTGTAGATAACCCTGACTGTCTTCTATTGGTTGAGATGCACTGCATACGCCTTCCCCTGGTTGTTAGCGAATAGGGAGAGTTGAAATGGAGTTTCAACGCAGTTCAGAAAGTTGATAAATTGGTTGGAATCGAGGTGTCCAGCCATTTGGTCCTTCACGCTGACGCAAAAAGGGTCTTGGAATGTCTTTTTAGAAGCTCTGGTTTTAGAAACTAGAAATATCCGGCTCTGTTTTTATTCGATATAGGCTTTAAAGACATCATAATCTTGTTATTTTAAACCGATTTATTTCAGTTTATGTCAGTATATTGCGATTTTCGGGCATTTCATTTTCTGACGTTGTATTGAGTTGGGTGTCTCTCTCTCGAATGCCATTGTGTACTGCTAATTGCAGTCGAAGGAAAACGTCGAAGGAAACATTCTCCCACCCAGCAACGATTCTTTTGGCCAACGGACACCTTTCCCAAGATTCTGATGGGAGTTCAGCTAA
Organism: Salvelinus fontinalis; assembly: GCF_029448725.1. Classification (NCBI taxonomy): domain Eukaryota; kingdom Metazoa; phylum Chordata; class Actinopteri; order Salmoniformes; family Salmonidae; genus Salvelinus; species Salvelinus fontinalis. Next base: position 26,498,493 of record NC_074702.1, on the reverse strand, counting down.
TAGTAAGTACTATTTATGCTGATAATTCGTTGTTCTGTTGAAAAAGTAAAATGCATAAGACGACATTATTTTCCATGTAGCCTTGCGCTATCGCACCCTGTATTGCACCCAGTATTGCGCAGTAAGGTTAATTTTAAAAATGTAATTCAGCGATTGCATTAAGAACTAATTTGTCTTTCATATGCTGTCCACCCTGTATTTTTTAGTCAAGTTTATGATTATTTATTGATTAGACTAGGTGACTCTCCAAGATGGCGCCGAAATTTTCTGGGGAGCTTGGCAACTTTTCTCATTGTATAAGCACTATTTGTGCCGCTAAATATGGACATTTTCGAACAAACTCTATATGCATTGTGTAATATGATGTTACAGGACTGTCATCTGAAGAATTCTGAGAAGGTTAGTGAAAAAATTATTATTTTGGTGGTGAATACGTTATCGCTATGTTTGGCTGGAATCAATGCTGTTGTTTGGTTTGCTACTGTGCTAAGCTAATGTAACGTTATATTGTGTTTTCGCTGTAAAACACTTAGAACATCTGAAATATTGTCTGGATTCACAAGATCTGTGTCTTTCAATTGCTGTACGCTGTGTATTTTTAAGAAATGTTTTATGATGAGTAATTAGGTAATACACGTTGCTCTCTGTAGTTATTTTAGTCGATTTGTGATGGTGGCTGCAATGGTAAACTATGATTTATACCTGAAATATGCACATTTTTCTAACAAAACATATGCTATACAATAAATATGTTATCAGACTGTCATCTGATGACGTTGTTTCTTGGTTAGTGGCTATTTATATCTTTATTTGACCGAATTTGTGATAGCTACTGATGCAGTAAGAAAATGGTGGAGTAAAAAAAAAGTTGTCTTTTGCTAACGTGGTTAGCTAATAGATTTACATATTTTGTCTTCCCTGTAAAACATTTTAAAAATCAGAAATGATGGCTTTATTCACAAGATCTGTATCTTTCATTTGGTGCTTTGGACTTGTGATTTCATGAACATTTTATTATATGATATCCCTGTGGCTTTAGGCTAGGCTATGCTAGTCAGCTTTTGTGATGGGGGGGCTCCCGGATCCGGGTTTGGTAGGCGTTAGAGGTTAACCCATAGGAAAACCCACGCAGTTGACTACTTCAAAATGGTGAAATTCCTCAATGGCGCTGCCGCAGATTGATATAAAGTATAGAAGTCAACTTTGTTTTAAGGGAAGAAAGAATCTGATTGGTTTAGGGGACAGAACAATTTGTTTGGTTTCTATATAGTGGTCAGAGCCTGGTAATATCAGAACGTATGATGGGACATAAACCTTCCAACTTTAATGACTGATTTCTCTGAATGGAGAAAAACCCCACCAAATTCACTGGGAATACATTACATAGGATGAGGAAACAATACTCCAAGCGCAGCTCCATACTACTTGTCAAACAGAGAACTGATACTATATACTCGTTGGGGTGAAATTGGCGTGGGGTGTGGGGGGCTTATTCAACTAAATATTTTAAGTGACAAGCTGACTTACTGGTATATTTGAGACCTAGCTAGCTATGAGGCAACATTAATATAGCTATCTGCTAGCGAATCAGCTCTGTTTAGCTGAGCATTTTACATTGCTTCCCCCGGGACAGTATAACTGTCCATCCCATTTTCTTTTTCATATAGCTTATACAACTTAACATTTCAATAAAGCAAACGTTAGCTGACTTACTTGTATATTTGACACCTAGCTAGCTAGCTAGTGTTATGACGTGGCCCTTTCTGGGTATGGATCATGTCTTCCCACTCTCAGGTCGTAAATTCCTGGAGGAGACTATCTCCCCCTGGCCATGCAGAAAGAGAGACACAGAGAGAACAAAGGATTTCACGTGGCGAACTCCTAAATCCCCAAAATGAGAATATGAAACAAAATGTCGACTTGTGGGAATGGTCCTTGGACACTAAAGGGACGGGTATGACAAGGGTGTTTCATTTGGTGACCTCAGAGAGGACAGGAAACACACATAATTGTGTACATTGCGTAATTTCTCAATTATGGAGTTTGCATCTAATTCTTGTATAAAGTGAATGGGTAAAGATGAAACTATTTGTGAAATGATGTAATGTGATGTAAAACCCTTAATGTGAGAGAATTGTATTCCCTTTTAAAGTTTAACTAAGTCATTGGCCCGCCCCCATGAGCTCAGACATGATCAGGTATCATTTTCTATTGTTATGAATGAAACCCCCTCCTGAGGATATCCTTTTCAGACCACGCATACCTCGGTGGAAACTGAGGTGGCACAGGTTTGAGTTTAGACTAAGCAAACCCACAGCCTGAGCTTTGGTTGCGAATAGTTATTGAATTCCTAACCATACTACGTGGAGCATTGGCTACACGGCTGGAAATGTTTACACTCTGAGACTATCGATCCCTACAGAATAAGAGCAAATCTTAAATACTAATTACTAGTCTGCGGCTAGAAATTATGTAAACCTGGGATGCGATTACCGACAACCGCCGAAACAACAAATTTATGAGAACATTTCTAAATGGTACTCTGAAGTACCCATTCTAACCACGAAAGACTTTAATCTTCAGGGAAACAGAAAGAAACTCGGATGAACTCTCCAGCAGACGGACTGACGATTCCAACAGAGATCACGACACATGGGCGTAAATATATATATTGATTGCAATTATTCCCGAATGAGTGAGCGTTCATGTGCAAAGGATTAGCATTTCAATTAATATAATTATAGTAGTATAGTGTGTAGTGATCTTTTTTGTCTTTCCCGCTCTGTCTCAGTCCACACCTACTTCCCTTAGTCCACCAAGACGTCATATCGGCTTAGCACACTAGGGAATCTTCCCTATCATTTGTTAGTAAAATATCTACTGTTTGTTTGTTTATGCATTTCTGTGATTATTTAGTATGTTAGTAAATAAATGATTAAGCCAATTGGTGCATGGATGATTTATAGTAAAGGTTGGGTTCGTGTAGATAACCAACAATTTATGAAGTTTGGAATGAGACTGACGTGAGGTAAATAATAATTCATTAATAAGAAGTGTAATTGATCAGATATTAAAATATCTGAAGAGTTATATTAGGAAAATTATAACTTTGTAATCTGAAGATTTTCCTTGGTGCCCCGACTTCCTAGTTAATTCAATTTACATGATTAGTTTAATCGCATAATAATAATTACAGAGAATCGATTTGACAAAATAGCAGTCTTCACTTTTATTGATGCCAAAGACATGACACTAGGTAGCTCTATTACTTCAAAATGAGTAGCTAAGAGGTTGCTAAATGTTTAGCTAGCTTTCTCTGTTTAGCTTAGTATGTTGCTGCTAGCTTGCTACCGGAGACCAGTTGTATCTTAGAGATACTGTCAAATTTGTCTGACTACTGTAACATAATAATGATTTCAAAATGTTACAACTTTTAACTCAAAGTTTTTACAAGATTTTCAGTTCAAACCTCCACCATGTTTTTAAAAGTTGTGCATCTGTTAAACTCCGCTCTTTGACCTTTTAGAAACCAATCGGATTTGTTTTGCACTAAAACAATCTGATTCTTTCTACCCTTGGAACAAAGCTGACAACTTTATGTCAACCTGCAGCACTGCCCATGCTTAAACATGCTTTTGGGCTCTAGAGTCCTCTATCTATCTCTATGTTCAGACCATTTTTTTTGTTGTAGCTACCAAAGCCACTGTTTCTATACCCCCCACGGTGTATGTGGCGTCGATATGGAAAACATTCATTCTAAACAGCACTGTAGGACCATGCTCACACACTCGTGAAAAAATGAACAACTCACACACTTCGACACAAACAAATAAATGCACACTGTACTCATACAAATAGCCTATGCCCTAAGCCTACGTCATTGAAAATAGGTCAGCAACTAAAAAAATGATAATAATCGTAACCTTGAGTAGACAGTGTGCTGTTTTGTAAAGCCTGATGAAATAATGACAACAATACTGTATTCAATGTGTTGCCTGCTTTATTTACTCCACTTGGCAGGGTTGTTGTGAGATCATGCTTAGATACCGTCTAAGCACTAATGTGAATTTGACTGGGCTACGTCAACAGACCTTTTCATTAGTGGCAAACCACAAGATCCCTGGCAAACTGCTAGCCTGGTAAAACCGGACTGAAAACTGTGCTCAAGTTAAAGAATGGTGAGCGTAGTATTCAAATTGGTTTAACCAGGCTAGCAGACTGGTACCGTCTCATCCTATCCACAACATGCAGCCTAGTAATCATGACCCCTAAGACTGTGTTCAATTTGAAAAACAAATGCTGTCATGTCATGCCACGTTGTCATTGTCTCCTGATGTAAGCACTGTGCTCACTGACAAGCCCTGACAACATGTCTAAAAGAATGTCAGTCACCATAATATTGTGACAGCATGAAAGGAAAATAGACTGTGGAGATAACCATGTTGGTTTGTCGAGATGCTCAAACAGCAGTCTACACTTCAGTGCATTTCAGAGTAATGTATCTTAAGTTCCATTTAAGTTGCATTTTCACTTAGTCTCCCATTGACATCAATGCCTGACTAAGGGAACATTTTGGAAGTTCGAATTGTCTCTTAATTAAGAGTCAGAGTTGGTCTTCCAATGTAGAATACATTTCCTCATGAACCTATTATATCTGTTCAGGAATATAACCATTAATACCAGTTCATATAATTTCCCATGAAGATTCACAGGGATTGTTCTTAGAGAGTAATAGATGCCTCCTGGTATTTTTCCCATGACCACCGAGCACAGTTAATGTATACTGAACAGACATATAAACACAACATGTAAAGTGTTGGTCCCATGTTTTCATGAGATTAAATAAAATATCCCAGACACTTTTCATATGCACAAAAAGCTTATTTCCCTCAAATTTTGTGCACAAATTTGGTTAAATCCCTGTTAGTGAGCATTTCTCCTTTGCCAAGATAACGCATCCACCTGATAGGTGTGGCATATCAAGAAGCTGACTAAACAGCATGAAGTATTCCGACTAGCTTGGAAAGACAGTACTGTGCAGTATCAAAGAGCCCTCATTGCTGCTCGATCATCCTATTTTTCCAACTTAATTGAGGAGAATAAGAACAATCCAAAATGGATTTTTAATACGGTCGTAAAGCTATCTAAAAAGCAGCATTCCCCAAGAGAGGATGGCTTTCACTTCAGCAGTGATAAATTCTTCTTCTTTGACGAAAAGATCATGATCATTAGAAAGAAAATGACGGACTCCTCTTTAAATCTGCATATTTCTCCAAAGCTCAGTTGTCCTGAGTCTGCACAACACTGCCAGGACCTAGGATCAAGGTAGACACTCAAGTTTTTTTATCCTATATCTCTTGACACATTCATGAAAATAGTAATGGTCTCTAAACCCTCAAGCTGCATACTGGACCCTATTCCAACTAAACTACTGAAAGAGCTGCTTCCTGTGCTTGGCCCTCCTATGTTGAACATAATAAACGGCTCCCTATCCACCGGATGTGTACCAAACTCACTAAAAGTGGCAGTAATAAAGCCTCTCTTGAAAAAGCCAAACATTGACCCAGAAAAGATGAAAAACGATTGGCCTATATCGAATCTCCCATTCCTCTCTAAATGTTTTGAAAAAGCTGTTGGGCAGCAACTCACTGCTTGCCTGAAGACAAACAATGTATACGAAACACTTCAGTCTGGTTTTAGACCCCATCTTAGCACTGAGACTGCACTCGTGATGGTGGTGAATTACCTTTTAATGGCGTCAGACCAAGGCTCTGCATCTGTCCTCGTGCTCCTAGACCTTAGTGCTGCTTTTGACACCATCGATCACCACATTCTTTTGGAGAGATTGGAAACCAAAATTGGTCTACACGGACAAGTTCTGGCCTGGTTTAGATCTTATCTGCCAGAAAGATATCAGTTTGTCTCTGTGGATGGTTTGTCCTCTGACAAATCAACTGTAAGTTTCGGTGTTCTTCAAGGTTCCATTTTAGGACCACTATTGTTTTCACTATATATTTTACCTCTTGGTGATGTCATTCGGAAACATAATGTTAACTTTCACTGCTACTGTATGCAGACGACACACAGCTGTACATTTCGATGAAACATGGTGTTTCATAAGGAAGTGGATGGCGGCACATTTTTTACTTTTACTTTTTTTGGACAAAACATAGATGTTAGTTCTGGTCCCAAGAAACAAAGAGATCTTCTGTTGGATCTGACAATTAATCTTGGTGGTTGTACAGTTGTCTCAAGTAAAACTGTGAAGGACCTCTACGTTACTCTGGACTCTGATCTCTCTTTTGACGAACATATCAAGACTATTTCAAGGACAGCTTTTTTCCATCTTCGTAACATTGCAAAAATCTGAAACTTTCTGTCCAAAAATGATGCAGGAAGTTAATCCATGCTTTTGTCACTTCTAGATTAGACTACCTCAATGGTCTACTTTCCGGCTACCCGGATAAAGCACTAAATAAACTTCAGTTAGTGCTAAACACGGCTGTCAGAATCTTGACTAGAACCCAAACATTTGATCATATTACTCCAGTGCTAGCCTCTCTACACTGGCTTCCTGTTAAGGCTAGGGCTGTTTTCAAGGTTCTACTGCTAACCTACAAAGCATTACATGGGCTTGCTTCTACCTGTCTCTCCGATTTGGTCCTGCCATACATACCTACACGTACGCTACGGTCACAAGACGCAGGCCTCCTTATTGTCCCTAGAATTTCTAAGCAAACAGCTGGAGGCAGGGCTTTCTCCTATAGAGCTTTATTATTATGGAATGGTCTGCCTATCTATGTGAAAGATGTGGACTCAGTCTCAACCTTTAAGTCTTTATTGAAAACTCATCTCTTCAGTAGGTCCTATGATTGAATGTAGTCTGGCCCAGGGGTGTGAAGGTGAACGGAAAGGCACTGGAGCGACGAACCACCCTTGCTGTCTCTGCTTGGCCGGTTCCCCTCTCTCCACCGGGATTCTCTGCCTGTAACCCTATTACGGGGGCTGAGTCACTGGCTTACTGGTGCTCTTCCATGCCGTCCCTAGGTGGGGTGCGTCACTTGAGTGGGTTGAGTCACTGACACGATCTTCCTGCCCAGGTTTGGCGCCCCCCTCGGGTTCGTGCCGTGGTGGAGATCTTTCTGGGCTATACTCGGCCTTGTCTCACGGTAGTAAGTTGGTGGTTGAAGATATCCTTCTCGTGGTGTGGGGGCTGTGCTCTGGCAAAGTGGGTGGGGTTATATCCTGCCTGGTTGGCCCTGTCCGGGGGTATCGTCGAAAGGGGCCACAGTGTCTCCCGACCCCTCCTGTCTCAGCCTCCAGTATTTATGCTGCAATAGTTTATGTGTTGGGGGCTAGGGTCAGTCTGTTATATCTGGAGTATTTATCCTGTCTTATCCAGTGTCCTGTGTGAATTTCTCTCTCTCTTCTCTTCTCTCAGAGGACCTGAGCCCTAGGACCATGCCTCGGGACTACCTGGCCTGATGATTCCTTGCTGTCCCCAGTCCACCTGGTCGTGCTACTGCTCCAGTTTCAACTGTTCTGCCTGCAGCTATGGAACCCTGACCTGTTCACCGGACGTGCTACCTTGTCCCAGACCTGCTGTTTTCGACTCTCTCTTTCTACCGCACCTGCTGTCTCGATCTCTGAATGATCACCTATAAAAAGCCAACTGACATTTACTCCTGAGGTGCTGACCTGTTGCACCCTCTACAAACACTGTGATTTTTATTATTTGACCCTGCTGGTCATCTATGAACGTTTGAACATCTTGGCCATGTACTGTTATAATCTCCACCCGGCACAGCCAGAATGATCATTGTCTGTCAATAAAGCACAAATTTGGACAGCTTGGGGAAATTTCTGTATGTTGTTTTACCCACCTTTTTCCTTTCACTGAAACCAATTAATGTAAATTATTATCTCCTTGTTCTTCATATCAAGAGCTATCTCAATACTGCACTGCACTGACTGGGTAACTAGAAATGCAGGTTATACAAGACAGTGGCAACAGATCGAAAGACAATGAAATTTGCATAAGCCCCTAACTGAATGAGCCAGATTCTGATGCTTTCTGGCGTTAATTTGTTTGAGAGGTGTGTCACACGCCCACTGGCTCTGCTCTCCACTGCAGCATGTAATACAGCTGTTAGAGACTCGATTCAACACCCCATTTCTAATCTCATACACATCTATTCACTCTCTCTCTCTCTCTCTCTCTCTCTCTCTCTCTCTCTCTCTCTCTCTCTCTCTCTCTCTCTCTCTCTCTCTCTCTCTCTCTCTCTCTCTCTCTCTCTCTCTCTCTCTCTCTCTCTCTCTCTCTCTCTCTCTCTCTCTCTCTCTCTCTCTCTCTCTCTCTCTCTCTCTCTCTCTCACACACACACACACACAGACACACACACACACACACACACAGACACTTACACATATACATATACAGACACACAAAAAAATGCATGACCACACATCATGCACACAATTAAACAAGAAGTACTATGGTGTGGATTCTCAAATTCTCAAGGCCCAAAAAGGGCATTTTCTAATCCAATACAGTTCAAATGTCAATGGTTGTTACTGGTGTATTAACACTGCGTCTCTAAATCCAATAAATGTCAATGTGAATATGTACATTTGCATATTTCTACCTGAAGATGGCACTACCTGCCCAAGCAGGCTACACTTCTCATCTGTGACTTCAAAACTGTCTTTTTACTAAAAGCAAAGACTGAAAGCTTTCTAGTTAAGTTATATTTATATTGTTATAGTGTGTGTAGTCATTTTTTAAATTATCATCATATCTGTCCCCTGCAAGAGATCAAGTGAAGTATACACTACAGGTCAAAAGTTTTAGAACTTTTACTATGTTCTACATTGTAGAATAATAGTGAAGACATCAACACTATGAAATAACACATATGGAATCAAGTAGTAACCAAAAAAGTGTTAAACAAATCAAAATATATTTTATATTTGAGATTCTTCAAATAGCCACCCCTTGCCTTGATGACAGCTTTGCACACTCTTGGCATTCTCTCAACCAGCTTCATGAGGTAGTCACCTGGAATGCATTTCAATTAACAGGTGTTCCTTCTTAATAGTTCATTTGTGGAATTTCTTTCCTTCTTAATGCGTTTGAGCCAATCAGTTGTGTGGTGACAAGGTAGGGATGGTATACAGAAGATAGCCCTATTTGGTAAAAGACCAAGTCCATATTATGGCAAGAACAGCTCAAATAAGCAAAGAGAGACGATAGTTCATCATTACTTTAAGACATGAAGGTCAGTCAATACGGAACATTTCAAGAACTTTAAACGTTTCGTCAAGTGCAATCGCAAAAACCATCAAGCGCTATGATGAAACTGGCTCTCATGAGGACCGCAGCAGGAATGGAAGACCCAGAATTCCCTCTGCTGCAGAGGATAAGTTCATTAGAGTTACCAGGCTCAGAAATTGCAGCCCAAATAAATGCTTCACAGAGTTCAAGTAACAGACACATCTCAACATCTACTGTTCAGAGGAGACTGCGTGAATCAGGCCTTCATGGTCAAATTGCTGCAAAGAAACCATTACTAAAGGACACCAATAAGAAGAAGAGACTTGCTTGGGCCAAGAAACACGAGCAACGGACATTAGACCTGAGGAAATTTGTCCTTTGGTCTGGAGTCCCTATAATTCTACAATGTAGAACATAGTAAAAATAAAGAAAAACCCTTGAATGAGTAGGTGTTCTAAAACGTTTGACCTGTAGTGTACATTTACAGCTCATTTTCAAAAACTCAAACCGAGGATGTAACAGTGGGGGACTCAATTTGCTGAGAAAGACCATTTAAGCGTGCTGTATATCTTAATTGTGCAAACAAGTTTCAGATGTGTGGCCCAACTGAAAATGAAATATTGCTAATATGGATACCGTAAAGCAGCAGTTCCCAGTGTGTTCCTCTGTTCAGTTTATGCTCCAGGCTGACCTCTGCCTACGGGGGTGACCCATAACTCTTTCCTCAGTACCGTGAGAGGTGTGCTCGCTCAGCGATTCTGCTATAAGGCCACATCTGGTATCCCTACAGAGATGAGGGAGGGAGCTTAGGCTTTGAAGTTTTAAACGGGAGGTAGGCTAAGAAGTGCTGAGAGCCATTGTAGCCCTGTATGCATCACATTCTATTCCATGTAAGTTGGCACTTGAAAGTATTGGACTCTCACTCTAAATCTTGGGATATATAGGTGTGTATTCATTCTGCCCCCAAGGATATAGAGAATAAAATAGAGATTATTTCTCAGTGATCTCTATGCGGAAAGTTTTCCAGCCAACTTGACGTTGAGACGTGTAACTTTACTAATATCCACTAGAGGGCCTCGTTGACCCCCTTGTTGTCATGATGGGCTCGCTTAGGAACATCTCCTGGAGTTCTGAATTCATCCTCTAGGCCACAGGTGTCAAACTCATTCCATGGGGGGCCGAGTGTCTGCGGGTTTTCGCTCCTCCCTTGTACTTGATTGATGAATTAACATCACTAATTAGTTAGGAACTCCCCACACCTGGTTGTCTAGGGCTTTATTGAAAGGAAAAACCAAAAACCTGCAGACACTAGGCCCTCCGTGGAATGAGTTTGACACCCCTGCTCTAGGCCAAGGATGAGGAGGAGACAGCTTACCTCAGTCGCCCTGCTCCCAGGTCAGTTTTGATATGAGCTGTATATCACCACTCCTCTGGATATTTTCTTCAGAAAACATGAGCTTCTGACATCACCAATTAGAAAGTCTCTCACAATCTCAAGAACACACACAGACACACATACACTGAGTGTACGAAACATTAGGAACACCTTCCTTATTTTGAGTTGTACCCCCTTTCACCCTCAGAACAGCCTCAATTTGTTCGGGGCATGGACTCTACAAGGTGTTGAAAGCGTTCCACAGGGATGCTGGCCCATGTGGACTCCAATGCTTCCCACAATTGTGTCAAGTTGGCTAGATGTCCTTTTTGGTGGTGGACCATTCTTGATACACATGGGAAACTGTGAAAAACCCAGAGGGCTGCAGTTCTTGACACACTCAAATCAGGTGTGCCTGGCACCTACTACCATACCCCGTTCAAAGGCACTTAAATATTTTGTCTTGCCCATTCACCGTCTGAATGGCACACATACACAATCCATGTCTCAATTCTCTCAAACATCCTTCTTTAACCTGTCTCCTTCCCTTCATCTTTTTTTAAATTTTTTTTATTTTACCGTTATTTTACCAGGTAAGTTGACTGAGAACACATTCTCATTTGCAGCAACGACCTGGGGAGTAGTTACAGGGGAGAGGAGGGGGATGAATGAGCCAATTGTAAACTGGGGATTATTAGGTGACCATGATGGTTTGAGGGCCAGATTGGGAATTTAGCCAGGACACCGGGGTTAACACCCCTACTCTTACGATAAGTGCCATGGGATCTTTAATGACCTCAGAGAGTCAGGACACCCGTTTAACGTCCCATCCGAAAGACGGCACCCTACACAGGGCAGTGTCCCCAATCACTGCCCTGGGGCATTGGGATATTTTTTAGACCAGAGGAAAGAGTGCCTCCTACTGGCCCTCCAACACCACTTCCAGCAGCATCTGGTCTCCCATCCAGGGACTGACCAGGACCAACCCTGCTTAGCTTCAGAAGCAAGCCAGCAGTGGTATGCAGGGTGGTATGCTGCTGGTATGCTCTACACTTATTGAAGTGACTTTAACAGGTGACATCAATAAGGGATCATAGCTTTCACCTGGATTCACCTGGTTTTGTACACTCAGTGTGTATTTGTACACACCACATACATCTCCATATTTGCATGTGTCATAGTTCTTTCCACAACGCCCCGAGCAGAGCTGAGAATGTGTGAGTCAATATGGATGGATATGAGAGCGGACAGGTTTACGACAGCCAGCAGGGCACTGCAACATCAGACCAAGGCAACATTTGAATATTGCATTAGAACATCCAGGACCCTGCAGGCTCTGCAGCAGAGCTCCTGCCCTTCCCTGCCCAATCCCTCTCTCTCTCACTGGGGGAAGACACCGTGTGGTGCAGCCTGAGCCTGGAACCTGTGGAGCTCAGGGAGAGAATATACACCATCTGGGTTATGACTAGTCTCAATTTCCAGTCTTTCACATAGTTGTAGGTTGTATTTCAGAAACAATTGTCTGACTTGTTGAGACTAGGTTATGGCCATTCTCTTGTTGCCCTCGTCTCCAGCCTACCAGAACCAGAATGTTTATTTTGAATCAATGTAACCATAAAATCATGTTCTGTAAAATGTGTTTGGTGAAACGATATACCGGTATTAAAAATGTGTAACATGTAACGTAATAATAATAATACATGGGACTAATATAGAGCTTTTCAAGGACCCAAAGTTGCTTTACAATTGTAGAAATTAAACATAAAACAGGAATCCAAACAAAACAACATCAGACTTAACAAAAACATGAACAAAGAGAGGGGTGAGCTCAAGGAAGGGAAAGAGTGTGATGTATCAGTGTATGGGGAGGGTAAGGTTGGGGTTTGGATACGAACCTGGTTTAGGGTAAGGGCGGGAACGGGGTTTGAATACGAACCCGGTTTAGGGTAAGGGGTAGGGTAAGGGTTAGGATACGAACCCGGTTTAGGGTAAGGGCGGGAATGGGATACGAACCAGGTTTAGGGTAAGGGCGGGAATGGGGTTTGAATACGAACCCGGTTTAGGGTAAGGGCGGGAATGGGGTTTGGATACGAACCCGGTTTAGGGTAAGGGTGGGAATGGGGTTAGGATACGAACCCGGTCTAGGGTAAGGGCGGGATTGGGGTTAGGATACGAACCCGGTTTAGGGTAAGTGCGGGATTGGGGTTAGGAAGGAACCCGGTTTAGGGTAAGGGTTTGTGTTAGGTGGTGCTCAGTATGGTGGAGAGGAGTGTCTTTGTAGTGTTCACGCTTAGAAAAAAGGGTTCCAAAAGGGTTCTGCGGCTGTCCCCATAGGAGAACCCTTTGATGAACCCCTTTTGGTTCCAGGTAGAGCTCTTTTGGGTTCCATGTAGAACCCTCTGTTCTACCTGGAACCAAAAGGGTTCGAAGAAACTTTTTTGGTTCAAGTGAGCACCTTTTTTTTTTAGAATAGTTTATTGCTTTGCTTGTATGTGGGGGTGGGAGTAAGTGTAAGGGTAGACTGAAAGATGGTGATGACTGGAGGGCGTTACAGAGACTTGGAGCAACCCTGGAGAAGCCCCTGTCACATAAGCTCTGGAGCTTGGACCTGGGGATGACAAGGTGTCCTGCTGTGGTGGAATGTAGTGATAGGGGAGAAGAAGGCCTGAGAAGTAAGGGAGACAAGTTGGTCAAAATGAGGACCTTGTAATCAATGCTCTGGGAGACCGGGAGCCAATGGAGTTCCCTGAGGGCAGGGGTTGAGTGCTGCCAGGACTTAGAGTGGGTGAGTCAGGCTGCAGTGCTTTGAACCATTTGGAGCTTGTGGAGGGAGCTTGAGTTGATTCTAACAATTCTAACACGCCGTTTATTATTATAACGATCAAATGATTCATCTTTTCCCATGACTAAGGGCTGCTAGCCCCAGGCAACGGATGTGTGTCGGTGTAAACGTGATGACAGGATTAACTAGCTGCTACCGCAGGGTTGAGGAAACTGGACTCCTGCTGTTCTATGGCTGACTGAGGTGAGCCTGACCACAAACACTCATTCTGGACCCAAACCACAGGGCCGGTGTAGGGAGGTTGGGGCAAGCACAAGCAGGAGATAAATATAGACTACCAAAGGAGTTGGGGGAAATGGAATTAGCACCAAGGAGAAAGTGCAAGTGAATGGGAGTTTAGAAGGACTGTCAAAGAAGAAAATAAACTGATCCTTTAACTGAGTCAATTGTAAATATAAACCGTATTACAGAGAGAAAGGGAAAACGCACAGGCCAAAAGAGAGATAGTAGGAAAATGGTTTTAGAAAGTGCATAATGAGCCTTTGAGAAAGTACAGTAGAAATGCATGTAAATGTATAAAAGAGGAAAAGACGAGAGAGAGAGAGAGAGAGAGTTATGCTTAACATGTGGTGTTGTGCAGGCCTGACCGACTCTGAAAAGGTAAACGAGAAGTGAACTGAAATGAATTTATAAGGCACATCTGGCTTCCTGGTTGAGTTGCGGCCGCACTTGATCTGACTGGACACAAAGGGCATGAGTCACTGGCCCTGTTTACACCAGAGCAGAGCTCTAACCAGACTATCAGTGAACTGTGTTAGAACAACAGTGGGCTGAGTAAGAGACCTGACTACACACCCATACAGAAAGGCTAAGCAGGACTCGTGTGAAACAATACCAAGCTGTGTACTCATCGGACACGTACAGTAGATTGGCCCGCACTGATAATACACCGACCCCAGTGTGTTATCAGTAGCTAAACCAAGACACATTCTGTTTAACTACCAAAGGAACGATGCAAGAAGGGATAGGTTCACCGCTATCAGCCTCTCCAGTGCAAAACATGCAAATCTCTGTGGTAGACTGCAATCGTCGTAGAATCTAGAGATATTAATGTTTGAAATCGTCTGTTTCAAGATTACTATTGAGTTCTACTATAAGAGAGACTATTGAGTGAATTATTAGGAGGTTATGGTATGGATGGATATATAGAAGTGGACCCAAAGGGTAGTTTAGGGTCAAGGTCCGCACCAGACTGACTCTCTGCTGGGAGTGCACACAGCATAGACCCTTCCTCCTCTATGTGGGGTTGTGGACATTGGCATTTGTAACAGACATCTTCTAAGATAGTACAAGAGAATGCACTCATAAGGCCTCCTCTCAATAAGCCTTTGTCTGACTGAACTGCACAATAAAATAACATCACCAGGAAAGATGAGCGAAACAAATAACAATTGTACTCGTTTTTTGGGATGGAAGGAAGAAGTGGGCGATTGTGAAGTTTCTCCACGTCAGCGATCATAAGGAGAGGAGGGGGAGAAACAAAGACACTAGTGATAATGCCGCCTCCCCTCATCTCTGAGAGAGGAGTGGGCCGGTGCATGTGTGCATGTGTGCGTGTGTGTGTGTGCGTGTGCGTGTGCGTGTGTGTGTGTGTGTGCGTGTATGAAGTGTGTGTGTCTGTGTGCGTTTGTGTAGCTCTAAATACACAGGCATCCCTTTGAAGTGACGCTCCATAACAATTCCAGTTTCTAATTAATCTCAGTTTGCGTTATGTATCTACTTGGACAGTGATATCAACATTTAGACAACTAAAGCTATCCTAATACAGTGTGTTTCTTCTAATGATTGTATTCCATGACCTTTTTACCCATTGTGTTAATGTTGGAATCTGATGGTCTCAGCTCAGTGGCTAGCTGCTCAGGACCTCTGTGCACCGGTTTGTCTGAAGTAATCAGAAAGAGAGAGAAGGAGTAGGTAGAGACAGAGAGAGAGAGAGAGAGAGAGAGGAGAGAGAGGAGAGAGAGAGAGAGAGAGAGAGAGAGAGGAGAGAGAGAGAGAGAGAGAGAGAGAGAGAGAGAGAGAGAGAGAGAGAGAGAGAGAGAGAGAGAGAGAGAGAGAGAGAGAGAGAGAGAGAGAGAGAGAGAGAGAGAGAGAGAGAGAGAGAGAGAGAGAGAGAGAGAGAGAGAGAGAGAGAGAGAGAGAGAGAGAGAGAGAGAGAGAGAGAGAGAGAGAGAGGAGAGAGATTAGGCTTAGCCAGCAGACTGCATCATGGGAACATTGCATGTTAGTGTGGAGTAGGCCAGCCAAGATTAGAGCTCTCTCTTCATGATGATGTATTTAAGTCTGTATATACTCAGACATTAGCCTACACTACAGAATACATGAAAATCTGGAAAGGTTGTACAGTAGCTGAATATCACATGTACTGAAGCATTCATGTACAGTATAGTATGAAACATATGGTAGAACGTTTTGCGGTGCACTAGTCTGTATCTGTGTAGTATTCGACATGTCCTTAGCATAAGGCAAACATATTCTTATTTTATTTCACCTTTATCTAACTAGGAAAGTAAGTTAAGAACAAATTCGTATTTACAATGACGGCCTACCATACCGTAGATAGTTGTTATCATGCTATCAACTATCATGACTCGTTGTATATTTTTATGGATATTGTTACTAATAATAACCATAACATATGTAATGTGAGGCTAACACAGTCTACTGTGCTAAACAGTAACTTTCCTAGCCTGTTCGCAGATTTGTTTGTGCTATATAGCCAACTCCTATGATCATTGTCATGCATAACGACCATTGGAGTTGGCAATACAACACACACAGATTTGGGACCAGGCTATAAAGTGTTAGACAAAGTTCTGGGTAGTTTCCATGGTGACAGATCAAAATGATTGACAAGCCTGTCTACATGTAGAACTGCTAAAGAACTTGTCTTCGTGCCAGCTCTGTCTCTTATTAGTGACTGATGGAATTCCAACCTGCCATTCGATATTAACTTATTTGTCCACCATGGCTTTTGAAACATTCAGTGCAGTTTAATCTAGAGTGGGTAATACTTTTCCTTTGACATTAATTAAGTATTGCATGATTTTGGGATTAGATTCCACAAGAGACTGTCAATTACTGTTGTGAGTTGATAGGCATATACAAACATACTTACGACTGGTTTAAATTATTAGAATAATAATAAGTTATTAAACAAGTCTGGGAACCAGCCTGAGTTATATCCACTAGACTTCTCCTCTTCCACTCTCTGTAGCTCCCACTTGGGTGATGCCTCAGCAGCTCTAGAAGCCAAAAAAACACAAATTAGCGTTCGATTTGAGCAGTACACGACTCCCTCACCGGCTTCGCCCAGTCACTTGACATGCCATTACCCCAGTTCAACCTGGGGCAGCCTAATCGAATCGCCTCATTGGTTACAGTACGTACCTGTTTTGCTGACAGAATATCACTTTGCCAGTCTTGCTTCTGTTGCTCTCATATTGACATCTTATTTCCTTGAACTTTTAAATTGTAATTTCATTTGAGATCTAAGCTGATTGTCAAACTGGCTACTGCTGTAGTGTTCTTCTGAGGTGTAAGTCAGGTTAACAAATAGGAACACACACACACACACATTCATGCCAGCTCAGGTCCAGCTTTAGAGTGAGGTTGTGAGCTGTCTTGGTTTCATGTGCCAGACCTACTGACTTGTTATAATCATTCCAGATAGACTATCTGTCCGGCTTTATTTCACATTGACTCCATGCCAAAGCTTCTCCTCCTCCCATAGTGTAAACTAACCCTACTAGTGTGCCTGTGCCAGTCATTCACAGCGGAGGAGTTTGTGGAGTGACGCAACAGGCTTAAACGGCTGAAGGGCATCAAACTTAGATCATGCAGGCCAAACACCTGGCCAGACAGACATCAGCCTGGTCCCCAATCTATATGTGCTACCTTGCCTGTTCCTATGACCATTGTCATGTGACCAGCGGACACAGAGGCATGTAAGAGTGGAGTTTGGAATAAATGCTAACAAGGATAGAAGTGGATTATTACTGTACCTACACTGAGGGGAGGAATTGCAATGAACTTGTCCTGAATACGACAGTATTCTTATCTCAATAATACCTGTATATCCAGGCTTGTGATATGGGGTATACACAAGCACCTCCTCTAAATGCCCTGGTTCATTGTAGTCATCGCCACAGCTGAATGCCAGGATAAAGTCAGTGAGACAGAGAGAGCACAGAAAGAGGCTCAGACAGCTTAACGCCAATCTGAAGAGGTGAGGCCGGCTCCCTTCACTCCACAGCCCCATGATGCCTACATGGCTCACTTTTCCTGCTCACATCATAGGCCCTCGGGGAACTGCCAGAGCAGCACACTCCATCAGTCATCTTACTCATCAACACACATCTATGATCACACACCAGTAGCGTGGCCATAAATTCGTTGGTGGTTGGGCCCATAGAAATAGAAGGAATAGAATGGGCTCGGAACCTCTAACCCTGGCAATTTGACCGGTAAAGTCATGGGTACACTCACAATGGCTGCCTGGTACTATGATGCAATCATTTCCATGGTAATGTGTGGCTCATGCAACGGAAAATCCACTACATGACCAAAGGTATGTGGACACCTGCTTGTCTGACATCCCATTCCAAAATCATAAGCATTAATATGGAGTTGGTCCCCCCTTTCTGGTATAACAGCCTACACTCTTCTGGGAATACTTTCCACTAGATGTTGGAACATTGCTGCGGGGACTTGCTTCAATTCAGCCACAAGAGCGTTAGTGAGGTCGGGTGCTGATGCTGGGCGAATAGGCCTGGATCAGAGTCGGCGTTCCAATTCATCCCAAAGGTGTTCGATGGGGTTGAGGTCAGGGCTTTGTGCAGGCTAGTCAATTTATTCCACACCGATCTTGACATTTCATTTCTGTATGGACTTCACTTTGTGCACGGGGGCATTGTCATGCTGAAACAGGAAAAGGCCTTCCCCAAAATGTTGCTACAAAGTTGGAAGCACAGAATCATCTAGAATGTCATCGTCTGCTGTAGCGCTAAGATTTCCCTTCATGGTTCAGGCCTTCCCACTTCACAATAACCGCACTTACAGTTGACCGGGCAGCTCTAGCAGAGCAGAAGTGTATCGAACTGACTTGTTGGAAAGGTGGCATCCTATGACGGTGCCACACTGATAGTCACTGAGCTCTTTAGTAAAACCATTCTACTGTCAATGTTTGTCTATGGAGATTGCATGACTGTGTGCTTGAAATAGTGGCTGAAATAGCCGAATCCACTAATTTGAAGGGGTGTCCACATACTTTTGTACATATAGTGTATTTATTTTTTACGTCAGTTGAGTTGAATCAACAACTCACAGCACATAATTGATGGGTACACTTCCTGCTTTTACTTCCTGCTTTTCTCCTATGGGTACACTTGCAATGGCTGCCCATTATGCCATTATTTACTTCAATGGGGACGCCCGTTATATTCGTTCTATTTCTATGGGTGGGCCTGCAGACATTTTTGTGGTCAAAAAAATAAATATCTGTAGAAAGTATTTTTTGGGGGGGAGGTGCAGCTAACTTCCTGCAATGCTACACATTTCACCATTGGTCAAAGAGAAAAAATAACAGTTTTATTGCTAATGTCATGCTATTCTACACATTTTGCCATGAGGCTGAGAGAACATTTTGTTGTTTTAAAGCTAATTATAGCTAACATATAGGTGTGTTGACGGAGAAGAAGGCACTGGATTATGATCTGTCGTATTTGCTTAATGAACAAATTAAGTAGGTAAACCCATGGTGCATATAGCCATAGAAGCACAGTGACATATGCCTAAATGCAGTCATATTTGTAGCTTATTGAGGGTGTGGCTTTAAATTAGTTATTTTGGGCCAACCATCCCTTCAGAGTGAATGTCATTCCAGTTAATCTGAATGCCATTCCAGCAAACTGCTTGCTATGAATTCTATCTGATGGTGTTCGCATGTTTAGGTCAAAAGACAAATAACGTCCCGTTTGTTGCTCAATCTGATTGGGCGGGCCTTGCTCCCACTGGGTGGGCTCCACCCGGACCTCACCCAGGACTACGCGCCTGTCACATACACATGATCCCACTCCTGCACCAGCCAGTTTGCTCAATATCCACTGAAATTCAACATTCCACCAGGTAAGCAAAACGTCAGGAGATTACTTCAAAGCCGGCCACTAGGGGCAACGGTGATTGCTATTACCATCTAAGGTGTTTTTTATTTAACCTTAATTTAACTAGGCAAGTCAGTTAATTAAGAACAAATTCTTATTTACAACGACGGCCTACCCCAGCCAAACCCTAACCCAGACGACGCTGGGCCAATTGTGCGCCGCCCTATGCGACTCCCAATCACGGCCGGTTGTGATACAGCCTGGAATCAAACCAGGGTCTGTAGTGACACCTCTAACACTGAGATGCAGTCCCTTAGACCGCTGCGCCACTCGAGGATGGCGAATGGGTGTAAGCTGTGAGCTCTGGCTCAGAGGGTTGCATGTTCAATCCCAGTGGGAGGCACTCGTTTTAACCCTATCCCAAACCCTAACCCTTAACTTAACCATTCGGAATGAATGCATAAACTTAACCTTCGAAATGTGACGTTTATGAGAGCTTGTTGGGTGCACACGGACACACACACAAGATCACATGCAGGTACAGCCACACACACTTCAAAATGGCAAAGACACACAAAAAATCACATGCACACACACATGTATACACATACATACACACACACACACATAGAAACGCAGTCTCACACACACAAACAGATACTTCAAACTGGCCTATGAAGCCCCAGAGGAGCAGGGTGTGGAGGATGAGGTGATAGGGGGAGGAAGAGAAGAGGCAGGCCAACACAAACACAACCCCCTCGTGTACATAGCATTTTCTCTTCCTTATCTCTTTTCATCCCGCACTCATTTTCTCCTAGATTTTTTCACCTCGCTAGCTGACACAGCTGCACGTCTGTGAGACTCGACCCCCTCTCTGACAAACTTCAAACTTCATCTGTACGTGGTTTTGTGTTTGTGTGCAAGAGATTGGTGAGGAATGCAATAGTCTTGCACACAGTGAACAACTGAACACCGATACTCAATGACTCATATCCACTTCCGTTTCAATGGGGGCAAAACGCATCAGTGAGCTCAAATGAACTTCCCCAACACTACTGTAGGAGTTACAGTGGAACTCCATCATATCCTTCCTCAAAATGTTTGTGGGAACGTTGTCTAGTGATTCACATGCTTTGTCCACTTGTCGGTACTCACATTAATTCGGTGAATTTGCCGTTATTGTTTGGCAACTCACTCTGTTGATACCAGATTCAGGGAATTGAATGAAAGTGTTATTCCAGTAACTGACAAATTGGGAATGGCAGGGAGGAAGTGAGCTCACCAAGGGGCGGGGCCTGTCTGTATTAGTGTTATTTTCTTCCAGTCATGAATCAATGGACTGGATTTCCACAGTTTTGGCGTCAGAATTGGAACTGTTTTCCTATCAGATCTTGAGCATTTAACAAATACCATCATATAGAGTGTCCCACTCCCAACTCCTTACACAGTGAAGAGTGGGCAATACAGTTAATAAATGCTGATACTAAATAAACACTGATACTTGAGACTAAAGCTGGACTCGAGCTGTCATGTGTGTGTGTGTGTGTGTGTGTGTGTGTGTGTGTGTGTGTGTGTGTGTGTGTGTGTGTGTGTGTGTGTGTGTGTGTGTGTGTGTGTGTGTGTGTGTGTGTGTGTGTGTGTGTGTGTGTGTGTGTGTGTGTGTGTGTGTGTGTGTGTGTGTGTGTGTGTGTGTGTGTGTGTGTGTGTGTGTGTGCAAGCGTGTGTGCAAGCGTGCCTGTTCTGTTTTGTGTTACTCGTTGATAAGGGATTGTTTCTTCCTGGGAGAAATGAGAGGAAACTGTAATAGGCCTCTTCTTCCTGTTTATAGCAACCGCCTTGTTAACACACACAGAAAGCATGGAGAGATAAGGATAGAAAGGGGTTAAGGATGAATAGACAGGCCGAGATAAACAGAATTTAGGCTTGTGTGGCATAATTAGACAAGAGGTCATCTGTTACTAGTGGTATCAGAACACTAGGCCTGTTCTGATATCTGAAGACATGGGGCTACTTGTAAACCAGGTGTCTCTGATTGCCTATTTTAGGTGAGTTTTGGGTAATTGTTTATATGGATCTCTCACAGCGATGCTACACAATTTTAAGATAAATAAAATGGTGACCACCTGTTGCCATTGGTATACATTGCCACTGTATTTCTGAGCTCGGTTGGTTATATCAAAGTATTTCCAAATGCGTATTGCAATGACAAAGAATACAGACATTACAGGGTAAAATGTTAATCGGACAATTCATCTTGTAAACATTGGGAATGTATCTGGTAAGAAACGGAGGAAAACAATACCTACAGGCCGCCAAACTCCATGGCTGACGTGGGTGAAGCCTGACCAACTATCTCCCATAAAATAACAGCAGACACTGACCATAGCATTAGCGTGGCCGCACCTCTGCCCTGGACAACAACATGTTACTGGGAGATCCGTGGCAAAGGTCAAGACAGGGTCAAGCCTATTTGACATTGTTTTAAGGTCATAAAGAGACCAACAGTTCTTTACCAATGCTTAACTTAAACCTGGCTCTAAAAATCCATGCTCAGGGCTAGGTAGATGATCAATCCAGGCTGTTCAGAAATGAAAGGGTTACGAGAAAAAGTCCACATAAAATGGTGGCATGGTTTGGTACCATTAACACCAGTGGTCAGACTGTGGTCAGACCAAGTGGACCAGGGAAGGTTGTACATTTTAGCACTTTAAAGGGTCTCTTTGTGTCAACAGCTCTATTCTGGCTAACGGTGCCTGTAATGGTCACATAAAATGTGTCAGTGTTTTGGACTGTGGCATCGAAAGCAAGCAAGATGGACGGAGGCTCCTTATTTTAATGAAAGTGTGACATTATACTTTAGAATAGCCTGGGGTTATACAAGAGTGGAGCTAGTGGCTGCCTATGTGGCCCCTATTTACCTCAGCTTATACCTACCACTCTGTGTTCACGATATGGGTCATTCCGCACCAGACACCCCTCACGGAAGCTCTGGACCGGTCCACATACTGCTGCTTATGGGGGATTAAAGTTTCCAGTAGGAGCACAATCAGATCAAACAGCGCTGCGGTATATGGGCAACTCAATCTAAAAAGAGCCTGACTAATCAACTTTTCATTCAGGGTAAAGCCTCTAGGTATCGCCATGGGCGAGGACTACAGACAATTTTAATTTAGGTTGAGCAGTCAGGGACCAGGGAGAGTTTCTGCGCTTTGAAACCTCACAAGGCTCCACACTAAGGCCACCTCTGTGACTGACAGGCTAGCCAGGGAACAAGGTTCCTTTTGAACAGCTACCCATAAGTGCAGCGTTTGCTCAAGCACGGAATAATCAAGACTCATTGCCCTCTCTCTTTCTCAACACATTTGGGCCTTAGGAAGTACACAAGATTTTCAGGGTGGGGACACTTCTCGCAAGCATCCGTGAATTAGTTTCCCCACAGCGGCAATCTCATTACAAACCATCAAACACTTCTCGATTAAATTGCGATCAGGTAACACAGTAAATACAGTGTTGTGAATTAAAAGGCTGCGTATATCAAACATTGCCTAATAGAAAAACATAGTTGAATGAATCCAGAAGCCAACATCCTTTCCCCTGGCATTATACCATGTCTTCTCTCCTTTGTGGTTTCATCGTCGTTTAAACACTAGTCAGGTTGTAACTGGTGTTTTGGCACTGATGTTGGTTACCCACTCTGGTGTTTTGAGTGCTGTTTCCCCTGCACATGTTGACTAGATGCCTGCAGGCCTCCACTGAGAGATCTCCATGTACAGTAAATGTTTGTTCTGAGCCTAAGGAGGTATGTCAGAATTATAATAGTTCTGTAATGTTAAAGATTAATGCTAAAGATGAAGATCTTTGGCCTCTGCACTAAATTATTCATGGCAAATCTTTTAAAGCATACTGCCACTCTTAAATCTGTACTTTTGACCATCTCAATACGCAATGGTTTCACAGAACTACCCGTGTTAGAATGAAAGAAAGGTTGAGTCGAGCTGCGAACACATATCTCCACATCTCCTGTCCCTACAAGCCATGTCCACTTAGTCCCATGTTGTGGGACAAGGTAAGTGCTGACAAGGCCTCTGTGTAGCCACATCCGACCATCCCACTGTTCAAGAAATAACAACAGAGCAAACCGCCACAGAAAGGAAGCGTAGACCCAAGCATGTTACTGCAGGTAGGAAATGGTGGAGGATAATGGAGAGTTAGAGGACCATGTCTCCAGGTGAAGGACTCAGACAAATGGGAGCCAGACCGCCTAGGCCGCGTGGGGACAATAGAGCCTGTCAGAGAGCCACTCGCTGTCCTCAACACTCAACGCCACGGGACAGGTGGTAAGTGACGCCCCATCGCACGTTCGCCTTCCGGTGTCTTCCTCTAGGAGATGAGGATGAGGGTGGGGGCTGGGTTGGAGTGGGAACTGGTGCACCACGGACAGACAAGCAGTCCTCCCTTTGTCGAGTTCATTGTAGGTACTGTAGAGAGTGAATTTGAACAGAAAAAGCTAGGGGGAGCATTGATGCATGTCATTGAGTCTCCTAAGGCAAGGTGGTTGATACCACCTCTCCTAAGGCAAGGTGGTTGATTGGGTACACTCACTATGTCTGCCAGTCCACCCATTATGTCATCATTGACTTGAATGATGTTTTATTCAGTCTATTTCTATGGTCATTACATTGTATACAGAGGGTCATATACTGTATCATCTGTAAACCAGTATAGGCTACATATGGAATCTATTTTGGCTAAGCATGTTGCCAAAGGGTATATAGAGTAGAAGTGGCTTATGCGGGAAAACCTCCACCATATGGACTAATTGATGGTGAAGATTAGAAGAACCAAGGTGAAATTGGAGAATTTTATGAACTTCTGAAGGGAGAGCAGTAGACTTAATATAGGCCTAGATGAGGCTTCCCTCGCGTGTGAGTGAATTCGCTTGGATCTTTCTCGACATCCGTCCAGAGCCAGGGGTTTGACAGATTCCTCCTCATGTCCATGGGCAGCGTTCTTGGCTGCCTTCCCCTTTGTGATCAAGACACCTTTGATGTCTGCCACTTCCCACAAGCTCCGTCCAGTTTCGTCCTCCATTGTAGAACTCCCCAGACCCTCTGTTGGCAAAGGTAGCTAATGCAGGAAGAAAAACACGCCCACGGGCCTTCAAGGTTCCTTCCACGAGTGTATAAATACAGCCGGAACAAAGTGCAGATATGGAAAGTGATATTATTTCCAAAAATTGTTAATTGAATTGAACACTCTTCAGTGAATACACTGAATAAGTTATGCCAGGGTACTAAGTCGAAGTTTGGGGTTGTTGTGTGCCACTGAGGGAGAAGTCAGTCACATTGGACTGTATAATCCACAGGTACTAACTTCCGACCAAAAGTCAATATAGCTTCCCTTGACAGAGAAAGGCATCTTTTACAAAAGCTACTAAAGAAAAATGATATCATAACCATGGAAAAGGAGAATATTTGCAGTAGGTAGCAGCTGGTTATGTTGGTTATGAAAAACGTGAGGGTTAAATCCACTTTCATTATGATAATGTAAACTATGGCGGGAGGGGCCGTCAAAGCAAAAGGGCCTAATTTTCATGACTGTTCCAACAAACACTCCCACGTTGACGGTTCTCAATATTATTGCAGTTGGCCGTATTGACACTTGCTATTCAGCTATCACATTGACCTACAAAACGGACACTTATCCTGAAGTTTCCACTGTTTGTTTTCGCAGAACGCCTGAGTGTGTTGCTTCCAGTTGTTTGTGTATTGAGCTGTAGGCCGCATGACTTCTCTTGCTTGACTCCAACACACTTTTCATTACGATGGCATGTCCTCTGGCTCAGCCCAGCCATGTCTGGCATTGTTTTAAGGAGACAAAGACATTCAGTTGTTCACCCAGAGGCTACGCCTCCCTGAGCCAACTGGAAATGCCTTCAGAGAATGTTATCCTCCATCCTCTGCCATGCTTCGACTCCTTTTTTCTTCACTTCTTACAATAATATTGTTCTTTAATAAGATAAAATATTACACATGGCACATTCCTGTCTTTCTCATCGCACGCTTTGGATTCCCAGCATCTTGTGACTGTTTTCCTCAGCCGAGCAATGGGGCTGAAACAGTGAAGTGTCTAGAGATGAGTCAGTGAGAGGATGGCTCTGACCCACAACACAGAGCTTAGCATCTCGATAGGCCTCAGCCACAGCCCCAACCATCAATCAGATCTCCACCCCCTGTCGCTATCCCAGGTGAGCCAAAACAACCTTGCCACTAGCGTCAACAATTCCCGACATCTTTAGGGCTCTGGGAACTCTCACCCTCTTCTCCCTCCTTTTTTGTCTCTTTTTTTCACTCCCTCTCTCTTTTTCTTGGTGAGATTACGTGTGTTTAACAAAACAACGTGGAGGCATGGTGTTCCTCAGCAGATGTAAACAAAAAAAGGGTGTTGTGACTGGGAGGAGAGGGCAAGGGACGGGAGTAGAGGTCAGAGTAGGAGTACAGAGTGGAGGTATCTGGGGCATGCTAGGGTCGGACAGAATGCCACCGGGTCTGGGCTCTGGAGCCTGGCAGCCTGGACTATGTACACATGCTATGAGAGGAATTAATAGCCAGGTCATGCTGGTGGAACCAAACGATTCAAAGTTCTGAAAAATAGAGGACACAGAGAGAATGGTGGTTATGACCATTAGGCCTAGATGTATACAGTGGGATAAGTTCCCATACATAAAACAATGGGTCGGATACGATCTATACTCTGTGCTTAGTGTTATGGGTTTGCAGATCAGAGTTGTGTTTCAAGAGGGAGGATATAGTGTACAGTAGGGTGGAGATTTTCAGTTGGAGACAGACCAAGAGAGATGCATATCAGGAAAGCCCTGATGCCAGGCCATATATCCTTTCACATCGTATCTGTGTCAGTGAAAGGGAAGGGGTCTGCATCCAGAAAATGCCCTGAAGGCGAAGTCAACTTTGTTTCTCCTTAATTCGCCCATATTCCCCATCACCTACAACTCAATGAAAATGTACAGCAGCCTTCATTTGGTTTGCTGGGTAGATTGAGTGATTCTGGACAACAACTGGACAACAACTGCCACAAAAGACAGATCCATGGGCCATGGCGCCTCTTTTCTGTTGATTCGCGTGCAATCTCACTTCTTACGAAAGACAAACCAACTAAACATCAACGGGCCTCATGCATTTACATGATTACCTTTGTGCAAGGACTAGAGGTAAAAACTACTTCTGGTAGGTTTCAAATAAAAATTCTGACAACCCGACATACAGTATAAGTCATTGTTCTTTGCTTCTTTCCTGTGTATCCGGTGTTTTAGTGAAATAAAACCTGTGCAAAGAGAAAGTCAGAGCTATCTCCAATAGGCACTTCGTAAAGACACTGTGTACTCTATACTGACTTTTAGGAACCTTAACACTGGGTAAGCCCTGCGCTTAGGTTGGTAAAGATAGGGCAGACAGGTCTGAGTTGGAGCACTCACATCCTGTCTGTGTGAGCCAATCACTGTCAGACAGTGGACTCCACAGCCCAGATCCTGGCCGGATTACTTTACATTTGGGCGTCTTTGGTGGCAGCAGTGGGATCTGAACAACTTTGTTGGAGCCCCAGGGCGACCCTGTTGTCTCCCCAGCGCCCCTGCCCCTCGATACGTGATTGTTCACAGCTTTCCAGGGATCATCAC
Organism: Salvelinus fontinalis; assembly: GCF_029448725.1. Lineage (NCBI taxonomy): Eukaryota > Metazoa > Chordata > Actinopteri > Salmoniformes > Salmonidae > Salvelinus > Salvelinus fontinalis. Next base: position 26,471,208 of record NC_074702.1, on the reverse strand, counting down.
CATACGTTAATAGGAGCTCAAACAGCTGACTGGCTCCAGGAATCATGCTAGGATTTAGCCACCTGCTATAATGGCGTCTCACAAGTGAGGTGGCGAGCATAGTGAGGAACAATGAGGGGTGATTTGCATTTCGCAGGATGTGCACTAACTCCCTCATGGGGGAAAAGATGGCGTTAAACAAGGTTGGTGTCTTTTGCTAGCTCACACACCGTGCCCACAGCAGGAAGTGGGGCTTCCTTGAGCCGGGGTTTGGGGCCAGAGGTCAGCCAATGGGATCAGCAGATCATGTTACAGCACACAGATGTGAGAGAGGAGCAGTGGCACCGGTCCGGAGGTACCCAAAATGCAGTGTGACTGACAGGTCAACCTCTGATTAGAGAAAACCGGAAAGGGAATCTCTTTTACTCAATTAGTTTCTTCACACGCTGGAGAAGTAAAATAAAGATTAAATAAAGGTTCAATTAAAAAAAGAAAAGAGGAACGAGTGAAGATAACTGTGAAATTGAACATGTCAGTGAGTTTGTGTTTCTGTTTTCTGTACGTGCGAGTGCATGTGTGTATCTTTGAGTGTGTTTATACTCTCTGCAGAGCAAGGGTGTCATGCAACCCCAAAATCTGAGGGGGCACAATGTATGTGAGGATTTTTCCCCTGCAATTTCCTAGAACCATAGTCATTATGCTTCATTCTATGTCTAAAGTATGTTTATTTTTCTGCATATCTAAGCATATCTCTTGAGCTGTCTGTATCCTCCTGACTGGAGGCATGCCAGCTAAAATTGTTAGACAAGCTAGCTACTCTAAATTAATTGATAGCCTGAAGGCTTCTTGGTAGCTGGTTATGAGGTTGGGAAGTCAACTTCTGTCACGTTCTGACCATAGTTCTTGTGTGTTTTACTTGTTTTAGTGTTGGTCAGGACGTGAGCTGGGCGGGCATTCTATGTTGTGTGTCTAGTTTGTCCATTTCTATGTATGCCTGATATGGTTCTCAATCAGAGGCAGATGTTTGTCATTGTCTCTGATTGGGAACCATATTAAGGTAGCCTGTTTGCACTGTTGGTTTGTGGGTGATTGTTTCCTGTCTTTGTGTTCTGCACCAGATAGGACTGTTTTCGGTTTTCACATGTATTGTTTTGTTGCTTGTAGTGTTCACGTTATTATCTTTATTAAATCATGTTGAACACTAGCCGCGCTGCGTTTTGGTCCTCTCCTTCATCCCAGGAAGAAAGCCGTTACAACTTCATAAACTTGCTAGGTGGCTAGTATTATTACAGAGAAACAACAATAACAAAATGAACACACACACACACATATATATATATATATATATATATATATATATATATATATATATATATATATATATATATATATATATATATATATATATATATATATATATATATAGTACCAGTCAAAAGTTTGGACACACCTACTCATTTAAGGGTTTTTCTTTATTTTTTTACTATTTTCTACTTTGTGGAATAATAGGGAAGAAATCAAAACTATGAAATTAACACATATAGAATCATGTAGTAACCAAAAAAGTGTTAAACAAATCAAAATATATTTTATATTTGAGATTCTTCAAAGTAGCCACCCTTTGCCTTGATGACAGCTTTGCACACTCTTGGCATTCTCTCAACCAGCTTCATGAGGAATGCTTTTCCAACAGTCTTGAAGGAGTTCCCACATATGCTGAGCACTTGTATGCTGCTTTTCCTTTATTCTGCGGTCCAACTCATCCCAGACCGTCTCAATTAGGTTGAGGTCGGGTAATTGTGGAGGCCAGGTCATCTGATGCAGCACTCCATCACTATCCTTCTTGATCAAATAGCCCTTACACAGCCTGGATGTGTGTTGGATCATTGTCCTGTTGAAAAACAAATGATAGTCCCACTGAGCGCAAACCAGATGGGATGGCGTATCGCTGCAGAATGCTGTGATAGCGATGCTGGGTAAGTGTGCATTGAATTCTAAATAAATAACAGAAAGTGTCACCAGCAAAGCACCCCCACAACATCACACCTCCTCTTCCATGCTTCACGGTGGGAACCACACATGTGGAGATTATAACACCCTGATCTGTTTCACCTGTCTTTGTGATTGTCTCCACCCCCCTCCAGGTGTCGCCCATCTTCCCCATTATCCATGTATTTATACCTGTGTTCTCTGTTTGTCTGTTGCCAGTTCGTCTTGTTTGTTGAAGTGAACCAGCGATTTGTGTCTCAGCTCCTGCTTTTTCCAGTCTCTCTTTTCTCACCCTCCTGGTTTTGACCCTTGCCTGTCCTGACTCCGTGCCCGCCTGCCTGATCACTCTGCCTGTTCCTGAGCCTGCCTGCCGACCTGTATCTTTGCCCCACCTCTGGATTACCAACCTCTGCCTTACCCTGACCCTGAGCCTTCCTGCCGCCCATTACCGTTGCCCCACCTCTGGTTTTCTGACCCCTGCCTGCCTTGACCTGTCTTTTGCCTGCCCCTGTTGGAATATTCAACTATTGTTTATTCAACGTGGTCTGCAACTGGGTCTTACCTTCATACCCGATAGAGATCATCCGTTCACCTACTCTGCGTCTCACAAAGACACGGCGGCTGGAACCAAAAATCTCAAATTTGAACTCATCAGACCAAAGGACAGATTTCCACCGGTCTAAAGTCCGTTGCTTGTGTTTCTTGGCCCAAGCAAGTCTCTTCTTCTTATTGGTGTCCTTTAGTAGTGATTTCTTTCCAGCAATTCTAACACAAAGGCCTGATTCACGCAGTCTCCTCTGAACAGTAGATGTTGAGATGTGTCTGTTACTTGAACTCTGTGAAGCATTTATTTGGGCTGCAATCTGAGGTGCAGTTAACTCTAATGAACTTATCCTCTGCAGCAGAAGTAACTCTGGGTCTTCTTTTCCTGTGGCGTGTCCTCATGAGAGCTAGTTTCATCATAGCGCTTGATGGTTTTTGCAACTGCACTTGAAGAAACTTTCAAAGTTTTTGAAATGTTCCGCATTGACTGACCTTCATGTCTTGAAGTAATGGACTGTCATTTCTCTTTGCTTGTTTGAGCTGTTCTTGCCATAATATTGATTTGGTATTTTACCAAATAGGGCTCTCTTCTGTATACCACCCCTACCTTGTTGCAACACAACGATTGGCTCAAACGCATTAAGAAGGAAAGAAATTCCACAAATTAACTTTTAACAAGGCACACCTTTTAATTAAAATGCATTCCAGGTGACTACCTCATGAAGCTGGTTAAGAGAATGCCAATAGTGTACAAAGCTAGCAAAGGGTGGCTTCTTTGTAGAATCTCCATTATAAAATATATTTTGATTTGTTTAACACTTTTTTGCTTACTACATGATTCCATATGTGTTATTTCATAGTTTTGATGTCTTCACTATTATTCTACAAAGTAGAAAATAGTTTTAAAAAAAATAAAGAAAAACCCTGGAATGAGTAGGTGTGTCCAAACATTTGACTGGTACAATATATATACATTTTTTATTGAAACAGGCCAGATCTGAGGGGGCATGTGCCCCTGTGCCCCTTATGGGCATGACGCCTCTGCGTGCAGAGTATTTCCAGTTACAATGTGCTGTGCTACCTCACTCGCCCTGTCAAGAGTGATGAGAGCACGGGAATGAAAAACAGGTGTGTGTGAAATGTGTGGATCCTTTCTTTATCTCTCTCCTTTCCTCCCCCGGTCATCCGACCTTTTGGAGTCTGGCACGTTTGCCTGTTTTTTGGGGGGAGAAAGGGAGGAAGGGGGGACAGGCACAGGCGGATGGAGCACTAGCACAGAAGGAGAGAAAAAACAACAATGATGATTTCAGATTGTGGCAAACTTCACCTCATCCAACACCCTGGATTAACTCTTAACTGTCCCCTACAGTCAGATCTGAGTGTCCAGAACAACAGTGCAGTGATAAGTCCCAGCAAGCCTTTTGTTATACAACAATTAATCACATGATAAGCTAATAAGCCAATCATCATCAGATATAGACAAAAATCCACCACAGGAGTCCTTTGAGGAGACTTCACTCAAACCCCAAATTAATTAAAGATAGTGAGACTAGAGATTCAGGACATCCCTTGATATCGTTATTGTTGTTTGCCTAGTAAATGTCCCAGTCCCAAGTGACTTTTGTTAATTTAATATAATCTTCTGAAGCCGTCTAGACTGTCTGCTACCACCCTAAATTGCATGACTGCAATTATCTTTGAATTTGGGTTTCCCAGCCAACACAAACCCAAGGATGTGGCTTTAATCAAAAATCTATTAAGTGAAACATGTAAAGTACAAAATTGTGAATCATGTATCTTTCTGAAAAATACTAAATGTATAATGAGTAGCCCATCCATACACAAATCTATTTTAGCCATACAAATCTAAAAATGTCTGATACCAAGTTCTGTTTCGTCTTCAATATTGTTCTGAAGTACATTAGGTAAGGTAAAGCCTATCATCGTTCTCCTGACCATCATCAGTGATTATGTATGTACAGTACTTTAACTAAACATCTTGATTCTGATTAAAACTTACCTGGCCCTGAAAAATGAACTCAAGGTCTATCTCCTCCCCCTCTAATCACCCACCCCCACATAAAGGCTGAACATGAGTCAGTTTGCACAGCGCCCTACCTGCCCACTCACCATTGTGCCACGGAGTCGCACCGCTGCTACAACGTAAACTGGCTGTCTGCGCAGGGAGCGGACGAAGCACAGCAGACAAGAAGCGTGGAGCACTAGCGTCAGTCCGACTATCTGCCGAATAAACTAGGCTACACAAGAAGCTGAGCAGAACCACTCCGACAGATCCATGTCCCGTCCCAGCGGTTAAAAGAACAGAAAGAAACGAGAGGACACCTTCACATGCATGAAGAGCAACACAACACAAGGTGAGCATGAAATGTATTTTTAAACTGATTGGGTAGCACAAAGTTATAATGCCCTTTTAATAGCCTACTGTAGATCGTATTACTAGGTAAATGAAATACAAAAGATGCTCCATCGTTTTGAGGTGTGCTTTCCATCAGTGTCGTGAATTAATAGCCTTCTGCATTGAGCATTGACAATAATTATTTCCGTATTATGTATGGTTTAATCAACTATGATCTGAGCTGTAAATAATTCAATATATTATGCCTGATCATATGTGGATAAATGGGGGAGTAGATTCGAACTTAGCTTGTTTATAACTCTGTTGTAGACTATTATATATGTTACTGAATATTACGGGTAATTGTCGAGAGCAGGTTTACTGAATGGTGCTGGAGCGCACTCTGGACACGTGTGAGTAACAAGTACACCACAAATAAACCCTAGGCAATGTGACAAGGTGCATTCAGTGCGTCTTGGCGGTGTGTTATTCGGGTTGAGAGGTTATTTTGCTAACGGGTCAGCAATGCCTCACTGAGAGGAACATTTTATTTATGCCTGTTTTATCATGTTGGAAACGGGGGTAATCAACATAATGCACGCATGCTAGTGTTGTCCTCACCATAACTTAACGCAAAGTAGGCTACTTTCAAGCCGGGTGCACTGCCTGTTGGTATTCTTGAATAAGCATAACTGTGCATTTATTTTAGGCAGTGTGCCAGTCAGTTTGTGATTCCAGATGGATAGGCTATACCCTCACATGTAATATGCCTTATATAAACTGCAAGCACCAGTAATGTATTTTTGTGCATAAAGTGGATTGTGTAGTGCTACATGGCATTTTAAAGTTTAACTGTCAGCCTCGGAGGCCAGCGCTGTTGGAGAAGTTGACATGTACTATAATTCATCATATGACATGAAACCTATACATGAAGGCCCCTCTGACTCGACCGTGAACTGTTCTAGTCGTTAAGACTGCCGTTTCCCGACTGCTTGTGACTACGGTCAAGATAAAAGGGAGATCTGGTGAAATGGCTTCCTGATAAGATTGAACATCCGCGCGCTGATTGGACAAGAGGGATACATACTACCCTGGACCATCATATTTTCCTCCCGATAAAAACTAAAGCATGAGAAGAAATTATGGATGAGCTTCAAAACATCTGATCTCCTTGTAAGGGCCTTGAATTTTCCATGAGTGAGTGCAATGTTTCCATAGATTTTTACTGAGTTACAGTTCATATGAGGAAATCATTCATTTTAAATCAATTCATTAGGCCCTAATCTATGGCTTTCACATGACTGGGAATGCAGATATGCATCTGTTGGTCACAGATACCTTTAAAAAAAAATAGGCCTCACAATGGGCCTCGGGATCTCGTCACTGTGTTTTTGTGCATTCAAATTACTATTGATAAAATGCAATTGTGTTTGTTGTCCGTAGCTTATGCATGCCCATATCATAACCCCACCAACACCATGGGGAACCCTGTTCACAACTTTGACATCAGCAAACTGCTCGCCCACATGACGCCATACATGTGGTCTGCTTTTGTGAGGCCAGTTAGACGTACTGCCAAATTCTCTAAAACGACGTTGGAGGTGGCTTATGGTAGAGAAATTAACATTAAATTCTCTGGCAGCAGCTCTGGTGGACATTTCTGCAGTCAGTATGCCAATTGCACGCTCCCTCAAAACTTGAGACGTCTGTGGCATTGTGTTGTGTGACAAAACTGCACATTTTAGGGTGGCCTTTTATTGTCCCCAGCCCAAGGTGCACATGTGTAATGATCATACTGTTTAATCAGCTTTTTGATATGCCACACCTGTCAGATGGATGGATTATCTTGGCAAATGAGAAATGTTCACTAACAGGGATGTAAACAAATTTGTGCACAAAATTTGAGAGAAATGTGCATATGGAACATTTCTGGGATCTTTTATTTCAACACATGAAACATGGGACCAACACTTTACATGTTGCATTTATATTTTTGTTCTGTGTATGTTGCCTTGAAGCCATTGTGTGGCAATCTGTTTCCTGCAATGGCAACATTTTATGTGGCCTCAGGTTGTAGTCTAACCTGGTTTAGACATTAGGCCAATGGCAATAAACCTATAGGGAATATATTAGACACTGATGAGCCAAGTAAGTGCCCTAAAAAGTGAGACATGGGGCAGAAGACTGCGCTACCTGAGATCTCACAACCACAAGTCAAAACCTATTGTATCTCACAGTCAGTCTTGGGTGATGCTCAAGTTCCCTTAGACCAGGGTTGGGCCAGAGCATTGTGTGGCCCACGTTCTACTCATCCCCTACCATCTCTTTCTGATATTTGGAGATAGTAGATTATTAGTGTGGAGTCACTAGCATATACCACTGAAGGTCAGTCCATATAACCTGGAGTACTAGACCAAACAAAGGGCACTCTTTTATCTTGCAACCACAAACACCACGTGCTGTGGTGTCCATAGAGCAGTCTGTTTCCCCTTCCGATTATAAAGAAAAGCAGCAGAGGTATTTTTTAATCATGCACTGTGGTAACTTTGTGATGTTGTTACATTTTGACAGGCCGTTGCATGTTTTAAGATGCGGACATGGACAGCTGTGCTAGCATATCAAGCAGTAGGGATGATGCTGATGTGCTCTTACTTCCTAGCCAGTGAACCGACATGATCTCCCCCACCACAATGCAGTTAGTTTGATTTTGTGTGACATTGCTGAGAGATGAAGCTCAATGTGATTCCTCAGCAGTTGTACACACAGTCACGGCAGTAGTCTCTCACGTTCAGTGGCCTTTTCTACTCCCGGTCGCTCTTTGGAGATGAGAAGAGGTGATCTTTGGCTGTGAGGACAGGAGCCTGGCAGATTTAGGACATCCACCAGTGTTTTGTGGAAGGTTATAACCCATAGGGGCGGCAGCGTAGCCTAGTGGTTACAGTGTTGGACTAGTAACCGAAAGGTTGCAAGTTCGAATCCCCAAGTTGACAAGGTACAAATCTGTCGTTCTGCCCCTGTACAAGGCAGTTAACCCGCTGTCATTGAAAATAAGAATTTGTTCTTAACTGACTTGCCTAGTTAAATAATAGACAACCATCATACAGATAACTGTGTAGTTCCTTGATGTATTTGGCCTTTAAAGATCCTCCTTATGAAACAAGCTTTGAGATCTGTCATGTGTGAGAACACAAGTATGCGTCATCTCTTCCTATGCTCATGGCTTCCAGTCTGCGGGAACCAGCAGTGATCTGACCGACACTACCTGCAAATTAACAGTCTGGCATCATGGAAAAGTTGTAAACATCTGTAGTGTATTTTTCACCTATGGCAGTGCGTTCACACACTGCTAATTTAGCTGCTGTAATAAGGCTGTCTGTCTTTGGAGTTGATCCCACCAGAGCAGACAGGCAGGAAGATGTGCTCTGCTACGGCAGGCCCAGTGGCACAAACAGAGCAGAGAGCAGGCAAAGCCAACCTCCAACAGCAGCCCGGTCTGGTGATGACAGGAGCACTGACATCATTTGGATGACTAAAATTAAATGTAACATGGGCCGGGCCTCCGCGGTTAAACGGCTCAGATTACCCGCGGTGTTGGTGGCAGCGGTGAGGTCCGGGTCTCTGACTGACCAAGCGAGGACTCACAGCGGCGGTCGAGTCAGGGCCCAAAATGTCACACACAGTGACCTTTTCTGGAGGTTTGTGTGTGTGAATACATAGCCACGTGTTCATCCAGCAACACACACACACACACACATTCCGTAGAAATACACACATCGCGTACTAGACTGACAAATAGCAGTTTAAACTTACCAGCGGTATGCCATTGACCCATGTTTGCCCTGGTGTAGGACCGGGCTGAGCCACTTATGGGACACATGCTCTTGTTATGTCTGCATTCTTTCAGTCTCATTCTTCATTTCTCTCTGTCATTTATCTTTACACTCTCTTTTTTGAGACTCTCCACATGTATAATCTCATTGGTGTTTACCCACATCAATCTGAACTGCTGAAATATAGTGGACGCCACAGGGCCTTTCATGGTTTTAGTTCACAATAGGCCCCTCGTGTGTTTCTTATCACTTAAAGTTCATGAAACCCACAGTCACTTTCCACTGAATTCTTGTGTTTTCTCTCACAGACCAGTCTTGTAATCAGTCATTTCCCCAAATGAAAATCATTGGTTTGTGTGTGTCATATTGTATTCTCCAAAATGAAAATCTAATTTTTGGGGGGGGCAAATCCCTTTCCTGTTGCATGGTTGCCATGTACAGCCCACTAGTTACAGAAGGTGAAGCCCCCTAGTTACGGAAGGAAGTTCAGGTTCCTAATTAGAGGGTAAAGGGTCCTGTAAGTGACATCACCTTCCCCCTGGCACTATGAGTGTGTGTGTGTGTGTGTGTGTGTCTGTGTCTGTGTGTGGGGGGGAGAGAGAGTGTGTATGAGAGAATGAGAGGCAGCTGGTGTGAGACATTTGACAATCATCACTGCTGTGTGAGACTTCAAACATCCTCAGTCTTCACACAAACTGTCAGAATCGGAGCTTATAATTTGACTTTATTGTTCCTTTAAATGTGTTGTGTTCGAGGAGGTGCTTTTGAGATACCTAGCTTCATCCAAAGCTAAACTGGAAATGCACCGAACAGAGAACTTAGTGTACAAAGTTTCATCAAGGGCTTCATCTTTCCTTGAGGATACTTATGTATTGTAGTTTCTTTCAGTAAGTAATTTCCACAACAGGTAAAAATCTATTATTCAAAAACGACATTGGTGTTTGGGCTGTACCTGTACCAAAACTCCTGTATTTTTCCTTCATGGCTTGTTCTCCATCTCCTCAAACATCTCTCTTCAAACAAATCACTCGTGGCTATCTCTTGTCCCCCTACAGCAGATATATGATGAGCAATATGTTTGGATCATCGAATCGCAGTAAAATCGCAGTATCTAATTACAATACATATAGAATCCTGAGAATCGCGATAAATATCCTATCCCTGGCAATTCCCAGCCCATCACTCTTAAAAATTAAAGGTGCTATCTATAACCTAAAACGGTTCTTTGGCTGTCCCCATAGAATAACTCTTTGAAGAACCCTTTTTGGTTCCAGATAGAACCCTTTTGGTTCCAGGTAGAACCCTTTTGGGGTCCATGTAAAACCCTTTCCACAGAGGGTTCTACATGGAACCCAAAAGAGTTCTACCTGGAACCAAAAAGGGTTCTACTATGGGTACCCTTTTTTCTAAGTACATTAGCTAAAAGTTCCCCTCCAGAATCTTCATCGGAGGCACAACAAATCAGATAATTATCCCTATGAATCTAGTCAACTATCCTCCCACTGTAGCACCCATCTCTATCAGCCCCTAACCCAATAAATAATGAATCATCGATAACTAAATCATGAAAGGAGGTCCGCCCCTCCATCTCCTACTGGTCCCCTGTGTCGTGATGACAGCTGTGGGAGCTCCTCTCCCTCTCACATCCATGTAATTGTTCACAGCCCTGCTGGTTACCTCGGTGGCTCTGCCACATCCAATCAGAATCACCCATAGAGCCGTAATATCCACTCAGTCGCTGTCGCATGACAGTCTGGGCCCTTCAATTAAGAGGACAAGACAGTGCTGGACACGGCAGTGCTGGGCCCGGCAGCCTCCGAGACTGCTGTCCATTCCATCCGTCCTCTCCATCCGACTCACTATGGGGAGTCTTGGTGACTCTGACAGGGCAAGGAGGAGGAACGAGGGGTCTATTTCTGTGGTACTTGGGGCCTGTTTGTGGAGACGTAGGCTGACGACTGGGTAATGAGTGAAGACAGCTGGCAGGTTCAGTAGAGGTGACACACTAAGAGTACATATGACAGGAAGGAAAACACCGGGCCTTGTTCTGGGACTGTGTTTGAGAGGTTTTCCCCTCATCTAGTTTTCCCCATGGTTGACTCCTTTATTCGGTTCGTAAATATCCGAAAAATACAAAAAAGTAGGGCAAGTCGTAAGTGGTCAGTGCTTGGTGGGCCTCTGTAAATGTGGCATGTTTTCGCAGGGAAATATGAAAAACACATTAGCTGACTTTCTCTCTTTTCCTCAGGGTAAGTTGAAAGGTAAGCTAATAGAGTCGTATTGGTTTTTCCGTTCAGTTGATAACTGTGGCCGTCACATTGGTGGTGAGTTGGTGATAAGTGACTGGTAGCCTACATTGTAGGTTGGTACATCGTATTCAGGCCATGGTTCATCCATACTGGGACAGATAGCTAATCAATGGAAAGGGTGAGACTGTGAGTGGTGGTAGGGGGTGCCCTCTGGCACAGTGGTTGGCTAGGATGGATCAGTGTGTTCAGAGATGACATGATGTTTGGGGAGGGAGGCATAGCTGGAGGAGTCCCCCCTCCAACACTTGGATGATGCTATAACAGACAAAAGGTCTCGTCGGAACATCCCTGCAACGTTGTAAGACTTCTGTGAGAATGGTTTGTGGTTCCCATTATTTTCTATTTAGAGTGCTAAGAGGCTGTAAATGCAGACACCCTCACGTTTCGACAGAACTAACACACAAGTTGCCCAGCTGTGCTAAACTTAGTGAAAAACTGCAGCACTGACAAAATGTATTTTGTGTACTGACACAAAGTAGAAAGAGAAAATACATGAAACCTCTCATCTTGTTGGACATTCCCTTACGGGTTCTGCAAATGGGCCGCATGCCTCAAACTCTCTTTTAACACCACTAGAAACTGGCATTTGCTGCTTCAGAGAGGGCGAATTCTTCCGACTTATTGAAATCAAACATCTGGCTCGTCTCCAGCAAGAGCTTTCACACCAGCTGAGAGCTTAATGAGGGCTTACTCCGGCAGAACAGCCTTCATAATTTAACACTCCAGGGGATGTGCCCAGATGTACGTGTGTGTACAGTACTGTGTATACAACCCCAGGATGGTGTATTTGGGAGGTTTGGGGGGTACTCTCTGGTACACAACAAGGTTCTTTCTCACACACAGCATTCAGCAGTATATTTGACAGAGGGTTTGTTTTGTTTAGTCACATAAAGACATGTTGGCATTTATAGGTGTAACAGTGGTGGTCATTGCTCAGAATATGTACACCAAACTATCCAGACCTGGGATGGAGGCACCACATACCCCCAAGCAAGCATGCCCCCCCCCCCCCCCCCCCCCTCCAATCCACCACCAACCTCTCCCATCTCCCTTTTGACCTCAGCTGCATTCCCCAAATTCCTGACCAGAAGGACTATTGTAATATGTAATGCATTTTTCCAACATTTTCTTGATAGGTTCCCAGTATACATGTTCTCCTTCCATGTGTATGAGCTCACCCTTCATTAGTTCACTCGTCGACAGCGAGTCATCATAGCAGAGGCTTAACATTCCACCACTTGAGCTGTAGACAGAGGGTGGATCAGGTGTCACTATAATGTGGCATGGGTTACCAGGGAGTCCGGGGCTGGGGCTGGTTCCTGAGTGGAACACAGGTTGCGTCCATGGCAGTAACTTCCACTAAGGACAGGGGGGGACGTGTCCCTCACCACAAATCAAAGTTACGTAGAAAGATATCTGAATGAATATAATACTGAAAGGCCAGTGAATAGAGCTATGTTTTTTCTGCATCAGTAGAATTGTCTATGTGGGCAAAAAGCATGCTTCATTGTGTTTTTCCATGCATTAGGCCTAAAATGTGTAAGACAAACAGTCCGTATTGAGTCATTGGGTTACATACTGTAGGTCAACTGTGCTGTGGTTATCAGCTCAACCAGGAGGGTGCCTGCTCCTGCTGTCGGACAAAAAAGTTACAAGTTAGAATAGTCTAGGAAGTCTGGCCGTCTTATCTCAACCGTTTCAACCTTTATTAGCTCTGCAGGGGTGTGAGAGCTGATAAGAGGTTGACCAGGGCCTGCGGTCTTGCGCCTCCAATCAGGTAGTCCATGTGTCCTTTGAGTAGCTAATCAAGGGTGCTTGTTTTAAGTGACGTTCTGTACTTCAGGTTTTTGTGATTGGCCTCAGACTTGTAGGACTTTCCCAACCTTGAATATGCTTGGACTAGGCTAATATAAATATCTGACTTAGATACTGTAAAGTGGTAATGAGGAGGCGGCAGGTAGCCTAGTGGTTAGAGTGTTGGGCCAGTAAGATGGCTGGATCAAACCCCCGAGCTGACAAGATAAAAATCTGTTGTTCTGCCCCTGAACAAGGCAGTTAAACCCACTGTCGTCATTGTAAATAAGAATTTGTTCTTAATAACCTCTTCTGTACCCCTCTCATCTCCCTGGCTTTCATTCGTCACTGTCCATCTCTCTTTTTCTACCCCACTCGCACTCTCTCGCTCTCGCTGTATTTGTCTCACCCCCCCCCCTCTCCTGCTTTCTTTCTCTCTGTTTGTCCCTCCCACCCTGTCATTTCCCCCCCTCTGTCTGTCCCCTCTCCCTCTCACTCTCTGTGAAGCTGCTAGCCCGCCTGCAGGGAAGGCTTAACCAGGCGCCCCCATGTAGCCCATAAGAGGAAGCAGATGTTTTGTGTCATGCTGCATCAGGACCTCTGGGCCATACAGACAACTGGGTAGCGAAGTGCGAGCGCGAAAAGGGGCGACATCCCGTGATCACCAGGGTCGCATTGCGGGTTGTGTGCACAACAAATGGATTCGGCTCAATCAATTTTGCTTTTAATCAATGGTATTATTTGGGCTACTTGGTTGATGAGTATGACCCAGGTTTGATAAACCAAAAGCAAAGGTCATGCCTATATGTTTCCCACTTCAGAGCTCAGAGGACAGACCTAATTCAAAAACCAACTAATTCAATTGATTGTTAATTTAGCTACTGTTTCAAATACAAATGGTGCTAGAGGTACATCTGTCTCCTCTCTGTAGGATGACACAGGCAGAAGCTGGAAGACCATCACCATTGGACTCCAACGTTTTAACCAGGACCTATTCAGGATTTTCTTGCGGCATCTGTAGATTCTATGGACGCACAACACGCCCAGGTTGACAGCGCCATGTGTGAACATAAAGACGATGACCATTAATGGTCCAAATTAACGGTTCAATCCTGTTCGGTCATTAACCAGCACTACAGAAACATCTCTAGAGGGTCTGTTCTGAGGATGGACAGAGAATTGGCTCTTCTAGGGCCACAGACATTGCATTATTAATGGCTCTAAACAATGGCTCTCTCTGGGTCTGGTAGATAAGAAGGGAAAGACCTGGACCACTCCATCTCATTAGTTGGGGGAGGACAAAAACAACAACATGACAATAAAAAATAACAGAGATGGAGCCAGGGGGACAAACACCCCTCCACTGGCCCAACAGACAAAGCCAGTGACACACTGTAAATCCCATCACAATTGTGAGGCTTCGAGTGCCATCAGGCCATTAGCTACTTGATGTATGGTTGGGGGGCAGGAGCTGGGGGATGTTGCAGGGTGGGGTGGGGACGGGGGGTACCTCAGACCCCTCCACTGTCATGCAGGGGGGCATCAGGTCACAAGGGGGACGAGTTAAGGGACCGCCACCTCAATAGACCTCCTCCCAACCATAAAATAGATGAGATGGCCACTTAACTCACTGAATGTGGCTCTTTTGTCATTCGAAGCTAATCACTGGAAGACAGTGAGTGGAGCGTCGAAGCCTATAAGTGCAAAATAGAGACATCCTGTACAGACGAAAGCAATCTGTCCTGCTCTGTATCATTTTTTTTTTTTTTTATGAACCTTTATTTAACGAGGCAAGTCAGTTAATATTTACCCATTGTGAAAGAAGGGGGAAGTCAGGGTGAGATCAGGGACCATGCAGTGTAATAGGGGAAATGTTCTACTGTGGCCATCACACGCTTTTCAAAAGAGAGAAGATCACAAAGGGTGCTGGGTACTAATTAGTCTCATTAGAGTCAATGGAGTTACTGGAGGCTATTGTCTGTGTGTAAATCCAGGTTGGGATCCCCCCCTCGCTCTCATTGTGTATGTGTGCGCACGTGCATACGCGTCAACCTGGTCTACTGACCTCACCCTGTGTTTTCAGATCCAACCTGTTTTCTTACCTTGTGGCTTGAAACCGGTCTATTTCTACATCTTCTCTCAGTTATCAATCACCATGTGTGTCCAGAAGAAATATGAGCAAACTTCAATTTGGGCGACTGTCTGGTTTGTAAGTAATAAATAGTGTCCCAAACGACCAACGGCTAGCGTTGTGATTCACACTGATCTATGCATTGTTCTCAGTGATAGTACTCACAGTGCTCAGAGCGAGAGATAAACTCTAATCAGAGACTGGCTGGCTCTCTTCAAGTGGCTGGTGTCCCATCCAATGAATACAATGCCTTCAGAAGACATTTACATTTCAAAGAACAAAAGGCATTCTTATGAACACGGTCAATCTCAGCGGGGAACATGGTTTTTGAACTTGGTCTTAGCGAAAAGGCAGTGGTTTTCAAAAGACGTATGGTCTCTGGAGTTATACTTTCATGTTCTGAACATTCTCCCTTGCTTTGTCATATAACGTGTAACTATTACTATTTGTTTAATTCTTGACTCCAACATCCTGTGGTCACCCGTTTTGTCCTCCATTGGTCATTACTTAAACCAGCATCTACTACATGCCACAAACTCTATAGAAGTCCTATTCAGATTGAATTGAAAAACTCACACTTCCATGGAGGGGTAGAGGCTGCCTGTCATCAGTACCCCATGTTTGAGTTCATAGGCCAGGCGCTAATCTTGCTTTACGCTCCAGTGGCATAATCCTTCCACTTGAAACGGCAATCCTACTGTCTGATGGAGCACATATGCTCCGGAAGAACGGTGTGTCGTAAATATGATGCCCCGCCACCTCCACCACCGCTACCCTTAGTTCCGCTACATTTTTCATCCCCTCTTTCTTTCTTTCTGTAGTCACACTTTATTGGACGGTCTGGATAGTCCATCTGTAGATACAGATGGTCAAGCTATCAACAAAGTAGGCAACTGGGTGCTAATGTTAGGGTTAGATTTAGAAAATGGGTTAGGGTAAGGGTTCAATTTAGAGTTAGGATAAGGGTTAAGGTTAGTAGATACAGTAGTTGGTTGAAATGTTACTGACAGTCTGTAGAGCAGCTAGAGGTGGACCATCCAAATAAAGAGTTATCCTTTCTGTTTTTATCCCTGTCTAGACTCTTTCCTCTGACACCTGTTGATGTTTGTCTTATTCCAAACAATGGGTACCTTTCCCGGCATTGCCTGCTTGACATCTGGAAAGTGTAGTCGTCCCCCCTCCTCTCTAAACGGAATTTATAGAAGTAGGCCTTTCGACAGCAGGGCAGGGGGGGGGGGGGGCTGACGCGAGAGAGGTGTGGAGGTTGAACGGTAGAGAGCCAACTTAAACGACGGAGGTAGGGAGGTAAGCCCCGTTTTTATGTCATGCTGCCAGTAGTTAGCTTTTTCACAAATCCGTAGGACTTTGTTTAAAGTCTTGGGGGTTTGTTTCGTGATCATTGGGGCTAGGATATGGACAGTACTTGCTATTTGCAAAGTGCCTCTGTTTCTTTGCTATTGAACCGTACCAACATACTAACCGTATACTATTATGTAATGTGTACACAAAACCCTTTAGAAACACCACAGACATAGATCCTTTTCCTGCCAGGAGGTCACCCATTGTTTTGCCTCATAAAAACGAAGTGCCAAAATAGACTTATTTGTATCGCACCTCAGGCCACTCTGAGAACAATACCACTCTGACTCTTCAGCTGTCACACAGCAGAAGGAGCATGTTTGGTTCTCTGGGCCAGTTTCTTAATACTTTTTGAAGGAAAGTAAATGAAATACAGCCACCACCTGTGCCCCCAGGTTTTTGTAGCAGTTCTGGGGTTTACAGACGAGGTCTTTCTACTGCTATACCCCACATGGTAGCCCGTGTAGGCTCCCGAGTGGCGCAGCGGTCTAAGGCACTGCATCTCAATGCTGGAGGTGTCACTACAGACCCTGGTTCAATCCCGGGCTGTATCGCAACTGGCTGTAATCGGGAGTCCCATAGGGCGGTGCACAATTAACCCAGCATCGTCTGGGTTAGAGGAGGGGTAGGCCGTCATTGTGAAATAAGAATTTGTTCTTAACTGACTTTCCTAGTTAAATAAAGGTACAAAAAAAATTGGCCTTCTGTATTTACACATGAAAAATAACAGAATGTGGGCTCTCCAAAAGGCCTGATAATCTGCAAACCAATTCTGCAGACAAACAATTTAATTTACTGCGCAGGGCCTTATTGACACGTGCTGACACACACACGCACACAGGATAATCATGTTGGGATGCTCTCTAGCTATAAATAGCTAGAGAGCATCCTCCTTGGTTTAGGTACACTATCCCGTTATAGACATGCAACCTTGCCCCCTCCCTTCCTTACTCCCAACTCATCGCAATGCGTTCCCCTAAAAATAACGCTCTTCTCTTTCTATGCACCATGTAACTGAGATATGTACCATTTCAAACAACTCCAGTTACTTTTGGTTTTAAAGTTGAATTCATCTTTCATTGGGGTTTGCTAATTTGGAGAACAAGCTGCCTCACTGCACTGTGAGAGAGTTATTGCGTTGGAAGTGTATTGGTTTACTTAGCAGTTTGATTTTTGCAGCGTTTTAAAATATTGATGGTCTTGCGTTAGCGAAGCGTTCCGTACAGCCGTTTAGGAATGCAAATGTGGTGTGCAGAAACTTTGTTCAACTCATCACAGCTAGTTATGCAATTTTATATTAGGAGCCATGCCTCTTTTCTGTGAACCTCGCATGTTGAGGAGAAATCGTTCAGGGAGATGTGTTGAGCTCCTTCCCATTGTGCACATTGACACACAGACACACTCTCAACATAGACACACAGACACACTCTCAACATAGACACACAGACACACTCGCAACATAGACACACAGACACACTCTCAACATAGACACACAGACACACTCTCAACATAGACACACAGACACACTCTCACAGCTACAGGCTGTTGTGAATATCAATGCAGAAGTAGGATTCCTATTATTATCGTAGCCGCCAAGATATTCAATTCCTCGTAAAACTTGGATTGGCATGTTTTGTGTATTCCCAAAAGCAGTCAGCTCAGTGCATGCGTGGGAGCTTGGCCCAGCTCTTTCCTGGCAGACACAGGACTCATTCCAGCTCTAAAGAGTGTGATATGAGCTCAGTGTGAGCTTTAGAGACCACTGTCACTCTCTGCCATATGGTCTCTCTCTGTTTCTCCGTCTCTGCGGCCCTGGAGAAAAGTAGGCCGTGCTAACACCTCTCTTTTTTATGTTTTTCTCCCAGGGACTGTGAGTGCAGGTGAGGACAAGGACAAGTCCTTCATCCGTCCGTCAACGTCAGAAGTGTCCCGGTGCCCACCGCCCACCCTCAGGTCACCTCAACCGCGACGGCGGCCGAACAAATAGGCGTCTCTCGACCCAGCGTCCCTCAGACTGCCTGCCTTCACAAAGCAAATATTTGTGGCCATTATATCTCATTTCCCAGGGCTAACCTTCAGTGAAAAGATCAACGGAAAAGGAGGGATCGCTCAGGGAGAGACGGACAGAGAGAAAAAGAAAGTAAGGGGGAGGGTGAAAAATAGTAACCCTTTCAAAGTGAACTATTTCTGCTGCGCTGTGGGCAGGAGAACGTCCCATTTGGGAGTGCTGTTGGCCAGTGGCAAAAGAATTTCCCTGCACCCTGCCTATTTATCCAAATGCCTGTGTAAATACTGGATAGAGATATCAATTTGTCTGGGCTCCAATAGTGCCCAAAAAGAGACTATAAGCTATCTATAGAAAGCTCCGCAACAAACTTGGCCTCTGTGGTCACAGAATTGCCACCTAGTTATTTCCTCAGTAGAGAGATTCAGGAACTGTGAGTGAGAATGGGAGCTGATATGCTTTAGTTCTGAAGCGGAAAGCTTACTGAAAAGTTCACACCAGACTAGAACTCGAAAGGTACAACAATAGATCCAGGGGGAACACCTTTCGCAACCAGCTGCAGGAGAAGGCAGCCATTTTGGGGCTGCTGTTTTGATGTCTTTACCCAGAAGGGTGGAGCACCATGAAGCCGCTAACACCCATAGGATCCCCCTCACCTCTGAGGCTCCTCAACAAGGGCCCGGACTACCTGCGTAGGCAGATGGAGGGTGGGGGCCAGGGCCGTTCCATCAGCGCTGTAGAGAGACTAGAGGCAGACAAGGCCAAGTACGTTAAGAGCCAGCAGGTCATTAACACCAAACAGGAGCCCGTCCTGGTGCCTTGCACACCACCTGCTCCACACCGTCGTCCCCACACCGTGCCTGGGAGCCTCACACCACGACTGCCACCCCGCCGATCCTCTGCCCCTTTCACCACCCTGACCGGTCCCCTCACCATACGAGATGAGAATGAGAATGATGACTCGAGGAAGGAGAATCGGAGGACGTCGGTGGATGTGGAAGCACGGAACAGGAGTAACGCCAACAAGGTTACCCCACCCAGCCCCAGGACTCCCAGGACTCCACACTCCATACCCCTGGTAGCCCCTCACAGTGCCCCCATCCTGAGGAGGAGCACCGGTAAGCGCATGCTGCGGCCTGACTCCCTGGTCATCTATCGGCAGAAGAAAGAGTGCAAAAGCCTGCCTAGTGGTGGCATCGTATTGGGGAACTCCAACATGGAGATAAAGGGGTACAACTTTGTCCGCCGCCTCTTCCAGGGCTCCATGCGGGAGAAGTGTGGCGGGGGCGAGGGGGGCACCCAGAAGATGGTGATCAGCGAGGAGAAAGCTTTGTCGCGGGATGGTGACTCACGCATGTCCTGGACCAATGACAAGGACACCGTGGACGGGGGACAGGTAGGGCCAGGTAGCCGGAGATCCAGTAAGACGGACCACGAGCGCTCACCGCTTCCCAGCCCTGGCCTCAGCCCTGGCTTCAGCTATACACCGGAGCGGACTAAGAATGGTGTTAGCTGTGTTAGCAATGGCACTACCAATGGTACCAGAAACGGCAATGGCATCACCAAGAGCAATGACGTAAGTGACCACACCGACAACGAGGCGGACGTCTGGAAGCGGGTGCCGCCGCCACCGCCTCCGCGGTGGCGTTCGGGACTACAACGCTCCAAGTCAGATCTGCTTCTGCGATGCTCAGTGGCGTTGTCTGACCAGGAGCATTTCTTTGACTACTGCGGGCTGGACCTGGACATGGTGGACCGGCTGGGGCCTGAGAACTTCCTGGGTGGGGCCAGCGACGTAGACACGCTCTCATTGGTGCTGAGGAGCATAGGGGGAGGGGGCGGTGGCTCGGAGCCCAGCGAGTTCTCCCGCCACTCAGGAGAGGCGGGGCTTTTCCAGGAGGAGGTGGCCGAGAAGCTGACCACGGGAGTGTCAATCATCGAGAGGAACGCCCGTGTCATCAAGTGGCTCTACAGCTGCAAGAACGCAGCACAGGAGGGGCCCAAAGAGTCCACTGTTTAGACACCACTTCTCTAAAAGAAGACATGTTCCCCTATGACTGAAGGACAGAGACTTTGTTACTGTATTGTAATCCTTAGTCTTCTCCCAGGTTGATATGCTGTATTTATATGTCCTACGGAAAGTGTGAGGGGTGTGTATGAGCTACATCTTATTTTCAAGTGGAATCATTTACCTCTGCATATATGTTTGTGTCAGTGAGTGTGTGGTTGTGTTGGATATGCCTGTCCCACCCACTCCCTGTCCTAACCAATAGGTATTGTCGGATCTATAGTGACTGACAGCCTCCCCTAAGCTCCGCTCTGACTCTACAACCAACAATAAGGCGCATCAGTGAGAAAACAACAGGCACAGATGAGGCTGTATTTAGCGTCGTGGACGCACAACAACACAACCCTACACTCTTCTCTCGAACATATGAATCATTTAGAATGGAAAACCACAGAGGTTTTTTTTTCGAAACTGGAGTGAACCGTGAGTACCTCATTCCGAACTGTGCCAGTTGAGTTTGTGTATTGCTTTTTCCCTTCTTAAACGCAGGCGTAGGAACAGGCACGCGAGGGACCCCTGTGGGGTCGGTAATGCACTGAACTGGACAATATGTGAGAGAGAGAGGAAACGAGTGAGAGAGAGAAAGAGAAACAGCATTGACTTTTTAAGAGAGAATCCTCACCTATTAAACACTGAGCATAATACTCTATAGAGGCAGTACTACCGGGACGGTAGTATTAGACAAGGAGGGACGCGGGGTTATCTTGATCCTACAGCACCTCTGAACCTTACCCCAGAGAGAGCTAACTCTTACACAGCAGCTACTGACCACTGATACGTTCGTTGTGATACAATTGTTATTGATTTTGACAGCTACAGCTATGTAACTGGCTGGCAGCAAACTCTGCATTACCTTTACACCTGTTGCTACTGTGTAAGCTACCCTGTTGCCATTGCAGGTAGGAATTAAAGTGTGATATGTTATTTTACTGGATAACTGGTCAATTCCTTGTGGAAGAAAGTAACTTTTTACTTCGCTACCACAAAATATTCACTTCAAGGGCATTTTAAATTCCTCACCAAACAAAGATTATTTTGGTTCTATTTTCATGTAACAGATTTCACCATAGTAGGTGTTCAAAGTGTAAGGGACCATGAGCTATCAGGTTGCCAAATATTTGAGAGTGACACCTTCACAGAGCTGACGTTTACAGAGTCCCCCAGACTCCCTCGAGGGTGGGGGTTGGGGTTCATCTCCCCCCTGGGGCCAATGGTAATCTGGCTCTCGCCCACAGGAGCCCCCAGGCCTGAGGGGGGACGGTAAAGGGGGTGAGAACTCCCTCTCTCCCCCTCTACCTCTAATAGCCATAGATCCTACCTCACTTCATCAATCTGTCATTGATGCCCCTTTTATCTAAATGAAAATGTCACTTTGATCAGAGTTCTCCCAGGGATACCCCTGAAAAATTCACTGAAGGTCCACGGGTGGTATGTACGGGTTAGAATGTGACCCGGAGAGACAGAGAGAGGCATTGGGTGGAGTAATATTGAACCCGAGGAAGGTCACATGATAGGCTATGTAATAAATCAATCCCCTTTTAGAGCCATGGTATTTTCTCTCTGTATGTAGCATGGCGCCCAAACCAACGGGACCCCCCCTTTAAGCTGGATTTGTGTTGGAAACTCCTCTGACAAAACTGTTTTCTTGCATGTTTACAAAACGGCTCTGTACATTTTTCGATCTCTGTTTTATTTTCCATATATGAGCCGTTCCGTTTTTATTCCAAAGAGAAATGTGTATGATGTTGTACACAGAAAATGTTAAGAATAAAGTAATATTTGTGCAACAATTTTTTTTATTTTAAATTGTTTTTTGGCTCCTGCTACAATAGACATAAACAAGTAGACAAAAACCATTAAGCAGCACACATTTCTGTCTCACAGAAACAGTACATGATGACTTCATCCACTCTTTAACATTGCAATCATAAGTGCAGTCTTAATTCTTACAAACTTAGCTAGCCATTACATGGGTACAGGCAACCTGTTGTTTACAGTAGGCTAACAACTACTTTTGAGAAGAAAGAAACCCTCTGTAAATAGTTGTTTTAGGAATGTCTGATGGAAAAGAGTGAGTGTGTCAGTGTTTTGATGTTGTCTGGCCTTTGACAGACATCTCATTTTTCACATCAGCTCAAGAGGCTGCCTGTGGTAATCATTTTAGCATCCTGAGCATATAGAACCCCTGAGGGAGTTGCAACAGGTCCTGTTTACAGACAACACAAAGGAGACTGTGGCCTGATGCTATGTCTGGGTGGTCAGGTTGAGACGTCCATGGACAACTGCTTCCTTTTCTCCCTCTCTCTCTCTCTCTCTCTCTCTCTCTCTACCTTTCTGCCCCCTCTCTCTGTCTTTCTGGCCTGGCTCTCTCCTCCAAACTGTCTCTTTCCTCCAAACCCTTCTCCCATCCAACACACACACAAACTCTCTCTCTATCTCTCTCTCTCTCTCTCTCTCTCTCTCTCTCTCTCTCTCTCTCTCTCTCTCTCTCTCTCTCTCTCTCTCTCTCTCTGAGGAGAACAATTGGTATCCTGTCTGTCTGTGTGTGTCAGTCAGGGCTACAGAGCCTGCTGTTACATCCTGTTATTGGTTCGTAGGACCAGGTTTTCAACACATGTTCACGTTTTCGGTTGCTCCTCTCCTTTCCGGGATAAACAGACCAAACACCTAGTTGCAGTCCGTTTGAATATGATGATATCCAGTTACATTGATGGGAAGGCACTGCCACAAAATGTTCCTTTTCCAAATGTACAACACTACAAAAGAAAGGTTTTTACCTGTTAGACATCAAAGGGTTTCTAAAAAATGTGGCTGGCCTGTGGAAAGTAGGCGATAACCTGGCAGGGATCTACCATCCACGGCTTTGATGCTGATGTGTTTTTCCTAACGTTAAACTTCAGGGGGCCTTTCAGAGAACCAGACCAGACCTCCATGTGTTTACCCAGCACCACCAAAATCCTTTCTGTTAGCTGCCCTAATTTTTTATTTGAGGACTGGTTCAGAGGTAGCATGGTCCCAGATCTGTTTGTGCTGTCTTGGCAACTTCTTTGGTCATTGTCATGCCAATGACCATAGGAATTGGGAAGATGACACAAGCAGATCTGGGACCAGGCTAGATCCGAAATCCCTGAGAAATCCCTTTTGCCTCGAAATGGGAGACCTCTAAAAATGTAGTCTCCAGCACCCGTCTCTATCTATCTGCAGAAGTCCTGCTGAGACTGAGGCTGTCCTAATATGGACACCGTATCAATCAATCAATCAAATGTATTCATAAAGCCTTTCTTACGTCAGCTGATGTCACAAAATGCTATACAGAAAAGCAGGCTAAAACCCCACAGCTAGCAATGCAGATGTAGAAGCACGATAGCTAGGAAGGACTCCCTAGAAATGCAGGAACCTAGAGAGGAACCAGGCTCTGAAGGGTGGCCAGTCCTCTTCTGGCTGTGCCGGGTGGAGATTATAACAGTACATGGCCAAGATGTTCAAATGTTCATAGATGACCAGCAGGGTCAAATAATAATAATCACAGTGGTTGTAAAGGGTGCAACAGGTCAGCACCTCAGGAGTAAATGTCAGTCGGCTTTTTATAGTTGATCATTCAGAGTTAGAGACAGCAGGTGCGGTGGAGAGAGCAAGTCGAAAACAGCAGGTCTGGGACAAGGTAACACGCTCGGTGAACAGGTCAGGGTTCCATAGCCGCAGGCAGAACAGTTGACACGACCAGGTGGACTGGGGACAGCAAGGAGTCATCCGGCCAGGTAGTCCTGAGGCATGGTCCTAGGGCTCAGGTCCTCCGGGAAGGGTGGTAGAAGGAGAGAATTAGAGGGAGCATGCGTAAATTCACACAGGACACCGGATAACACAGGAGAATAACACCAGAGATAACAGACAGACCCTAGCCCCCGACACATAAACTATCGCAGCATAGATACTGGAGGCTGAGACAGGAGGGGTCAGGAGACACTGTGGCCCCGTCCGACGATACCCCACGGACAGAGCCAACCAGGCAGGATGTAACCCCACTCACTTTGCCAAAGCACAGCCCCCACACCACTAGAGGGATATCCACAAACCACCAACCTACTACCTTGAGACAAGGCTACGTATAGCCCATGAAGATCTCCCCCACGGCACGAACCCGAGGGGGGGCGCCAAGGCATTGTCACAAGTTGCTCGGGCAGGTTTACATCGTACAGTATTCCCCCTCAAAAAGACATACTGTATTTTACTGCTGCCGATATTATTAGTGTGTGTTCTTGCGCTGTTGGATAGCAATTCGTGCTCTGTTTTCCCTCCCTGCACTCTGAATAGAAATGTGTGTCAGGGTTAGCAGGGGATGTGAAGTGTGTCAAATCTGGCCTAGTTCTTCTGGGCCAGCAGCTCCAGCGTGCTGCAACCGTCCAGCACGCTGGAGTGAAGCCCGATCCATGACTCATAGAGAGATATAGGGAAAGGGGGATGAACACACACACACACGCACACACACACACACACTTAAACCAGAGCATACGAACACACACACACATGCACACACACACACACACACACTTACACCAGAGCATGCAAACACGCGCACGTACGTACGCACGGACGCACGCACGCACACACACACACACACACGTGCACACACACACACACGTGCACACACACACACACACACACACACACACACACACACACACACACACACACACACACACATACACACACACACACACACACACTTACACCAGAGCATGCAAACACGCGCACGTACGTACGCACGGACGCACACACGCACGCACACACACACACACACGTGCACACACACACACACGTGCACACACACACACACACACACACACACACACACACACACACACACACACACACACACACACACACACACACACACACACACACACACACACACAGGGGCACAGGATCATGATGATAGTGCTAGCACATGGCACAGAGACCAGAGGCATTCCTGACGCACGTTTTCCTAAGGGATGTCTTAGTCAGTGACAACAACAAACTAATGGGGGAAGTTAGTTGGAGGCCTCAAATGGTTGTGTGTGTGTGTGTGTGTGTGTGTGTGTGTCCTTGCGGTCAGAGAGCTTGGGAACAGAGGGGTCGACACATGCCCACACAGTCTGGTATAGCTCAGGTCCGAGTACCCGGTGACACAAACCTGGGACAAACCTCCGACTGACTCAAAACTACTCCATAACAGGGGGGAAAAACAACTCAAACATATGATGACTTCATGCAATGATTTATCTGGGATTTATGCTGGCACGTGCACAGATAGGGGTCTACCTGCCCCTTTGCCCTCCCACTCACTAAGTGGCACTTTGGGTGGTGGTATAGTAAACCCACTGCCCCCAAGTCGTTGTGACGTCGTCAAGTTCACCCCCCCACCCCGTCTGTTTGTCTGCCCTGTACGGAGCTCACGTGAGCCCGGGTTATACCTTTTTCCGTGTGTGCCCTTTATGTAGAATTTGTGTGAACCGGTATCCAAACATGCATGGCTTGTAAGGATCAATAGCTTTTTATTTTTTATTGCCTAGCTGTGGATTGTGAGTGACCCAATAACAAGGCATAGCCTAGAGTCGGGAACGCACGGAACATCTGTCAGTGAACAGCATGGAGACAAACAGGCCTTTCACAATATTTAATAAAATTGCTGGAAAACACATGTTGGAAAGCAAATGGACCCTGCTGAAAGAAAGGACTCTAATCTGTCTGCTGTAAAAAAATATATTTTATTACCTTCCAAATAGGCCTATTGAGCAAACATTGTTTACAACAGAGAGATAGCCCAGTGGGCAAACACTGGTTGAATCAACGTTGTTTCCACGTTTCAACAAAATGACGTTAAACCAACGTGAAATAGACGTTGAATTGACGTCTGTGCCCAGTGGGAGGCTTTTGGCACGAGCACATCGGGCCAGCCAGCAAGTGAGCTGCGCGTCATTGGGTGAGCCAGCTTTTTCATTTTGAGCACCTGCCCCCTGAAAGGTCTGTGCACGGCCCTGGATTTATGTAATTGAGTATGTAATGAGTCATGCTGTGATGTAGGCTACAGTATATTCCTAGGGTTATATAATGTAGCTCCCAGAACCTGATCAGATTGATTCCAACACCCCAATCTACTCTACATTGTACACCTACAGAGAAAGTAAGAAACACACCTACCATCCACCCATCCACCCACCCACCCGTTCCCCATACCCAACCCTGTCTCTATGGAGGTTTGAAACCTTATACCCTAAACCCGTAGATGGGGTGTGAGTGGGGGTGGGTGGTGGTTCAGTTTCAGTGTGCCCCCTCCCCTAACAAAAACCACGGGATGCTGGAGAAACCAGGGGGATCCAATGGCTCCACCGGGCCATAAATCAGAAGATAGCCCTTTTCACGCCCCTCTCTCATGCGACCTTCGCTCCCTGGGGTCAGGGAGAAGAGGTATAGTGCGCCCCTGTGGGAAACCTGACCAGGAGACACCAGCACACACGGCTAGCTCCTCTCCACAAGACGGATTGACGTCAGGAAAGACAACAACGATGGGGAGGGAGGGGGTTTGGGTTGGTTCGGGTAGAAACTTCCAGGAAGAGCAGACGAGTTGCATGTGTTTTATTTTCTGTATGTGGTGGCGAGGTCAATGGAGCCCATTGTGGGGCAAGGTTTGACTAGTTCTTGTTGAACCGAAACCGAAGCCTACGGTTATTGAGATGCTGGTGGTGTTGGCTTGGTTGCGGTCAGGAGTTTTGGAACTTTAATATGCTACAGACTTCCTTAGTTAAAATGTCCCACTCAGACTCAGTAACACCCCCTCACACTCGCTGCTTTGCGTCAGCTGTGAAAAGTTGATAATGTCATTAGTGACAGCTGCAAAGCCTCAAGAGTCGAAGTGGCAAATTACAATACAAACAGTTTACTTAGTCATCCAAAACATGTCATATAAAAAGCGGCCTGATATTGACTAATTTCATCTAATTCCATGTTGTTTCAGTGATGTTTTTACTGTGACTGAGAAGACCCAAGGATCATGGCAGATTAAAGCATATTGATACAGGGTAGGGAGAGGGTCAGTGGAAACACAATGCTGGAACCAACCGTGGATCTAACCTGGGGTAGCCTGGGTGTGTTGGGTTTATCGGCTCTGTGAATGTACAGTGAACTCAAAAGGGATTTTTTAAGACGGGAACCTTATATGACAACACTTATGCCTCAGGACTACCTGTGTCACACTCGCTTTCCTCAAACTCCCTGTCATAAAACAACCAAGGCGCAGCGTGCATGTCGTTCCACATCTTTTAATCGAAGTGACAAACTTAACCAACAAAACAAACAGGTAAACAGCAAAGAACGTGACGCAACTGAGGTGCACACAAACACACACAGAAAAATAATAATTACCCACAACATTAGGTGGGAAAAAGGCTGCCTAAATATGATTGTCAATCAGAGACAACAATAGACAGCTGTCCCTGATTGAGAACCATACATGGGCAAAACATAGAAATACAGAAGCCTAGAAAAAACCTAACCAAATAGAGAAATAAAACCGCTCTCTAAGGTCAGGGCGTGACAACCTGGCCTGATGACTCCTTGCTGTCCCCAGTCCACCTGGTTCTGCTGCTGTTCCAGTTTCAACTGTTCTGCCTGCGGCTATGGAACCCTGACCTGTTCACTGGACGTGCTACCTGTCCCAGACCTGCTGTTTTCAACTCTCTAGAGACAGCAGGTGCGGTAGAGATACTCTGCATGATCGGCTATGAAAAGCCAACTGACATTTACTCCTGAGGTGCTGACCTGTTGCACCCTCTACAACCACTGTAATTATTATCTGACCGTGCTGGTCATCTATGAACATTTGAACATCTTGGCCATGTTCTGTTATAATCTCCACCCGGCACAGCCAGAAGAGGACTGGCCACCCCTCATAGCCTGGTTCCTCTCTAGGTTTCTTCCTAGGATCCTGCCTTTCTAGGGAGTTTTTCCAAGCCACCGTGCTTCAATGCTTACTGTTTGGGGTTCTAGGCTGTGTTTCTGTATAGCACTTTGTGACATCAGCTGATGTAAGAAGGGCTTTATAAATACATTTGATTGATTGGTTATGAAACATGAACAACTGAATTTTCTGAAGAAAAAAACAATATTATTTAAATGTACCAAATCTTGCTATGTTCGGGTTATATCACTCATAAATTGTCAGCAATAATATACATTTTCTTTATGAGACATAAAAAACAATTATAGTCATTGCAACTTGGGTTTACTATACAGTATAATGCTAAAATATACAGCAACCTAATTGTTTATAAAAGAGGATCTATGGTGAGGAGAGTTGGCTAATCATATGTTCTGATCTATTCCTAGTCATGTGGGAACTAACGTGGAGCAAACATCAGGCAGACAGCTGCTGTAGATGGGTTAGTAGAAACATTCAACTAGACGTTTCATGCTTTGACATTCGACTCCTAGGGAGTTTAAAGGTCATACTAAAACCCTCACAATACAATCTTCCTTATTGCCCATTGTATTGTATCCCCGCTGTTTTCGTTTACTCTATTTCACTTCCAGTTCTTGATGTTTTCTCAGAGCCGGGTTAAACTGTCTCTTATCCCCATGTGTTCACAATATGGGCCAGCTATAACTAGTGAGTGACTTGCTCCTTTTCTTGGTTTGAGCTTTGATGTGTTACCCAAGCCGTTCAATTTGTTTGTGAAATGTACAAAGATGAAACAGGTCTGATTGAGAAACTGTAGTATAACATCTCCCTATTAAAAAAAGGGGGGGGGGGGGGCAACAATATTTCTGCTCGTAAGCGGAGAATCCGTCTACATGGATACTTTGGTATTTTGGCAACTGAACTCGTGGATACCGTTTTTATGTCTCTGTGTCCAGTATGAAGGAAGTTCGATAGTAGTTTTGCGATGCATGCTAGCAGATACCATAGACTTCCAGCCGTTACGCTAACGCTAGTTAGCACTACTCTGATATAACAACGTCCTTCAAACTGCACGCAGAAACATAAAAATGATATCCACGAGTTCATCTGACTCTGGGGAAGTAGATAAAGTGACTCATTGCCAAAACCCCCAAATATCTCTTTAAGACTGTGACCTTGGGGCAGTGTGTGTGAGAGAGAAAGGAGGTCAACCACTCTGAAACGTCCTGATTAGAAAGCAGCCAGACTCAGGGGACTGGCCGGCAGGGAGGATTTGGTAGTAATTTACTGTCTTCTGTCTTTCTCCCTCTAATTGTCGACTGTTTATCTGCATGGGACGAGTTGGCACATATTCCCACGAAGCAGGAAGCTAGACCAAATTAGTGCCCAGGATAGGGGGTAGAGAGTCGGACTAAAAACATACAACTCCCAGGCTTTTTACAGGGAAGTAGATCTGTTGCCCACTGTCCAATTTAAGTGAATTACTCAGCTTCTGGAGCAAACGAACGTGAGGAAGCCTCGAAATCTAGGCTATGTGTTAAAGGGTTACTAGCGAGCCAATGCTAACTAGCGTTAGCGCAATGGCTGGTAGTCTATGGGTATCTGCTAGCATGCTAGTAGATGCCATAGACGTCCAGGCATTGCGCTAACGCTAGTTAGCATTGGCTCGCAAAACAACCTCTAACGTCCTTCACACTGAACACAGATACAGAAAAATGGTATCCATGAGTTCATCCGACTCTGGGGAAGTAGATAAAGGTTCCCATTGCCAAAATCCCAAGGTATCCCTTTAATAAGATGTACTTAGAGACAGGAAGTGGAGATGGCTCTGCGTATGATCCCCATGGGTAAGAGAGTAAGAGTATAGATGTCACTCCCTATGGGGTTTCTCCTTAGGCTCCTGTGGGATTGCCTGCTGTGCTCCAGCGCCGACTGACCAACATCAAAACAGACCAGACCAGACCAGTGTTTGTGTGTGTGACCTCGCCCAAAGTCGCCCACTGCTGCGGGGTTTTGCTGTTCCTTATTTAACCCCCGCCTGGTTGGCAGGGAGAGGAACGGTCCTCCACCACGGCGCCATGCTGCTCAGGACCTCCCCTGAGATAGCAGCCGAATATGGTGACCATAATATTAGAGGATATCTGCTCACCACTCTGTCCACTGTTGAAACTAGCTAGAGTTGCTATATGGCATAGTAGGAAGTCATCAGTTCTCAGGCAAAACTCCAATTGTCCGTCATAAGTCATTGATGACCAAGAGATACGTGTAAATGAGTGATGTATAGGGATGCACAATCTGAACATCTGCAGGCACTGACAGGGAGGAGTAGGACCCTGATATAGAGCGGAGTCAAGTCTTCTCTCTAATTACTGTATATCGGTGATTATAAGTCAACATTTTTTACTTTTTATTTTCCTGGATGGCCAGTGAAGACTGTTCTACGGTGTCACGTAGAGGGTAGCTGTATAATTATCAAGTTTTTCAGAGTAACCACATCAGATCATTTTGATTTCTACATTTAAATACAGTACTTATACAATGATCAGCAGGAGAACATGTACTCTAGGAGAACTGTACACCCCGAATCTCCAGCACAGAGAGGATAGGAAAAAGAGATGCATAGCGCTTTGCAGGGAAGTCTATTTATATGCAACCCTCTGAGCAATTTTGTTTGCTTAGCTGAGAAATATCCCTCATTAACGTGTAAATAACAACAAACATTCCTCTTGCAGGAGAATCGTTCATTTGAATTGGAGAGCAAATGTTTATTCAATCAAAAGTAATGTATTGCCTGTGATATTCGTGCATCATGGCAAACCCAAATGAGCCAACAACTGTGCAAAGTGGTCCAAAGATAGTTATTCCCTCTAAAATGAATATAGGACATTTAATTCTTCAAATTGCAGACAGGAGATGACTTTGTCTTTGTCTTAATATAGGCCTTTCTGCAACTGACCCTCAGGCACAGTACGGACAGGCTGGGCTCTGTGTGGTCCTGTGGTGTACTCAAATGACATGGAGGGCTGGGCTAGAGACCGCCCTGAGGGGCCAGAGCTTAACCCAGGTGTCTAATTGGTCAATTAACCTGTCACTCAGACAGGTGTAAAGTTCTTGAGTGACTC
Organism: Salvelinus fontinalis; assembly: GCF_029448725.1. Taxonomy (NCBI): domain Eukaryota; kingdom Metazoa; phylum Chordata; class Actinopteri; order Salmoniformes; family Salmonidae; genus Salvelinus; species Salvelinus fontinalis. Next base: position 26,439,787 of record NC_074702.1, on the reverse strand, counting down.
AATTAGGCCTTCCTCAAAGCAAGTCACCTGCATGATGTCACCTAAGGATGTTGACTGAAGGGATTTGCACAGCATTAATCCAGGCCTTTTAACTCTGAGCAGTCGCTCTATCCAATGTTTGGCCCAGTCAAACTGGGTTTACAGTCTGGTTAAGAACAATATACACCGAGAATACCAGACATTGGGAACACCATCCTAATATTGAGTTGCACCCCCCCATTTGCCTTCAGAACAGCCTCAAGTCAGTTGGGGCATGGACTCTACAAGATGTTCCACAGGGATGCTGGCCCATGTTGACTCCAATGCTTCCCACAGTTGTGTCAAGTTAGCTGGTTGTCCTTTGGACCATGCTTGATACACACAGGAAACTGTTAAGCGTGAAAAATTCTGCAGTGTTGCAGTTCTTGACACAAACAGGTGTGCCATACCCCGTTCAAAGGCACTTAAATATTTGTCTTGCCCATTCACCCTCTGAATGGCACACATAATACACAATCCATGTCTCAATTTCTTCTTTAACCTGTCTCCTCCCCTTAATCTACACTGATTGAAGTGGATTTAACAAGTGACATCAATAAGGGATCATAGCTTTCACCTGGTCAGTCTAGGTCATGGAAGGTGTTCCCCTTAGAGTCGATTGACGCAGCGGTGCGTTAATCTAAGTAACATAATACAAAAATCCCCATCAAAATCCGTCAGTTTAAACTAGAGATATCTTTTTTGCATTGCTGCCGCGTCAATCCACCACATCCACACTTCCACTCTATGGAAAGGGGAGACTCTCATGAGCACGATGGTGGTATCCGTGCTGCTCTACGACCCCCACAAGTATCACAGGACTCGTCTGAAGGTAACCAGTACCTGTTTTGTTTTTTTATGAATGGGAGTATGAAGGTAGTTTTGTTCCAACTCAAACATTTCCTGAGTTTTCTTATATCTCATATATAAGGACAAACACCTCAAAACCTTGTTGCTTTTGATTTCTTTTTTGCCATTTATGAATATGTTATTCAATGCGTTTCTCTAAAGGCCTGAATCAATATTTTATCCCAAATTTATTTTATATACCTAAAGGGGTCGTAGAATTCAAAATCAAATCAAATCAAATGTTATTAGTCACATGTGCTGAATACAACTTACAGTGAAATGCTTACTTTACGAGCCCTTAACCAACATTGCAGTTTAAAAAAATACGGATAAAAATAAGAGATAAAAGTAACAAGTAATTAAAGAGGAGCAGTAAAAAATAACTATATATACAGGGGGGTGCCAGTACAAGTCAATGTGTGGGGGCACCGGTTAGTTGAGGTAATATGTACATGTAGGTAGAGTTAATTAAAGTGACTATGCATAGATGACAACAGTGAGTGGCAGTGGTGTGGAGAGGGGGGGCAATGCAAATAGTGTGGGTAGCCATTTGACTAGATGTTCAGGAGTCTTATGGCTTGGGGGTAGAAGCTGTTAAGAAGCTTCTTGGACCTAGACGTACGCTACGGTACCGCTTGCCGTGTGGTAGCTGATAGAACAGTGTATGACTAGGGTGGCTGGAGTCTTTGACAATTTTGGGGGCCTTCCTCTGACACCGCCAGGTATAGAGGTCCTGGATGGCAGGGAGCTTTGCCCCAGTGATGTACTGGGCCGTTCACACTACTCTCTGTAGTGCCTTGCGTCGGAGGCCGAGCAGTTGCCATACCAGTCAGGATGCTCTCGCGTCAGCTCGGGGATTCGATCCAGCAACCTTTTGGTTACTGGTCCAATGCTCTAACCACTAGGCTACCTGCCGCCAATGGGGTCCATCTGATATACTAATAAACCACAAATATGATTCAATCATTCAATAGCTCTTGCGACATCCAAAGACGACTGTCATATCTGAGTTATCCCTTTGTATTGTGTATTATCCCGTTTAAAACATTTTCAGTTTTATGGTCAATTGAGTCCATACAGGTCAAGGTTAAAGCCTCCAATCCTCTCTATCCCACAATAGCGCTGCCTCCTGACAACCTCTATCAACTCCCTATCAACCCCCCCCCCCCCCCCAGTACCCAGCGACACACACAGATTCCCAGGTCGGTCCGAAATAGAGACGGAGGAGCTGGGCGGCATGATTAGGAATTCCTGTCAGGGCCCATGGAGGAACGACTAGCAGACACGCAGACCAGGGCTTTTAATGACACCTTGATGACAGTCGGGACGGACGGGGGTATGCATAGCCACTGCAGGAGTAAGGGGGAGTGTGAGGAGTGGAAGGGGTGGAAGGGGTGGAAGACTGGCCCATGGGACCAGAATGGATATATAAGCCTATCTGCCCCCGCCATCCTTTGGCTGTTCTAAGGCACTGATCTCAGACAAGATATGAAGTATTGAAGTATGGATATTGTCTTCGGGTTCTACCATTCGGATGACCAATATGACATTTCCTCCTTGGCTTGCTATCTCGAAGATGATGACTTAGCTATTTGTTTGATATTGCCGTATCTGATGGTAGGACTGAGCCTTTTTTCAACTAGCTGTGGTGGTTCCTTCCCCCTGTGGGGTTTAGGAAGGGGAGAGGGCTGGGTTTGAAAGGGAGTGGGTGAGTGGGTGATGGTGGGTGGGGGGGGGGGGGGTCTAGCTGCAACACAGGAGCAGGGCAAAGAACAACATCCCAAACAGCTGTAGAAACAGAAATGTGACACGGACAGGGATTTTGGTGAGGGGTTGTTGAACTCATCCTGCATTCAGAGCCACCACAAATATACAAAGCAAAGACAAAGCTCATAACACCACTTTATGAGGGTCACTTTGTCCAACAACAACCATGACACTGTTTTGGTTTTAATTGAATGATTGAATTTGAATAAAATGGACAAAAAGAAAAGTATACAACGTGTCTTAAGTGTCGTTACTAACTGTCAGAGAAAGATGTCAGTTGAAGTCCAAAAATGGTTTCACTGTGGATTGTATAAAGTTTTCAATCATCCTTACGTTCTTTCACTTATTAGATAGCAGTTCTCTGCTCTAACTCTTTCTGTAAAACATCATGGCTGAGGGAAAATCAATATAACCGTGTTTAAGCAGGCAGCAGGCTTCAAGACGGCACAGATGAAGGTGTACGTAATTGACTGAGAACTTATTGACTCCCTGGACATTTAACAGTCAGTCCCTCAACACCTCAACCCTTGTTACAGACTAATAATAATCACCATAGACAAATCAGTCTATTTACAGAGCACTGAGGCAACGGTCCCAAGTTTGGGAGGTGGGATAAAATGTCCTGCAGTTTAAGAGTGGAGGAGGAAAGAGAGAGAAGGAGAGGTGGGTGATGGGGGTTGGAAGGGTGGAGAGGCTGGGGGGCTTCTAAAGACTTGTGTGTGTGTTCTGGGAGTTTTGGGGGAGGCTGAGGGGTATGAGATGATGGTGGAAGGGAACTTAATGGCAGATGACCCCTCTGATGGGGATAGTGGGGGAGATAGCGAAAAGGGGAGGGATATAGGGGGTGTCCCAAATCCACCCCTAAAGACCCAGGAGATTACAGCGGCTGACATTGAGTTGGCAGATTACGAACTGAGAGCTGAAAACTCGGCCACTCCAGTTCCTGTGAGAATCCCAAGGCAACGTGAATGGGTTAGAAGGAACAGAAGAGGGTGTGTGTGAATAATTGAACCCCTTTCCGCCTTCTTTTTCTCTTCCGGTGAAAAACCTTGGAGACTTCCTAAATCCTCACATTCGGCCACAGATTTCAGATCAGCTCTCTGGGTTTAAAAGAAAGACAGGAAAAGCAAAAGCTGTCAACTCTATGTTTTTTCATATGACTGCGCTGTGAGCATGTCCAACTCTTTAACACACACACAAAGTCACACACCCACACACACACACACGCTGACTGGATCATCAACACATTATCACTTCTGGATTATGGGTACGTGACAGAGTTCATCTGAGTGAGACGGAACTCAAACGAAAAGGGAAAATCAAGTAAACCCTCTCTCGAATCTCGGCAGAACACTTTGATTGGGAGTATGAGTGTTCTGGCTCAGACTACTTTGGCTATCTGCTGTTTTTCTTTGATAAGAGCGTTAATGAGCTGATTCTGCACATCTGGCAGGTCCTTTACCCCATAGCTGAAATAACTGTAACATCAATAATATTTTATAACTATAAACTGTCAAATAGGAAAACCTCTGAATCCAAGAGTGAATCCCATGACTAACCTATGGATTCTGACACTTTGTTCTGTGTTTCCATTGAAGATGGAAATGTTTAATAAAAGTTCAATTAAAAAGAAAAATCAGAGGTATTCAAAGGTGACCTCTTGTGAACTGGAGTGCTTTGTCCTCTCCAAGCTGTGAAGAGATTATTCCCCTGATTGGCCCTGACAGCAGGCCAGGTAGACATCCACAGGGGAAACCCAGGTGGACAGGTCAATAACATACCCTGTCCACCTCACATCTGTTTTCCCTAAGTGTGTGTGTGTGTGTGTGTGTGTGTGTGTGTGTGTGTGTGTGTGTGTGTGTGTGTGTGTGTGTGTGTGTGTGTGTGTGTGTGTGTGTGCGTGCGTGCGTGCGTGCGTGCGTGCGTGCGTGCGTGCGTGCGTGCGTGCGTGTGTGTGTGTGTGCGTGCATGAGCGTGTACGTGCGTGTGTGTTGTTTCACACACCTTGTTCACACAGGTAGGTTTCCAGATGGTACTGCTGCCTGTGTCTGTGATCAGGTCTACAGAGACGTCCCACCTCTAGTCTGACTGTCACCTGTGGGTGCTTCTGGGGATGTCTGTCTGGCTGAGGGAGGAAAGCTCCTTGTGGAAGAACTGTGTGAGTAAAACACTGGCTTTACTGTTTGTTTTTACTACGCTTGTAAAAGGAGAGACATTAGAGCCAAATTCAAAATGTTGGCATAAGTATGGGCAATATAATTTCACTATTTTTCCATGTGAGACAAAGACATGAAAGCTTTGGTCATTTTCAAGGTCTGTTTCATACATAGGGTAGCCTAGTTGGATCTTGTCGGGGATAAAACAGACAGCCTGGTTGCCTATGTTTGAGGTGTGACTCAAACTGACCAGGACGACTTACAGACTGGACAGGATGAAAATGCATTGTCAACTCACAGCTATAATCACATAGCAATTTGATTCAAACCAATCATTTTGAAATATGTTCTAAAAATGACCACAGACGGAACAGTCTCCTGCTGAGCTCATCCTGTTTGTATGATGGATTTAAATAGCTGACCAATGAAAGGGCTTATGGGTAATATCCTCTTCATTTGTCTGCCATTGTGTTTGAGTGGATCAGTTTGAGCACGGTGAGGCACAGTATTACTAATCTTCATCACATAATGAGCAGTTTTTTGGGATGCAAGGGGATTTGTGGACCAGTGATTATGCACAGTCTGACTGCAAATGTGTTAATCTCAAACATGCATTGTGTCTCCTGCATTGGTCTATGTGCCAGTAGCATTACAAACTGTACTTAGTTAAATGCAGCTAAGGTTAGTAGCATTAGATTAATAATTACATTCACATGTCTTCTCATTAGATTGATGCTATAATTAACAAGGTGTAATTTTACACATCACAATAATTACAAAGGTATCCTCACCACAATAGGGCATTTTGGGTGAGAAAGAATCCCTTACAAACACTGCTCATTAAACTTCAAAACTATCGGCTCCCTTCTTCTCCTGATCCAGGAAAGAGTGGTCAAATAGTGTGGGCTTAGTGCAACAATTAACACATGCTCACACAGCGTTTGTGGCCTGCTTTTGTTGACTGTTCTTACTTTATGGAAGAACTCAGGCAGTGTTGTGCACAGGAGTGTTACTGTTAAGTCGTCATTGTTCAGTCATTCAGCGGTTAAAAACGGGGGGAAAAAAGACCCGTCCTCTGCTGATCTGAGATCATGTCTTGGAATGTAGTAGGGAGGTAGCGGTAGAGACACACCTGCAGGCACGGGAGGCCCAGAGGGAACAGAGCAGGAAACACAAGGGGACAGAACATACATGGGCCGTTTGGCACAGGACGCAGAGTTGGTAGGGTCAGGTTTCGAGAGAAAGAGCGAGACAGACGGAGCGTCAGAGAGAGAACGAGAGTGAAGAGAGATACAGAGGGTTTTCAAGTGTCTCCATACACCCCTATGAAATGACCGTGTGGTTCGGGTTACATATTTAAACGGGGATGTACATCTCTCAACAGGGCAGGGCGCCAGACAAGACAACCTGTATGCCTGGGCATCTGGGAGTCAAGCAATGTCAAGATAAGATTGAGTACTTCAACCTAAACATCCTAATCTAGGGGTTGGGCTTGTTGTGGCTCACTCTGTTACAACCTTCAACACCCTTCTGATTCAGGTTGCTCTCTTTTTTATCTCTTTCTTTCTGTCACTTCCTCTGTATCTCTGTCTCTTTCTCGCAGTCTATCTCAGTCACTGTTGCTCTCTCTCTCTCTCTCTCTCTCTCTCTCTCTCTCTCTCTCTCTTTACAATTTCTCAAATGAGTAACCCTCCACTTGAACATGTACTAAAATTCAGGGACCACTATTCTTGTGTACATTGTGTATTGTATAAAATCACTGTGGACTTGTCTTTGATGCACATTACACATTAGCTCAACCAAACACATTTGTTTATCCAATTGAGGGACTAAACATACCTTTGTGACCCAATGCTCACCGACACATGTTTGAAGCCTAGACATCCAGTAAACTTCAGCACACCGGAGATCATGAAGGGGAGGGAAGGAGGCATGATGGGAAGGAAGGGGGCATGATGGGAGGGAAGGAGGCATGATGGGAAGGAAGGGGGCTTGAAGGGTGGGAAGGGGAATGCCTTGTTGCGATTCAAACATAGGCTGACAGCTGTGGCATCACCCTTTCTCTGTCAGCTGTCCCACTGCCGCACACTACAGAGGGAGTGTCGAATAGCCCAGTGACGATCAATATAAATGGATTCTCTTTTCACTGTCGAGAAATAGAGTGAAGTCCATAGGGGAAATAACTAGGGGTTGATTTAGGATGTGGCAGTCCCTATATAGTGTACTACTTTTGACCAGGGCCCATCACACTGGGCACAGACGTCAGTTCAACGACTATTCCATGTTGGTTCACCATCATGATGTTGAAACAACGTTGATTCAACCAGTGTGTGCCCAGTGGGACAGGTCTCTGGTCAAAAAGAATGCACAATACAGGGAATAGGGGGGCATTTGGGACACAACTCAGCCAACTCACTGATGGTTCAAAATCAATTCTCCAGTTGGAAGGTACCGTTACTTCTACTTACCCAGTCGATTGAAGTGCTTTCAGCATAACTAACTAATGTTTTGAGACAGGAAGTGTGTTGGTTAGACAGGAAATTGGATTGAGAGCTGACAGAGAGGACATGGAGGAAACAGAATGCCGAGAGAGGAAATAAAAGAGGGGAAAGAAAAAGACAGAGAGAGGAAGGGAGAGGTCTGTCTGTCTGTCTGTCTGTCTGTCTGTCTGTCTGTCTGAACTTATCTAATGTTAAATGAAGAGTAACTGAGAGATATGCTGTTCTATAACAGATGACTGACTGTAAGTGAGAACCATCCTGGGTACTTTCCAGTAGTACCATACTCACTGTGAAGTTGACCCATGACTTGGCAAAGATCGCCCCCTGCTGTTGACTGCAGAAGACTTCCCTATAAAGGGCAACCTTGTAAACTCTTCAAACTAACCCCATGCTCTCCTCTCATATCCCCACTTATCTTCTGTCCAACAACAAGATAGGTTGTGACTTCACTGACCCTGAGGGTGAGCGGTATGAGACAACGGTTGGACCCGTGCCATAGTAACCAGGCCATGATGACAGACAGACAGACGCACAGCATGACCAGGCTCACACAGACATGCACACATGACAACAAGGCTCAAGGGGTGTCTTAGATCTTCCCACGCTAGTCCCATAGACCTCATGTGTTCTTAGCACGTATTGGAGTTCACACGTAAGTCAATGACCCTCCCAGCTGCAAACGCCCTCCTCCTGTCGCGATTGGGAGAAAGGTCTGGCTGTCATTTGTCTACGTCCTCTGTCATGTTCTCCCGTGTGTATTGGCTCATATGTGCTTTGGGCTCACGTGCAAGCGTGTATCTTACAAGGTCAATATGAAACAAGAGGCGATATTGTCCCACCCCAATGTTGAAGTCAGACCTACGCCCTTGCATGTGCTCTGCCTCAGTGACCTGTCATTCTTTATGGTGAATTATTAGTGCAATAGTGTTTATTCGAGCACAAGAGGTAGCAACACATCAGAACAAAACATTTGAAAACGCGTATTGAAAACAGAAAAGACAGCCAGAAAATAGCAATTTGGACACATGACTTTCTTACAGACAAGTGTTACAAAATGACTGCAGTAGGGTCACGCTGCAATTGTGTTTTGTAGGGGCAATAGAATAAGTTACCAGTCTCATGCCCAAATACGTTAAACCCAAGACACTCAAACCATGACCTCCACGAACCAGTCAGCCAAAAACAGTTAGACAAATATTATGTCCTGAAAGGCCATGTAGTCCCAATCATTCAAATTTTGCACATCCTATTTCCCCCATTCTTAACTTCACAAGTAAACATTCAATATTTCCTGTGTACATTGCAAAATGGTTTTACAGTGAAAGCATAATCTTATCGGCTATGAAATCCCTTTCCAAATTGGTGCCATAACCCAACACTTAATCCCACTACCCCTCTGTAATCTGTAATCTCCTAATCTGTTTTTGTTGGTTAATTGATCTAATCCAGCCTGTTAGTTGATGTCATTTTCAGGTATGAGTCCTCTGATATGAACTAAATGCCATCTGTGGGTGCCAGCGCTGGTTCATATGCTGTACAGTTCAACACTATTGAGAAGGTATGGAAAGGTGCTAAAGTTCAAATCGACCCCTAGTCCCAATTCCCTATAGACTCCCTTAGATCTGGAAAGTCCTTTTTGGGATTGGGAATGATTTGATGTGGCTCAGGTTAGCCTGAATGCCAGTCTGTTTCTGCTAAAACTAACTGGCTTTATCATTATTTTGCCAAGAGACAAGTCAGCTACAGCAGCAACAGATTGGCATCCTTGCTACTGGTGTTGGTGTGATGGGTACAATCTACACCAGAGCAAGTAGAATGAAGATGATAACGGGTTACGAGTAGCCTGGTCCCAGATCTGTTCACGCTGCTTTGCCAACTCCTATGGTCACTGTCGTGCACCAATCTGGGACCAGGATAGACTAGGAGGGCATTCTGCCCCATGTACCCCCTCATCCCCCTGACCCCGCTCAACCCCTGCCCCAGACCCCATCCCACCTCCTTACAGCTGGCTTGTTAGTCTTGCTGGCCAGACATGCTCTTGGTCTTCAACTCAGCCAGCTTGTCTGTGACAAAGTTCCACTTGAAGGGCGTGTTCTCGCTCCCTCCTCCCAGCATGGCGTATTTGGAGAAGCTAGTGTTGCTCCCACCTCCTCCATCTTGACTCTGCTCTCCCTCCACGTTCTCCCCCTGGTAACTCTCCCCCCCTCCTCCCTCACCACCTCCCTCTCCCACCGCCTCCTGACCCTCCTCCACCGTGCCCGTCTCGTTTGCTGCGGCTTCAGCCTGTTTCGAGGTGGCCATTTGTTTCCAGTTAGTGGCGAAGCTACCCCAGAATCCTGAGGCTCTGGCCGGTCTCTGCGGCTCCTCAGGCATCACTGCTAGTGGACTGGTGATACAAGGAAGGGAGGAGGACCATCATTTTGTGTATCATTATATGTTTAACTCAATTAATATAAATGACATTATTTATGTACTTATTGAATTAAGCATTAGTTCATCAGACATGGCTAATATTCCCATGTTCAGTAGGAGGAGGAGGAAGAGGAGGGGGGAATAGAGAGCTGTGTAGAAGAGTAGAGTCCCACTGACTGGTCTGGGACAGGCGGGCTCTCAGTCTCCTCCAATAGCTGGTGCTCATCCTCTTTATTGAAGAGTGCTGACATCCTGTTCCAGCCTTTAGCCCCGGCACCCTGCATCTGAACACACACACACACACACACACACACACACACACACACACACACACACACACACACACACACACACACACACACACACACACACACACACACACACACACACACACAAGGTGTGTGTCAAAGGTGTGTGTGTGCACTGGAGCACTGTCCAATGCCAATCCTTCGGAATATGATTAATGTAAGATGAACGTGTAAAGTCCACATTAAGTTCCATGCTGTGTGTGTGTGTGGGGGGGGGGGGGGGGTGCGCTTACTCTCTTGGCCAGCTGAGACACTGCATTGGGCCCCTCATCCTCCTGGACAGGGCTCATGTCAATCTCTGCATTATTGACCTGGGAACACAAGCCCAGCAATGATCATGACACATTTGTATTGTCAGCCTCAGCACAGCAGTGTTGGTAGTGAAGTATTGAGCTCTGTGTAAAAACACATGCTGTACTCGGCTACCCTGCTTTTCAGTGCATTCGATTTATTGGTAGTGGTTGCCCTCTAGTGCGTTAATATAGACACTACAAGCACTCTCCGGAAAAATAAATACACAGAAAATGTAAAGAAAAAGTCTGTCATTGAAAATGCTGGACAGTGCCCAAATGTAACACATAATCCACATCAACAGCAAAATCTTAATTTCTAGCAGCATCGTTTGCTGTATTGAGGAAGTGAGATCGGAGTCATCCCTGTGGATCCCTTTGAATCCATTATGCCAAAGATAAGTAACTGAGGGAGAATATACAGCCTACTTTATTTCTGTATCCACTTTAGGAATAGAAAAAGCTGCCACAGAGTTAATTTCCAAGAGGGTAAATATACTTTGCTTTTCTCAGACATACAGTAAGAACGATGACAGCTAAACTCCCCCCATAACTCAAAGATCTCTAAGGAAACTATGTATTCAAACATCATTCTAATGCAGTATCGTTCACATAGGCACTGTCACCATGTCAAGGACACAGGGAGGGAGGTTGGTCTGAACATACCTCAGCGTCTCAGGGGGGGATCTAGGATCAGCCCCCAATCCTATCCATATAATATTATTCATTATTATCTAATAGGCTAAACTGATCCTAGATCAGCGCTCCTACTCTGAGACTTGAATACGGGGGCTTGAATACGGGACTTTCTGTCTGTATCCGTCTCATCCCCTGTCACTGGAATGCCATCAAATCCGTGTACGCAGCTCCAGTTCGAGATCAGGTTTCCGATGTACCGAAGAACTGGGTCATCCTTGTTCCTACAGCACGTTCCAATCCCGGACACATCAGGGGTGTCGAGAGACAAGAAAAAAATCCTGTGAACTCAATCATCGGAAGACCCTTGGATTTTTTAAAAACCATTCAATATCGGGCATCACTGATAGTATGTCTGATAGCTAATATGATGGACAAGCTATGAGTGCTAACATAATTTACAGTATGAGGGTTGGGTGAAGGTTCATATGAATAAACCAGCAGCTACTGCAGACAGAGTACTATAGCAACGATTTGGGTTTCGATTTTGCAATTGAAAGCCTATGCTACAGTGATTAGCCTGTTTTAGCCAAAACTATAACAAAGCACAAGAGGAACTGCTCTGCAGTTTCCTCAAAGCTCCAGCAGAAATAAGCCTTTGTGAGCGGAACAAAATGATATAGGTCAAACTTCAACAACAACGAATAAGCAAACCAACAGATCTGTCGCTGTGAGGCGATCCTAAATGAGAGGTTGTGTGTATCAAGCGTCTCAGAGTAGGAGTGCTGATTTTAGGATTTGCTGTATCTTTTAGATCACAGTGAATAAGACTACGTTAGTGGCGGTGGGGAATTGATCCTAGATCAGGGCTCTTACCTGCTTGCTTTCTCTTTACCTGATCTGACATCAGTGCCCACACCTGACAAACACAAACTTGAATTTGTGGAACACAAACTCGAATCAGGGAGAGCAAGACATCTGCAGGGGACATCTGCAGATGAAAGATACGCTTTTTATTCCCTACCTCTTCCTCCGTGTACTCCTCTAGGTCCGGGTTCAGGGTCTTCAGCACTTTGCTCTTGTACACTTTCCATATGGGATTCATGCTTGTTCACCCTAGAGGACCTCTAGAACTGTTGAAACAACTCTCAGTAAGGCCTCAAAGCTTCTTGAGGCAGACCACCCTCCACCAAAGTCCCCTCTGCAGGTCTTCTCAGTTTGACTAATGCCCTTTTCCCATTCGTACACTTCCAGCTATTAGACAACGACTCAGCCTCGACGGAACCTTTGACCTGACTCACTCTAGGTGTGTTGTAGGCCTGTGCTGTTTCATGTTGTATCCCGATTAGATTGTCAATGTCTCTTGTCAGGAACACAGGTTGCTGGTAACATCCCTATGAAGCATCTGATCAGCTAGAGGAATCAAACAGTTGCCGATGTGAGCACACACACACACAACCCCATGCATGTACGCAACCACACACACAAACACACACCGTCACACACACACACACACACCGTCACGGTTCTTGATTCAGGCTGCATCGGTTACCTGGAAACAGGTATGGGTTTCCTCATGTATTTTTCAGCAGGGCTCTTTTCCAGAGGTAGTGGGCCATTGTCGACTGGCACCGCTAGTCTGGCCGCTGTAACCCTAACCCAGTGGGCTCCACACTGGTGCCATGTTTAGATGCCCGTTACACTCAGATACTGATTAGAGTATATGTCCCATTTGGCCAACATTATGAGAAGTCAGGCCCAAAGCCCAATGATGCTCCTGTTCAGTAGATCAGTACACAGGGCTTAATCTTCCTCCTCATTGGTAGTTGTTCATTTCTGTCACACGTTGTCATGTGGTAGACTACAAGCAAGATCAGCTCTTTATAAAATGTGGCACAATTATGGCAGAAACTTCAGGTGTCACGGCTGTTGAAGGAACTGGACCAAGGTGCAGCGTGGTGAGCGTACATTTTCTTTATTAAATCAAAATGACGGCGAGCAAAACAATAAACACTACAAAAAAAGAAAGAAACCGTGACGCTCAAAGGCTATGTGCCCTAAACAAAGACAACTTCCCACAATGACAGGTGGAAAAGGGCTACCTAAGTATGGTTCTCAATCAGAGACAACGATAGACAGCTGTCCCTGTTGGAGAACCATACCCGGCCCAAACATAGAAATAGAAAATCAAAACATAGAATGCCCACCCCAAATCACACCCTGACCAAGCCAAAAAGAGACATAAAAAGGATCTCTAAGGTCAGGGCGTGACATCAGGGCAGACTACTGCTAACAAATGAAGTTGTACCATCACAACATGTACGTCGATACACTTATAGTTTTGTTTAGGGTCGGGTGACTAAAGAGTAGAGTACTTCATAGACTCCAGATACATTTGAAAAGTGTTGAGTGACAACACTGTATCATGTCTGTCTTGTTTATTTTTTTTATCATCTACCTAATTTACTTTTAGTGCATTTGTACACTGCAAACTCCAATCCTTACCTGTTCACTTCCTTGGAGAGCTGGATTCCAAGTTCTGGTTTGTTGGCAACCTGAGGAGGGCTTGCCAGTGTAATGTAGATGGAGACAGATATCATAAAGTTTTGATGACCTATACGGTTTCATTGACTACTGAGCACAATACAACCAGATATTTAAAGAAAATACGTTTCTGCCAGATTTTTATAAACTCTTGGAAACAGTTTTACAAAGTTTCATGATTTGTTATCTGACTTTATTTATTGCAAAAAAAGTGTTATATAGTTTTGCGTACACCAATCATAACCATGGTAAATATTGCCTCAATCCTAAATGCATTGGTGGTGTTTTACCAATGTAATATTGGCAGCCTTGACGATAATCTTGATTATACTACACGATGGTGTAATCTTAGCATGCCTGTAGTTCTCATTTTGCCGGTTTTGATGACCATGTAGAGTTCCACTTAATGAGGGGTTGTATACCTATAAGATTAACTTCAATAATATATGGGCTTGTATGAGAGAGGCATCTACACACACACACACACACACACACACACACACACACACACACACACACACACACACACACACACACACACACACACACACACACACACACACACACACACACACACACACACACATTAGGCTTGACAGCTGATGGATGTTTCCTGTTTCCAGCCACTGTTCATGGCTGCCCGGGATTGGATTTCCTCCTCAGATGGAGATATCCAAAATATTTATCTGAGTCGTATTCATTAGGGAACAAGGTTTTTCACTGCAAACCAGTGCATGTTGTACAGGCCTAAAACTCCCTGATCCCCTTCACTCACAGTGTGTTGTTAATGTTTGCTGCACCTGATCATAGTGCCTCTGTCTGCTGAACGGTTGTGTCCTTCTACATTAAAGTTCCATCTGCATTATTCAACAGGAAGTCTACTGGCCCAGCAAATCAACTCTTGCAGTTATTATGGACTAAGGTTGGGATTCAATCCAAAGGTGCGTTATAGAGCAGTGCACTATACAGCCAACAATGCTGCCTTTCAAAGGCCTTTTTCCCTGATGTGAGCAGAGATCACATTCATGGTAAATGCTGTGCAGATCAGCTCAAACATAATTCAGTTAACGTATCTAGAGACAACTTCACCCTGTACCTAGTTCTAGTCAAGGAATGATCAAACTCACTAATATTGTAGGCATGTAGCCTAAGCTATGTATTGTAGGCTATATGGGCCTTCTATTGCATGCATTTTCTCCTTATAGACCATAGACCATAACCCTCCACTTAGCTCCATCCTCAATCAATCCTAAGAGGCCAGACTGATCTGACAGCACTGGCCATCTGGAGGTGAAAGAAACAGCATTGGGTTTTCCTTTACCTTGCCCTCAATCTCACATGTGTCCTATTCTACAATGCATCATTCCTTCTTCCCTTCCTTGAAGTAATCGCTGATCTTTAAGTGATTGGATTGGTGTAGGCAAGGTTACTATCTTATTACTTTGACCAATCCAAACAATTTAGATCTGTGTTAACAAGGAACATAGGAAGGCTCTGGCATGTGTAGTACATCCTTTGTGCATTGCCTTTCATGGCCACTAGATGACTCAGGAAGTCTTAACGTTTATATTTCACACTTGTTTTTTTTGTGTTTGACTTTGTGGATAAGAATGTATTGATTTACCTTGTCCTGTTTTACCTTTGCTCCTTGACTCAGGATTGATTTACCCTTTATGTTATTACATATGGGGCATGAAACCAGTTGAAACCGGTGTATCTGTATGAGGCTACCAAACAAAAATCAATTGTGGTGGGCTAGGAAATTTGAGGAGAAGAAACACCAAATGCTCTTTTTAATGATTGTTTAAGGGGGTGTTGTATGTGTATGTTGGCTAAAATGAAGTCAGAAATCATCTTGCATCTATGAAGTGTGATACACCTTGACAGTCGGTTACTTCCTGGTACATGTTTAAAATGGAAATCAGCAGTTGAAACAATAACAAAGCACTTCCCCTGCCCCTGTTTCGCTAAAAAGCTGTGGGGCTGGAGAAATGTAACCACTCTCAAATTCATAGACAGAGTTTAGTTTTAACCATCTTTTGCGGCTATATAGTGTTTGTTTACATTTACTTTGTTTACAAACAAAGCTTATATTTCGACAGTTGAACTAAGCTCATATAAGTGATATTCTTCAAGAATCAGTAGGTACATATTAATTTATAAGCCCAAAAATGTAGCAACTGCTGATTGCCTCTAAGGAAAAGCATTGAGTAACTGAAGGAAGAGTGTTGGGGTGACATTATTAGTATGGGGAGTATCATATCAAGCTTTGTGAGTAGATGTTCACAAATCAATGATTATGGAACAATGCTTTCCTCTCCATATGTAGACAAGTAAAGTCCAACAACATAGCAGTAATCATTATCGGTCACCTAATTCCTGGGACTAGGAACATCAGTAAATGTATAACATACATTGTATGCGTGTGTGTTTGTGTGTGCCTGACCGCCTACCCGCCTGCCTGCCTGCCTTTTTGTGTATGCATGCATGCATGCATGCATGCATGCATGCATGTATGTATGTATGTATGTATGTATGTATGTATGTATGTATGTATGTATGTATGTATGTATGTACAGTGACTACATTTTAGCCGTGAGGGCTAAGGGCAGATGCATTTCCACAACACACCACCAGGTGGCGACAGGGAGACATGTCACTACTCTCAGCTCTGAGCATGAAGCACTACCCGAAATGTAGAACAAAATGTACAGAACACAGTGTTCCATCCACACACACACGTCCCAGAGCCTCCCTCCTACCTCGTCTTCCTCCAGACACACACATGTCACAGTGTGGATGTGGATGTGTTCAATGTAATCACAGAGAGGGAGAAAGCCTCTGGCCTCTGCTCTCATCATGGCAGGCAGAGCCACCAGTTCTAAATAAATCACACCCACACCATCACACCTCCTCCTCCATGCTTCACGGTGGGAACCACACATGCCGAGATCATCCGTTCATCTGCTCTGTGTCTCAAAAAGGCACAGTGTTTGTAACCAAATGGGCAACACAAAAAATGTATGTGCCTTTGAATGGGGTATGGTAGTAGGTGCCATGCACTTCGGTTTTATCTAGCATTACTCTTCAGGCAGTATTGGTTCTGTGTTTATGTCCAGACGCTTCTCTTGTTTTGTATCGCTCAATGTTCTTTATTATTATACTCACCAACTGCACCTGCTTCCTGACTCCCAGCGTCATTGTTACAGAATACTGCCTCTACAAATAGAAGCACTAGGGAATCAAAACATCTCCCAGATGGTCGGCGAACAGGGACGCCTACTTCGCCAACGCCACAACGAGCTGGCGCAACTGGGAATATCTATGTATGAGGTCCTCCGTGTTCTTCAATGTCTCGATATTACCCAAGAGGCG
This sequence comes from Salvelinus fontinalis, assembly GCF_029448725.1. Classification (NCBI taxonomy): domain Eukaryota; kingdom Metazoa; phylum Chordata; class Actinopteri; order Salmoniformes; family Salmonidae; genus Salvelinus; species Salvelinus fontinalis. The sequence goes on along the minus strand of NC_074702.1, from coordinate 26,422,931 downwards.
TCACCTCCAACGAGCGGAGGATTCTCTGCCACAAGTCAACCCAGCGAGCCAGCACCCAAACCCATCCAGCAGTCCACCCAGGTCAGCGATGGCCGTTTGTCCTCCCCCGGAGAAATACGAGAAATAGATTGGGTTTTAATCTGACAAAGCCGATGTCCTGTTCAGTCTCTACGACTCGGGAGATGTTCCTGTCCTGAGTATACCCATAGTTCCGCCCTCTCGAGTCTTGGCCCTGTGCTCCTGGACGTAGTTGTGAACATTCGCCAGGCCCTGGAGAGGGAACCTGCTACCTGTCCTCCTGAGCGCACCTTCGTTCCCACGGAGATAAGGGATCGGCTGCTGACCTGGGCACACACAGCTGTCGTTACTGGACATCCAGGTATCACTCGCACTATTCAATCCATCTCTGGAAAGTACTGGTGGCACACATTAGCGCAGGTCGTCACTCGCTACATCAACGCCTGTTCCGTATGTGCCTAAACTAAATCTCCCCGGCACGATCCAGCAGGGAAACTCCTTCCCCTTCCTGTGCCTCAACATCCCTGGTCTCATCTGTCCACTGATTTTGTCACTGATCTTCCCTCCTCTGATGGTTTCACCACCATTTTAGTGGTAGGGGACAGGTTCTTTATATCCTGCCGTTTTATCCCTCTCTCTGGTCTCCCTACCACTCCCCAGGTTGCTGAAGCACTGTTCCAGCAGGTCTTCTGGCACTATGGCCTTCTGGAAGACATTGTCTCTGACCGCTATCCCCAATACATGTCAAGGGTATAGAAAGCCTCCATGGAGACGCTGGGGGTCACGGTCAGCCTCACTTATGGGTACTGGCCTCAGTCTAACGGGCAGGTGGAGAGGATGAACCAGGAGCTGGGGAGGTTCCTGAGGAGTCACTGCTAGGACCGGCAGGGGGAGTGGGCCCGATTCCTTTCCTGGGCAGAGCATGCCCAAAATTCATTGCGTCACTCCTCCACCGGGCTGACTCCCTTCCAGTGTGTTCTGGGTTATCAGCCAGCCCTGGCTCTGTGGACCCAAAACTAGACTGAAGCTCCTGCGGTGGACGAGTGGTGCAGGCGTGAAGAATACGTTTGGAACAATGCCTACGTGAGGCTCCAGCGCGCCATCCTCCATCAGAAAGAGCAGACTGATTCGCCACTGCAGTGAGGCCTCCATGTTCCATCCTGGTGATCGCAGCTGGCTCTCCACCAGGAACCTTCCCCTCTGCCTGCCATGTAAGAAGCTGAGCCCCTGGGTTTGTGGGGCCGTTCAAGTTCCTCCAGAGGGTCAACGAGGTGACATATAGATTACAGCTCCCCACTAACTACCAGATCTCACCCTCTTTTCATGTTTCCCTCCTCAGGCCGGTGGTTCCTGGTCCCCTGGCTGAAGTCATCCCCCACAACCCTCCTCCGCCTCCCCTGGACATTGAGGGAAGCCCCGCCTATGCCATCAGATCCCTCCTGCACTCCCAACGTCATGGGGGTGGGCTTCAGTACCTGGTGGACGACATTCTAGATCCCAACTTCATCCGAGATTTCTACCTTCGCCTTCCAGACCGGCCCGCTCCTCAACCTCTAGGCCGTCATCCTGGCCGGCGTCGTCCTGCAGCTGGAGCCGCGAGTCGGGGGGGTACAGTCACATCTACTCCCACTCCGGCGATCGACGTTGCCAGTTTGCTAACCACTGGTCCTGGCAACCCGCCATTACACACCCATGTCAACCCTCATTACGCACACCTGCGCCCAGTCATGAAGCACACCTGGACTTCAACACTACCCTGATTACTCCCCCTTGATCTAGCACTCCCTAGCATTACTCTTCAGACAGTATTGGTTCTGTGTTTATGTCCAGACGCTTCTCTTGTTTTGTATCGCTCAATGTTCTTTATTATTATACTCACCAACTACACCTGCTTCCTGACTCCCAGCGTCATTGTTACACAACGCTGCTGGGTTTTTCATGCTCAACAGTTTCCTGGGTGTATCTAGAATGGTCCACCACCCAATGGACATCCAGCCAACTTGACACAACTGTGAGAAGCATTGGAGTCAACATGGGCCAGCATCCCTGTGGTACGCTTTCGACACCTTGTAGAGTTCATGCCTCAACGAATTGATGCTGTTCTGAGGGAAAAGGGGGGGGGGTGGGGGGGGGGGGTGTAACTCAATATTAGGATGGTCTTCCTAATGTTTTGTACACTCAGTGTATATAGATAATAGGTATCTTGTATTTGGATTCTTTATCAAGACAGGACAAAAAATGCTTACAGAGGAAAGTGAGTCTGCTCAAGAAACCAAACAGAATGGGTGGCATGTTGGTGACTGATGGCGGTCCTTGGTGGTCTGTGGTGGGTCACATTAGTCTGCATGTGGGTCCGTGACCCTGGACATTAGGGTGTCTCTGTTTCTCTCTGCATTAGGTTTTATTCAGGAAGGTACACAGTCACCCCATGATGAATGTGACTAACGGTTTGTAGACTGAAGAGACAGTGAGACAATTTAAGAGTGTTAGGGTCCTGGGTTGAGGTTAGAAATCCCCACTAGGACAATGTACTGTATAGCCTTGAGAAAAGCACATTATCGCCTTAAATATGTTACATGAAGAGTACATTGATATTTGTAGGTTAAGTGATTTATAAGCCCATTTTTGTGTTGGTATCATCTCTCGAACACCTGATGTGTCCATGGAGAATAATGAGTAACAGATCAACACATCTTTGAGGTACTTTATCCCAAACCCATCAACACGTGGATCCTCAGACTACCGATGTATGGTGTGTTTCGCTCATCACCTCGAAACCAAAGAACTCCAACCAAACTGAAGTCATCTGATGACTCTTCACCGTGCACTCACATACACCATGTTCCACTACCCAGAATGCATTAGCGCAAAAGTATCCACTTCCATACACCTCATAGAATTGCTATATTGGTATGAGGATCTTGGCAGATGTCAATACATCTGCGCTCGTCCCTTTTCTTTTTGACCTTTCGTTATCTGAATCGCAAATCAAACTCCAGCTCCTCCTTTCTAGTCTCTAGGTCCTAATGGGGATCTGAAGGGATTGGATAGGTGTAAGCAATATGGCCAAATTCCACACAGTCTAATAAGGTGAAGCACGGGTGTGGGGTGAAGTTTCCCCTAGATCTTGAGTCAGTTTTGCATTTTCCAATTAACGGATAAGGTTGGGATTGGGGGAGCTAGGACACGCACACACACACACCACACGGACCCGTATTTAGTATTATGCGTCTGGCTGTCACTGTGATGTACATACAGTACGTGCACAGAATGTTCCCCATCGAAATAGCACCTTATGTAAAGAGATCAACCCTGGGAGGATTCCAACTGGTTGACTCTCCTCTCCATGCCAAACACAGTATGGTTCCTATAGTCAAGGCCTAGTGGCTGGATTGGACTGGACTGATATCTTCCTAGGGTGTCCTTTATGACAGGCTGAGTCCCACATTGCACCCTAATCTTTTTATAGTGCATTGCTTTTAAACAGGGCCCATAGGACTATGAAACAAAAAGTAGTGCACTAGAGAATAGTATGCCATTTGGTACTCACCCTTGGGTCGTCCAGTGTGTCCAGTGACATCTTCCCCATCAACATGTTGATGCTAAAGACAAATATAGATGCCAAAGCAATGGTGGGTTTATTCTGCACAAAATGACCATTAGTTTGCCATCTATATATGACACTACCATCTATATATGACACTACCTCCTCAGGCAATGCATTTTACACAAACAAGTCACATGCCATGTAACTATGATCCATAAAATAGGAGTAGGACACCACTCCTGATATATTTCAAAGATAGATTTTTTTACATGCATCTATGCTCTACTCATCTTTACAAACACGTAGAGACAAAAATACACCCAGCACAGGAGGCTGCTGAGGGGAGGACGGCTCATAATAATGTATGGAACGGAGCGAATGGATTGGCATCGAACACATAGAAACCATGTGTTTGATGTATTTGATACCATTCCACTGATTCCGCTCCAGCCATTACCACGAGCCCGTCCTCCCCAATTAAGGTGCCACCATCCTCCTGTGGCGCCCAGTAACATGTTTGCTGTGAGCACACACAACATAGAGGAGAGTTTGCAGGGTCCAAGTTCTCCAAACCCTCCCTGGTTCAGCAGAGAGTTTTAAGTAACTGCTTCGGGGGAGTGCTGCCATTATTAGACACTCTTCTGTGTGTTAGATACTCACACTCTTCCGTGTGTTTGCGTAATGCTCCACACGGGATGCCAAGAAATGGACTGATAGAGGAGCATTGTAGCTAGTGGTCCTCAATGACCGTGAGGATTGTCACTTGTGTTATCCCTTGTATTTGAACTTGTATTGTGGTGTTCCCATACAAAGATAGTGTTGATTCTTTAACCTGCGTAGCCCAGCTATGTCATAGATCATGACTCATTAAGAATGATTGGAACACTGTGATAGGGGTTCTATAAACATACAGACCCATACGTATGTTTTTGGACAGTGATGCCTCTAAACTCCAGAATTTTGGATTTGAGATCAAATGTTTCATATGAGGTGACAGTCCAGAATGTCACCTTTTATTTGAGGACATTCATACATATCTGATTTACAGTTTAGAAATGAAAGCACTTTATAGATCATTTGACGTCACAAGTATGTGGACAAATTTCACTTATAGTGTACCAAGTGTTAGCAGTTGATGCTACTCTTCAATAACACAGACCCCAAAGCTAATCAGGGGGAGAATTTATCTTCAAAATATTCTTGCACACGGTAGTCCAAAGTTTAGTATCTGTTCTAATAATCCTAGCACACAATGACAACATCAAGCTTGTGACTCTACAAACCTATTGGATCCATTTGCATTTGGTTGTTTTGTGTTACGTTTCGCCCAATGGAGAGCTTGAGACTATGAGGTTCTACTTGTGTTTTTGTCAAAATGTAGTTATTGACATAGCCTTGTTCTGTTCAATGTTCTCTCCCTATTTAGTACTCTAATGATCTTCGTCACTCTGTAACTTTCTCACTCATCATTCACAATTCGTTCGTGATTATCCATAATCACGGTAGCATCCACATTCATGTACACATGTAGGATCTTAATTTGAGCCAGTTGGGAAAAATCGATCTGAACTTTCTAAGTGGAAATTACAAACTTCAGAAGCGTTTTTACACTACAAGTAAAACATCCTGTACTGCAGGAAAATTCTCCTGCAACAGGGTGATCAAACATCTTATTTTCTTATTTACAATACAAATGACCCCCGGATGACATTATTCACCATTCACTTCCTATTGGACAAAACATGAGAAAAACAACGAAAACAAGCTGTAAATGCATCCAACAAGTTTGTAGTAGATTCACAAGCTTGATGCAGTCATCGTGTGTGTAACGGTCGTCCTCCTCCTCTTCAGAAGAAGAGGAGGAGTAGGGATTGGACCAAAGCGCAGCGTGATAATTTGACATAATGAAGTTTATTAAAGTAAAGAACGAAAACCGAAAACACTAGAACAAACTACAAAATAACAAACGAACGTAGACTGACCTAAAACATGTGAACTTACATATAACGAAGAACGCACGAACAGGTACAGACTACAAACAAACGATACAGTCCCGTGTGGTAACATATACGGACACAGGAGACAACCACCCACCACAAACAATGTGAAACAACCTACCTATATATGGTTCTCAATCAGAGGAAAACGTAAACCACCTGCCTCTGATTGAGAGCCATACAAGGTCAATTAACACTGACACTTAACATAGATACACAAAACATAGAATGCCCACCCCAACTCACATCCTGACCAACTAAACACATACAAAAATAACAGAAAACAGGTCAGGAACGTGACAGAACCCCCCCCCCCTCAAGGTGCGAACTCCGGACGCACCACCAAAAGTCTAGGGGAGGGTCTGGGTGGGCATCTGTCCACGGTGGCGGCTCAGGCTCTGGGCGTGGTCCCCATCCCACCATAATCACTCCCTGCTTCCGTATCCCCCTCTCAATGACCACCCTCCAAATAAACCCACCTAAATTAAGGGGCATCACCGGGATAAGGAGCAGCACCGGGATAAGGGGCAGCTCCGGACTGAGGGACGGCAGCTCCGGACTGAGGGACGGCAGCTCCGGACTGAGGGACGGCAGCTCCGGACTGGATGGCGGATCCTGGCTGGCTAGCTCTGGCGGATCCTGGCTGGCTGGCTCTGGCGGATCCTGGCTGGCTGGCTCTGGCGGATCCTGGCTGGCTGGCTCTGGCGGATCCTGGCTGGATGACGGCTCTGGCGGATCCTGGCTGGATGACGGCTCTGGCTGGTCATGGCTGGATGACGGCTCTGGCTGGTCATTGCTGGATGACGGCTCTGGCTGGTCATGGCTGGATGACGGCTCTGGCTGGTCATGGCTGGATGACGGCTCTGGCTGGTCATGGCTGGAAGACGGCTCTGGCTGGTCATGGCTGGATGACGGCTCTGGCTGGTCCTGTCTGGCGGAAGGCTCTGGCTGATCCTGTCTGGCAGAAGGCTCTGGCTGATCCTGTCTGGCGGAAGGCTTTGGCTGCTCCTGTCTGGCGGAAGGCTCTAGCGGCTCCTGTCTGGCGGAAGGCTCTAGCGGCTCCTGTCTGGCGGACGGCTCTGAAGGCTCATGGCAGACGGGCGGCTTTGCAGGCTCAATACAGACGGGCGGCTTTGAAAGCTCAGTACAGATGGGCAGTTCATGCGGCGCTTGGCAGATGGACAGTTCAGACCGCGTTAGGCAGACGGGCAGTTCAGGCGCCGTTGGGCAGACGGGCAGTTCAGGCACCGTTGGGCAGACGGGCAGTTCAGGCGCCGCTTGGCAGACGGGCAGTTCAGGCGCCGTTGGGCAGACGGGCCGTTCAGGCGCCGCTGGGCAGACGGCAGATTCTGGCCGGCTGAGACGCACTGTAGGCCTGGTGCGTGGTACCGGAACTGGAGGTACCGGGCTAAAGACACGCACCTTCAGGCTAGTGCGGGGAGCAGCAACAGGGCACACTGGACTCTCAAGGCGTACTATAGGCCTGGTGCGTGGTACCGCCACCGGTGGTACCGGGCTGAGGGCACGCACATCAAGGTGAGTACGGGGAGAAGGAACAGTGCGTACAGGGCTCTGGAGACGCACAGGAGGCTTGATGCGTGGCTCCGGAACTGGAGGCACTGGGCTGGATACACGCACCACAGGGAGAGTGCGCTGAGGAGGAACAGGGCTCTGGAGACGCACTGGAAGCCTGGTGCGTGGTGTAGGCACTGGTGGTACTGGGCTGGAGCGGGGAGGTGGCTCCGGAAATACCGGACCGTGCAGGCGCACTGGCTCCCTTGAGCACTGAGCCTGCCCAACCTTACCTGGTTGTATACTCCCCCCGACCAGTGCGGGGAGGTGGAATAACCCGCACCGGGCTATGTAGGCGAACCGGGGACACCATGCGTAAGGCTGGTGCCATGTAAGCCGGCCCGAGGAGACGCACTGGTGGCCAGACATGTAGAGCCGGCTTCATGGCACTTGGCTCAATGCTCAATCTGGCCCGGCCGATACGAGGAGCTGGTATGTACCGCACCGGGCTATGCACACCTACAGGAGACACCCTGCGCTCTACTGCGTAACACGGTGTCTGCCCGTACTCTCGCTCTCCACGGTAAGTACAGGGAGTAGGCGCAGGTCTCCTACCTGACTTCGCCACTCTCCCTTTTAGCTCCCCCCCCAAGAAATTTTTGGGGTTTCTTTTCGGGTTTCCAGCCACATCTCCTTGCTGCCTCCTCATACCACCGCTCCTGGGCTTTAGCTGCCTCCCTCTCTTCCCGAGAGCGGCGATTCTCTCCTATCTGAGCCCAGGGTCCTTTTCCAGCCAATATTTCCTCGCAAGTCCACGAGTCCTGGTTTTTAGGTCGCTGCTGCTGGTCCCTCTCACGCTGCTTTATCCATGGTTGGTGGGTGGTTCTGTAACGGTCGTCCTCCTCCTCTTCAGAAGAAGAGGAGGAGTAGGGATTGGACCAAAGCGCAGCGTGATAATTTGACATAATGAAGTTTATTAAAGTAAAGAACGAAAACCGAAAACACTTCAACAAACTACAAAATAACAAACGAACGTAGACTGACCTAAAACATGTGAACTTACATATAACGAAGAACGCACGAACAGGTACAGACTACAAACAAACGATACAGTCCCGTGTGGTAACATATACGGACACAGGAGACAACCACCCACCACAAACAATGTGAAACAACCTACCTATATATGGTTCTCAATCAGAGGAAAACGTAAACCACCTGCCTCTGATTGAGAGCCATACAAGGTCAATTAACACTGACTCTTAACATAGATACACAAAACATAGAATGCCCACCCCAACTCACGTCCTGACCAACTAAACACATACAAAAATAACAGAAAACAGGTCAGGAACGTGACAGTGTGCAAGGACTATGGAACCAAATACTACACTTTTGACTACTTTAATACACTATAAGTTAAATTTGTCCAAATGGGGAGACTAGATATGTAAAGCTTTCATTTCGAAACGGTAAAACATATGCATGAAAAAACCCTCAAATAAAAGGTGACATTCTGTACTGTCACATCATATAAAACATTTGAGCTCAAATCCAAAATCCTGGAGTATAATGACAAATTAAACATTTTAGCATCACTATCCAAATACATATGTAGGGGAGTGTATCATGTATCACAGTACATGAACAGAGTATGTTCTGTATATTTAGAATCGGAAGAATTTATACAAACCTATACATTCGCTCAGCAAACATGATTTTGGCATCATAGTACAGGTTTATGTAATCTGAAATCCCAAACCTTAGTGGAAACATAACAACGAATGTCTGTTGTAAGACGATGAGAGGTGAATGGGCACTTCATAGTTTGTTACGCAACAGTTGGAATAGTAGTAGCTAGGAATATACCTCATTCTACTGCCATTCCCAACAGGCACTTAAAACATGAGTAGCCACACAGCATACTACTGAAGAGTGTGTGTGTGTGTGTGTGTGTGTGTGTGTGTGTGTGTGTGTGTGTGTGTGTGTGTGTGTGTGTGTGTGTGTGTGTGTGTGTGTGTGTGTGTGTGTGTGTGTGTGTGTGTGTGTGTGTGTGTGTGTGTGTGTGTGTGTGTGTGTGTGTGTGTGTGCAAACCTGTTTATAGGACACAAGCACACGCTTGTGTTTGCTCAATCACAGACACGCACGCACACGCACACACACACACACGCTGGATAAGACTACTGTGGTCAACAACCCTTGCATAGTGGACCGGGCACCTACCCACCCACCTGGCCTGTTTTCCAATTTGTATAAACTTTAGCCAACTCCTTTGTTGTTGTCATTCCAAACCTGTTTGAGAACCCGGCTTACCACCCATGACCATAATGCCATTTCCAACACTCGTCCCATATAGCCCATAGGTAACATACCTCCATATTTCCAACCCTTGTGTTTACCCCAAAGCACACCCACAATCCATAAATCAGGAGGCAAAAATAAGCCTGGACGAAAGGTACAGAGGCTGAGGGAGTAAACAACGGAGCATTCTGGGTGAGAGCCTAAATGGCTGACATTAGTGCCCTTTTCATCACAATAATGACCTATCACAGAGTCACTATAAACACAGGATGCATTCCTCCAGACCCCAGCTGCTGATCTGTGGAGGTATACTCAAACACTGGCCAGCCTTCCTGCCCCTCCCCCTTTAGTGCCCTCGTGAGTTGCATAACCAACCGTCCCCCCCATCTCGTCCACCTTGTGGGTATGTAGCCTATACGTGAACTTGTTGACATGCAAGGGAAAAGTCTGCGTAATAAAATCCTAGCCAGTCTCCATAGGCATGAGGCATGCAGCGACTCGCCCCTTAACCTCCTCTAGTCGAGGCTGCAAGCTGGAGCATTTCTCATATGCCTGGTAACATTCCGTCACTTAAAGTCAAGCTCCTGAGTAACTTTCACCCCTCTTACATAAAACTACCAACACTTGGAGTGCTTGTAAAAAGCACTATATCGATGTATTTTTCTACCATACTCTCTTTCTAGATGCAATAGAAGTTCCCTCGTTGGCCTTCAAGGATTATTAATAGTCCTTCAAGGATTGCTCCTCTGTCACAACTGGCATTCATTCATATCATCATAATGCTTCTGGCAGGTCACAAGAGAACATTGGCGTCAGGTTTGGCTGGGGAAAGCAGCTCAGCACTTTGTGGGGGTGTTTATTTCGGTGGAGTTTACTGGGGTGCACACGCGTGTTCCTGTGTTCCTGTGTTCCTGGGCAAGCTGGAATGACCTTTGCGCTACTTTGCCAGCTTGTTGATGGAAACAACGGGGGGAGATTCGGGGGTCACAGTTGCAAAATAGCCCACTCTAAACTGAGAGGCTCTGTGTTGGCACACCCCCCCCCCACCCCCCCACCCTCCCTCGCTCAGTTTTTCACTTTTGGGATAACTCGTTCAAACTGGCTGAGGAGGAGTGGGTTACACAGCAAGTTTTCCTGTGTAGTTACACGTACATAACCTACACCGGACCATATGTCTATGTCTCAGCACAGTTAACGTCTCAGTGGGCGTTATTGGAAATAACACATACATACTGCATTGGACTGTACAGACGTGCAGATACACACACAAACAAATATGTGTGCAGTGAGTTATGACCGTAGCCTTGACAGTAATGTATGTTTCAAGGTGTCCAATGCCAGCTGAATAAAGGTGCTCTCCATACGTGACACACAGCACGCATACCGCAAATGAGCCTGTCTCCCCTGTCCATGTAGAACCTTTCCTCTACATACATACGTGTCTGAGAGTAATAGTACCCTGTCACTAGGCTGTTGAATAAGGGTCGTACAGGCGGGCAGTGACAGATGTTATATTACAGGACTGCATGCACAAAAGATGAATTGGATTGAATGTCTTGATATCCAATTCCAGAAAATGATCATGTGACCAGCCCTCTTGACATTGCAGAGCACCAAAATGGCTATATACTGCAACAACTTTACGGTACGGTAAAATTCAACCTAATTCACATTATGTAAGGCTTGTGACCTTTGACATTTGGGTGACACACTTAAAGCGAGAGTTCCTTGAAACCATCCAAGCCCTTTTGCTATGTTGGTATGCCTGACGGCACTGGTTTGTGCTTGTATTATCATCACGTTATTCACTTTGATCCTTTGAAGGGATTGCACAAAACATTTGAGAGAGAGAGAGAGAGAGAGAGAGAGAGAGAGAGAGAGAGAGAGAGAGAGAGAGAGAGAGAGAGAGAGAGAGAGAGAGAGAGAGAGAGAGAAGAGAGAGAGAGAGAGAGAGAGAGAGAGAGAGAGAGAGAGAGAGAGAGCAGAGCCGTGATAAAGAGACAAACCGGTGCAGACAATTCAACATCATTATTTACATACAAGACAGAGCCATAGATCAGATTAAGCAACACAACCATGTGATTCAACTCAACCAATCAAAGACCTCCTCTCCAGTCACACTGCATGTTTCAACTGTTGTTGGCACAACGGAACACATGCAAACACCAATTCCCTTGCATTCCCAGCCAGCCTATCCTGACATATTAATGAATGACAGCTTTCTGGACCAATAAGAAGGCAACTCGGCCCACAACAAAGGTATCGGCATCCAGTGAATGGCTGTAAATCCTTTGGGCCCACTTTTAGAGATCCCTGCTGCTGCTACTGCTGGCTGTCACATTTGGCTACTCTCCCTCGACATCCCTACACACGGGTCTGATTCGTCGTCGCTCAAATGGCCATCTGCACCTGTCCCCTTCAACTGTGCTTTCTTAAATAAACCAGCGCTGGTTTAGTGTGGAATAAATCACTCAAGGAATAAGTGCCAGGGTGGAGAAAGGGCTAATATGTACCTTTGAGCTCTTCCTCCTCATCATTGTACCTGCATCTGCAGTTTTTTCAGGAGGGGGTTACTGTGTTGCATATTCAGGTCTGTAGAATGACCAGGTGCTATGGAAGTGGACAACATGATAGGAAATTGTGGGAAATAATATGCAAGCAAGCACACACACACACACACACACACACACACACACACACACACACACACACACACACACACACACACACAGAGAGAGAGAGAAGTTAAAGATCTACCCCCTACACAATACGCTGTAGTAATTACACTCCACAATACAAAAGCCACCCAATCCTAGCGGACTATGTGCCTTTGTTTTCTCCTTCGTCAGCAGTGAGGAAACCAGAGTACTCAGCAATGTCAGTCTATGTCCCTCACACTGGGGAAAAGACTGACTGGCCTGGGGAGTGCTATACACTGCACAATGGTCACTGCTCACTGCTGTCCTTCATTTTTATATAGAGGGGAATGTTGTTGTAGCGATGGCTGTTGTTAAGTGAGAAAAATCCTCTGTTTGCCACCCCGATGAAAGACTGTATTTGCATAATGAGGGTTTATCACAACCACCTCAGCCATACAGTAATAACAGGCAATGGTGCCACAGCCCTAATAGGCTCAGCCTCCCAGGTGGTGAAAAGGTTCTAGTACCATTAGTAGAGACTAATGAGTCCCTGAATCTGCAGTTTAGCAGTATGTTAGACTCTACCACATGTACAGTATATACAGGTGAAGTTATACTTTTACTTTAGACTCCTCTGAGCTTCATCTTTTGCATGCCTTTGCTCATGATCCAGATAGAATGTACAGTTTAAGTATAGGTCCTGAAAGTATAATGTAAACCTTACTGTTACTAGGCCCGACAAGAAGTATAGGGTGTGGTTCCATTTGATCGCATTAAAACAAATATAGGTCATATGTAGCAGGTGTGAGTGAGTGCTACTGTCATGTCATAACCAAATCAACTGGATCCAGATTATTTTTACCCTACTGGAGAAACTAGGCTGCCTTCCTAAAGGGTATGTGGGCTATCTAGGTACTGTATGTGTCAGTTAGTGAAAATGATATGTTTTACTCAAGGGGGAAATATCCAGGCTGTATCATAACCAGCTGTGATTGGGAGTACCATAGGGTGGCGCACAATTGGTCCAGCGTCGCCCGTGTTTGGCCGGTGTTGGCCGTCATTGTAAATAAGAATTTGTTCTAAACTGACTTGCCTAGTTAAATAAAGGTTAAAAAAAAGGCCTTTAAAATGGCTTTGTTTATCTCCCTGGCAAGCCACGCCCTCCTCTCACTTTGCAGAGACTTTTCAGTCAACTCTTTGAACTGGGCTGGACAAAGCAAAATGTTTCTGCTGTAGACTAGAAACCTAAACAGGCAGAGAAACTGGTGAATGTAGCTATGTTCTTACAGTACGTTTTCATGTACAGTACTTGTCAAAAGTTTGGACTGGTGACGACATCAAAACTATGAAATAACACATATGGAATCATGTAGTAAACAAAAAAGTGTTATACAAATCAAAATATATTTTATATTTGAGATTCTTCAAAGTATCCACCCTTTACCTTGATGACAGCTTTGCACACTCTTGGCATTCTCTCAACCAGCTTCATGAGGTAGTCACCTGGAATGCATTTTAATTAACAGGTGTGCCTTGTTAAAAGTCAATTTGTGAAATTTATTTCCTTCTTAATGCGTTTGAGCCAATCAGTTGTGTTGTGACAAGGTAGGGGTGGTATACAGAAGATAGCCCCATATTATGGCAAGAACAGCTCAAATAAGCAAAGAGAAACGACAGTCCATCATTACTTTAAGACACGAAGGTCAGTCAATCCAGAAAATTTCAAGAACTTTGAAAGTTTCTTCAAGTGCAGTCGCAAAAACAATCAAGCGCTATGATGAAACTGGCTCTCATGAGAACCACCACAGGAAAGGAAGACCCAGAGTTACCTCTGCTGCAGAGGATAAGTTCATTAGAGTTACCAGCCTCAGAAATTGCTGCCCAAATCAGTTCTTCACAGAGCTCAAGTAACAGACACATCTCAACATCAACTGTTCAGAGGAGACTGCGTGAATCAGGCCTTCGTGGTCGAATAGCCGCAAAGAAACCACTACTAATGGACACCAATAAGAAGAAACACTAGCAATGGACAATAGACCGGTGAACATCTGTCTTTTGGTCTGATGAGTCCAAATTGGAGATTTTTGGTTCCAACCGCCGTGTCTTTGTGAAACGCAGAGTAGGTGAAGGATGATCTCCGCACGTGTGGTTCCCACCGTGAAGAATGGAGGAGGAGGTGTAATGGTGTGGGGGTGCTTTGCTGGTGACCCTGTCAGTGATTCAATAAGAATTCAAGGCACACTTAACCAGCATGGCTACCACATCAATCTGCAGCGATACGCCATCCCATCTGGTTTGCGCTTAGTGGGACTGTCATTTGTTTTTCAGTTTTTCAACAGGACAATGACCCAACACACCTCCAGGCTGTGTAAGGGCTATTTGACAAAGAAGGAGAGTGATGGAGTGCTGCATCAGATGACCTGACCTCCACAAACACCTGCCCTCAACCCAATAGAAATGGTTTTGGATGAGTTGGACCACAGCGTGAAGGAAAAGCAGCCAACTTGTGCTCAGCATATGTGGGAACTCCTTCAAGACTGTTGGAAAAGCATTCCAGGTAAGCTGGTTGAGAGAATGTCAAGAGTTTGCAAAGCTGTCATCAATGCAAAAGGTTGCTACTTTATTTTAGAAGAATCTAAAATATATGTTGATTTGTTTAACACTTTTTTGGTTACTGCATTATTAAATATGTCTTATTTCATATTTTTGATGTCTTGACTATTATTTTACAATGTAGAAAATAGTCAAAATAAGGAAAAACCATTGAATGAGTAGGTGTGTCCAAACTTTTGACTGGTACTGTATATCAAATGTGTGTTTGTTAGAAAGAGATAGAGAGAGAGGGGGGATAGGGAGAACATTTTTTTAAATGCTTCTGGCGACCTAGTCTCCCCTTATGGACCACATAAAAAGTGAAGAGGCTTCTTACACAAACCCATTGAGATTCACACAAAGCCTCCAACATTCCTATCTACAGTGCAATGCTAATGACCCTACTTAGAAACAGGAATATAATTTGACTTAACAAGCATGTCCAAATTAAACGGAATCTTAATATGACTGTAAGCCACAATGATAAGACTGTTTTGCTGCTATACTTAACATCCCTCCACTGGGAATTTGTGGAGAGTATAATTGGCCCCGGCGTCTACAGCCACAAGTTCTGACAAACAGTATTCCCTTAAAATCTGGCCTGCGAGCCAATCAACTGTTGCTTTAGCTCCTATTGCTTTGGCTCCCGTCGCTTCCAGCTGTGCAATGACAGGGCCTGTAGAAAACGTATAATTGACCTACATTTCCTTGTATGGTTGTTATTATTATGAAGAGGTTTTAGTATGAATTAAGGTGTGAGCCAAAGTTTAAGAGAATAGACAGTGTGTACCTGATAGATGATATTGGTAACACTTTACTTGAAGAGGGTATACGTAAGGCATTCATAACACTTTTATGACACCAGTCATAGCACCTTTATTAGTGTTTCAGTATCATTAGAACAACCCTCATAATGTATTTATTCAACATCATTCATAAGCCCCCCCCCCCCCCCCCAGTAAAATGTTACATGTCACCTATTTAGGGTAATTTGTAGACACGTGTTTGTAGACATCTGAGAACAGCATCAAATAATGAATGATTGAATAATGAATGAATGATATATACTGTATCACTTGTTTATAAATGAGCAGTCTAAGATGTCCCACAGTGTTTTTATTTAGCTCTCCTGTTGAGAGGAACTTCAGCCTTGTTCTTGGGCCAGAATTAAGAGCTGTTGAATCAGCTTGTAGGGTGTCAGCTGGTTGTGGTCTGTTATGTCAGAGCACTTCCTGATCGGGTTTAGCAACATCTCTTGGCAATGCCTCTCTGCCCCTTGTGTTTTCTCTCACAAACGTAGTTCTGCTCATGAAATGTCTGTGGTGAAGGATTTGTCTAAGGTTAGCTATGTTATGGGAGGGTAACCCAGATGTCCACTTTTAGTATGCTCATACTTAAATCGCTCAGTGCATGAATTCTCACAAAGAAACAGGGAACATTGTAAGGACATTTCCCAGCTCAACATTGACATAAGATGTTTGCCTTGTGTAATCTTTGTTTAAAAATAATTTGAACAACGATGAGGTTATCTGCACAAAGATGACAACTGGCAAGATCCTATTCTGTCCTTAGTTCAATTTGGAATTAGTTTATTGTAGGGGTAGATTTACATCTAACAAAGGATCCCTTTTAGAACTGTGATCTTGATGCCCAGTAGAGGGTGCTTTCTTTTTCTGTTTTCCAGTAACAGGTACCAGACAGTAACTAACAGTAACAGGTACCAGACAGTAACTAACAGTAACAGGTACCAGACAGTAACTAACAGTAACAGGTACCAGACAGTAACTAACAGTAACAGGTACCAGACAGTAACTAACAGTAACAGGTACCAGACAGTAACTAACAGTAACAGGTACCAGACAGTAACTAACAGTAACAGGTACCAGACAGTAACTAACAGTAACAGGTACCAGACAGTAACTAACAGTAACAGGTACCGTAACTAACAGTAGCAGGTACCAAACAGTAACTAACAGTAACAGGTACCGTAACTAACAGTAACAGGTACCAGACAGTAACTAACAGTAACAGGTACCGTAACTAACAGTAACAGGTACCAGACAGTAACTAACAGTAACAGGTACCAGACAGTAACTAACAGTAACAGGTACCAGACAGTAACTAACAGTAACAGGTACCAGACAGTAACTAACAGTAACAGGTACCAGACAGTAACTAACAGTAACAGGTACCAGACAGTAACTAACAGTAACAGGTACCAGACAGTAGCTAACAGTAACAGGTACCAGACAGTAACTAACAGTAACAGGTACCAGACAGTAACTAACAGTAACAGGTACCAGACAGTAGCTAACAGTAACAGGTACCAGACAGTAACTAACAGTAACATGTACCGTAACTAACAGTAGCAGGTACCAAACAGTAACTAACAGTAACAGGTACCAGACAGTAACTAACAGTAACAGGTACCAGACAGTAGCTAACAGTAACAGGTACCAGACAGTAACTAACAGTAACATGTACCGTAACTAACAGTAGCAGGTACCAAACAGTAACTAACAGTAACAGGTACCAGACAGTAACTAGCAGTAACAGGTACCGGAACTAACAGTAACAGGTACCAGACAGTAACTAACAGTAACAGGTACCAGACAGTAACTAACAGTAACAGGTACCTGACAGTAACTAACAGTAACAGGTACCAGACAGTAGCTAACAGTAACAGGTACCAGACAGTAACTAACAGTAACAGGTACCGTAACTAACAGTAACAGGTACCAGACAGTAACTAACAGTAACAGGTACCAGACAGTAACTAGCAGTAACAGGTACCGTAACTAACAGTAACAGGTACCAGACAGTAACTAACAGTAACAGGTACCAGACAGTAACTAACAGTAACAGGTACCAGACAGTAACTAACAGTAACAGGTACCAGACAGTAACTAACAGTAACAGGTACCAGACAGTAACTAACAGTAACAGGTACCAGACAGTAACTAACAGTAACAGGTACCAGACAGTAACTAACAGTAACAGGTACCAGACAGTAACTAACAGTAACAGGTACCAGACAGTAACTAACAGTAACAGGTACCAGACAGTAACTAACAGCAACAGGTACCAGACAGTAACTAATAGTAACAGGTACCAGACAGTAACTAACAGTAACAGGTACCAGACAGTAACTAACAGTAACAGGTACCAGACAGTAACTAACAGTAAAAGGTACCAGACAGTAACTAACAGTAACAGGTACCAGACAGTAACTAACAGTAACAGGTACCTGACAGTAACTAACAGTAACAGGTACCAGACAGTAACTAACAGTAACAGGTACCAGACAGTAGCTAGCAGTAACAGGTACTAGACAGTAACTAATAGTAACAGGTACTAGACAGTAACTAACAGTAACAGGTACCAGACAGTAACAGGTACCAGACAGTAACTAACAGTAACAGGTACCGTAACTAACAGTAACAGGTACCAGACAGTAACTAACAGTAGCAGGTACCAGACAGTAACTAACAGTAACAGGTACCAGACAGTAACTAACAGTAACAGGTACCAGACAGTAACTAACAGTAACAGGTACCAGACAGTAACTAACAGTAACAGGTACCAGACAGTAACTAGCAGTAACAGATACCAGACAGTAACCGGTACCAGACATTAACTAGCAGTAACAGGTACCTGACAGTAACTAACAGTAACAGGTACCTGACAGTAACTAACAGTAACAGGTACCGGACAGTAACTAACTGTAACAGGTACCAGACAGTAACTAACAGTAACAGGTACCAGACAGTAACTAATAGTAACAGGTACCAGACAGTAACTAATAGTAACAGGTACCAGGCAGTAGCAGGTACTAAACAGTAACTAACAGTAGCAGGTACCAGACAGTAACTAACAGTAACAGGTACCAGACAGTAACTAACAGTAACAGGTACCAGACAGTAACTAGCAGTAACAAGCACCGTAACTAACAGTAGCAGGTACCAGACAGTAACTAACAGTAACAGGTACCAGACAGTAACTAACAGTAACAGGTACCAGACAGTAACTAACAGTAACAGGTACCAGACAGTAACTAACAGTAACAGGTACCAGACAGTAACTAACAGTAACAGGTACCAGACAGTAACTAACAGTAACAGGTACCAGACAGTAACTAATAGTAACAGGTACCAGACAGTAGCTAACAGTAACAGGTACAAGACAGTAACTAGCAGTAACAGGTACCGTAACTAACAGTAACAGGTACCTGACAGTAACTAACAGTAACAGGTACCAGACAGTAACTAACAGTAACAGGTACCAGACAGTAACTAACAGTAACAGGTACCAGACAGTAACTAACAGCAACAGGGACCAGACAGTAACTAACAGTAACAGGTACCTGACAGTAACTAACAGTAACAGGTACCAGACAGTAACTAACAGTAACAGGTACCTGACAGTAACTAATAGTAACAGGTACCAGACAGTAACTAACAGTAACAGGTACCGTAACTAACAGTAACAGGTACCAGACAGTAACTAACAGTAGCAGGTACCAGACAGTAACTAACAGTAACAGGTACCAGACAGTAACTAACAGTAACAGGTACCAGACAGTAACTAACAGTAACAGGTACCAGACAGTAGCTAACAGTAACAGGTACCAGACAGTAACTAACAGTAACATGTACCGTAACTAACAGTAGCAGGTACCAAACAGTAACTAACAGTAACAGGTACCAGACAGTAACTAGCAGTAACAGGTACCGTAACTAACAGTAACAGGTACCAGACAGTAACTAACAGTAACAGGTACCAGACAGTAACTAACAGTAACAGGTACCTGACAGTAACTAACAGTAACAGGTACCAGACAGTAGCTAACAGTAACAGGTACCAGACAGTAACTAACAGTAACAGGTACCGTAACTAACAGTAACAGGTACCAGACAGTAACTAACAGTAACAGGTACCAGACAGTAACTAGCAGTAACAGGTACCGTAACTAACAGTAACAGGTACCAGACAGTAACTAACAGTAACAGGTACCAGACAGTAACTAACAGTAACAGGTACCAGACAGTAACTAACAGTAACAGGTACCAGACAGTAACTAACAGTAACAGGTACCAGACAGTAACTAACAGTAACAGGTACCAGACAGTAACTAACAGTAACAGGTACCAGACAGTAACTAACAGTAACAGGTACCAGACAGTAACTAACAGTAACAGGTACCAGACAGTAACTAACAGTAACAGGTACCAGACAGTAACTAACAGCAACAGGTACCAGACAGTAACTAATAGTAACAGGTACCAGACAGTAACTAACAGTAACAGGTACCAGACAGTAACTAACAGTAACAGGTACCAGACAGTAACTAACAGTAAAAGGTACCAGACAGTAACTAACAGTAACAGGTACCAGACAGTAACTAACAGTAACAGGTACCTGACAGTAACTAACAGTAACAGGTACCAGACAGTAACTAACAGTAACAGGTACCAGACAGTAGCTAGCAGTAACAGGTACTAGACAGTAACTAATAGTAACAGGTACTAGACAGTAACTAACAGTAACAGGTACCAGACAGTAACAGGTACCAGACAGTAACTAACAGTAACAGGTACCGTAACTAACAGTAACAGGTACCAGACAGTAACTAACAGTAGCAGGTACCAGACAGTAACTAACAGTAACAGGTACCAGACAGTAACTAACAGTAACAGGTACCAGACAGTAACTAACAGTAACAGGTACCAGACAGTAACTAACAGTAACAGGTACCAGACAGTAACTAGCAGTAACAGATACCAGACAGTAACCGGTACCAGACATTAACTAGCAGTAACAGGTACCTGACAGTAACTAACAGTAACAGGTACCTGACAGTAACTAACAGTAACAGGTACCGGACAGTAACTAACTGTAACAGGTACCAGACAGTAACTAACAGTAACAGGTACCAGACAGTAACTAATAGTAACAGGTACCAGACAGTAACTAATAGTAACAGGTACCAGGCAGTAGCAGGTACTAAACAGTAACTAACAGTAGCAGGTACCAGACAGTAACTAACAGTAACAGGTACCAGACAGTAACTAACAGTAACAGGTACCAGACAGTAACTAGCAGTAACAAGCACCGTAACTAACAGTAGCAGGTACCAGACAGTAACTAACAGTAACAGGTACCAGACAGTAACTAACAGTAACAGGTACCAGACAGTAACTAACAGTAACAGGTACCAGACAGTAACTAACAGTAACAGGTACCAGACAGTAACTAACAGTAACAGGTACCAGACAGTAACTAATAGTAACAGGTACCAGACAGTAGCTAACAGTAACAGGTACAAGACAGTAACTAGCAGTAACAGGTACCGTAACTAACAGTAACAGGTACCTGACAGTAACTAACAGTAACAGGTACCAGACAGTAACTAACAGTAACAGGTACCAGACAGTAACTAACAGTAACAGGTACCAGACAGTAACTAACAGCAACAGGGACCAGACAGTAACTAACAGTAACAGGTACCTGACAGTAACTAACAGTAACAGGTACCAGACAGTAACTAACAGTAACAGGTACCTGACAGTAACTAATAGTAACAGGTACCAGACAGTAACTAACAGTAACAGGTACCGTAACTAACAGTAACAGGTACCAGACAGTAACTAACAGTAGCAGGTACCAGACAGTAACTAACAGTAACAGGTACCAGACAGTAACTAACAGTAACAGGTACCAGACAGTAACTAACAGTAACAGGTACCAGACAGTAACTAACAGTAACAGGTACCAGACAGTAACCGGTACCAGACATTAACTAACAGTAACAGGTACCAGACAGTAACTAACAGTAACAGGTACCAGACAGTAACTAACAGCAACAGGGACCAGACAGTAACTAACAGTAACAGGTACCTGACAGTAACTAACAGTAACAGGTACCAGACAGTAACTAACAGTAAAAGGTACCAGACAGTAACTAACAGTAAAAGGTACCTGACAGTAACTAACAGTAACAGGTACCAGACAGTAACTAACAGTAACAAGTACCAGACAGTAACTAACAGTAACAGGTACTAGACAGTAACTAACAGTAACAGGTACCAGACAGTAGCTAACAGTAACAGGTACCAGACAGTAACTAACAGTAACAGGTACCAGGCAGTAACTAACAGTAACAGGTACCAGACAGTAGCTAACAGTAACAGGTACCAGACAGTAACTAACAGTAACAGGTACCAGACAGTAGCTAACAGTAACAGGTACCAGACAGTAACTAACAGTAACAGGTACCAGACAGTAACTAATAGTAACAGGTACCAGACAGTAGCTAATAGTAACAGGTACCAGACAGTAACTAACAGTAACAGGTACCAGTCAGTAACTAACAGTAACAGGTACCAGACAGTAGCTAACAGTAACAGGTACCAGACAGTAACTAACAGTAACAGGTACCAGACAGTAACTAACAGTAACAGGTACCAGACAGTAACTAACAGTAACAGGTACCAGACAGTAACTAACAGTAACAGGTACCAGACAGTAACTAATAGTAACAGGTACCAGACAGTAGCTAATAGTAACAGGTACCAGACAGTAACTAACAGTAACAGGTACCAGCCAGTAACTAACAGTAACA
The DNA here is from genome assembly GCF_029448725.1 of Salvelinus fontinalis. Taxonomy (NCBI): domain Eukaryota; kingdom Metazoa; phylum Chordata; class Actinopteri; order Salmoniformes; family Salmonidae; genus Salvelinus; species Salvelinus fontinalis. The sequence goes on along the minus strand of NC_074702.1, from coordinate 26,400,703 downwards.
GGTACCAGACAGTAGCTAACAGTAACAGGTACCAGACAGTAACTAGCAGTAACAGGTACCGTAACTAACAGTAACAGGTACCAGACAGTAACTAACAGTAACAGGTACCAGACAGTAACTAATAGTAACAGGTACCAGACAGTAGCTAATAGTAACAGGTACCAGACAGTAGCTAACAGTAGCAGGTACCAAACAGTAACTAACAGTAACAGGTACCAGACAGTAACTAGCAGTAACAGGTACCGTAACTAACAGTAACAGGTACCAGACAGTAACTAACAGTAACAGGTACCAGACAGTAACTAACAGTAACAGGTACCAGACAGTAACTAACAGTAACAGGTACCAGCCAGTAACTAACAGTAACAGGTACCAGACAGTAACTAACAGTAACAGGTACTAGACAGTAACTAACAGTAACAGGTACCAGACAGTAACTAATAGTAACAGGTACCAGACAGTAACTAACAGCAACAGGGACCAGACAGTAACTAACAGTAACAGGTACCTGACAGTAACTAACAGTAACAGGTACCAGACAGTAACTAACAGTAAAAGGTACCAGACAGTAACTAACAGTAAAAGGTACCTGACAGTAACTAACAGTAACAGGTACCAGACAGTAACTAACAGTAACAAGTACCAGACAGTAACTAACAGTAACAGGTACTAGACAGTAACTAACAGTAACAGGTACCAGACAGTAGCTAACAGTAACAGGTACCAGACAGTAACTAACAGTAACAGGTACCAGACAGTAACTAACAGTAACAGGTACCAGACAGTAGCTAACAGTAACAGGTACCAGACAGTAACTAACAGTAACAGGTACCAGACAGTAGCTAACAGTAACAGGTACCAGACAGTAACTAACAGTAACAGGTACCAGACAGTAACTAATAGTAACAGGTACCAGACAGTAGCTAATAGTAACAGGTACCAGACAGTAACTAACAGTAACAGGTACCAGTCAGTAACTAACAGTAACAGGTACCAGACAGTAGCTAACAGTAACAGGTACCAGACAGTAACTAACAGTAACAGGTACCAGACAGTAACTAACAGTAACAGGTACCAGACAGTAACTAACAGTAACAGGTACCAGACAGTAACTAACAGTAACAGGTACCAGACAGTAACTAATAGTAACAGGTACCAGACAGTAGCTAATAGTAACAGGTACCAGACAGTAACTAACAGTAACAGGTACCAGCTAGTAACTAACAGTAACAGGTACCAGACACTAGCTAACAGTAACAGGTACCAGACAGTAACTAGCAGTAACAGGTACCGTAACTAACAGTAACAGGTACCAGACAGTAACTAACAGTAACAGGTACCAGACAGTAACTAATAGTAACAGGTACCAGACAGTAGCTAATAGTAACAGGTACCAGACAGTAGCTAACAGTAGCAGGTACCAAACAGTAACTAACAGTAACAGGTACCAGACAGTAACTAGCAGTAACAGGTACCGTAACTAACAGTAACAGGTACCAGACAGTAACTAACAGTAACAGGTACCAGACAGTAACTAACAGTAACAGGTACCAGACAGTAACTAACAGTAACAGGTACCAGCCAGTAACTAACAGTAACAGGTACCAGACAGTAACTAACAGTAACAGGTACTAGACAGTAACTAACAGTAACAGGTACCAGACAGTAACTAATAGTAACAGGTACCAGACAGTAACTAACAGTAACAGGTACCAGACAGTAACTAACAGTAACAGGTACCAGACAGTAACTAATAGTAACAGGTACCAGACAGTAGCTAACAGTAACAGGTACCAGACAGTAACAGGTACCAGACAGTAACTAACAGTAACAGGTACCAGACAGTAACTAACAGTAACAGGTACCAGACAGTAACTAACAGTAACAGGTACCAGCCAGTAACTAATAGTAACAGGTACCAGACAGTAACTAACAGTAACAGGTACTAGACAGTAACTAACAGTAACAGGTACCAGACAGTAACTAATAGTAACAGGTACCAGACAGTAGCTAACAGTAACAGGTACCAGACAGTAGCTAACAGTAACAGGTACCAGACAGTAACTAACAGTAACAGGTACCAGACAGTAACTAATAGTAACAGGTACCAGACAGTAGCTAATAGTAACAGGTACCAGACAGTAGCTAACAGTAACAGGTACCAGACAGTAACTAACAGTAACAGGTACCAGACAGTAACTAACAGTAACAGGTACCAGACAGTAGCTAATAGTAACAGGTACCAGAAATTATTTATTTATTTATTAACCTTTATTTAACTAGGCAATTCAATTAAGAACAAATTCTTATTTACAATGACGGCCTACTCTGGCCAAACCCGGACGACGCTGGGCCAATTGTGTGCCACCCTATGGGACTCCCGATCACGGACGGATGGGATACACCCTGGATTCAAACCAGGGACTGTAGTGATGTAGTCTTGCACTGATATGCAGTGCCTTAGACCGCCGCGCCACTCGGGAGTCCACTCGGAAGTAGCTAACAGTAATAGGTACCAGACAGTAGCGAACAGTAACAAGTACCAGACAGTAGGGAACAAGTCTAAATAGAAAAAGCTAAAAAGATTACCACAAAAAACAGAGATACTGTGGCTTGCGAAACTATTCACCCCTTTGGCATTTTCCTATTTTTTGCCTTACATCCTAATATTAAAATGTATATTTGGGGGGTTTGTATCATTTTATATACACAATATGTCTACCACTTTGAAGATGCAAAATATTTTTTATTGTGAAACAAACAAGAAATAAGACAAACAAATTGAAAACTTGAGCATGCATAACTATTCACCCCCCCAAAGTCAATACTTTGTAGAGCCACCTTTTGCAACAATTACAGCTGCAAGTGTCTTGGGGTATGTCTCTATCAACTTGGCACATCTAGCCACTGGGATTTTTGCCCACTCTTCAAGGCAAAACTGCTCCAGCTCCTTCAAGTTGGATGGTTTCCACTGGTGTACAGCAATCTTTAAGTCATACCACAGATTCTCAATTGGATTGAGGTCTGGGCTTTGACTAGGCCATTCCAAGACATTTAAATGTTTCCCCTTAAACCACTCAAGTGTTGCTTTAGCAGTATACTTAGGGTCATTGTCCTGTTGGAAGGTCAACCTCCGTCCCAGTCTCAAATCTCTGGAAGACTGAAACAGGTATCCCTCAAGAATTTCCCTGTATTCCCAGTCCCTGCCTATGAAAAACATCTCCACAGCATGATGCTGCCACCACCATGCTTCACTGTGGGGATGGTGTTCTCTGGGTGATGGGAGGTGTTGGGTTTGCGCCAGACATAGTGTTTTCCTTGATGGCCAAAAAGCTCAATTTTAGTCTCATCTGACCAGAGTACCTTCTTCCATATGGTTGGGTAGTCTCCCACATGCCTTTTGGCGAACGTGTTTGCTTATTTTTTTCTTTAAGCAATGGCTTTTTCTGGCCACTCTTCTATAAAGCCCAGCTCTGTGGAGTGTACGGCTTAAAGTGGTCCTATGGACAGATACTCCAATCTCCGCTGTGGAGCTTTGCAGCTCCTTCAGGGTTATCTTTGGTCTCTTTGTTGCCTCTCTGATTAATGTCCTCCTTGTCTGGTCCGTGAGTTCTGGTGGGCGGCTCTCGCTTGGCAGGTTTCTTGTGTTGCCATATTCTTTCCATTTTAAATAATGGATTTAATGGTGCTCTGTGGGATGTTCAAAGATTTTGATATTTTTTTATAACCCAACCCTGATCTGTACTTCTCCACAACTTTGTCCCTGACCTGTTTGGAGAGCTCCTTCATCTTCAGGGTGCCGCTTGCTTGGTGGTGCCCCTTGCTTAGTTGTGTTGCAGACTCTGGGGCCTTTCAGAACAGGTGTATATATACTGAGATCATGTGACAGATCATGTGACACAGATTGCACACAGGTGGACTTTGTTTAAGTAATTATGTGACTTCTGAAGGTAATTGGTTGCACCAGATCTTACTTAGGTGCTTCATAGCAAAGGGGGTGAATACATATGCATGCACCACCGTTTTATTTACATTTTAGAATTTTTTGAAACAAGTAATTTATTTCATTTCAGTTCACCAATTTGGACTATTTTGTGTAGGTCCATTACATGAAATCCAAATAAAAATCTATTTAAATTACAGGCTGTAATGCAACAAAATAGGAAAAACGCCAAGGGGGATGAATACTTTTGCAAGGCACTGTATATGTATACATTTACATATATGGTTCTAATAAAACCACGGGAAAAACATAACAGGCCATAAGTAAACAATGTTTGAGTCCGGAGAGATAATCATAGAGTTAAGCAGCTTTCACAAAATCCTGATTAAAAAAGTAGCGATAGACAGATGGTAAAAAAACAGCTAGATTATGAGGGGGAACATGCTGCCCTACATTAATGGCTCACCAGGCCAAAGGCTGCCATGGCAGACGGTGGAAATGATCTAAGGTCCGTTTTTGTATTTCACCAGCTAATGTCAAGATTTGGGCAGGGTGCACTGATCCTCGATCTGTGTCTTGGTAACGGAGTAACAGTGGTGGGGATGCCACCAGTGTCGTATTCATTAGGGTCCACTGTAGCAAAACATTTAGCAACGGAAAATCAAAAGGAGCATTTCTTATTGGACTAGTTTAGGTAGTCCCTCCCCTTTTCTGTCCCTCTTCTTCCACCTGATGCCTAAATAATAGCATCCTTTATGGACAAAGAGGGGCTCAGTTCAGCATGTTCCATACAGAGTGGCAGACGGCAGTCAAAACACTGGTCAACTGTCACCCGGGCACGGACTAGCCCCACTTCTACCCCAACTCATCACATGCACCAGCCTAACACATGCATCTCGCCGTCTCTTTAGCTCCACTACACTGATGCAAGCAGCGAAGGCTGCTGAGGGGAGAACGGCTCATAATAATGTCCGGAACGGAGCAAATGTGGTGGAAACCATGTGTTTGATACTATTCCACTGATTCCGCTCCAGTCATTACCACGAGCCCATTCTCCCCAATTAAGGTGCCATCAACCTACTGTGGATGCTAGAGACTGACCGGATGGGGTGTGGGTGCATATTTGTGAAAATAAAGGTCCTATAAAACACTTATAGAGTTAATAAGTACATGTCTGTGAGCAGATACTGTGTCCTTTTGAGTGGTATTCATTTTGCAAGCCTTTCCACTGTCCCAGTAGCCATTCATTTACTTCATCCATTTGTTTTAGCCATGTAATTTTTTTTATTGTAAATAACAGAAACTAAGGACTAGAATCAATGATCACAGATACAGAGGACTAGCAATTCAACAAATCATTTCGTAGGGAAAGGGACAGGGGGGTTGCCCAACACTCAGGCACCACAAAGTAATATAGCATTTGCAGAAAACACACATTTCTGTAACCTTCTCTTACAAATCCTCTCACTCAAGAATTGTTATGTTTAGACTTGGAAGGCCACTTTGTTCTCACTTCTCTCCTAAGTGCTATTCTTTGACCTCCTCCCTCCCTTATGGTTAAAAGGGAAGCATGTTGGAGCATCATAGCAGTAGACATTTCCCCAGCCCTGAATTTCTCCCCCACCAACCTGAACCTCATCCCTTTGTCTCTGTGGCTCATATCTGGGCCGATTTCTGTGACGCATCACTGGATAGCCAATGAGAACGCTTCTTTTAGGTTTGTTGTCCCAGGCATGCATCATGGAGACACCAAAGTGATGTTTTTGCCCAGTGATGGGCGAGACAGAACGGTAGGGTGGAGAGAGGGGGGGGGGCTAGGGCCATGGGCAGAGGGACACGTGTCACCCAACGAGGCCCCGTCCCTGGCCTGTCACAGAGCATCACATCTGCAAGTGAGCATCTGAGCGAGCAATGAGCATGCATTCTCTAGCTTTAGTCCCCTGACTCGTTAGTTGAAGAGGAAACATGGAGAATAGCAGGCTCCAATCTGCCTTCTCTGGGCAAGCGATGAATAAACAAAGCGATTTTGGTGTGATCCCCAGTTGATCAAGCTATCCGCCTGACTGAAGATAATTCGGAGGAAAATCGACAATATTTTGTCTACTGCTAAAAGTGCTAACAGTTTCATTATTGCTATTGGTGGTTTGGGGCTAATCTATCAGACTGGTTTCCAAAAGCTAACCAAAACAAACAGCTTTCAACCCCCGTCCCTCTTATCTGAAGTCCTCAACAGTCACCACTTCCCTATCCTCTCACCCTCCCTAACATGGTCATGCTATAAGTACCTCAGATGCATAGCTTCTATACAGTCTACCCAGGTATAGAAGAGAACATTCTGTAGAGATAACATGGAACAGACAAGGAGAGGCCTCAGAATGGCTGATGTTTAACCGGTGCATGAGTCTTCCTCCAACCCTCAGGATTTATAATCTGCACACGTTCTAAAATGAGTGCCATTTGAGAACACATAGTAACAATTCAGATTTGACTGCTTTTCTGTATTAACAAACTGTCTGACAGTAAAAGCAAAACATACTGAACAAAAATATAAACACAGCATGTAAAGTGATGGTCCCCCATGTTTCATGAGCTGAAATAAAATATCCCAGAAGTTTTCCAAATGCACAGAAAGCATATTTACCTCAAATTTTGGGGACAAATTTGTTTACATCCCTGTTAGTGAGCATTTGTCCTTTGCCAAGATAATCCATCCACCTGACAGGTGTGGCATATCAAGAACCTGATTAAACAACATGATCATTACGCAGGTGCAGCTTGTGCTGGGGACAATAAAAGGCCACTCTAAAATGTGCAGTTTTGTCACACAGATGTCTCAAGTTTTGAGGGAGCGTGCAATTGGCATGCTGACTGCAAGAATGTCCACCAGAGTTGTTGCCAGATAAATTAATGTTCATTTCTCTACTATAAGCTGCCTCCAACGTCATTTTAGAGAATGAGCAGTACATCCAACCGACCTCACAACCGCAGACCATGTATAACAACGCCAGCCCAGGACCTCCACATCTGGCTTCACCTGCGGGATCGTCTGAGACCAGCCACTCGGACAGCTGATGAAACTGAGGAGTATTTCTGTATGCATTAAAGCCCTTTGTGTTGAAAAACTCATTCCGATTGGCTGGGCCTGGCTGCCAGTGGGTGAGCCAGTCTCCCAAGTGGGTAGGCCTATGCTCTCCCAGGCCCACTCATGGCTGCACCCCTGCCCAGTCATGTGAAATCCATAGATTAGGGGCACATTTTTTTCAATAAACCGATTTCCTTATATGAACTGTAACTCAGTAAGATCGTTGAAATTATTGCATTTATATTTTTGTTCGGTATAGATTAAAACATTGCCCTGTGATTTTGCCACCACTGTTAAATTGGTGCAGGAGGGGCTACGGATTTGAGGGCAGACTGGTACAGAGACTACAGACAGATACAGATGCCCCAGTTATGATGAAGACAACGGCTGTCTGAAGGCCTGAACACTTCCTGTTGCGTGCAGACGGCACGCTCCTGCGGACACCAGACACCCTACGATACAGGAAGTGGTGCTACAGAGTCTAATATGCCATATCCAGCCAAGCAGCTATTGAGCTGAAATGGTGGGGCAATATCATCATTTCACAGAAAAATGTTGATTAAAGAAGTTCCCCTAAACTAAATAGTGATAAAATGCTTGTTCACGTCGGTTTTTCCAAAATTCCCTAACACCTTAATATCATTACTAAACTGCCACGGTTCTTATTTTTCAAGTCACAGCTTTATTCGATTTCTACAAAACATCACAGAAATATACATTCGTGGTTATCATTCTTTAAAAAACTTAACGTGACAGTATTAACGAAGAGATTAAAAGCTGCACACCCATGCAACGTTTACTAAAGTTAGAATATTTGTGGTAACACCTAGTAGCTATTACAGATCGAGTTCTTAAAAGAAAGACACACATTTTTATCAGGACTTTAATCTAGAAACATTGTGAAAAAGTTGTGATTTAAGTGCCTTTTTTTCTCTCGTAGATTTGGATAAGCAAGTTCCCAAAACGTTAAAATACTTAATTTCACCAGTAATGTACAGTTGTTTGTGTCTGACATTAACAGATATTGAACATGTGTGGAATTATTGACCAGTTTGAGACTCCTCCACATCTAGTTCACATAGCTCACTTTTATTTTTTTTAACAATAAGGAATTACAAAAACCTAAGAGAGTTCCTTTCTCCCCACTTTCAGCCACACTACGGGCCCGCCTTCAGTCATTACTAGATACATCTCAAATGCAGATAGCCTTCCATTAAAAAATTATTACTGTTCAGTTATTTTAGACAAACTGTCATATACTTGGAGCACTGGCAAGATTCACAGTACATTAGAATAATTAGTTAAGCATTTCTCTATCCCTTTTTAGCTCAGAACAGTATTGACAGCATCCTGCACGCATTTACCTTGGCAACGACTGAAGCACGGGCCCAGCCTGACCATAGACAGCTGGTTGTACTTTTTACCTCCCAAACTTTATCAGGACCACACGAAACCCACCATGGGCCTTTCCCACATACACTCCCCATATCCCCCCCCAAAATCCACCCACAAGGTCCTCCCAACAGCCATTGGAGTGAAAGATTAAGATACCCTTAACAGCAGCAGCTCCCGAATTCTCCTCGCATTGAGAGTGATCCCAGTAAAAAAAACTCCAGTGTCTGAATGACGTGACTACGACTGATTGGTTGTGAAAAGGTGTTGTTCTGGACACCAACACTGTCATCTCCATGTCTCCTCTCCTCATTTCCGCGTTGGTTCGTCTTCTCTCCAGGTTGAGGTCCGCACTGGGGGGGGGGGGGGTCTCTTCAGGGTGTATGGGGATCTCCTCTCTTCTGGAGCCTCTGGACCTTCTCGGTCATCCGTTTGGCACTGTAGTAGGACAGGCTCAGGCCCATGATGGCCAGCATCATGGCTATCTGGTTGACCGCGCGGTCCTGTGGCTGGGTCTGCACCTCACCGGCCACCTGTCTCTGTAGAGAGAACACACAAAAGGCAAAAGTTGAGTCATCAACATATGGGTCGGAGAACATATCTGAACCAATTCTGGAAAAACAAAGCCAATGCCTTAAATTTAGCCTAAGTCAAAGATTCTATAAAAAGATAATTGAATGTGACGAAACATGAAAATGTACAGAAAAAAAAATGCAATAAAGCTTCTCCCTTTCAAAAATGATTCCTAAAACCCAATTTCCCCAACAACACCAGTGTTCCACATTTCCACAGTGCCCGGTCATGTGCCCAGGCTTGTGGTTAGAACAGTTATTAAACATTTAGAGAGGGCAAGGAAATATTTTAGCAAGAAGGGGGCACAATGTTCTTGGTACACGAGAATGGTATAGCATGCAAAGAGTCTAGAACAGACCAAAGGGCAGATGCAGAAGGTCCCTGGACATCGGGAGGGTATGTGGACTCCGTACAATACAGCCCCCTTCTTTGCCCTCCATTATCCCTGGAGGGCCTCAAAGCAAATAAGATAAGACTCCATTTTAAAGCTCAGGAGTTTAGAGAGCACTGCCATATCTTTAGTGAAAAAGGCCTCTAGACACACCCGCGAGATTACAACTACATGACCAAAAGTATGTGGACACCTGCTCGTCGAACATCTCACTCAATAGTTGAATCCACTAATTTGAAGGGGTGTCCGCATACTTTTGTATTTATAGTGTATATATGGAAGTGGTATTGGAGAGGTCTGGGGTTCAGAGGGGATGGGTTAAATGCGGAAGACACATTTCAGTGGAATGTATTTTGTTCTACAACTGACTAGGTTTCTCCCTTTCCTTTCAAAATTAGGATTTTAGAGACATCTTTGATTGCTTTCAGGTGGACATAGGCAATCCCGCTACCTGGGCCAGGTAGCCTAGTGGTTAGTGTGTTGGGCCAGTAACCGAAAGGTTGCTAGATCGAATCCCCGAGCTGACAAGGTAAAAATCTGTCGTTCTGCCCCTGAACAAGGCAGTTAACCCACTGTTCCTAGGCCGTCATTGTAAATAAGAATTTGTTCTTTTTGACTTGCCTAGTTAAATAAAAAGGTACAATAAAAAATATATATTAAAAAAAATTGAGAATATTGATTTATTAACCAGATGTACAGTTGATGTACAGTTTTTCACAATTCCTGACATTTAATTCTAGTAAAAAATCCCTGTTTTAGGTTAGTTAGGATCACCACTTTATTTTAAGAATGTGAAATGTCAGAATGATAGTAGAGAGAATGATTTATTTCAGCTTTTATTTCTTTCATCACATTCCCAGTGTGTCAGAAGTTTACATACACTCAATTAGTATTTGGTAGCATTGCCTTTAAATTGTTTAACTTGGCCCATTCCTCCTGACAGAGCTGGTGTAACTGAGTCAGGTTTGTAGGCCTCCTTGCTCACGCACACTTTTTCAGTTCTGCCCACAAATTTTCTACAGGATTGAGGTCAGGGCTTTGTGATGGCCACTCCAATACTTTGACTTTGTTGTCCTTAAGCCATTTTGCCACAACTTTGGAAGTATGCTTGGGGTCATTGCCCCATTTGGAAGGCCCATTTGTGACCAAGCTTTAACTTCCTGACTGGGGTCTTGAGATGTTGCTTCAATATATCCACATAATTTCCCTTCTTCATGATGCCATCTATTTTGTGAAGTGCACCAGTCCCTCCTTCAGCAAAGCAGCCCCACAACATGATGCTGCCACCCTCGTGCTTCACAGTTGGGATGGTGTTCTTCAGCTTGCAAGCCTCCCACTTTTTCCTCCAAACATAAGCATGGTCATTATGACCAAACAGTTATATTTTTGTTTCATCAGATCAATACGATCTTTGTCCCCATGTGCAGTTGCAAACCGTAGTCTGGCTTTTCTATGGCGGTTTTGGAGCAGTGGCTTCTTCCTTGCGGAGTGGCCTTTCAGGTTATGTCGATATAGGACTTGTTTTACTGTGGATATAGATGCTTTTGTACCTGTTTCTTCTAGCATCTTCACAAGGTCTTTTGCTGTTGTTCTGGGATTGATTTGCACTTTTCTCACCAAAGTACGTTCATCTCTAGGAGACAGAACACATCTCCTTCCTGAGCGGTATGACGGCTGCGTGGTCCCATGGTGTTTATACTTGCGTACTATTGTTTGTACAGATGAACGTGGTACCTTCAGGCATTTGGAAACTGCTCCCAAGGATGAACCAGACTTCTAGAGATCTACCATTTTTCCCCCTGAGGTCTTGGCTGATTTCTTTTGATTTTCCCATGATGTCAAACAAAGGGGCACTGGGTTTGAACGTAGGCCTTGAAATACATCCACAGGTACACCTCTAATTGACTCAAATGATGTCAATTAGTCTTTCAGAAGCTTCTAAAGCCATGACATTATTTTCTGGAATTTTCCAAGCTGTTTAAAAAGGCACAGTCAACTTAGTGTATGTAAACTTCTGACCCACTGGAATTGTGACACAGTGAAATAATTTGTCATTAAAACGAGTTTTAATGACTCCAACCTAAGTGCATGTAAACTTCCGACTTCAACTGTATAAGTTATTGTATCTGAAAGCATTTTAACCATCATAAATACAACCAGAAATTCAAACCAGAATGCAGAGTAGTCCTCACTACCATCACACATATTCAAATCCTCCAACCACAAAGCAAATATCACAGCAACATGTGGAATTTTATGTAACAGCGAGTCACTTTCTCCTAAAGTCTGTATTTGTTTTCCAATTAGTAAAAATATCAGAGAAAACACTTTACACAAATGATGACATGCATCACATTCATGACTGTAAAGGATTATTGCGGCAGAGGAGGAACAAAAGAAAGGGGGAGGAAATAATAATCACTAGCATTAGCGTCAATGATAATCATATCAGTGACTTTGTTGATGAAAGCAGATTGTGCGTCGCAGATGGGGGGTCCTGGGGAAAGCGGCTACTATTATACACCAGGCCCAGATTCCCGCGTGGCTGACTTCAACATGGACTGACAAGTTAGTGTTGGTCATGCCGTTTTAACAACTGGTCACTTGCACTGTTTAGAGTCTACAGTAGAACTCAGGCAAAAGGAGGGAAACACTACTTAATCTTAAAAGGATTAGAAGCAGTTTTCATTAGCTTTTAGCTACTGAATGTGAGGAGAGAAACCATGGCATTGGAGTAATGCTCAAATACTCTGAGAAGTGGTCCATTTTTCATTTGGCTTACATCCACATCTGAGCCAAGGGGGAAGTTAAACCTTGTCACGCTACTCTTACATTTCAAGTCAAGTGAATCATAACTCCCTCATAAGAGATACATCTTAGCTGACATTTCCTAAGTCAACAAGGACTCTATTCAAAAATCGTTCATGGCCATTGTTATTCAAGCGTAAAGATCAGCAAATACCAAACTGTGGCAAGGAGAATAAGAATTTCATTGACTGGGTGGGAGTGGATATGGTGCCCATATGCCTCTTTTCTAATGCATCTGCAACTCTAGAACACAAAACTGTTAATCACTTTTTCGGAAATGGAATGTTTTTTTTTATTTTCTCAAGTGTTGACGATTCCATATGGACTGCATCTTTACACGATTCAGTGCTGACTCACTGTAACAAGTCATACCAGTAAGTAGACAAGAGAAATGCCAATATATTTCCTTGCACATGAATTCATACAGTATTTGGCACACACAAAACCCCAATGAAAGGCTGTCAATAGTTTACAAACCTGTAGGAGGCGGAAGTATCCAGGGGTCAGTCTGCCCAGTCTGATGATCATGTCTATAGTGGATCTGGGGTTGGTTTCTTTGTGCAGTGGTGTGTTGATGCAGCTCTGGTCTGGAGACCTGAAGAGAAAGAGATAAGGAAGTCACTCCATCGGCCCACTAAGCCAATAGGAAACCATAATGCATCCCATGTGTAGAGGCATACGGATGCCTCAATAAAAAAAAGTGTTTTTAGAACCATCCAAATAGAAGACAATAGCATCAAACTAAACTTTGTTGAACACCGAGGAAGACAAAAGTGTGCTTACAAATTAAACCAAAGCCTATCTTCTAGTTTGATACCGGCGACAGACTGGCATAATGAGAAACGAGGCAGTTTTCTATGCTTGCAAATAAACTCAAACCATCTGAACGGCTTTGAGGAAGGGAACAGTTCTTGCCTGAGGCGAGGACTATGAACAAACCCAGTCTCCCTGATCCGGTTATGTCCAGTGCAGTCTAGTCTCAGACAAACCCATCCAGAAAAGAGTGCCATCGTCAGAACTAACATTTGGTCTGATTTTGGACCTGACACCATTTCTCAGAACCTTTAATTTTTTCAAATAATAATCTCCAATCAGCATGTCTGAACTAGATCTGACGAGGGAAACAATGCTGCTATTCCCGAAGCCGTGAACTTGAACTCGAGTCGAAAAACATTAAATTCATTCAGCCTCTAAAAATAATCACGTCAATGAGTGGTCATCTTGATTGTTATCATGCCAATTTAAGGAATTCCCTCCAAACACTAAATTCGGGACAATATTCCAGATCTTATTCAAAAGTGACAACCATAATTGGAAAGAGCCTAGTTCTATCCTTTAAAAAAAGTGTTCAATTGTATTTTTTCTTTACTTCCAACTGCTCGAGTGGCTTGCTTTGAAGTACATTCCTGCGAGATGCGGAAGACTGAGCGATAGTGCTCCAACTCACAAGTCAAGTAAACAGGACCAGCTGTGTGGGGGGGGGACACCAACACCACCACCACCATCCTAATTAACTCATTATGCCACCATCTAAATGCATCTCTCTCCATGACCAATAACATGGGTCTTATGTCGAAGTTCACCAATCCGTGAACATTGCATTAATAACAATAATTTCACTGGGGAGGCAAGGGGAAAAGCTGGCAGTGTGCAGGGAAGGTAGAAACGTGAGGGATTCATCTGCCAACCTGGTTGCGATTACACCCTTTTGTTCAGGCAAAAAGGAGGAACTCGGCAAAAAAAATGACAAGAAATTCAGGGTTTCCGACTTGCTCCAGGGCAAAAAGTGGTCCGGAATGCAGTCGTAAAAAAAACGGTTGGAACCTCCACACCTTCCACAGGCTCTGTGGTGGTAAAGATCCTGTGGCTGCTACTCCAACTGGCCAGTCTAAACTCCAACCATCTAGCGCCCAGCCAACCAAAGAGCACCTGGAAGTTTGGGTACCCAACAGTGTGACGGGAGACTGGAACTACGGAGAAAGCTTCTGCTTTGTGATCCGCCCTTTTATATAGCCGGTCTCACCCAACCAGATCTGCAGACTTGCCCAACACACACAGACACAGCTGTCGAAATGCATCAATCTCTGTGGCTTGCGCTCTAACACACATAAGCCCAACCCACCTCCCCTTAGTGTAAAAACCCTTTGCGACCTGTCAGATGGTATTTGCTCATCCAGCCAACAAAGTGGAAAGAGAGAGATTTTATTTTATTTTATAAAGTGTTCATAAGCTTAACAGCACACGTCTAAGGGAACATGCGTGCCAACGCGTTGGATTATGTAACAACGTTGACCTGCCCTCAGAAATGATATGTGAGAAATATCAGGATTTGCCTTCCAGAACTGACCACTCCTTGTTCATGTTGACTTGGAAGCGTCGGTCACATTAGTGGGTAATTTCGCCTTTATGATCGTGGAGTCATGGAGTTTGTTTTGGTGTTACATAAACTCCTTCCATTTCACTGGGCTAAGAGTTGCAGTTTCTCTTCCAGAAATCTTCCAAACCAATGTTGACTTCACCAGAATCTTACGTTTAATTATGTCCATGGCTTCAGGCCAAATTATGCCATTGCTTGACATCCATACTGTTGATGGATAATGACCTCACAACCTTGTAGTAGTATCCCATCATGCCATGCTAGATCAATGTCCTTTTGGGCAATGCTATTTGATGCGTCTATATATTTGAAGGGTTCCTTCACTACTCAACTATCAAAAATGTGTTACTACAGGGATTCATGGCCAATCACCTTTTGGCCAAGATCACACAGTAGACCAATCCAAAGCTTTCTTTAAATCTGTCAGCAAAGCAGGGGTCCGATAAACAACCTTAAAATAAAGTAATCTGATTGTTGGGTTTCCTTTCAAATAATCCGATGAGGAGATTAAATTAAGTCAATCTTTGGCTTTGAACAGGTTCTCTGTCAACATTCTCAAAGCTAATAAAAGAACAGACCCATATCAATTTATCCAATGTAATTTCATTTACAAATCAGGGACACTTGTCTGGTAAACCAAGTTGGGGAATTGTAGCTCTGGAATGTTGAGGTCGAGGTTCGGATATAGGCTAAATCTATTAAAAATGTGAGTACAGTGAAGAAGACATCCACCCTCGTCAATACATCCTCTCAAATGACATGGGAACATAGCTTTCAGATCAAGCTATAAAATGCCTGCCTAAGAGCTGCTTTCAGACCAGGAAGAGAGGGACAGAGAGGCTATGGAAACACACAAAGGAGATGGGTTGGGGAGAGAGAGCGAGCGAGAGCAGCAGCCCTCCAAAAATATCTAATCTCTCGCTCAATTCAATTTAAGAGCTTTATTGGCATGGGAAATATATGTTAACATTGCCAAAGCAAGTGAAGTAGATAAAAAACTAAAAGTGAAATAAACAATACAAATTGACAGTAAACATTACTCACAGAAGTTCCCAAAGAATAAAAGACCTTTCAAATGTCTATATACAGTGTTGTAACGATGTGCAAATCGTTAAAGTACAAAAGGGAAAATAAACAAATTTGGGTTGTATTTACAATGGTGTTTGTTCTTCACTGGTTGCCCTTTTCTTATGGCAACAGGTCACAAATATTGCTGCTGTGATGGCACACTGTGGTATTGCACCCAGTAGATATGGGAGTTTACCAAAACTGGTTTTGTTTTTAAAATCTTTGCTGATCTGTGTAATCTGAGGGAAATATGTGTCTCTAATATGGTCATACATTTGGCAGGAGGTTAGGAAGTGCAGCTCAGTTTCCACCTCATATTGTGGGCAGTGTACACAGTCTGTCTTCTCTGGAGAGCCAAGTCTTCCTACGGTGGCCTCTCTCAATAGCAAGGCTATGCTCACGGAGTCTGTACATAGTCAAAGCTTTCTTTAAGTTTGGGTCAGTCACAATGGTCAGGTAATCTGCCACTGTGTACTCTCTGTTTAGGGACATATAGCATTCTAGTTTGCTCAGTTTGTCAATTCTTTCCAATGTGTCAAGTAATTATCTTTTTGTTTTCTCATGATTTGGTTGGGTTCAATTGTGTTGCTGTCCTGGGGCTCAGTTTGTGAACAGAACCCCAGGACCAGCTTGCTTAAGGGACTCTTCTCCAGGTTCATCTCTCTGTAGGTGATCTTTGTTATGGAAGGTTTGGGAATCGCTTCCATTTTGGTGGTTGTAGAATTTAACGTCTCTTTTCTGGATTTTGATAAATAGCGGGTATTAGCCTAATTCTGCTTTGCATGCATTATTTGGTGTTTTACGTTGTAAACAGAGGATATTTTTGCAGTATTCAAATCTCTCTCAGACACAGGAGCAGTAAAACTGTCATTAGCCTCATGTTTCTGCTGCACCAGTCTCGTGAGCACATACAGCAAGCCCCCAAACTCACAGCCAATGACAGCCTTCCATAGCTCCTTCCTCCCTCCCATCTTCCTGCATCCTCACTCCCTACTGTTCCCATCTAAAACAACTCGGGGGTTTCTCCACTGAGTGATGTGGCCTGATAAATGGTGAGAGCTGGAGGCATCAGCAGCTGAGACGGTGCTACTGTCAGAGCTTCAATCTCTCCTCAGAGCCACCGATCTGACAGCAACGACTCCACAGCAGCATTACGTCACATCATAAATCTGATCGATTTAAAAGTTGTGTAATCTCCATTCTCCCCAGCGCTTACCGGGCTTAAAGACCTACCCTCCACGTCACATGACCGTAGTGTGTGCACTACCGTTTCCATATTTCCTCATTCGAGCAGCAAGATGAGTAGCGGTAAGCCATGCCGACATATAGACGTAGAGCATGCTCGCATTGACTGGCTTCTCTTTGTTTCTGTGGCGTAGAGTGGAAATCAGACCTGGTCAAGGGGCTTGCATATGGTCAGAATAATTGACTCTTTCATCAAGAGGGGAAAGCATCACCACAATCCCCCCAGCCAAGCTCCCTATGTCTTTGATTGTCTTGATTCACAGGCAAGCCATCAGCTGTGTGTGAAGGAGTCCCAGGCTCAAAATGAAAGGGGGGGGCTGGTGAGAGATTTTCTTGGAAATAGGAGGGCCACCATTTCCGTCACATCTTTGTAGTGTGGCTTGTAAACAAGGCTTCTGGACAATCAAGACCATTAGCACAAGCCATTCGAAGTAAATGGGAACCAACTGGGCTGGCCATAAAAGTGTAAACAGGCCAATTTGAAAGCAGCTTAGAACTCCTATCACCCAGATTTGACATGTCAGTGGGAAAAAAGTAGGAAGGGGGGAGTGTGATGACAATCAATCATCAGTTGGCATTGAGACATTGATTACGTTGCTTAATGAATGAATGTAAAGATCACATAATGCTTGACAGCCTTGGTTTCTCAAATGATTGCCTCGCCTGGTTTACCAACTACTTCTCTGATAGAGTTCAGTGTGTCAAATCGGAGGGCCTGTTGTCCGGACCTCTGGCAGTCTATGGGGGTGCCACAGGGTTCAATCCTCGGGCCGACTATCTTCTCTGTATACATCAATGATGTTGCTCTTGCTGCTGGTGATTCTCTGATACACCTCTACGCAGACGACACCATTCTGTATACTTCTGGCCCCTCTTTGAACATTGTGTTAACTAACCTCCAGACGAGCTTCAATGACATACAACTCTCCTTCCGTGGCCTCCAACTGCTCTTAAACGCAAGTCAAACTAAATGCATGCTATTCAACCGATCACTGCCCGCACCTGCTCGCCCGTCTAGCATCACTACTCTGGACGGCTCTGGAAGGGGATACAAAACGGATGACACTTATCTCCCTCACTAGCTTTAAGCACCAGCTGTCAGAGCAGCTCACAGATTACTGCACCTGTACATAGCCCATCTATATTTTAGCACAAACAACTACCTCTTCCCCTACTGTATTTATTTATGTAGCTCCTTTGCACCCCATTATTTCTATGTTGCACATTCTTCCACTGCAAATCTACCATTCCAGTGTTTTACTTGATATAATTGTATTTACCTCGCCACCATGGCCTTTTTTTGCCTTTACCTCCCTTTATCTCACCTCATTTGCTCACATTGCATATAGACTTATTTTTCTACTGTATTATTGACTGTATGTTTTGTTTATTCCATGTGTAACTCTGTGTTGTTGTATATGTCGAATTGCTTTGCTTTATCTTGGCCAGGTCGCAGTTGCAAATGAGAACTTGTTCTCAATGAGCCTACCTGGTTGAATAAAGGTGAAATGTAAAGAAAAAATGCTTCTAGGAATCTCACATATCAATACATTATCACCATGTCATACACTCGACTCGTGTGGGAGGGGTGGATGGGGGACGTATAGTCTGATCGGAGATACAGCACCAGGAGTTAACATGTGAAAGGTTAGCTATCAGCTAACCCTTCAAGGTATCAGGTTAGTCCGGAAAAAGGTCAAACTATTGCATGACTAGATTGTATAGTTAATGCATACAGTCCATGCATATAGGCCTAGAGGCATTCTAAACAAGACCCAAATAGCTACTTTTAACCAACATAGCTAGTACTTGGTGAGAGGTGAACATATAGGCCTTTTGTGCTTTTTAAAAACAACAAAACAGCAAATTCCCATGACAAACCCCCACGTGTGAAGTTATGCCAATCCCTGGCAAGTAATTAACCAGAAACAGTGTTGCAGAATTTCACATACCATGTCACCCCTCAACCCCCTATGACCCCTCCCCTCCAGACATGCCACTGCCATTTTAAATCCCCCAATTGTTCTCCTAGCTTTTCCCAGTCAAAGCCCCTATACCACTGCCTCAAACCTGGAATGAAGGATCGCTGCTGCCACCTGCCTCTTGCATGTGTGAACAACTACCATTACAGTTACAGTATTTACACATATAGTAGTACTTTTCTCAGTTAAACTAACAAAATGTAGTAAAACCTTATTAATTTACCAAATAAAATAAAAATGTATGGGTCACATACACATGGTTAGCAGATGTTAATGCAAAAGTAGCAAAATGCTTGTGCTTCTGGTTCAGACAGCACAGTAATATCTAACAAGTCATCTATCAAATCCCCAACTACCTAACACACACAAAACTAAAAAAGGGGTGAATGAGAATATGTACATATAAATATATGGATGGGTGATGGCCGAGCGGCAAAGACAAGGTGCAGTAGATGTTAGAAAATACAGTATATACATATATGAGTAATGTAAGATATGTAAACATTATTCAAGTGGCATTATTTAAAGTGGCATTGTTTAAAGTGACTAATAATCCATTTGTTAATGGAGGATCATGGAACTGTTTTATCCTCAAAGCGGGCAAAGAAGGTGTTTAGTTTGTCTGGAAGCGTAATGTCGGTGTCCGTGACGTGGCTGGTTTTCTTCTTGTAGTCCGTGATTTCCTGTAGACCCTGCCACATAAGTCTCATGTCCCATGCTTTCTGAAGATATTTTACACAAGAGTTAAATAATCTCATGAAATGCAATGCATCAATTCCCATCAAATCGTTACCTAATAAATATAGTGCACAGATCCAGCAGTTTCTCATAAAAATGTACACCATATTTCATAAGCAGTTGAATCAAGATGCTTTCCATTTTAGCAGACATCCAACAAAATGAAAAAAATAAAAATACAATGAATACTTTTAGATAAGTAGTGCTACAGGGCAATTGCTCTCAAAGTTGATAAACGTTTTTTCCCCCCACTAAATTGGTCTTTCGACCAATCAAATTAGATCTTTTTAGAGCTGATCTGATTGGTCAAAAGATCAATTGTGGGGAAAGAATTGTGATATTGGGCTGCCTGTCTAAGCAGCCTAAGTGTTTCCATTCCCAATTTAAAACCCACACCTATTAATTCCAAATTATAAGTACAATTATTTCTTTAACAATCGATTAATTTATCAAGAATATCTATCCAATTGAGCAGTTATACGTTCGAATTACTTAAAAATCGGTTAATAAAAATCTATAAAGTAAAAATAAAAACTTTGCCTAGCGGCTCCATCCATATTGTTAACCAACCAAGTCATATTGGGGCGTAAAAAATCTGTTCTCTTTCCCTCCAAATGTAATATAACACAATTCAACAAATGTTCTACACCTCCAGTACGTGCTCTTTTCCATTGTTAGCTAATTAATCATGGAGTCAACCAATTACAAACTATTGGAAATCATTTTTGGACATATTTAAAATATATTTAACAAAAACTAATTGTCGCGCAAAAGTGTCATTTACAAAGCTGTAGTTTGAACTGACCTGCAACTGTGCTCGGATTGAGCTGGTTGAAATGTGCCCAAACTATTGAGGGAGTACAAGCACACGATGTTCACGTATCAAGCTATATAGGAAGCCAGGCCAGCCTATAGATACATGAGGTGGGTGGGGCAATCTTAGCCATGAGCGCACACCCTTCCGAATAGAATATGATCGCCGAGTGTGATCGATAACACGTATTTCTAGTCGGAGAAAGAATGTTTCTTTATTGGTCATTTGTCCTATACATGAAAGTATCGTATTTCTTTCGTTGACTGAAAATATGTTATTGGGCCAACGCGCAACAGACAGACATTTAGCACACAACTGGTTAGTTTGCGCTCTGCTGTGTAGGCTAGTTGTACGTAGTTGAACTCTGGTCTAAAGCAGGGATGGGCAACTCCAGTTCTCGGGAGCCTGATTGGTGTTATACCTTTGGCCCCTGGTCTAATGCCATGGTAATGAAAGACAGAAGCTATACATTATTATAAACTGGGTGCTGATTGGCTGACAGCCACGGTATACCAGACCGTATGAAAAAGAAAAGGACAGCCGCACACTCTAGGAGCTCAGATGCAATAAAATAAAAACCATCGTTTCGACAGACAAGCTGTCTTCATCAGGGTATACCACGGGTATGACAAAACATGTATTTTTACTGCTATAATTATGTTAGCCAGTGTATTATGTAACCAGTTTATAATAGCAATATGGCACCTCAGGGGTTTGTGGTATATGGCCATTTCCACGGCTAAGGGCTGTATCCAGGTACTCTGCGTTGTGTCTTAAATACAACTACAATTGCTTAAATAGACCTAAAGAAATGTTGATTGTTCATATCTATTCCTCTTGTCATCACTATCCTAGAACAAATAGCAGAACTCTCAGCAACCCCCATCTTCCTCTTTCCTTTTTGGTTGCTTTACCCTCTCCATAATTTGTTCTCCTTGTGTGAAACTTTCCCACTCCCTCCTCTTCCCAGCTAGTCCCCATTTGGGTAGTTACCCTCAAATAACTGCTAGTAGGCCTATGCTTATAGCTTAACATTTGCCATCCCCTCCCCCTTCGTGCTAGTCACATGAACTCAGCGGAATGTATGAAGTTTGCAGGGTGGAGATGGACAGCCATCCCTTGTGGTGTCTCTGTAGTTCAGTTGTTTCATAACAGATTTACGGTGGCTCTGTTTCTTTTCAGTTGAACAGGTTGCTTTCACTTTGTTTTCATTCGTTAATTCCCGTTTATTGTCCATTAAGTGCAACCTGACTATAGGGAATTCCATTAGGCCTACACTATTTGAAAAAGGCGCACCAGTCCAATGTGTGAGACCTGCGCGGTAGAGGACAGCACATTCACTATCCCTTACCCGAATGACGGTGGAGTGTGAAATCCTCATCTGTTCATTTTGATACATGACATACAGGCCAATCCCACATTTAGGTCCAACCCCTCTCGTATAGGCAGCGTCAGGGGCACATGTTTCTATGTTTTGCTTCTCTGCTGACTGTTTGTACAGTCCTCCACTGACTCGGATTTGTACTGTATACTGTACTTTGTAGGCTTGTGTTTTGGATAGGGACACTCACAGGTTTACATCTATTTGCCAGTCATATTGGCCCCCTGGTTTGTGGAGCGAGTGTTGTGTCTGTGTGTGACATCCCACTGTAGGGAGAGGCACATCATACACTCTCCTATTTGGTTGAAAATATAGTCACTTGCCTCACTATTTTTCCTAATTCCCACGTTCGGTTGGAGAGGATATCCTTCTAATTTACCAAAATGTGTTAGGGCCTAGCCATGCTGATGTTGAAAAGTTTGGTAGGCAAATGGTTGGATGTATTTTTTAACCCCCATAAAATGTCTATATATAAACTCTAAGTACAATGTATGTAAATTGAAAACACTAACAGGTCTCTCCTTATGTCAATTCTAAAGTGCTGGCGATAAGAAAGCCATCTGATGGATAGGCAAGCCAATGATTAAAGTCCCTTAATTCTGGTCAGACACTGCCCTCTATTGGAGACTAAAAGGTATCACACTGAGGTGTAATGTCAAATTGAAATCAAGTCAGATTCTACGGTGCATTCGGGAAGTATTCAGACCTCTTCCCCTTTTCTACATTTTGTTACATTACAGCCTTATTCAAAAACACAATACCCAATAATGACAAAGAAAAAAGTTTTGAGAAATTTTAGCAAATGTACAAGGAATAAAAAAGAGATTTACCTTATTTACATAAATATTCAAACCCTTTGCTATGAGACTCAAAATTGAGCTCAGGTGCATCCTGTTTCAATTGATCATCCTTGAGATGTTCCTACAACTTGATTGGAGTCCACCTGTGGTAAATTCAATTGATTGGACATGATTTGGAAAGGCACACACCTGTCTATTTAAGGTCCCACAGTTGACAGTGCATGTCACAGCAAAAACCAAGCCATGAGGTCCAAGGAATTGTCCGTAGCGCTCCAAGACAGGATTGTATCGAGGCACAGATCTGCTGAAAGGTACCAAAAAATGTCTGCAGCGTTGGAGGTACCCAAGAACACAGTGGCCTCCATCATTCTTAAATGGAAGAAGTTTGGAACCACCAAGACTTTTCCTAGAGATGTCCGCCAGGCCAAACTGAGCAATCAGGGTAGAAGGGCCTTGGTCAGGGAGGTGACAAAGAACCTGATGGTCACTCTGACAGATCTCCAGAGTTCCTCTGTGGAGATGGGAGAACCTTCCAGAAGGACAACCATCTCTGCAGCACTCCACTAATCTGGCCTTTATGGTAGTGGCCAGACGGAAGGCACATGACAGCCCGCTTTGAGTTTGCCAAAAGGTACCTAAAGGACTCTCAGACCATGAGAAAAAATATTATCTGGGCTGATGAAACCAAGATTAAATTCTTTGGGCTGAATGCCAAATGTCACGTCTGGAGGAAACCTGGCACCATTCCTACGGTGAATCATGGTGTGGCAGGGACTGGGAGACTAGTCAGGATCGAGGGAAAGATGAACGGAGCAAAGTACAGAGATCCTTGATGAAAACCTTTTCCAAAGCGCTCAGGACCTCAGACTGTGGCGACGTTTCAGGGCGATGACCCTAAGCACACAGCCAAGACAACGCAGGAGTGGCTTCGGGACAAGTTTCTGAATGTCCTTGAGTGGCCCAGCCAAAGGCCGAACATGAACCCAATTGAACATCTCCGGAGACCTGAAAATAGCTGTGCAGCAACGCTCCCCATCCAACATGATAGAGCTTGAGGGTCTGCAGAGAAGAATGGGAAAAACTCGCCAAATACAGGTGTGCCAAGCTTGTAGCGTCATACCCAAGAAGACTCTAGGCTGTAATCGCAGCAAAGGTACTTCAACAAGGTACTGAGTAAAGGGTCTGAATACTTATGTAAATTCAAAAATATATATACATGTCTAAAAATCTGTTTTTGCTTTGTCATTATGGGTATTGTGTACATTGATGGGGAAAAAACAATGTAATCCATTTTAGAATAGGCTGTAATGTAACTGTGGAAAGTCAAGTGGTCTGAATACTTTCCTAATGACCTGTATACCCCTCAGCCATGCATTACATTTATGGACAAAGGGATGGATTGGTGGTAGAAAAATTGTAACACAGAACTGCCACATTACAGAGACAACAAACTTTTGCTGACACAGTAGCAGATGCTCTAGAGGGGGAAATGGTATGCAATGCATTTTTATGGCAGCATAGAGAAATGGCCTCAGTATTATAATCCAAGAGAATAATAAAATCCACCCAATGTATTTTTCTCACAGGAAGGAGCACCAGCCGAGCAGGTTTGGGGTCCCCCATCTACAGATTGAGAGGAAGCAGTTGATGTCCCTGCCCAATTGGCTAGTGAAAGGTCTAGAAAACGTGTGGATCTGCACAAGCTAGCATGTCAACAACTAACAAAGAATGTTTGATAATGATATGTAACCAAATCAAACAAAAACAGCCTTTTTATCATTTTATTCAAGAACATTTAAATTTCATAGGAGTCACAATAGCTCTTTCCACTGTTTTTACAGAACAATTTAATAAAATAAACAATAGAACAAATGATTAAGTTCACATTATTAATTTTGTGTGGTGATTTTGTGTGTTGACCTAATACAAGTTAGTGATTACTTTCAAACTGTCTTATGTCTCCTGAATGAGAAGAGCTGATGTTGATTCAAAACATTTGGTAAGTAATTAATATTAAAAAACTAAAAAGGAGTGGCAAAAACCCTATTCCTCTTAAAACATTTTAGAAACACACTTTAGCTGCCTTTAATGTTTGGATTTATGTAGGAAAATAACATTCAGCAGTTAAAAACAGGTTTAGAAGTTTTTTTGTTTGTTTTTGTTTTACTTGGACAGGATATGGACGGTATTCATTTAAACAAGGCATAAAAATGGTAATGAACATGAGAACCCCTTGGAACAGCTTCATTACCTCAAATGTAAGCCCACAATGAACTATAAATGATATCTTTTAATATAAAAAAAACTTGGTAAAAAATACTTATTTTAAACTGTACAGTCACCAAGTACACAGAATAATCACAACTTCAACAGTTCTTCATTTGGCGTCTCCAGCGGCCTCAACTTTCGCCTAGAAATGAAGAATGGACTTATTTCAGACATACAAAAAAGAAGAAGTTTATATGCAATGAATAACCTTGGGGAAAAAGTCAACTTTGTTATTTTCAAAAGAATAGAAAATAAGAAACCAACTATTTACGTATATTGAAGTGCATCTAACCCTGTAGGCCTACTGTATTGTTGCAGTGAAAATAATATATTTTCTAGAAACCAGTTATTTTGTGCAAATCAATTCAATTACATGCACTAACTTATGCCAGAAGGGCAAGAAGCAAATAAAGGCCAAGAAGCAAATAAATTACATAGAAGCCTAACACTATAATAACAGTGTAATATCAATTTCCACAGAACTGCTTGGTTAATATCATTCCACAATTCACACATAATTGAGTTGAGTGCCCATCAAATATATAATGCATGTATGTACAGGTGGGCTGAATGAATCACATCCCCTAAGAGGTTGAATCCCCATCAAGGGGCAGTGTTGTTTGTTTCTGGTAAGGGTAACTGATGGATTGCAGACAAAGTCACGTACAGCCCAAAGTGAAACCAAATCTAAACCCTAAGGGGCGGGGGGAAGAATCACATTGAATAGAGATAGCAAACAGATCTTTTCAGGAAACAAACCTCAGCCTTGGCATCACCGTTCTCAGCTGCCTTCTTTCCTTTGACTGGCTTCTGAAGAAGAAAAAACACGTTAGCCACTGGTGACTACTGAAAGAGTAAGTGTATTCTCTCCCCTCTCACTTCCTTCAAGATGTTATGCATCTTGTCAAATGCTCAGCAGTGCCAAATACTTGAGATTCTTTTTATGAGGCTTTCCCTCACGTGGCTGCTAAAAAAATGTAACAGGACAACTTCTGAATTGATGCCAAAGGTCACAAATCAATAACGCTTAGGCTAAGGGTTAACACAACTGCTAATAAACTCTAGATGCAAAAACAGCACATTGAAGAACTCCAACAAGTTTAACTTTATTAATAAAAGACAGATGAAACAAATACTTAACATACTTTGGGTGCTGCCGCTTTTTTGGGTTTGGCCGCCGGTTTTGGCACAGGTCTCTGCCAAAAAATAATACGGTAATAAGGGTACGGTACACATGAGTTTCCAATACAAAGAAATGTACAGATCCTAAAGTAGCCTATTTCAATGGTAATACTTACAGATGACAAACGCGCGGAACGTCTTGCAGGCTAAAGAAAGAAACACATTTTACATATCTAACCATGACTCAACTACTACTATAACGATCCCACTTTAACTACAACTTTTAAAGCATACGGAAGCCTTCATGAATAATGATTGCACAGATGTATCAACAAATTATCATTCATAAGCAAATGTCATGCTTTATAAAGGGTTTCAAATGAGTAATGCCACATTTGAAAAAGCACTAACCTTTATGTATAAAATTGTGTTTACAAATTATCTGTGAAGCATTTATGTAGACCAAATTTCTCAAGACTTTATGAACATCCTATACAGCATTTGTAAGCTGTAGGTCAGTTAAAAAAAATTAAACAAATACACTAGTTTAGAATTAACATTGTGAATACTTGTATGCATACCTCATCGCCCTTGGTAGCACTCTGAAAGCAGAAGAAAAAAGCAATAGAAAAATGTTTAGAAACCGTGGAAATGGAATTCCTAAAGCACATTTTAAATACGTTGAATAATAAATCCAGCTAATGTATCAGACAGTACTGCATATGCCTGGGTAGTAGAGCATAGGTCCTTTTCAAAAAGTAAGGTAACTGGAGCGGATGTTATGTCCATTGTTGCCCTCTCTTATTCTATGTAGGGCCATTTTGATCAAAATGAAGCATCACATCCCCAGAGAACATGCTGGGCTTTTGTATAATATATATTTTGCATAACGGATTACATACACCACAGTGTGCGACTTAGCCACACATTTTGATGACATACATTTCCACTGTTCTTGGCTACTTCTTACTTCGAAGGAATTCCCGCGCATATTCAAATTCAAATCTGTCCTGTCACAACAGTCGGGCGCGCTTGGCACTTCCTTTGTTTTGCGTCAATTCGCGCTCGACAGCCGTCAACAAGATGAAGTTCGCGCTCAATAAATTTACCTATCAACATTATTTCGACGAAGTTAAAGCGGCAAAAGATGCAGTGATGTGTTTTTTTTAATTATTATTATTTTTTATAACTTTGAGGTTCAACGATAAACCCAATAGAAAAGGTAATTGAAAAGCACATATGCTGTTTCTGCGTTCACAAAGATGCTAGCTAATGTTGGCTATGCAAAGATGGCAGCCTGACGTTGAAATTAGCAGGGCTGGGGAAAATGATAGGAAGTTAACGCTAACAACTCTAGATAATGTTTGTTGAAAAAATGCATTAGCAAGGAATTAGTATTTACTGGTAAAGTAGCGGATTCATAAGATTGCATTTAAGCGTTGAGTCGGGTGCAAATGATTGAAAAACGACCAAGCATCTTTTCCCACCAATTTTTGTGGCTCACCGATTCAAGCCTGCCTCAAACATGACTAGAAAACTAGACACCGAGAAGCTCGCAGGCAGCACATTGAACTACATAAATTAATAGTTAAATCGTTATATGTATGAAATACAGCAGTTGAGCCCCGCGACCTTCTTCACAACTTCCAAGAAACACCTAGCGTGTGATGCGCAAATCATACTTAGCTTGAGTGGATGAACTCGTCATAGGTATGCTCAATGTAGGACGAATAACCTTAATAAATATGGTTAATATCTTTACACTTTATTTCTTATGTAATTGTCTTTTTTTTATACGGTTTATTTGATATATTGATGACTGCGTTGAGAGGATGACCCATTTTGCCGCCATTTCTAAACGACGACATACAGTACTGATGGAGACCAAATGCAATTTTAAAACGGAAAGATGCAAGCAAAAAAAATACAAATATATTTGTTAGCTGGAATATTAAGCATTCCTTACCTTTCTTTTAGGCATATTGATGATTGTTCGAGAATTGCAACACAATTCCAAATATTTTTTTAAAAATTGAAGTTGTAGGTTATCTCACTAAGCTCTTCTAGCCACGTTAGCAATGCAACAATGGTGAATGTAAAATAATGACCGAATGTAAAATATAAGATAGAAACCGGTTTGAACCAGTTTTTATATTTTGAAGTCAGACATTGGATGAAAACAAATCACGTGTTTGTGGGCGTCTCCATGTTCTTAAAGAGAGAGTGCATGAAAAATACCACCGCTGTAACAAGGTGGCGTGGTTTCTGCGGGATCTACAGACTGCAGCAAAGACAGTACAGTATGAAGATATGGAGAAACTGCTTCTCCAATAAAAATTCGCGATCACGCTTGTAGGCGACCGCGGGTAGCTAAACTCAGGCGCCGAAACACGTAATCGGGTCTAAGGTTCGTCTCGCGTAGAACTGCGCATTTGCAGGCCATCAAATCAAAGGTACCCCTTCAATTCAGTTGTTTTTGACGGAAATGAAAACGTGTCAGTTGGTAAATTTCACGAAGTTAGAGTAATAATATTTTCAACTACTTAATACATTGAGTTGTATCTACATTTCGAGAAAATTCACAACCAAGGAAGAATGTTTCACTTCTGTCATTGACAAACCCCGGCCTTGTCTGCTTGATCTGCTTCGCAAACGTTCCCGGCAGTCTCGCGATGTTGAGCCTCTGGGTTTAGAAACTTTATGCCTGCAGTGTACATCACCCCGTCAATGATCCAAGATACAATATAAAAAGTTACCTATGTTACAAATCATCCATTTGGATGTACAATTTGTTATGAATATAAGTAGCATAATGTACATTAAACTAAATGAACATAATCACGTTTATTCTGCAAGATAAAGAAACCTGGTAAAAAAATATCGTTTGCATGTTCTACATGTCAAATATGGGCATCCATGACCATAAAAGTTATTACACAATGACATTCATTGACAAATTTACTTGACCAGTCCAGCACACATACACTATATTGTAATGAAACAACAGGGAGCAGGTCTCGAACCCTAGACCTTCTAGCCCGAGGTCCGGCGCGCTATGACTGCCGCAAAAGCATGCTCATTCGGCAGGGTCGATTTCCGCGCCTTTAAGCCCAGGGTCGTTACAATATATACAAAAGTATGTGGACGCTCCTTCAAAATTGGATTTGGCTATTTCAGCCACAACCATTGCTAACAGGTGTATAAAAATGGAGCACACAGCCACGCGATCACCATAGATCACCACTGGTAGTAGAATGGCCTTACTGAAGAGCTCAGTTACATGCAACGTTGTACAAGTCAGTTCGTCAACTTTCTACCCTGTTAGAGCTGCCCTGATCTGCTGTTCTTGTGAAGTGGAAACGTCTAGGAGCAACAACGGCTCACAAATCACACTTCACCATCTGGCAGTCGGACGAACGAATCTGGGTTTGGCAGATGCCAGGAGTAAGCTACCAGCCCCAAAAGATCGTGCCAACTGTAAAGTTTGGAGAAATAGTTTTTCATGGTTCGGGCTAGGCCCCTTAGTTCCAGTGAAGTGAAATGAAGTCTTAACACTACAGCATGACATTCTAAACGAGTCTGTGCTTACAACTTTGTAGCAACAGTTTGGGGGAAGCCTCTTTACTGTTTCAGCATGACAATGCCCCCGTGCACAAAGAGGAGGTCCATACAGAAATGGTTTGTCGAGATCAGGGTGGAATAACTTGACTGGACAAAGCCCTGACCTTAACCCCATTGAACGCTGACTGCAAGCCAGGCCTAATCGCCCAACATCAGTACCCGAGCTCACTAATGCTCTTGTGGCTGAATGGAAGCAAATCGCCGCAGCAATGTTCCAAAATCTAGTGGAAAGCCTTCCCAGAGGATTGGAAGCTGTTATAGCAGCAAAGTTGGGGACCAACTCCATATTAATGCCCATGAGTTTGGAATGAGATGTTCAACGATCAGGTGTCCACATACTTTTGGTCGTGTAGTGTAGCTGGTGCTGTGGTAAATGGTGGTCTCCGATGTGTATCTTCTCTGGGAGCGAGTACTCCAATTCCATTGTGAATATCAATCCAAAGAGAATATCTAAGGAATGCATTTGACGCACAGATTTTACAGAACAACTTATAGAATCATTAGCTCTTTACCAGACTTATCTTTTTATTAGACTTTGATCAGACTTAGAATACACACATAAATATCCCACATACAGCCCCATAGGGGTAAAATCACTCATACAAAATAAGAAGTTTCAAACCATTCAGCCCTTTAGGGAAGAGATGGAGAGATGGGATTGCTCCCCCAATTCAAGATGGGGAGCATTGTGTTCCCCTCATCCCCTCTTTATGCCAGAGCAGCTTGGCTGGTTAAGTCAGTAAGGAAGGAGTCTCTCTTGTGCTGGAGTGCACCAAGGAAGTCCTGAACCCGTTCCTCTCGGCTGGCAGTGTAGTTGAGCAGTGCTTCCTGTCTCCTCTGGGCATCCAGGGGCTTTCCATTGCCGTGGTGCTGTAGGAGGTCTGCTACACAGGCCCGGTCTGCCTCATGCTGCTGTAGGGCCTGTCCCTCTCTGTGTTGATCTCTGGCTTTCTACAACATACATAGGGATCAGTCATTCAAGCAGATCACAGTGTTCCACACAACACAGTAGTTTCCTACAGGTTTCCAGATGATCCTGCTAATGAATTCTCGCTCAATGCTGGAAATACAACTTGAAATAATGTGCCAAACATTTGTGGCAAAAGTGCACACACGTTTAAAGGTTGGGTAAATATCGTACGGTGGAATGTATGTGGGGGATGAATGAAGGAAAGAGAGAGAGTTCATACCTGAAGAGGTCTGTGATTGAGCTGATACTGCAGAATGGCATCACACAGATTCCAGAAGGAGTACTCTGGCCACAGGACTGACTGGAACACTAAGCAGGAGTGGGATGTCTACAGGATAGCGCAGACAAAAAAAATATTACATTTCTGCCTGCAACATTCTATAAACATGGCACCCCACTGAATAAACCCCATGGGTAACACCAGGCATCCTACATTTACAAAGAACAAGTCACGAGGTAGTGGGAGAGGCAGCTAAACCATAGGCTCAATTGTCTGTCACTGAAGTCACTGAACAGGAAGTAGGTCTTGTCCTTACCAAAGAGGATGCTAGGCAAGAGGCTATTCTCATTAGCATTCAACATCACACTGGAAACAGCTAGTAAGGAGTGTCCTTTGTCCTTACCTGCCACAGCAGGAAGTCACTGAGTCGCACCTCTCCAGACGTGCGAATGAGCAGATCAGGATTGGGGGAGTTACTGCTGTACAGACAATGACCCAGCAGGGCCTCCGACACATCACTGGACACAACAACCAAGACAAGACAATATTTATTTTATTTCACCTTCATTTAACCAGGTAGGCCAGTTGAGAACAAGTTCTCTTTTACAGCTGCGACCTGGCCAAGATAAAGCAAAGCAGTGCGACAAAAAACAACACAGAGTTACACGTGGGATAAACAAAAGTACAGTCAATAACACAATAGAAAAATCTATATACAGTGTGTGCAAATGGAGTAAGGAGGTAAGGCAATAAATAGGCCATAGTAGCGAAGTAATTACAATTTAGAAAATTAACACTGGAGTGATAGATGTGCAGATGATGATGTGCAAGTAGAAATACTGGTGTGCAAAAGGGCAAAAAAAGTAAAAAAAAACAATATGGGGATGAGATAGGTAGTTGTATGGGCTATTTACAGATGGGCTGTGTACAGCTGCAGCGATCGGTAAGCTGCTCAGATAGCTGATGCTTAAAGTTAGTGAGAGAGATATAAGTCTCCAACTTCAGCGATTTTTGCAATTCGTTCCAGTCATTGGCAGCAGAGAACTGTAAGGAAAGGTGGCGTTGGCTTTGGGGGTGACCAGTGAGATATACCTGTTGGAGCGAGTGCTACAGGTGGGTGTTGCTATGGTGACCAGTGAGCTGAGATAAGGCGGAGCTTTACCTAGCAAAGACTTATAGATGACCTGGAGCCAGTGGGTTTGTGGTGACGAATATGTAGCGAGGGCCAGCCAACGAGAGCATACAGGTCGCAGTTGTGGGTGGTATATGAAGCTTTGGTGACAAAACGGATGGCATGGTGATCGACTGCATCCAGTTTGCTGAGTAGAGTGTTGGAGGCTATTTTGTAAATGACATCGCCGAAGTCAAGGATCGGTAGGATAGTCAGTTTTACAAGGGTATGTTTGGCAGCGTGAGTGAAGGAGGCTTTGTTGTGAAATAGGAAGCCGATTCTAGATTTAATTTTGGATTGGAGATGCTTAATGTGAGTCTGGAAGGAGAGTTTACAGTCTAACCAGACACCTAGGTATTTATAGTTGTATTTACGTATTCTAAGTCAGAGCCGTCCAGAGTAGTGATGCTAGACGGGCGTGCAGGTGCGGGCAGTGATCAGTTGAAGAGCATGCATTTAGTTTTACTAGCATTTAAGAGCAGTTGGAGGCCACGGAAGGAGTGTTGTATAGCATTGAAGCTCATTTGGAGGTTTGTTAACACAGTGTCCAAAGAAGGGCCAGATGTATACAGAATGGTGTCGTCTGCGTAGAGGTGGATCAAGGATTCACCCGCAGCAAGAGCGACATCGTTGATATATACAGAGAAAAGAGTCGGCCCGAGAATTGAACGCTGTGGTACCCCCATAGAGACTGGCAGAGGTCCAGACAACCGGCCCTCCGATTTGACACACTGAACTCTATCTGAGAAGTAGTTGGTGATCCAGGCGATGCATTAATTTGAGAAACAATAGAAACGCGCAGAAAACAACTCTAGATCTCTGATAATGCAAATTGAACAATTATATTTGAGAGGGCCATGAATGCACTCTTATGTAATATTAATCTTCTGAATCTCTGTTGAAGTAGTTTACCTGGATTTGATAAGTCCTTGCTCCACGCCCCAAGCCATCTCTCTGACAGCATTAGCGATTTCATGTCTTGAGGTGTAGGCAAAGCACACGTTCAGAAAGCATCTGTTGGCAAAAGAGGGTGGGCTGTTATTAAATTAGTTATTACAGCTATAACAAGCCACTCGAGAAGACATCTTAGATGACTGAACAGAAGCCCATGTGTTGTTTTATGCATAGAGAAATTGCATTGCATTATAAACAACTGCAGTCCAGCATCTGCAATAAACCTTGGTGCATGTCAAAACTGCAATGTTTTTCAGGTGGCTGCACACAAGCTCACAGCTTGTGGAGGAGCAGCAGGATGATGAGGTGGCGATGCCTACTTGTTATGAGTCCTGGTGGCCACCACAGCCCGGGCTATGTGCTGCTGCAGGTCCAGAGGCAGTAGAGTCAGGTCTCCCAACACCCGAATGCATACCCCATGCTTCTCCAGATTCTCTCTGGATTGGAAGAGAGCAGACATGACCAAGTCAGGGTAGCTTTTTTTAAAATAAATTCTGATAAATAAAACTGTTGCTGGTCAAAATGAATAGTAGAAAAAAAATCCTATTGTAAAATAATTTATGGAAATACCAGTCGGTCTATAGGTTAATTTGCATAATTTAGTGGAAATAAATTGGTGTGTATTTTCGTTAGTTGTTGGATTTATAAAATACATGACGACTATCACATGCACACAGCATAAAGATGCTATTTTGAGAGGGATGTCTCCTGCAGCTACTCAGCTGGTTGGTGTATTTATAAGCCCATTCATTGCACAACAATTCTAAATTCATTCCCATGTCAAATATATATATATACATTTCTCAATTTATAATTGAAGCGCGTCTCCCATTCAGCGTTTAAGTGCAGGCAAAGGGATATCAGCGCTTCAACATGTAAGCGGGAGGCAGTACGCATTTTGAAAACATACTTCAATTGTTTGAACCGCGCACAATTGGCCCTGCATCGTCCGCGTTTGGCCGTCATTGTAAATAAGAATACTTATCTGACTTGCCTAGTTAAATCAAGGTAACAAAATAATTATAAATAAAAGATTGCTGCAATGTAGCCTATAGGCAAAATCCGACCATTGAAACGTGGACGCAATTATTTTACAAATACTTAATTGACAGCGCGCGATTTTCAAGTTTGGGGAAGCTTACAATTTATGCAAACATTTCTACCAATTCTAATTTTCATATGCGCATTTTCGTGAAACAGTTTCATTTCAATAATAACGTTTTCGTTTATCAAAATCAGTCACGTGGTTAAATCATACAAATCTGAGTTAAAATTCTACTAATACGAGAGCACCATCCTCTGCCATATGGACACATTGATGATCCATTGGCGGCTAAAGAAATGAGCGCATTGAACTCATCGCCTATAATTTACAAAATAAAACATACAATATGATACATTCATGTTCTTTCAAATCAAATTAATCTCTCAACTCAGCCTCCCTTTCTATCTTCTTGACTTGAGCCATTGTAAAGTGCAACATTTGTATCAAATCAATCAACCTTGTCTGGCCTGAAGATTTCGCTAGTGAACTTGCAACATCTTAGCCAATTCCAGGCGCTAGTGAGCTCGGCCCAGACAGCTGTTTTTGCCTAAGAGAAAAGTGTTCAGGTATTTTATGAAGTTTCCACTGGATATATGGGTGGATATATGGGGCTCATCAGATGATTATATTTTACTCTTTCACCACGACGCTTGGTGATTATCGAGGGGGAGATTGTAGGAAAGATTGATCAAATAGCCTACTGTGAGGAACTATATTTTTAATAGTAATCATTATCATTCGCAATGGATGTTTAAAAAACGACTTCGTTGACTTTCCTGTATTTCCGTACTTGTATGCGTTCATTAACAGGACAAAGAAACCAGACACATGCTCATCGCTCACATGGAGCAAACAAAAGAACATGACTTTATTTTTTTTACTCCGAAATTATGTTCATGAAATGAACCAAAGCATGTTTCTCACAAGTGTGTAGCAGGTTGTCAACTCAGCAAATCGCGTTTCCACTTCGAGAATGAGAACGGTAAATGACTAATTAATACATGCAGTAACAGAAAGATATGTAACCACATGACAATGATCAACGGTATATTTACTACTGGTAACATACACAGCTTATACAAAACATTGTGGACACCTGCTCTTTCCATGACAGACTGACCAGGTGAATCCAGATTAAAGTTATGATCCCTTATTGATGTCACTTGTTAAATCCGCTTCAATCAGTGTAGATGAAGGGGATGAGACAGGTTAAAGAATGATTTTTTTTTGCAACTCAATATTAGGAAGGTGATTCTAATGTTTGGTGTTCTCGGTGTACACATATGTAATGGGCAATTGATCAAAATAAACAATCAAAGGGCAAACAATTCACACAATAAATGCTTACGAATTTACGTGAGACAGCGCAGCCATTCTAGTAAGAGACTCCTTTATCTTCGACAAATACCCCACCCATTCTTCTTGTCTCAACATTTTAAATTATACATAAGACACTTTATCTTGACACATATTTTAAATGCTATTCACTGACAACCGCAACTCAATAATCAGCTAAGCCTAATCCAACACACGCTGCCCAAATTGCAAATAGGCATAGGCCTACTAGCCTGTGATTTGAAACAATCCACAGCAATTTTTTAAAGAAGATAATGATCTTCAATTTCTCTGTGGCTAAGTCATGCTTTCTGGTGAAGTATTTTGAATGATTTTATGAATTTCTGTATAGACAGGAGTAGTTATAACATTTTGGCACACTTTGGAACCACTCAATAGCTGCGCTGTTTAGAATGGTGTTTTCCTGCAAATTCCATTTTGGCAAATGTTTCAAAATGACGTTTTATTGGCTGCTTCATTACAGGAGTTGCATGTCCTGTTAAGATGAATGATCATAATCTAAATGTGATTTCTGTTATTCTGAGCACCATGGGTGGATTCCCTAATGGTTTACGCACCCAATGCATATGGATCCGGTAAATTTCTCAAATGGCCGGTAAATTTACATTTTCCGTTGTCTGGCCCAAGTGAAACCCTGGGCCAAGTGAATTACTGAAACATCCTCCTTGTCGAGTTTTTAATTAAAGTGTCTGTAAAACATCTGCCTGGAGCCCTTTTAGATTTTCTGTGGAAAGATAACCCATCATTTAGCAGGTAGCTATGCTGCTTTCTCTCCCACTCGCTGGGACTCCCACACCTATGCATCTTTAATGGAAGCACTCTGGCTCCTCTGTTCTGACACTCACTGTTCTTCTAGCAGTCTGATGAACTTCTGCTTGGCCAGCTCCATCAGGCCGTCCACCTCGTCTTTAGACCGCTTGAAGTTCTCGATGCTGAAGGCGTACACGGTGACCTCATGGATGCTCAGGTTCAGGCACCAGCGTAGTGTCTAAAAAGGAAGGAGCCACCAAGGTTGATCATCAGTAAAGCCAACATTAGAGTAGTATGTATTTCTAATGTATTTGGTGACAGCCCTATACAAATACATGTTATGATGGTAATGGTGAAGTGCAGTTACCTACTTTTCTAAGACAATGTGAAAGCTCATGCAAAAGGGAAAGTATGAATGAGAACAACTATGATAGAAAGAACAATGACGACATCATGACATGACACCGATGTCCCCTGGGAACCTCACCTCTGCCAGTTTGTCAAAACCCTGTGTGTGTCCCTCTTGGCGCTCCACCTGACGCTTGCGGGCGTAGCGCCGGTTGCCATCCATGATAAAGGCCACATGTTTGGGCATCGGGCCAGCCTGGGAGAGAGCAAGGAGGGGTGGATGGATTCCATACAGATAGAACCATATTACATATCATAAAAATGTGGTTGTGATTCATTAATTCAAATATCCTCAGAAGGGATGCATTTGCAAATAGATAACCATACCTTCAGTATGTTGGCT
Source organism: Salvelinus fontinalis (assembly GCF_029448725.1). Taxonomy (NCBI): domain Eukaryota; kingdom Metazoa; phylum Chordata; class Actinopteri; order Salmoniformes; family Salmonidae; genus Salvelinus; species Salvelinus fontinalis. Next base: position 26,363,881 of record NC_074702.1, on the reverse strand, counting down.
GAGAGCTTCTCAATGAAGTTCAATTCACCTTCCCTTATCCACGACATATTGAAAAACTCTGACACCCCTGTGGAGATACATCATAGATGCATGCATTACATCTTATTACATACATTAGAGATACATATAAACAGATACCTATAAACAAGCAATTTATGAACACGGTTAGCCGTTAGGCTTGTTTGACAAATTCAGCAGTCCCTGGGCTGCATTAGACACAGTAGTGAGGGGTATGTAGCATAGTTACATATAGAGCACAGGCCTAGTTCAGTGGGGTGCTTCAACAAACGTAACAGCAGTGCATTCATTGACAGTTAGTAGGATAAGGTCTTCAGAGGCCACTACTTTCTAGTCTTGAGCTGTGCTACAGGGGCCTTTTACCACATACCAGACGTACAGGGAGGTCTGAAATTATTGACACCCTTGATAAAGATGAGCAGAACTGACTGTATAAAATAAATAATTCAAATATGAGCTATATTGTATGCTCCAAAACAATTATATAATTTTATACTAATACAATTGCTCAGAGAAAGAGATTTAGTTTAACAAGTAATATTTTTTTTCTCAAAAAAGGTAGGGGTCAAAATGATTGACACCCCAGTTTTGAATACCTTTCAATACCTCAACTTGCAAGGATAATGGCACGGAGCCCTTTTCGGAGAACACATTGGGAGGCATCTTAGACCATTCCTCCATAAATAATCCTTCCAGATCCTTGATATCCTTTGTCTGTGCATATGGACTGCCCTCTTCAATAGAGCCCCACAGTGGAGGTGTCATAATACCCATAAAACCTAGCGGTCAAACAGGGAAATGATTCTGAGAAAAACGATTGGAACCATTTCAATGTTTGACCGCTAGGGTTTTGGTTATTATGACTCATACTGTGATACTCTATTCAAACCACAGGTTTTCAAATGGGGTTTAAGTCCAGAGACTGAGATGGCCATTGCAAAATATAGATTCTCTGGTCAATTAACCATTTCTTTGTGGATTTTGAAGTGTGGTTGGGATTATTGTCTTGCTGGAAGATTCACTTGCAGCCAAGTTTTAACCTCCTGGCAGAGGCAACCAGGTTTTGGGCTAAAATGTCCTGGTACTTGGTAAAGTTCAAGATGCTGTTGACCTTAAGAGGGAAGCAAAATAGCCCCATAACATCAAAGATCCACCACCATATTTTACCGTAGTGTGTTATTTTCTGCTCATGCATTCTCATTTAGACACCAAATCCACCACTAGTGTGTGTGACCAAAGAGCACTGTTTTCATGTCACCCAACAAATGTAAAATCCTGGAGTTTGCTAAACAGCACTGGAATTTGGATTGGAACCGGTGCATTGGTCCGATGACATGAAAATAGAGCTATGTGGTCACGCACCCACCAGTGGTGGGTTTGGCGTAATGTTGTCACGGTACCAGAATTTTGAACTAGGTTTTTGCTCCAACCTTAATCTAGCGTACCTGAATCTAATATTTAGCTGGTTGATAAGCTGAATCAGGTTACTTACAACTGGTGTTGGACTGAAAACCTACAGGACAGTAGCTCTCCAGGAACAGGGTTGGAGAACCCTGCATTAATGGATCAATGATAGTCATACAATCAATTTGACTTTGTTTTTACCAATCTAACTACATAACGATAATCATTTATTTGAATTGTAAATCACTATTGATAAACTGGGTAAATCAAGATGTAGTCTAGGCCTATTCACAATACAGGTGAATGCATATTCAATAGGAGTGTGTGCATGCATTGAGTTATTGAGGGTTAAGGTTAGGTTAAAGGGTTAGGGTTTGCTAAAAGGGTTAAGGTTAGGCTTAGCTAACATGCAAAGTAGTTAAGTAATAAGTAGTTGCTAAAGTTGTCCATGATGCGATTCGAACACCCATCCACCTCAACCAACCACCTTACTTTTGTTTTTTTTCTATCTTATGTAACCATACCAAACATATCATACTATTTGAGTGTCTCGGATTTACATCTAGTGTATGAGACCAGTCTGAGCTACTGGTATCTTCTTGCATTGTAAAGTGTTGTAGCCTGTAATGAACATTGTTTTGCTAACAGTTGCAATATCTCTACATGCCATGTTGCATTATTCAAGTGTGTTAACTTTTGTGCACCATAAGTGTGGAGCTAACATGACGCAGCCAAGACTCCCAGTGAGTGCAGTGGTTCCTCAGGACAGGCTAGAGTTAGCAATGGCAATGAGTAAGTGAAGCAGGGACGAGGCTGCTGTGCTGATAGACAGACATAGACTTGATCCTCTCTCAATCAGTAGATGACGTGACACAATTTATATAAGTACCGAAACTTTTTTCATGTTCTAGTTTTAAAAAAGTACTGACGTTTCGGTTTACCGTGCAACACTAGTTAGGCGTCAATGAGAATACATGCGCAGTAAATAACCCCATACCTACTTGTAAAATATGTTGGTAGACATCCACGTCATCGGCAGTTTTTGTTGGAGGTTAACTGCCTTGCTCAGGGGCAGAACGACAGATTTGAACCTTGTCAGCCCTGGGATTCAATCCAGCAACATTTCGGTTACTGGCCCAACGCTCTAACCACCAGGCTACCAAAACAAGGGTGTCAATAATTTTGACCCTTAGCTTTTGGGGAAAATCATGTATTACTTGTTAAACAACATTTCTTTCTCTGAGCAATTGTATTCGTATAATATAACTTACAAAACATGTTGAGCATACAATTGCTCAGTATTTAAATGATTTATTTTATAGTCATTTCTGCTGATCTTTATGGGTGTTAATGATTTCGGACTCCACTGTATCTGATTAGTTCTGATACATACGCCACTAGTCTACATGCATGCATAAACGGGACATATTAACCAAATCATATTCTGATAACTAGCTATATGATTATGCATCTCTGATTCATGTGGATCAGGTCTTGGATAGCTAGATAACGTTATCATAGCTACTGTAGCTAGCTAGCTAACACAAACCGGACAGGGAGCAATAACCAATGATGAACACTGTTTGAAATGTACAAAGCAATTGCACTTTCACCAAAATGGTCGATTTCATTCATATTGTTGAAAGAGATCATGAATTATCAATATTATTAGCCGTATTTTAACATATTTCACATACCTTCCAACTCACAGTTTAAGATGACGTCCCGTTCCTTATTCGATGGAGTGACGTAATCAAAAGACCGACCACTTCCGCCTGGAACTGTTTGTACAGATTTCTCTGCATGTGGATTGACAGGAACCTTGTTCAGGTAAATTGGTGTTCTGGGTTTCGAATATAATATTTAAACATTTACTGGATAGGTTTCAAATTGGACTCAGTGCTATCCGGGATCTTGTGACGTCCCGACTCCCCACTGAAGTGGGATTTAAAATAGTTATTAAGGTCAGGTAAGGGTTATGGTTAGGGGTTTCCCAAACTTGTTCCTGGGGACCCCAAGGGGGGCACGTTTTAGCGTTTGCCCGAGCACTACACAGTTGATTCAACTAATCATCCAGCTTTGATTATTTGAATTTCCAGTGTAGTGCTAGGGCAAATCCCAAAACGTGCACCCCTTTGGGTCCCCAGGACCAAGTTTGGGAAAAGCTGGTAGGGTAAGGACGTCCCAATAATTCCGGATAGCACTAACCATGTACAGCTCAGCTGTTACACCAAGATAACCCGTACAGCCGCCTCCAGTAGAGGGCGACTACAACAATTCGTATACAGAATGCATCATCCTTGGGACGTCAAAGAAGAGGTTACAGAAGGGGGGGCTGACCCTTTTTTGTTCCGCTGGAGAATCGTGCTTGAACGGTGAGCAGGAGCATAACAGACCGATAAGAAAGCACGGACAATCTTATCAGGCCAGGCAAAGAGCGTTCAACCCGGTGGAAAGAAGACCGACGCAAGGTATCACACAAAGAGCCGTTCAGCAGCGGTTCTTGGGTTATCAGACAGGCAGCTTTTGTCGTTACAACTGTGTGTCTGGGGGTACTGGAAGGGGTGGGGGTTTAGCGAGTACGGAGAAGACTATACGCCGAGAGGAGGGGGCTGGAAGTCTGAAACTCTTCCAGCCTGAAAGGGCCGGCGCTGTGGCCATAGAACCCTGGACTGTCTAGTGCCCGCGCGGTTAAGTGGATGGGATGGAGCCGGGACCGTCTGGCGCTGGTAGGTCTCTCTCTTTTCTCTGTCAAGGGTTGAATTGTTGCTTAACTTCAGCTATAGCAGCAGATGGTAACATGCAATTGCCCACATTTTTGAAAACGGGCGTCATATCTGGTGCAGCATTCTCTTATGCTAGCTGGCAGGCTGAAAACCCCGTCCATCACAACGATTGTGGGTCTTTTTCAACCATAGCTCATGCACTATACGAAATTACTTATCATAGCGAGAGACGGGTCTTTTGGTGCACTGACAATGTCCAGGGTCAGGGGCGGGGGCAGGGGGCCGTGGGAATCTCTGGCGTGGAGACACGAGGTACAGCCCGCCTTCACTAGTCAGCACCCCTCTCACTCACACACCCCAAATACGAGACTGTCTGTTTTGGCAGTCTGTTCTACATACATTTTTAGAATGATAGAAAAGTGCACTGATCGAAATGTTATGTATTCACACGCCACCAACATGAATCCACAATGAACTAACTCAAGTCTATGTGAACACCACAATTAGTTATGTATTTGAATACTGCAATGAGTGGCTATTGGACTTACGTTGTGATTTTTTTTTAAAATAAAAATATATTTTTTACATTTATTTAATTAACTAGGTAGGTCAGTTAAGAACCAATTATTATTTTCAATGACGGCATAGGAACAGCGGGTTAACTGCCTTGTTCAGGGGCAGAACAACAGATTTTTACCTTGTCAGCTCGGGGATTCGATCTTGCAACCTTTCGGTTACTAGTCCAACGATCTAACCACTAGCCTACCTGCCGCCCCATTATTATTATTATTATTATTTAGATTAGTACATGCTATAGAAATTAAACCACACCTCCATGGAACCTTCGGTGCCAACATTTTTACATCAAGGTCATTCCAATTTAATGTTCATATTGGGTAATGCTAGAGTTATTTACATTTTAGTAATTTAGCAGACCCTCTTATCCAGAGCGACTTACAGTTAATGTATTCATCTTAAAATAGCTAGGTGGGACATCCACATATCTTAGTCATAGTACGTACATTTTTCCTCAAAGTAGTTCTTAGCAAAGTCCATGCTAGTAGTGGTGGGGGGGGTCAAGTGTCAGTGTTAGTTCGCGAAAGGCTAGTTATGGCAAATCAAAAAGCACGTGGTGTTTCACTTTTGTTACTTAGTTAAAGTGGGCAGACAGCCATACAACTCTAAATATTATGATGGCCTGTGATATTATGATGCTGCGCTTTAGTCTGGTCTGAAGTCCAGTCTGTGCATAATCAATGGTCCCCAGGTATTAGTGTAAATCACAGTTATGTTTGCAAAAATTTACTGTCATTCAAATGGAGTAGGCCTATCGTTTGACAACTTGTTGACACTTAAGAAGTGTGGAGTTGTTTGTTTTTAGAGGGGGGGGGGACAGGACAAACACCTAATGACCACCCAGACCCGCCCATCTCCAGAAGTCTTCTTCTCTGAACAAAGCTACATATTCTTACACTAAAATGCATTATCAGAATTTTCATGGAATTTTTCCAACCTCAGTGAGGAAATATAAAAAAAACACAGGAAAATCAGGTGTTTGACTGCACTGCCCCATTTAACACTGACTCTGTCCTCAAGACTAGAGTTAAGCTACTAGAATGTTTTATACCTGTCCCTCAGGACAGCGTTTGAATACTTATCTGAACCTAAACCTATAAATAGATAACTCTTGGCTATATCACCATTCCAGACAACTATTAGACACGGGATCATCTCTGGTGATGTCAGCAGGAAATGGATGTGGGAATAGTGTGTGTAATTCCATGTTTCAATGATAAAGGAACCCGACCTAAACCAGACTCCAGGGAAAAACACACACACAGTTGACGTGGAATGGGCCCCAGTGCCAGGGAAAGACTGCTATTGTCTGGGGATGTGTGATCCCTGGCTCCACTTCTCACCATCTGCCTACACTGGGGTGGGGCGGGCTGCCGGTGACGTGTGTGTGTGTGTCTGCAATTGTCCGTGTGTGTCAGTGTGTTTAGTCTACTTTGTGTCAAGACTGTTGAGACTTATGCCGTAGGCGTAACAAACGCACCTTCAGTAGAATCTACCTAGTCTTAAGTTGTTTATCATGCCAGATTGCCAGTCTGTAGTTGGCTGCTTTTTCAAGGCCTAGTGAGCGTATACATCCTTGACTGACTGCTATGCTTGACTACAGGATTTTCAATGCTTGCCTTTCAAACCACAAGCTCTCCGCTCAGCTATAGGCCTCGCATGTGAGAGAGGTTAATGACTGGGGAGGAGGCCGCTCAGACCTAATGTGGAAACACTAACGCTGCTTCAGGATGAAAAAGGCCAAGGTCCCACACACACACACACACACACACACACAACCACTCCACCCACCACCCCTCCAGGTTTCCTGATCTCCATGACAATGCCAGTGTTGCTGTGGAGTCGCCATGGTAAGGCTGGGAATGTTGGGGGGGACCCCTGTGTTTGTGTGTGTGGTAGTGGGGGCTCTCCCTCGCCCCCCTGTCTGTGTGATGGAGGAGGAGGGCAGCTGGGGTCTTTGTTGTGATTGTGAGAGGGCTGTTCTCTGGGGAAGCAGAGGTTAATACTTGGGCTGGACGGGGCTGGGCTGGGCCCCCTCATGCAGGGAGGAAGGCAGGAGGCTCACATTTTACCAGGCCTACACCTGTTGAACTTCACATACTTGTGTTCCTCACTGCAATGCACTAGTTAGTGCACATGCAGTTTGTATTGTATTCACTCTCTGCTCAGTACCAAAGTTTCAAATTATGTTTGAAAAGAGGCTAGCAGTAGAATTCATGTCAAACGAAAACATCTCAAATGCAGACTTTTCGTCGTCTTTCCGTGACCGTTGGATTGTATACCTATGCTACTATCTCTAACTAAGGCAAATTTGTGATCGTTCCATCTCATGTAGGCTGAGGTCATTTTGATTATTTTCAATACAAAATCAAACTAGAAGCCCTTGTGAGGCTAGCCTACTCCTCTGCTAGCAGTTTCTCACCCTGCCTGCGTGTTTAAGGAAATGTCTATCTTTCTTTCAGTGTCTGTCTGGCTTGGTGTATCCAGCGTCGCCCTAATGTATTCTTTTTCTCTCTCACCCTTAATTCTCATTGAACCACCAACCACCCCTCTCCCCTTCTCTTTCGTTCACACCCTCCCTCCTCTCACCCTAATCGCTTTGTTCCCTCTCCCCCCTCTCCCGCTATTATCCCTCGTCAATATCCTCGTCTCGTGTCACCCTCTCACCCCCTCTCTCTCCCATGTACACCCATTCCTTCATTCTTTTTCCCCATATTTTGCTGCTCAAACTTTTCCTTCCTGTCCGTCTGTTGCTCTTTTCTTCCTCTCTATGTCTTCCTGTCTCTTCCTGACTCGTCATCCCACTCATGCCCCCTCTCTGCCCATCATCACATGCCCCCTCTCTGCCCATGCCCCCACTCTCTGTCCATCATTACATGCCCATGCCCCCCTCTCTCTGTCCATCATTACATGCCCATGCCCCCTATTCTCTGCCCATCATCACATGCCCATGCTCACTTTTCTTTCCTCATTACTCCATTTATTTCCTCATTTCCCATACCCACATCCCTACCGTTTCTGCCCTTGCCTAACCATCCGACACCTCTGCCCCTCCAGTGCCCATGGGGCCCTTCCCCCCACCCCTGCAGCAGGTGTTCCAGGCACCCCGCCGGCCGGGCATGGGCACGGTGGGCAAGCCCATCAAGCTGCTGGCCAACTACTTTGAGGTGGAGATCCCCAAGATGGACGTGTTCCACTACGAGGTGGACATCAAGCCTGACAAGTGCCCCCGACGGGTCAACAGGTAGAGTAACGTGACACCCTACATAGTCTCGTGTACCACACCTCGTCCCCTGGGGGAAATAGCCTGGGGATTGAGGTTACCCAACTCAACACCTGTCTCCCAGGTGTCCCCAACTATAAGTGAAGCAGTGGTCCACTTGATCGCTAACATTTCCCCAATGTTTTTAAGAACCACAGAATATGGACTGTAGAACTGAGCCATAGCCAGAACTCGGAGGACCACACTCTATGTAGAAGTCTGTAGAGGTCAAACAACTTCTCAAGATGATTCAGAGAGAGACTCACAGTTCATTAGTACACCATGACTATGACTCTCTAGTCCAGTATCCATCGTTATCTAACCAGGATATGATTAATGGTCTTCGAGAGATCCCCATTGTAGGGTGGTCTTCATTGGCCAATCCATTCCATTCATTTCAATGGTTGGCCAATTGAGCCTCCTGCGTTTCTTTCCTTTGATTTGACTGAGGATTTCAGCCTTTGTACAACCTCATAGAGTGTAACTCAACTGTTTTATATCGAACCACAACAAAAAAGCATCTCACTCTCTCTTTCACTCTCTTTTACTTGATTAACAGAAAAGCTGAGTCAAATCCGAAGTTTTACTTTGCCTGATGAAAATGTTCCATACGAAGTACACACACCGAACACATCTTAGAGCTTCCTGCTTCGTTCTTACTTACTTTTTTTTTCTCAAACAAAGGGTCCATGCAGGCATGCGAAAGGTCAACCCCACATGACCTCTCCTTTTCAAACCCGTCCACTCTACCCCCACACTTAGACGAAAGCCAAGGCACCATGTATTCAGGGGTGCTGTGGCCCCACAGCTACCTCCCTTTGTCCTAGGGATTCCCCCACGACCATGAGACCATCACCTCTCACCAGCTGTATCCTGCTTGATCCATATCCAATCGGGTCTTCCCTGCTCCCCCAAAAAACACCCATCCTAAATCCAGATTTCTGATAGGATGTTGGGTTTAATTTGGACCACTACATTTGTTGACAGATGGTAGTCTTTTGTGGTTTTGTCACCTCTGATGGCCATGATGGTGAACATGGTGTGTTTGACTCTGTGTCGCCCCCTGCAGGGAAGTGGTGGAATACATGGTGCAGCACTTCAAGCCCCAGCTCTTTGGCGACAGGAAGCCGGTGTACGACGGCAAGAAGAATATATATACAGTGCTAGCGCTTCCTATCGGAAGTGAGAAGGTAGGCATAAAGGAGAGATAAGTGTGTACTATACATTTTGAGCAAGTCCGCTTCTACTCCCGTCTGTCCATTCCATTTCTTTATCCTGTAACCCCCCCTCCCATCTCCCCTCCGCCTACACTCTCCTCCATCGCTCCATTTTCTGCTCTTGCTCATCCCCCCTCTTTCTCCCTGAAGGTGGACTTTGAGGTGACTATCCCCGGGGAGGGGAAGGATCGTATCTTCAAGGTGTCTATCCGCTTCCTGGCCACGGTGTCATGGCGTCTGCTCCAGGAGACACTGGTCAGCGGGCGCCTGCAGGTCCCCCTGGACTCTGTCCAAGCCCTGGATGTGGCCATGCGCCACCTAGCCTCCATGAGGTACGATACACTGTGTACACTAAGCACATCCACCAGTGTACACACACACACACACACACACACACACACACACACACACACACACACACACACACACACACACACACACACACACACACACACACAAATGCACACACTATGAAAGCAAGGGCAGAGAAGTGTGTAGCTAATTGCAAAGCTAGGATCTATGATGCACAAACAGTCAGAACACACAGCACACTCGCCACAGGACACACCTCTGTGTGCATGTTGTCTTCAAACTGATTGAAAGGCATATGTTTGCCTTGAGGTGTGAATATTTTGTTATTTTGGATTTAAAAAAATCTCTAATAATAGCAAGACATTCCTATCAAACTTGTTGAACAGCGATTTAGTTTTAGATTCTGTTATATTTACATATCTAGAGGAGATGACAGGAACAACAGATGCCTGATCGCTGAGAACTGTGTAAAGGTGTCACATGAACTAAATCTAATAATCAGACATTGACTTGGAGGCTTGACTAGATCAGACACAAGCTGTTGATTCATTCTGAGCTTATGTCTGCGAAGCCTTATAGGTGACACAGAATTACTGGACATTGAGTCATGCTCTGGTGCTGAGACTCAAATGAGTCATTCTCCATAATGTCATTTTTGTCATCTAGGTACACTCCGGTGGGACGATCATTCTTCTCCCCACCTGAAGGATACTACCATCCTCTGGGAGGGGGGAGAGAGGTGTGGTTTGGTTTCCATCAGTCTGTACGCCCCGCCATGTGGAAAATGATGCTCAATATTGATGGTGAGTCGGCTGAGTCCCACCAGGCAAGATATACTCGAGGGTATGAAGTCATAGACTTTGTTGCATAAAAAGTTGCATCTACATGATGGAATGGAAATCTGATCACGAGGTTATATGTTATGTTTGCTCTAAAGTTACATTCACAGTGGTCTATGATTTAACATCCGTTTTGTGTGGTGTAAAAATTCACTGCAGATCAATGCTTAGAAACAAATTCATTCTATAGTATTGGGTTGTGTTCATTAGGTACCAAATAGAAGAAAACGGACCGAAACAGGCAGGAACTAAGTGGATTTGTCCTATAAGAAACTCTCATTTTCCTTTTCCGCTGAAACATTTTCAGATATGTTTTCCCTTGCATGCCCTAGCGAACACAACCCAATGCTTAGGAATAACATAATCCTATACCACTGGGCTTCTGTCTCCGCTGCACTTCACTTCCATTCAGACTGGATGCATTACTTACTGCTCTCTCTCTCCCTCTAGTGTCGGCCACGGCCTTCTACAAAGCCCAGCCGGTGATCGAGTTCATGTGTGAAGTTCTGGACATCCGCAACATAGACGAGCAGCCCAAGACCCTGACCGACTCACAGAGGGTCCGCTTCACCAAGGAGATCAAAGGTGGGCCGTTGAACAGTGAGTGAGTACCTTCCACACGCCATGCCGCCTGCCTCTCACCAATACCCCCTCAGACGATCCCCTCACGTCACTCCCCACTCCACCACTCAGCTCACCACTCCTTCCTTCCCCACTCACTCCTTCTCCCACCACTCATTCCTTCCCCACTCACTCCTTCTCCATCACTCCTTCCTTCTCCACTCACTCCTTCTCCACTCACTCCTTCTCCACTCACTCCTTCTCCCACCACTCACTCCTTCTCCCACCACTCACTCCTTCTCCCACCACTCACTCCTTCTCCCACCACTCACTCCTTCTCCCACCACTCTTTCCTTCCCCACTCATTCCTTCTCCACTCACTCCTTCTCCCACCACTCATTCCTTCCCCACTCACTCCTTCTCCCACCACTCATTCCTTCTCCATCACTCATTCCTTCCCCACTCACTCCTTCTCCCACCACTCACTCCTTCTCCCACCACTCACTCCTTCTCCATCACTCCTTCCTTCCCCACTCACTCCTTCTCCCACCACTCACTCCTTCTCCACTCACTCCTTCTCCCACCACTCACTCCTTCTCCCACCACTCACTCCTTCTCCCACCACTCACTCCTTCTCCCACCACTCACTCCTTCTCCCACCACTCACTCCTTCTCCCACCACTCACTCCTTCTCCCACCACTCACTCCTTCTCCCACCACTCACTCCTTCTCCCACCACTCACTCCTTCTCCCACCACTCACTCCTTCTCCCACCACTCACTCCTTCTCCCACCACTCACTCCTTCTCCCACCACTCACTCCTTCTCCCACCACTCACTCCTTCTCCCACCACTCACTCCTTCTCCCACCACTCACTCCTTCTCCCACCACTCACTCCTTCTCCCACCACTCACTCCTTCTCCCACCACTCACTCCTTCTCCCACCACTCACTCCTTCTCCCACCACTCCTTCCTTCCCCACTCATTCCTTCTCCCACCACTCACTCCTTCTCCCACCACTCACTCCTTCTCCCACCACTCATTCCTTCCCCACTCACTCCTTCTCCCACCACTCACTCCTTCTCCCACCACTCACTCCTTCCCCACTCACTCCTTCTCCCACCACTCACTCCTTCTCCATCACTCCTTCCTTCCCCACTCACTCCTTCTCCATCACTCATTCCTTCCCCACTCACTCCTTCTCCCACCACTCACTCCTTCTCCCATCACTCCACTCATACACCACTCACTTCACTCATTCTCTTATCTTATCTTCTGACTCACTCACTCACTCCTCCATTTCCTTTTCTCCGCCTTCTCTTTGACGTTCATCCTAATGCATCCTTCTCTCCACCACGCCCCCTGTTATTTTCTACCCCAGGAGTCTCCCCAGAATGTTTTCAATTTCTATAAAACAGCGTGATTGAAAGCACTATTATACGTTTTGTATGAGTTTTCCTAAAGAAATACATTTGAAAGGCCACATGATGGCGCTAAAGAGTAAAGCGTGAACGACTGAAAGACTGGTGCAGCAGCGCCTCTGTGCACACAGCCTATGGGGAGAACTCTGATGTCCTTCCCTTCTCCTCCACCCTCTGCCCATCTACGTCTGTCCCCGTGTCGTCACTACTGCTGGCTCTTATCTTTGTGTGTGTCTGTGCCCTGCTGTCGGTGGGCGTTACCAGGTCTGAAGGTGGAGGTGACCCACTGCGGTCAGATGAAGAGGAAGTACCGCGTCTGCAACGTCACGCGACGCCCCGCCAGCCACCAGACGTGAGTAGCGTCACACGGTTGACCCTACTGATGCTCCCCGGAGAAGGGATGTTTTGGGTAGATGATATGTCTGAGAGAATTCCAATAAAAGTCATGACCCATAAATCACCTGTGTCAGTTGGGATATTGGACTTTGGGATTCTGAGTACAGATATGGTCTGTGACAAGGATGGATGTTTTTTTTATTATCCACATTTTTTTCTAGCATTTAGCGAAGACACCAGTGGGTTTTCTCGAGGCGCTTGCATCAATGTGAGGCATGGGGTGACTATTCTCAGGTAGCTGTGTTAACACCTTTATCACACATTCCCTACCAGATTTCCCCTGCAGCTTGAGAGTGGACAGACAGTAGAATGTACGGTAGCTCAGTACTTCAAGCAGAAGTACAATCTGCAGCTCAAGTATCCCCACCTGCCCTGCCTCCAGGTGGGACAGGAGCAGAAGCACACCTACCTGCCCCTGGAGGTGAGAAACATTCAATCCAATCCAGTTGCTTTCTGTACTTGAGAAGGAAATTCCTGCTTATATAATATGCTCAATGGTTTTTGGTTTTGTGTCCCTGCAGGTGTGTAACATAGTAGCAGGGCAGCGCTGCATCAAGAAACTGACAGATAATCAGACGTCCACTATGATCAAAGCCACGGCTCGCTCTGCACCTGACAGACAGGAGGAGATCAGCCGGCTGGTGAGTCAGTGGTGTCGCCTGGTGGCTGGAGGCTGCAATGCGAAACTACCAGCTATGAGCATGAGAATTGGCATTAATGAATTTAACAGACCATCCAACACAGATGAACACATACTACTACTAGACTTGAGGGAAAAGACTGTACATAGTAAATTACTTCCTATTATTTTCTCCACAGATTAGATGTGAATTAACAGCACAGCATTGTGCAGTGTGAATGTGACACGAGAGAATGAATAACACATATCCTATCTGTTGTCCCCGTCTGTCCACAGATGAAAAATGCCAACTTTAACCTGGACCCGTACATCCAGGAGTTTGGGATCAAGGTGAAGGATGAGATGGCAGAGGTGACGGGAAGGGTGCTGCCTGCCCCTATCCTACAGTATGGAGGACGGGTAAGAGACATCACGCTTCTAGTACAGCCACATTAAGCATCCTTTCAATTCTGTGTACTTAGTGCAACAAAAAAATATGCTGTGTACTTGGTCCAGCAGGCTAAATGGAGGAGTAATTAATTTGCTACTCGCATTGGACTCAGTTTTTTTTTTTAGCACAATTTACTGTCCAGATATATACACACTACCGTTCAAAAGTTTGGGGTCACTTAGAAATGTCGTTGTTTTTTAAAGAAAAGCAAAAAAAAAATTGTCCATTTTTAAAATAACATCAAATTGATCAGAAATACGGTGTAAACATTGTTAATGTTGTCAATGACGGAATATTCATATTCAACGGAATATCTACATAGGCGTACAGAGACCCATTATCAGCAACCATCACTCCTGTGTTCCAATGGCATGTTGTGTTAGCTAATCCAAGTTTATAATTTTAAAAGGCTAATTGATCATTAGAAAACCCTTTTGCAATTATGTTAGCACAGCTGAAAACTGTTGTTCTAATTAAAGAATCAATAAAACTGGCCTTCTTTAGACTAATTGAGTATCTGGAGCATCACTATTTGTGGGTTTAATTACAGGCTCAAAATGGCCATAAACAAAGACTTTCTTATGAAACTCGTCAGTCTATTCTTGTTCTGAGAAATGAAGGCTATTCCATGCGAGAAATTGCCAAGAAACTGAAGATTTCGTACAACACGGTGTACTACTACCCTTCAGAGAACAGCGCAAACTGGCTCTAACCAGAATAGAAAGAGGAGTGGGAGGCCCCGGTGCACAACGTGCCATTGGAACACAGGAGTGATGGTTGCTGATAATGCGCCTCTGTACGCCTATGTAGATATTCCATTAAAAATCAGCCATTTCCAGCTACAATAGTCAGTGACAACATTAACAATGTCTACACTGTATTTCTGATCAATTTGATGTTATTTTAATGGACCGAAAATGTGCTTTTCTTTCAAAAACAAGGACATTTTCTAAGTGACCCCAAACTTTTGAACAGTAGTGTATATGACAGTAACAGCAGGAGTAGCCCACACAGCTACTCACCAGTAGGCTATAGAGTGGTGAGGAGGACTTCACCATTCATTTTCTGGATTCATGTTCACTCAAACATCGTTTTTTAAGATTTGTTTTACGATTGACAGTTACTGCTGATTTCGGGATTGTATATCGATTCGTTTTCCTTAAATATGTCATCTGACGTATTCGTTTTAGTCTCTGAATTGTTTAATCAAACTTTTCGCTGCCATTTCCTGATATCAGGGTATAAATTAATTCATCTCCTGAATTAATGTCGTGTGCATGTGCGCCCAGCTATATCCTGTTAGTTTTCGCCCTCATTGCCAAACTTCATAAATACTGTGCCCTCAACTTAAGAAATTCGCTGGAAAGAAATTTGAGAAAAAAAGACAATTATTTATTGTGTTGTTGAATAGTCATGGCTGGTTCGATCTGCCGTAAGACAACTGTGGTGAAGTATATCATTTCTACTTAACGCGGATCCAAGTTCAGTTTTGAGATCCACCGGCGTCATTGGTGTAGGTTTAGCTGGACGTTTCTGACAGGTCTTGGAACTGTGACAACGGGTAGCCTTTCCCCGCTTTGCTTGAGGGGATATGTAGTGATTTTGCCAACACAGCCATGTACACAGTCTTGTACCTTTAACCTTTTTATAAACTGAATACTGTTGATTTAAATCAGACCTTATTAGTTTTATGAGTAATCCAGGAATGCCACAAGTTAATTGACACGGGAAAACCCAAGAAAATAGCAACTCGACAGAGCACCAACGGCTACGATGAATGACTAAATTACTTCCGGACACAAAGGGTCCACAGAGTTCCTGCTCACCACTCTATATCAAACCAGGCTTCAGAAGTCAGTCCCCACTACAGTAGTTAGGGATTTCACAGAGTGCAAACAGCCCTGACATTGATCTGGTTCTGAAGCTTTTGTCTCCCACCTGTTCCACCTCACAGAACCGGGCCATCGCCACGCCCAACCAAGGGGTGTGGGACATGAGGGGCAAGCAGTTCTACAACGGTATTGAGATCAAGGTGTGGGCCATCGCCTGCTTCGCCCCCCAGAAACAGTGTCGGGAGGAGGTGCTCAAGTAAGTACCCTTCTGGGAGTCGGGTTAGTGTGGGTATCTTCAGGCATCGTATTAGAGATTCCTGTCAGTGCAACAATATTTATCTAAAGATAACATATTTGCTTTTCTAGGTAGTTTTGTGTGTTAGAATAGTGTTATTTGTTTTATATTTCAAGATTTACTTGCTGTGGTATGTATGGGTTGTGTTCATTAGTGCACACTATGGGAAACGTTCTAAAATGTTTTGCAATTGGATATGAGCATTCTGTTGGAGAAATCCAGATAATACATCCCTGTTTCAGTCCACTGTCTTCCGTTTGGTGCTTAATAAACACAGTCCTGGACTCCGCAGAAAGCACCACCATGTGAACCAGGTTCCTTTCCTAACAAAAAATGTTCACCACTCCTCAGGAACTTCACAGACCAGCTGCGTAAGATCTCCAAGGATGCTGGGATGCCCATCCAGGGTCAGCCGTGTTTCTGTAAATACGCCCAGGGAGCCGACAGTGTGGAGCCTATGTTCAGGCACCTGAAGAACACCTACTCTGGACTGCAACTTATCATCGTCATCCTGCCTGGAAAGACCCCAGTCTACGGTAAGATTGGCCTTATTCATGCTGAGTTTGAGTTGATCTATTCTTGTTCACAGAAAAAACTGAAGAAATGCAGGATTTACATGACTAATAATTGCATATAATTTCAAATGCATAACACATACGTGACATAGAATATTGAACAATTGAAAATATTACTGGACATTTTTCATAAATCAGTGTAGGTAGATGATGGGGAGGAGACCGGTTAAAGAAGGATTTTTAAGCCTTAATGCCTTGTATGCCTTGTATGTGTGCTGTTCAGTGTGAATGAGCAAGACAAAAGAGTTCCTTTGAACGGGGTATGGTAGTAGGTGTCAGGCGTGCCGGTTTGTGTCAAGAACTGCAAAGCTGCTGGGTTTTCCATGCTCAGCACTTTACATTTTTTTTATTTAAAAATAAATAATGTATTTGACCATTTAAAAAGAAAACAAGCACACACAAAACTTGAAAAAATCATACGTGCACATGAGTAAAATCATGGAGGATAACACACAAAGTCTGGGACTTATTTCCATTGTGGTCCTCTTGACACAAGATAGCTAGGCAAGATCGAACACTGTTGAACGCAGTATGACAGCAAGATAATAAAACAAATAAGATCTATCTCATCATTGCAGTTACTTTCCCGTGTGTATCAAGAATGGTCCACCACCGAAAAGACATCCAGCCATCTCGATATTAGGAAGGTGTTCTTCATGTTTTGTACTTCGTGTATAATAGCTTCCGTTTAGCATTTATGGATCTGTACTTAATTTCTACCTGTTACTGGTCCTGTGTAGCGGAGGTGAAGAGGGTGGGAGACACTCTCCTAGGAATGGCCACTCAGTGTGTCCAGGTGAAGAACGTGGTGAAGACGTCTCCCCAGACCCTCTCCAACCTCTGCCTCAAGATCAACGTCAAGCTAGGGGGAATCAACAATATCCTGGTGCCCCACCAACGGTAAACTTTCACCAACTCTCTCCACTGGGTTGGGTTCATTATGGCATGCAAAGTCCCTTCCTCTGTCAGTTCGTTTTGTTGCGTTTGGTACCTAATGGAAACGAACTTGGTCTTAATGTGCTCTGGGTGAAAACGCATTCATGTATATGAGCACTCTTTAAAATCAGACATTTGTCCCTTCTCCCTTCCTGTCTCACAGGTCAGCAGTGTTCCAGGAGCCTGTCATCTTCCTGGGGGCCGATGTAACACACCCCCCTGCTGGAGATGGGAAGAAACCCTCCATTACCGCTGTAGGCTGCTTCTCCAATACTACCACTACACCATGTTAACACAAATTATTATGTATTTAGAGTACATCACATTTTAAGAGGGATGGATGAGGAAGAGAAGAAGAGGTGGAGAAGGGGAAGAGAATGGCTCAGCACTGACTCAGACAGGGAAGAAATGACGTCACCCAGATCCTCGCAACCCGGGCATGGCTGTGGTTGGCTGTGTGGTTGCCAAGCGATCATGACAGGCTGTTGAGTCACACAGCCCTCTGTGTGCCTCTGTATGTGCTTCTGTGGGTGTGTGTCTGCGCTTACAGAGGCGGTCAGGAAGGATGACCATTTTTCTCACAATAACAAGGCGTAAGGCTACAAGGTTACTGTTATAGATACTGACGACACAGAGCTTCCCACACCGCCTATCCTGTGCCTCTAGAGGATGCTAGTGCTCACGTTGTATCATTGGCTAGAGGTGAATCATAGAACACTGAATTAAATATTTATGTTTTGGGTTGTATTTTTCAGCTCATCTCTGTATTTTCTAAGTTTTTGCTTTTTAGGAGTGGTTTCTGAGTTTTGGGCCAGGATTCATAAAGAGTCTGAGTAGTAGTGCTGATATAGGATCAGTTGCCTTTTGGCTAATAGTAAATAAGATTACGTGGACAGGGGGAACCAGATCATAGATCATCACTCTTACTCTGAGATGCTTTCTGAATACAGGCCCTAGTCTGTGTCTGTATGGATAGTCCCCTCATTTCTCTTTTATTCTCATCCCTCCTATTTTTTTTTACAATTTTCTCTCCCTCCAGGTGGTAGGCAGTATGGACGCCCACCCCAGCAGGTACTGTGCCACAGTCAGGGTCCAGAGGCCCAGGCAGGAGATTATCGAAGACCTTTCTTACATGGTGCGAGAGCTGCTGATCCAGTTCTACAAGTCGACCCGCTTCAAGCCGACCAGGATCATCTTCTACAGGGACGGAGTGCCTGAGGGGCAGCTGCCACAGGTACTTACTGGTCTCTGTCGCTGGGGGTTATATATGGTTGTCAATAGAGATGGGGATCCATTTTTCATTATTTATAAGTGACAGTGTTGGATTGGCCAGATCACTATATTTTCCATCACTTTGACCAATAGGCCTAGTAGTTTATAGCAGTAAAATAATGGTACGTAGTTCATCTCTGAATAAGTATGATTTGATGTAGTATAGCGTGACAATAATACACAATACTGGGAAGAGTTATAGAAAGAGAGGAGCAATGCAACTACCTCTAAAGATATAATTTGGACAGATAACGAGTAAATTATATATATTTTTTGCATAGATACTCCACTATGAGCTTCTGGCCATCAGGGATGCGTGCATCAAGCTGGAGAAAGACTACCAGCCTGGTATCACCTACATCGTGGTCCAGAAGCGCCACCACACACGCCTCTTCTGTGCCGACAAGTCTGAGAGAGTGAGTCAACAGTCAGAGCTATACTAACCATAACTATATCATGCTTTATAGGTTTCACTCTAGAACAGGGGTCTCAAACTATCGGCACGCGGGACAATTGCGGCCTGTGAGCTTATTTGATGTGGTCTGCGGTTGTAATGTTAGGATAAGCGTTTGTAATGAAATATCGTTGTCCTGTATTGTCTTTTTCTGTAGATCGGGAAGAGTGGTAACATTCCTGCAGGGACCACAGTGGACACCAGCATCACTCACCCGTTTGAGTTTGACTTCTACCTTTGCAGTCACGCGGGTATACAGGTGAGTGGGGAGGAGCTTCCTGCTGCTGTCCAGCTGTGTTTGTCTAACCTGAGACATTCTAAACCTCTTGGCTCTTGAGTCACAAACAGCTCTTTAATGCTCCTTTGTGGCTCCATGGCTATTTAATTTGTATACTTTTATTTTATTATTTATTTAACCATAGAAATCACATTGAGAGTTACATCTCCAACAAAGCAGCATGCATATATTTACACGATACACAACATAAAACATAACAATGAATGTAAGTTAAAACAGTGCATATGAAAAACTTTAAAAGAGCAGGTTTAAAAACATATAGTTAGGGCCCTGTGATTGGCACAATCATGTGACATAGCAATATTTGATTCTGTATTTTAAGCCTTATTCAGGAATGAGAATTACACCAAAGATTAAACAATTGTCTGAGGATGATGCTGGACCATCTGACAGGACAAGGGAACAGTTTGAAGTTAAAGCTTTAAACAAAGGGTTCAAATCCAGGCAACACAGGGCCCTAATACTAGTTATTCATGTTTTCAAGTTATCCTCCCCCTCTTGAGTGTTGAAATGGTCTGCCCACTCTGCAGGGGACTAGTCGGCCCTCGCATTACTACGTCCTGTGGGACGACAATCGTTTCACCGCAGACGAGCTGCAAATCCTCACCTACCAGCTGTGCCACACCTACGTGCGCTGTACCCGCTCCGTCTCCATCCCCGCGCCAGCCTACTACGCCCGCCTCGTGGCCTTCCGTGCCCGCTACCATCTGGTGGACAAGGAGCACGACAGGTGAGCATGGTGGTCTAGTTAACGTTTAAAGGGACATTCCACTTAAATCTGTTGTCAGATGTTTAAGATTTCAAATGTAGTCTAATGTTATGATGAATTCAAGTTCCATGCCATCCGTTGTGTAGATCCAGCTGTATGCCTCAACCTAAAATGAATGAAGAAGATAAGCACCATATCATTTCCAGATCCTATTCGGTACTTATTGCGTCCTGTGTCTTTCTGTCCTTACTGTAGTGGGGAGGGCAGCCATGTCTCTGGGCAGAGTAACGGTCGGGACCCCCAGGCTCTGGCCAAGGCGGTGCAGATTCACCACGACACGCTGAGGACCATGTACTTCGCATGAGCACCACCCCACACCACCATCACCACCACTGTCCTTAAGACTCACCATCCCTCGGTGAGGGACCCGGGAGCCCACTGGAAGCCTTCCACCTCTCCTCCTCCCTCCATGGCTGTGACCACCCACACACTCCACATAACCTCTCTTGACTGACCCACCACAGCCAAACCACCCCAGTACCAGAACTATACATCCCTCACCTGATCAACCCAGGCAGACTCTGCAGCGTCCTGCACAACGGTTATTATTATCATTGTTGATATTATTAAGTGTTTATTTGTATTTACTTTACCAGGATTGTGTGTTTTTATGTTGACTTTTTAAAAAAGAAGGGGGGGGGGGGGTATTATTGTATGCGACCTTCCACACTCCTATGTATGCAATACGGAGGGGAGGAAAACGGGCGCTGAGCTGCCCCGAGACTTTTGACTGCCACCACAATGCTGCCTCTTACCTATCCGCATGGCGGATGCCAGTGTTCTGTTCCAAGCCCTGGTACAACAGGAGTCATGGGACCCCTGGGCGAGGGAAGGGCGACAAAGGACACACTTATAATCGTTTACATTTTTTTTTATCATGAACTCCATTCTTATGTTGCGGTTGTATTTTTTTATGGCCTTGAGGCGCGCTACGGGACGTATGGTACTTTAGCACTTAGCACTTAGAGATTAGCATGTAGTCAATGCCGCCCACCCTGCACCTAATATGAAGTGTCTGTGTGAGGCTAGCCCTCTGCTCGTAATAGTGGAAATAGAGCAGAGATAGTAAGAGCAGGTGTATTATATCGTAGATACATGAGACTTAAGTCCTTCACTGTATCTGCGCAGGTTGGGGAGTCTCCTCTTAAAATTAGCCAGTAGAGAGAGGCCAATGTAGAAGTTAGAGGGACCATTGCATTGAGTGTATTGAAAATACTTGAATATACTCACACCCCATGCACCTAAACCAGCATTAATATTATTAACCAGCCTAATGTGATGCCTATCAATGGAAAAGGGGCACTTATGTAAACAGGAAGATAATCTTTGTGTCAGAATGCATTTACTCTGCGAAAGGGATTACGAGGCACTTTCTTTACCTGATTGGTTTATGTTACTTCAGAATGGGGAGATTTGTCTTCCCTCAGCCTTCACACACAGGTCTACACCCCCTACATCTACCTACATAATACATATTCTCACACCTACAACCTCTCTAAGCTTGCTGAACCAAGAGTAACAGTAGCAATACAAGGTCTTTATCTTGTCTTGTGGGCCAGAGAACACTGAATGAAAAGTGTTTCTCCCTCACTTTTAGCACTTGACCTTGGCTATATGATCATTCAACACATTCTAGCTACACATTCCAACCTATGTCAATGGGGACGACGTACACACCAATACACTACGTTGACATACACCTACACACACACACTGTACGCACACATAGCGCCTCTTTTTTTAAACATTTTGTACATAGCTTGTCCTACCTACAAACATCGACCACAGCGTCGATCAACACAAGCACACTCATGCCCCCTCACATTCTCCTACTGAGTGTGTACCGAGCTGCCTCCACGCATGCACTTGCCCCCCTTAAAACCCCCACATGAATACTTACCCCCTCCTTCCAACACCAACACCCTTTTTCCCCCTATCCATTCCCCGCTCAACCCTCTGCCTCAGCTCCCCTCCTCCCAGCCTAGTGTATGATCCCCCATTGGTGCGCTGTGTGCATGGACAACACAGATAGGGGTTTGCTACACAGGTTATTGGGGGGTACTTACTCAATATGCCCTGCCTTCACTTCTGATCACTTTCTGACTTTATGAAACGCATGTAACACATTTTTATTATGACTGGATATTCTGAGCCACCTTCTTTCTGTTTTCCTAGAGATAGGAGCTTATTACGCTCACTTTTGCCTGTCAGTCATAGCTTCAGTTGTGTAAACGGTGAACTGAAAGGCTGTTTTCGGTATTGTTGTGATGAGTAGTGTCAGAGTGTATCCTCAAGGGGGTACTATGCGAAAAGTAGTCTGACAACTTTCACTTCTTGGCCTTCAAGCGCCACCAATCATGTCTGATGGGTGGTAGAGCACCTTTTATTTTGGAAGGGAATGACGATAGAGATTTAATGATATGCCAATTTTTGGGGGATTCATGTTTATGGACTTACGCACTCAAAATGCTTTTGTACACCATTTTACTGACCCCACGTGTCCAAGGTGATTTGTATATAACCTGTAATGAATTTGGGCTTACCAATGTAGCGGGGCCTTTGCAGTTGGGGTTAGTCCCCGGCCCCTCTGTGTTCAAATTCAGCTTGGGTAAGCCCAGCAACACTGATCCAGATGCAGTTCTTATCTTCACTCACTGAAGACACAAAGCACCTTGCAACAGGGGAGAACATGGAATTACCCTGGGGAAAGCATCATGAGGACACAAGCGAATCCGCTCCACCCAGCCTCACTGACTAAGCAATATAAAAGCCACTGATCAAGAACAGTCCTTGTCATAGCACTTCTCAATTGGTTGAATGAAAGGACATGGAAGCAACTTATTTTGGCTCTGTATGATGTAATAGTATGGGGACTCTGTTGGGGAGGGCTATTTTTTAAAGAAAATACATTTGTTTTTTTATTACTCTTGTTGATTTTTGTTGCATACAGACAAACGTAATGTATTTATGGTCAGTCCTGGAAAACCCAATTGTATGCAGGTTTTAATTTTTTATTGTGACATATCTGTAGCCTAAATCACATCAGAAAGCTCCAAACACTATCTCTGAAACCTTAATAGATAAAAAAAAAAAAAAAATGTATGTCAGTCTACAGAGAGGAAAAGGGAAACATTTTGACGTAAGAACTGAGATGTTCTCTGTGTTACTGGAATATGATTTATTCCCATTGGCTAAAGTCAAAGCACAGAGTTTGTAAACTGAGGCTCAACATCGCGAGACTTGCAGGAACGCTTGCGAAACTGGTCAGGCAGACCAGGCCGGGCTTCCTTAGTTGTTAATTTTTCGAAATCTAAAGACACAACCTAGATTCGATTCAATGGCTTAAGTAATTGAACATGTTTTTATTCAGACCTCGTGAAAGTGACAAACTGATTCGTTTTCATTTTCGTCCAAAATAACATTGAGGGGGGTGCCTTTGATTGACGGCGTGCACATGCGCGAGACAACCGTTAGACCCGATGACGTGTTTCTGCGCATGAGCTTAGCTAGCTAACGTGATCGGGGATTTCTAGTGGAGAAGCAGTTTCTGCCTATCTTCATACTGTACTGTCTTTGGGCGAAGTGCTTCATTTTGACGTTTGGCGTTTCCTATTTGAGATAGAACCCACCTCTTCCTGTCGGTGTCAGAGTAGTAACTTCACCATATTTAGTTGGTCAGAGCCCTACAGAGTTGAGCACAGGCAACCGGGATGAAAATCTTGGTCATATCGGCGAATGCAACCGGGAGTTGACAGCCTAGAAACAGCGAGACTGGCCGCTGTTGGAAAGTGACATCAGTGGAAACAAGGCTGCACATCAAAACGGGTGCAAGCTGCCTATCGTTAGCAGACTTTGAGTGATAAGTAGCTGTCTATTGTCGGATGAGAATTCGAACTAGTAGTCGTAGGTAGCTAGATGGCTAGATAGCTAATTATCGCCAACTAGCAAGCCTTAAACTCGATTTCTTCTGGATGTAAAACTGAATTTATAAGATTTTTATTCAGTAAACTGGTAATAAACTAAAGAGCCCAGTGAATCTGCAATTATGATATCTTGACATTGTCTGTTAGCTATGCTTGTCTCAATCCATTTGCTAATCTAACAGCTGGCTAGTTTATCATCGTCGTTGAGGCTCGAGCAAGTATCGCCGTGGCAGTGAATTCTGATTGGATACCTTGATCGACTTGCAGACACCGGGACACGGAAGACACTCATCCAAAGGGACTGGAAAAGGGGCCCGTTTGACAGTGAGCAGAGAAGAGAATTAGGGGGAACCCGTAACAACTCGGTTGCATCGCCTGTGCGGTGTTGTGAACTGCCGATAAACCAGATTGAACCAAGCAAGAGTTCCTGACATTTGACATCTGTGATCCGGGGAGTGAACCGGGCAGGGACCTCATGAATGGAAATCGGAACGACAGGTAATTTGCTGTCATTGCTCATGTCATGCCAAAATGATTTACTAAATTGTTGCATGTTTCCCAACACTGACATTGCAACACAAGCAGAAAAAAAAGTATTACCAGCCAAAAAAATTACGTATTTGATTCCTAGTTAGCCAACCAATGTGAGTGTTTTTTTTGGTCCATGTCAATTTCCTTTAGACACAACGCCAACCCACAGGTGTTAGTTGAGGTGTCTCGTTCGTGGCTAGCTGCTTTTAACTACGCTAATATTTACACTCTAGAATTGCTAGTAAATTAGCTTGCAAAAAAAACTGAATAGTCCGCTGGATGCCAGAAGTTAAATCAAATGTCATTTCAATTTACCCTGCCGATTGTCCTTATGCAGGGGGGAAATTGAGAAAAAACATCAAATAACAAATTTAAACATACTTCCCTAACTTGGGTCTGTTTTCTGCTGTCTTCATGTTAAAATAAGTGCTGCACGTGTGCCTTAAGTGGACAAAAGAGGAATCATTTTTGGGGGGGCTTTTATTTTGACGTGAGGTAAGCAGAGGGGAAGTGGGTCTACAACATACGTCTGGAAAGTCTGTTTATTAACCCGATCCTTTAGATATTAATACGATTCCCCATCATAATGACCAACCGTCCTGCCCACAGGCACAGTAAGTTGAAATGGAATTGTATTTAACGTTAACGTAACAATGCTAGTGTATGTAAAAGCACCTAGGTAAATTCATGAATGGCCAGCTACTTTTTGTTTAACTGTAGCTAGGGGAGTTCCTCAACAGTTGTCTGTTGGCCATGTGTGAGTCACAGTTGAAATGTAATTCTATACACACCACGTGGTAGTACAGTGTCTTTGAAGTCTTGTAAAGTTGGGCTAGTCATAAGTGGAAGAATGCAATGAAATGGAGACTTAACAAAAGTTTTGTGGCATCATATTTCACACTTCAGCCATTATGGGTATCTTCCTACTCATGACACTCAATCGTTAGTCATAGAAAAGTCCACATGGATATGCATGATGAAACGTTCAGCACACAGGTGATTGGTGGCATCTTAATTGGGGAGAACAGACTTGTGGTAATGAGTGGAATAGTATCAACCACATGGTCTCCCAGTGTTTGATGCCATTTGTGCCGTTCTGGACATTATTACTAGTTGTTCTCCCCTCAGCAGCCTCCTGTGGTTCAGCAATAGGCTCATCTTGTTTGTCACAGCAGTCATGTGCCATGCTGTTTATCAGAGGTCAGTAGGGCCCAAAGAAATCAGTTACAGAACATGTGGACAGAATCAAGAAATCCAACAGCCCAAGTTAATTGTAAGATGTGAACAAAATGATTTGTATTTTCCTTCAACTTTCTGAAATGGTATAGAAATGCACTTGTGTTTGCTTTTTTATTTATCCTTCATTTTGTCAGAGAACAGTCTTATTTACAGCAATGAACTGGGGAATAGTTACAGGGAATGAATGAACCAATTGTAAACTGGGGATGATTAGGTGACTGTATGAGGGCCAGATTGGGAAGTTAGCCAGGACAACTGGGTTAACACCCTTACAAGTGCCATGGGCTCTTTAATGACCACAGAGTCAGGACACCTGCTTAATGTCCCACCTGAAAGATGGCACCCTACACAGGGTGAAATCCCCAATCACTGCCCTGGGGCATTGGGATATTTTTTTTAGGGAAAGGGTGCCTCCTACTGGCCCTCCAATACCACTTCCAGCAGCATCTGGTCTCCCATCCAGGGACTGACCAGGACCTTCCCTGCTTAGCTTCAGAAGCAAGCCAGCAGTGGGATGCAGGGTGGTATGTCGCTGGCTTACATACCGTGGGCGGTGCGCACATATGTCTAGTCTAGCGTTTGTGATAATGCTAATGATAACCGTTTGCTGGTAGATGGAAAGGCTTTCCCAAAAACCGTCTCAACTAAATGTTAACCACAAAGTAGCCTGTGCTTACCTGGCAGAATTATATCATTATTTGCATCAATCCAGTGACAATTTGTTTAGCTAATTGCATGCACATTAGCGCTACAGAAACACCGCAAGCCAAACAACTGTCTCTAGCTGGTGCACACTTGCATTAAAGGGTAACTACACCAACATTTCTTAGATTTTTTCCCCCCCAGACCTCAAAAGTGGTCTCCTGATATCTAAGCATTGTTATGGACTTAGAACATACATTTCTGTTTTTGTTTCTATTAAAAAAGTTTGATTTAGATTTTATAGGGTTCTAGTTCAGGAGAGGCAAAATTACTGACTATTCCTTATTCAACACGTTTTAGTTTGAATAGTAAGTGGTACTGCATGGTCCTGTTGGTCATGTTTTCTCATGAGTAGACTGCAGAACAGTGGTGACGTGTAGGCTAGGCCTAAATCAAAAAGGGAAGCATCCATAATAGAGTAGACCCTGTATAACCTAGATGGTAGCCTAGGTCAGACTGTTCCTCCTTGTCTTTTACAATGACAGCCAGGGAAACCGTCTTTACAGTTTGCATTGTCTGTAGTCGTAACGGAAACTTTCCACTTCTCCTGCAACAATACCCTAGCAGGTAGACCCAGTGAGTGACACCTGATATGGCCAGGCCAGACAGAGCTATATTCATTCCCTCCAGAGGAGGTCCCCCCTGGCAACTGACCTCCACGCCTCCTCAGGTTGTAGAGGTTTTAAAAGGGGGATAACTGGGCCATGTTCATTATGCACCAAATGGTAGACTGCGGGCTACAACAGGGTGGGACTATCTGGACTTCGACTGATAAGAAACGCTCATTTTTGCTTTTCTGTTTCCAAACATTTTGCTACAGTGTGCCCTAAAAAACAAACCTGAACAGGGCAGGTGTTTTCTCTCCGTCAGCTGCGTACCCGTGAGGGGGAACAGAACAGTGGACTTGATTCCTCAGTGAATGATTGAAAGGGGGCCCTCGTTGCTAAGAAAAGTGTGGCGTGAGAAAATGCTAATTGATTGCCTGGCCTGCTTATTAACACACTGTTCATTCCAATGGTAGTCTGGCAGCATGCAACGTTTGTGCCGTTGGAGAAACAGACCAGATTAGCTAGTGCTCATTGGATATGACTTGACCTTTTAAACCTTAAAATCACATCCATCACACAGTACATGTTGTAGCTCTGTATGGTATTTGAAAGGCAACACATGATCATAAAACGTTGTTCTTATGAGGTTGGATATTACACTGAACAACAATATCAATGCAACATGTAAAGTGTTGGTCCCGTGTTTCATGTGTTGAAATAAAAGATCCCAGAAATGTTCCATACGCACAAAAACCTAATCTCTCAAATTTTGTGCACAAATTTGTTTACATCCCTGTTAGTGAGCATTTCTCATTTGCCAAGATAATCTATCCACCTGACAGTTGTGGCATGTCAAGAAGCTGATTAAACAGCATGATCATTACACAGGTGCACCTTGTGCGGGGGACAATAAAAGGCCACTCTAAAATGAGTAGTTTGTGTGCAATTGGCATGCTGACTGCAAGAATGTCCACCAGAGCTGTTTCCAGAGAATTTAATGTTAATGTCTTTACCATAAGCTGCCTCCAGTCGTTTTTAGAGAATGTGTCAGTATGTCCAACCGACCTCACAAACGCAGGCCATGTGTATGGTGTCGAGTAGGCGAGCGGTTTGCTGATGGCAACGTTGTGAACGGAGTGCCCAATGGTGAGGTTATGGTATGGGCAGGCATAAGTTACAGCCAACGAACACAATTGCATTTTATCGATGGCAATTTGAATGTACAAAAATACCGTAACGAGATCCTGAGGCCCTTTTTACTGTTTTTTCCCCATTTTTAAAAAACAAACAAACATTTGTGCCAAAAGTTTTCTATTTTTGTTCAGTATGTGATGTTAAGATGAGTTCTACTGTCAGTTGGGGTTTTGGGTGTGTAACCTAGCACGCTTAATAGTGCATGAGAAGTGCAGCTGCTTCCTGTTGTAATGGATACGCCCGTGACATACACACAGTCATCTGCACACACCTGTGTGGGGCTTACCGAAAGAAAAGGGGACACCACACAGGCAGTACAGGTGACCCCCCCCCCCCCTCCCAAGGGTGATTGACTCAGTTACTAACTATCAAGGGGGTCTTCTAGGTAAATGTGGTTGAGGTACTTAAAGTTTGTTAGCAGTAGCTATGTTTGAATAGGCATATATGGTAGTTTTCTTTGTCTTTCTGATTCACACCCTCCCGCTCCTTCTGTTCTCCTTCTTCTTGTTCTTCCCGCTCTGTTTTGTTTCACCTAACCCCCCTGCCCACCACCTTTCTTATCCTCCCTCCTTGATCTCTCTCTCTCTCTTTCTCCTGCCTCTGTAGCGCCTCACTTTATTTGAGTAAAAAAAGGCGAAGTCGATAACCCCCTTTGATTTTCAAATCCTTGTCCAAAGCTAGGACACATAGTCAACATCACAAGATTGTGAGTGGGTCAATCAGCTAGAATATTCACACACAGGCTAGGCCTGAGTAGTATTCATTAGGCACCGACCGGAAGAAAACAGACAACAGGGAGGGACAACCTGGAGTTGTCCGATGAGGAAATACTACATTTCTCTTTCCGTTACAAAGCGTTTTTCATTGCGCGCCTGCTGAACACAACCCTGCTGAGCCATGTGTTCGTTAGGATCTTGCAGCCTGTGTCCCCATAGCCTAGAAAGGAATGTTATTTTTCACTTCTAACAAGTGAAGTAAATTAAAACAGCCCATATGCATGTGTGCTAGATTGAGAAGCATCTCTGTCTGTGTCGACCTTCACATGTTGTGAGTGTGGCTAGTATTGAGCTCATGTGGGTGGGCTTTGTGTGAGAGCTGGAGGGGGAGGGAGCTACATCAGTGGGAGAGCCAGAGAGCGAGTGACTCACAGAGCCAGAGAGGGAGGGAGAGTGCGTGGGGATAGATGGAGAGGACTGAAAGAGTCAGTAGGAGTGGGCTGTAAAGGCTGGGGGATGTCTGTCTCAGCTCTGTGGGAGGAGGAGGAGGCCTGGATTGGGCACTCTTCTCTCCTTCCTGAGCTCTGTTTAGTGAGGACCATTTAGCCTAAATCTATGGGGGGGGAACACAACATGGAGTGGCACAGTTCAGGAGGGTGGGTTCAGACAAGAAGTGAGGGACCCAGGACTGATGTGAGGGGAGTATCTTAAGGGGGTAACCAAACTTGTTTTGTGGGAGAACTGAGGGAGAGAAGACAGAGCCTGATATTGTTGAAAGTGAGAAATTATCCCAGAAAAGTTTTATTGTTGTTGTGTGTGCTGCCCTGAAACAACGCATTTGATTGGCTGGCACTAGTAGGTATTTTTTTATGTCACTGACTTCATTGAGATGAGCCCACAGACCATCAACCTGTGTTTTCAAACCATTTCACCTGCGAGTGATCAGGGGCCTGCAACTGTAGTTTTCCTTCACAGAAAATACATTAGTGCAACACATTTGTCAGAAAATAGCATAATTTTCATAAGTGTAACGATGCATGGCCATTATATTTCTAATGTTTATCATGGAAAGAATGTAGCCAGCTACATTTCCTAATGTTTTGCTAGAAGTTCATCTTGCAATTTAGCGGAGAAAAGCAGCTGCACATCAGTCAGAGCGCTGTCAGCTGATAGAATGCCCTTTCATGAGTGCAGCTGAAGCACAAAATGAGTCCAATGCCCAGCAGAAACTCCAATAAGAAGCATTTTAGATCTGCGTTTACAAAACACAGCAAGAGATTTGTTCTGCGTTTTTAATGTTTTGTCGTTACAAACACACAATTCTGCTTTAACGCGACCCCTGGCCTAATGCCAGTCCATATCTCTCCCTCCTTCCTAGTCCTAATCACAGAGTCAGAGGTTCTTCCTGACCACTAAACATGTTTTATCGTCCCCTCCCCTCCGCTAGTACCCTGATGTTCTGACCAGGCTAACAGAGCTAGCTCATTCAGGTGTTGGTGTGCGTATCCGCTCAAGGTCCAGCCTGCCTTTTCGTTTCCCCCCCCCTGCCATCCATCCTCAGGGTACTTCATGTTGCCTCTCCCTCCTTGGTCTCCCTGTACAGCTTTGGCTTGTGTTTGTTTGTGGAGTGAGTGGCCTCAGCTGTGGTGGCTCCGGTTGGTGCCCGACACTCTCTGAGCACTGAGGTAGATGGGAAAAGTGACAGAGGGGGGGGGAATAAACTAGTTTGACACGCATCAGTCCCTCTCAGCCCGCGGCGCTCTGTCACTGTGTGCGTCCGTCCGTCCTCGTGTGCCTGGGCCGCTGCCTGCTGTGACTGACGCCTTTGTGCCCCGCATCGGAGCACTAGCCCTGTTCCCACAGCCCAGGCCTATCCGGATTAGACATACAACAGCTGTATTGTGTGTGTGGGCCTGCCCTGCGTCTGTGTGAGTACGTTTTCAGACAATCATTGTGGAAGGCAGCGGGACCGAAGAGGGGAGAGCCCAGACTTGATGTGTAATGGTAACTAGGTAATGTTCATTAGGGCACAGCGTTGCAATATGTTTTAAGAGTTTCTTGTTGGAGTTGATTGAGTTCAGGTAGTAGAATGCATCTCTGTTTGAGTCTGTTTCGGAGTGTTTGCATCCATTCCATGCCTACTGAACAAGACCCCAATCAGTGTAGATATCCGCTGCTTTTCAGGGATGATGTTACTGGTTTCTCTCCTAGCCTGTGATGATATAGCCTAGTAATTTTTCACCTCACAGCATCCAGTCTGAGTGTAGCAAGCTGAGGTCGCCTGAGATCCAATGCCGGCTTGCTCATAAGACACTTAAATAAAATAAATGATGGAACAATTGCACAAAGCCAACCTTGTCGAGTTTATCGCTTGGGTCCCATTTTGGCACATCCACTTCTGTTACAGTTTGACTGAGAAATTGTCATTACAAGGTCAGTTCTGTGATGCCTCCTTATCTCTCCACATACCCACTGACTTGTCCTTTCTAATATCAGGGACATATTCATTAGGCATCAAACTGAAGAAAGTTCTTCCCTGTTTCTGACCGCTATCTGACTTTGTCCAATAACGCTAGTTTTCTGTTGTACACTGTTTTCCTACGGTATGCCCTAACGAATACTACCCAGTTTACCGCCTGTTAGTTGGTGTCTGTACTGTAGTCCGTAACATGCGGTCAGGAAAGAAAACGAGACACAGCGTTGAAAGTACCTAGAATCTTTCTGTTTGGAAAACACGTACTTCCTTTTACGACTCTTCTGACCACACACACACACACACTTTCAGAGTAAACGCACGAGGGGGAGGTTTCCTTGAACCTGCTCCCTCTCACCGCTCAATGACGCAGACCACAAGCCTTTGATGCCTCCACATGGGCTTTTGAGTAGGCCATCTCTCATTGTCAGTAATCTCGTTATGTCTATGGGAAGGCCTATAGGTCACAGGTCATGGTATTCCAGGATAGTTGAGTACTAATCATGTTGTGCATTTTAGGCATCAACTTTGTAGTTTTGTAGACTTCAACATTTTTGGTTGATCCATTGATGTGTATCTCAGGTCAATGAGGTCATATGAGCAGTTAGTTCAGCTTCGCACTCCTTTGTGTGTGTGTTCCATTGAGCCACTGGTCTCTGCTATGTTGCTTGCTTGGTACTGAGCATGCCTTATATGGGCAGTGGGTGACCTGAGGACAGTGCCAGCTCGGGGCCATTGGCCTACACAGTGTCAGAGAAACCTCAGACTAGAGTAGTCAGCTCCCCCCTCTACTTACCTCCCTGCCCTGGCCCCGGACAGCCGCATCCCTCCACAACGTTCCCCTCTACAGTTCCCAGGGGCGTGCTTGTACTTGTTTTGTCTGCAAGGGGCTCAAATAGTTTAGAAGGGGGGGGGAGAATTGAGAGATACTAGGCGTGTGTGTGCTTGAGAAGCATTCTGAATGATCAGTGACAGAAAATAGGCTAACATGCCTTGGAAAGGATTTTTGCGATCAAGTTGAGTTCTGCACACGAGTGTGTTTTGAATCCATTTCTTTGAACGTCTGAGGGAGAAATGGCCAGGAGGGTTAGGTTTAATAACCGGAAGCTTGGAAATGTTGAGTAGTTTGTTGCAGTGTTCTGCATTTCTGATCCGCTGTTTGTGGGTGTGTGTTTTCCTTTTCTCTTTGTGGCCTTGGTGTTTCTTTGTGTCTCGCTCGCTGCATGGTGGGATGATGACGCTGCAGCTGCTTTCCTGTGTGTATGGTTGGTCGAGCTTGCTTGCGTGTTTCGGTAAGGGCGTGTCAGAAGGCACCTGTGCGTGCGTGTATCTGTAAGACAGCAGCAAATTGTATTCGTCACATGCGCCGAATACAACAGGTGGGGACCTTACCGTGAAATGCTTACACACACACGCACATCAGCAGGACGTGTATGCGTGCGTGAGAGAGTGTGTGTGTGTGCGCGCGCAATATCTTGTTAGGTGTGTGTGTGTAAAAGAACATCAGGACTAGAAGGAAAGTGTTTTAAAATTAGTCTTTTTATATAGAATGCCTGGCACAATGTCCAGAGGCAGGATGCTGCTCCTCCTGTGTTTCTCTCTCTGCGTTGGCCCAGTGACTCATGCAGCGTGGAGGCTAGTAGTACAATATGCGTGCCTGAGAGGAATACCAGCCCTCCCTGCCCATTCCCCCAGCCATCCTACTCCTCCCTCTTCTCCTCCTTGGCTTACTCACCCCCACCGCAGCACAGGAAAAGCAATCTGTGTGTCAGAGAGCGCCTGTGTCTCTCACGGTCTGATTGTGTTTTTGTGTGGCGGTATGAGTAAACCCATGTGTCTCTCTCGCTCTCTCTGTTTGTCTGAGACCTGCACTAGTCTCCCCTCGGCCCCCTGGATAATTTCCATCACAAAGGGCTGGTGTGTGTCCGTGGGACAGTTATGGCTGGAATTCCAGACTTCTCTCTCCCCCTTTCTCTGCTGTCATTGTGACCCACCCAAGGTCTAGCCTTAGCCTACACCCAACCTGCATCTGTCACCCCTGTACCCACCCCTCAAGGTCCACCAGGCGAGAGAAACAGAAGGGGAGAGAACCATGAACGCTCCAGCTTCTGAAAGACAGCCCTAAACAAACATTTTTGCTCATGCTCTAGGCCCATGAGCTGGCAGCACCTGAGAGAGGGTTCTGTAATGTTTTTTCTTCCATTTCCCCCCCCCCCCCCCACCTGCGCTGGGGCTCCGAATGAACTGACACCCACTCGTATGCTCATCATGACTCAATAGGAGGTGAATCATTCATAGCCCTGACACTCATTTATTAATGACACGTTGGGGCAGTTTGGTTTTGGCGGTGGAGAGTACCAGAGAGAGGCTGAGGGGGAAACTCCCATGGTTTACTTTCTGCTTGTCTTCTTGAGTTGCGAGATGGAGATGGGAGTGTTGAATAGGGGTGATATGTATATGGAACAAACATTTAAATGCAACATGCAACAATTTCACCAAATTATTATGTTTTTTTATATAATTCGGCCAAATTCTCTAAAACTATGTTGGAGGCGGCTAAGAGAAATCAACATTCAATTACCATATCTGGCAACAGCTCTGGTGGACATTCCTGCAGTCAGCATGCCAATTGCACGCTCCCTCAACCCTCAACATCTGTGGCATTGTGTTGTGTGACAAAACGGCACATTTCAGAGTGGCCTTTTATTGTTCCCAGCACCAGGTGCACCTGTGTAATGAGGCTGTTTAATCAGCTCCTTGATATGCCACATCTGTCAAGTGGATGCATTATTTTGGCAAAGGAGAAATGCTCACTAACAAGAATGTTAACAAAAGCTTTTTGTGCATCTGCAAAATGTCTGGTATCTTTATTTCAGCTCATGAAACATGGTACCAACACTTTACATGTTCCGTTTGATATTTTTGTTCAGTATAGTTTAGGATGTAAAAACAATATACTGACTCATCTGAACTCAGTTGTTAGACTGAGTGTTGCTCAATAGTTCAGCGTCTCACGTAGGCCATCTGAACAACAGCGTCAAAGCAAATGTTCGGCTAAACCAGCGCGACGTTTCAAAAGGCGAATTGTTTATTTTTATTTTTTTCTACATCAGCTGATGTTGATGGGCAGGCCACGAGACGGCAGACCCAAAATGGCACTGGGATGAGTGTGGCACATCGGGGTGTTTTTAAAATAACTCTGTCTACTGGGTTAAAGTGATTACTGTGTAAGACATCCTGTGCCTGGGGGTGGCAATGTGTGGGACGCACCGCTGTGTGCACACACACACACACACGTCTGGGTGTTTTGTTTCGGTTTAATTTTTCATAGTGAAACCAAACCTTTGTATTCCCCCCCCCCCCCCCCCATAGTATTCCTCGCTGTCTCTGTACTTTCTAAAATGGTTCCTTCCAGTAGATTCTTTCAGCCAACATCTCTATCTTCTTGACACACAGGCAGCAGGTGATTGAGACCTAACTTTTTCGTCAAAGTGGCCACTACAAAGCCGATTTAGCAATTTACTAATCTAAGCCTGTTCCTCAAAGAACTGGTCTGTTGTAATGGAAATTGAATGATTGTTCCCTTTTTCCATTCTCCCTCTCTCCCCCCTCCTTCCGTCTCTAGGAGCCGTTGGAGCCCAGCCCCTGTTCACTGTGCCTCGGCGGCCTGGCTATGGCACCATGGGAAAGCCCATCAAGCTGCTGGCCAACTGCTTCCAGGTGGATATCCCAAAGATAGACGTCTACCTCTATGAGGTGGACATCAAGCCCGAGAAGTGCCCGCGCCGCGTCAACAGGTACGCCTAGAATGACGGAGTTTGCCTTTTGCTAGGATCTCCAAATTGTTTCACATGGTATCAGATCATGGGTTGTTCATGTGGTTGTTGAAGTGTGACTAGAGGTAATTTGATGTTTTATTCGACTTGTGTTTTATTTATTATTATTACTTTGAACACTAATTATAGAGCCACATATGGGCAGATAAAGAGCCACAGGTTGCAGACCATTGGACAAGTCTAAAGAGGTCAACTTGTTTTGGTCTTGTGTTCTGTAGGGAGGTGGTGGACTCCATGGTGCAGCACTTCAAGGTTACCATCTTTGGGGATCGTCGGCCAGTCTACGATGGGAAGAGGAGCTTGTACACAGCCAACCCGCTGCCTGTGGCAACCGCAGGGGTAAGATGGATGTGGACTGACACCCAGCCACACACACACAGTCAAACCTACCTGGCGCTCCTACAAGACCGAAAACACACTCTCACTCACGCTCCCACACTTCTTGATGTGTTAATGCACGCACACACCTCTAACCCCCCCCCCCCCCAACCCCCACACACACACAGGTGGATCTGGATGTCACTCTACCGGGTGAGGGGGGCAAGGACCGGCCCTTTAAGGTCTCAATCAAGTTTGTGTCTCTGGTGAGCTGGCACATGCTGCACGAGGTGCTAACGGGCCGCAGCGTGCCTGAGCCCCTGGAGCTGGACAAGCCCATCAGCACCAACCCAGTACACGCTGTGGACGTGGTGCTGCGACACCTGCCCTCCATGAAGTGAGTTAGACAGTCGCCAACCAAGTGGTCATAATAGGGACTGTTAGAACTGTGATTGGGTTAATTATTTGATAAACAGGATGGATGCATTTCTGAAAAGTTGACCATTTATTCCTGGAAACCTCAGTAAACTGATTTAAAAGCAAACGACGCAACTCTGCTACACGTTCTTTTTACTTTTGAGGCAGATTTATTTACTGGAGATGTAGGCCTAATAAACCCATATGGTATTTAATTTGCTGGCCCGAGAGACTTGATTTTATTCCAAGATCATTTCTGAATGACAAATCAAGTACTGAATTTCAGTGAGGACTCACTTCCGATTAGTGCCACATTGGTAATGAAACGCGTGAATGTATGCCCTTGCAAAACAAAATGTGGTTGTTTTCATGGCCTGACGATAATCAGTCAGGAAATCAAGTTCATAGTGACTACCTATGCCTTCATACCAGACTTCACTCGTAGCCTCCTCCACTCAAAAACAATGTGTTATCAGCATGCCTACCAATACTGAATAAAACCTAAGTCTTAAATAAAAACACCTGCCATAAGGATATGTTTGCTATAGCTTCAGGCTACTGCATTGACAGAATGTGTCCAGGACTTGCTAGGAAACGCAAATGTTGTTATTAATTAGTCTTTGCCGCTCAGTGATAGGATGTCGATAAGGTCGTGTGGAGTTTTCACCCTCTCGTTTCATTGATGTTCAGTGTCAATTGAAAAATAGATTGTTGTCAGACTGTCACTGTGCAAAGTGCTATTGACCAAGATTCTTGTCCAGGTTGTGGAAACTAACCTCCCCATTCTCCTGTATGTCCCCCTTCTATCTCTCTTCCCTTGTTTTTGTTTCTCTTCTCTCACTCTTCTCCCCCCTCACTATCTCTCTATTTCTCCTCCCCCTCTCCAGGTACACTCCAGTGGGTCGCTCCTTCTTCTCAGCCCCAGAGGGCTACGACCATCCCCTGGGAGGGGGGAGAGAGGTGTGGTTTGGTTTCCACCAGTCTGTACGCCCCGCCATGTGGAAGATGATGCTCAATATTGACGGTGAGGACGACGCACATCACGTTGCCACCAATCCTAACCTTAACCATTAGTGGGAGGAAAAAAACAAATCTGGGGCCATATGGATCAGAGTAGGAGTTGTTATCTAGGATCAAGTCCCCCTGTCCATGTAATCTTATTCAATGTGATCTAAAGGGCTAAACTGATCTTAGATCATCACTCCTACTCTGAGAGGCTTTATGAATACAGGCCCTGAACCTGTATCGGTGTTTGGGGCAACTTCTACCTAATATGGGAGGACTCCATAGTGGGTGTTGTGCCGCATGCTGGCAACAGGGTGGTTTGGAAGGAAGGTTCTGGTTATAGGTGGGTGGGCTGGCCATAGCCTTTGTAGAAGGTGGTGGGGGGTGTGTCTCTTGCTTTGTGGGAACTGCCTAGGCGGTTGCTGTGGAGACGGAGGTGCAGGGATCTGAGGGGCGCTTTGTGTTTGGGAGCGATTTTGGTGGGCTGCTTTTGTTTTGGGGAGTGTTTGACTGCTCTCTCTGTCTTAGTGCCTCTCTCTCAGGCGGTTTTCCCGCTCTCCCTCTCTCGCAAATCATTTGGCTTCGTCTAGCCCATCGCCCATTCGTCACCAAAAGGCAGAAAAAGTCCAGGCGTCTGCAAATTATTCTCTTTTTCATTAGTCATTGTGTGCTCAAGCAATGAGGAGAATAGGCCCTGAAAGAGCGCGAAAGCAAATAGGCGCCAATGATCTGTTTTATCTCACCAGGGGACGGACACACACACACACACACACACACACACACACACACACACACACACACACACACACACACACACACACACACACACACACATCCTAGCTGAAGATACAGCAACACTGAGAAAGTGTGTGTGTGTGTAAGCAACAAACAAAAAACCCTTTCATTTTCATACTCCCAAGAGTAGTGTATCACCACTATCACAAGCATCAAAACATACATGACATTTCTGTTTATGGGGATGACAACCCTACCGTCTCCGGGGAGAGTGACCGTCACCTGCACTCCACATCATTTATAATTGCATGTATGCTCCGATTGTCGCTGTCAGATGTGGCCCTGACGTCACTGTGAAGTTATCCCAGTGTCAGTGAAGCATCTGTTTCCTCTCTACTCATCTCTCCATTCAGGTGGAAAAAGCATTAGGGCCTTCATCTAGGCGCCAACTTCCTCTAACGGCACATAAAACCAGAGGGATGTGGATGTTCCTCCTAGGTTTTATTTCATGTTTGAGAGCCATATTGGCATGTCCCTTCCCTGAGGTACTTAGGTGGTGTCCCTGGCTATGAAACAGACCTTGTGCTGCTGTACTTGGTCTGATTTGAGATATAAGCCTAAATAGCAAAAAATGATGATGGTTGATAATTGATGACAAATGGCTGTTTCTGGCGTGATGTACAGTTGAAGTCGGAAGTTTACTGAGTCATTAAAACTCGTTTTTCATCCACTCCACAAATTTCATCTCAACAAACTATAGTTTTGGCAAGTCAGTTAGGACATCTACTTTGTGAATGACACAAGTAATTCTTCCAACAATTGTAAACAGATGGATTATTTCACTTATAATTCATTGTATCACAATTCCAGTGGGTCAGAAGTTTACATACACTAAGTTGACTGTGCCTTTAAACAGCTTGGAAAATTCCAGAAAATGATGTCATGGCTTTAGAAGCTTCTGTCTGATAGGCTAATTGACATAATTTGAGTCAATTGGAGGTGTACCTGTGGATGTATTTCAAGGCCTACCTTCAAACTCAGTGCCTCTTTGCTTGACATCATGGAAAAATCAGCCAAGACCTCAGAAAACAAATTGTAGACCTCCACAAGTCTGGTTCATCCTTGGGAGCAATTTCCAAACGCCTGAGGGTACCACGTTCATCTGTACAAACAATAGTACGCAAGTATAAACACCATGGGACCAGCCGTCATACCGCTCAGGAAGAAGACGCGTTCCGTCTCCCAGAGATGAACGCACTTTGGTACGAAAAGTGCAAGTCAATCCCAGAACAACAGCAAAAGACCTTGTGAAGATGCTGGAGGAAACGGGTACAAAAGTATCTATATCCACAGTAAAACGAGTCCTATATTGACATGCCCTGAAAGGCTGCTCAGCAAGGAAGAAGCCACTGCTCCAAAACCGCCACAAAAAAGCCAGACTACGGGTTGCAACTGCACATGTGGACAAAGATTGTACTTTTTGGAGAAATGTCCTATGGTCTGATGAAACAAAAATAGAACTGTTTGCCATAATGACCATCGTTATGTTTGGAGGAAAAAGGGGGATGCTTGCAAGCCGAAGAACACCATTCCAACCGTGAAGCACGAGGGTGGCAGCATCATGTTGTGGCGGTGCTTGGCTGCCGGAGGGACTGGTGCACTTCACAAAATAGATTGCATCATGAGGATGGAAAATTGTGGATATATTGAAGCAACATCTCAAGACATCAGTCAGGAAGTTAAAGCTTGGTCGCAAATGGGTCTTCCAAATGGACAATGACCCCAAGCATACTTCCAAAGTTGTGGCAAAATGGCTTAAAGACAACGAAGTCAAGGTATTGGAGTGGCCATCACAAAACCCTGACCTCAATCCTATAGAAATGTTGTAGGCAGAACTGAAAAAGCATGTGCGAGCAAGGAGGCCTACAAACCTGACTCAGTTGCACCAGCTCTGTCAGGAGGAATGGGCCAAAATTTACCCAACTTATTGTGGGAAGCTTGTGGAAGGCTACCCAAAACGTTTGACCCAAGTTAAACAATTTAAAGTCAGTGCTACCAAATACTAATTGAGTATATGTAAACTTCTGACCCACTGGGAATGTGATGAAGGAAACAAAAGCTGAAATAAATAATTCTCTCTCCTATTATTCTGACATTTCTTGTTCTTAAAATAAAGTGGTGATCCTAACTGACCTAAGACAGGACATTTTTACTAGGATTAATTGTCAGGGATTGTGGAAAACTGAGTTTAAATGTATTTGGCTAACGTGTGTGTGTAAACGTCTGACTTCAACTGTATTTGACAGACTAATATCAATTCACATTTTGCATCTACAGTAAATAGCTAGTGAGATTACTCTCGGTTTTGGCAGGTAGTGCCAGTGATGAGTAAATCTGAATGAGTGGGATCGAGTCTTGTGTTTGATGGCCCTGCCTGTCCTGCAGTGTCTGCCACGGCCTTCTACAAAGCCCAGCCAGTGATCCAGTTCATGTGTGAGGTCCTGGACATCCACAACATAGACGAGCAGCCCCGACCTCTCACAGACTCCCACCGGGTCAAATTCACCAAAGAAATAAAAGGTAGTGCGTTTTGTCTGTGTGCGTGAATGCGGATGTAAACTAGGATTTGGGGGTGCCTTTGTACACACGTTTGTGTCATTCCCACGTCCCTGAGGTCATAAAAGCTGTCACTGTCCTGTCCAGGTCTGAAGGTGGAGGTCACACACTGTGGCACCATGCGGAGGAAGTACCGTGTTTGCAATGTGACCCGTCGGCCCGCCAGCCATCAAACGTGAGTCAAGAGCGCCCCAAAGAGATGGTGGGGTGGGACTAGACGTAGATGAGGTGGAGTGGGATTAAGGAGAGGCCAGAGAGACTGGGAGACGAGCATGGAGCCTGGGGTCTGTTTGTATGTGTGGGGTGTGGTGTGGTGGGGTGGGGCGGGATGGGATGGGATGAGAGGGGAGTAAGCACTTAAATGTAGGATGACCAATTCACAAGAATTCACCAGAACCACAAAATGTCTGAGTCAGATCCTTGTCTCGAGGTCAATGGGTGTTAGTCATCGTTGGCCAATATGCTATTACATGCAGCTGTT
Source organism: Salvelinus fontinalis (assembly GCF_029448725.1). Taxonomy (NCBI): domain Eukaryota; kingdom Metazoa; phylum Chordata; class Actinopteri; order Salmoniformes; family Salmonidae; genus Salvelinus; species Salvelinus fontinalis. Next base: position 26,322,914 of record NC_074702.1, on the reverse strand, counting down.
TATCTGCTGCTACTTTGTTTTCCAGTATCTACTGATGCTCAACATTTTGATAGCTTTGTGAGGCCGTTTCTGTATCTTCACTGTATTGATCTTAACTAGAAATTGAAGACTCGAGCTCCAGACAAGCCCCTCTTGCACAGCCCCTTTCAATGTTAAAGATGTTCTTAACCTTTGCCGTTCCATCTACCTGTTGTGGTCAGGTTCCCTCTGCAGCTGGAGAATGGTCAAACGGTGGAACGCACGGTGGCCCAGTACTTCAGAGAGAAGTACAGCCTGCAGCTCAAATATCCCCACCTGCCCTGCCTCCAGGTGGGGCAGGAGCAGAAGCACACCTACCTGCCCCTGGAGGTGAGAAATATTCATTTCTTTGCCTGATTCACACTACAGGGCTGACCCCCAAACCTTACTGTGATGGCTCGGATATTGTCTTTTCACGTTGTCCTTTTTAGCGTGGCTTCAGTTTAGTCAAATAGTGTGATTCAGGCATTGGTGAATAAAATGCTTTGCAATATACTCAATGCTTTGGTGCTGTGTCCTTGCAGGTGTGTAACATAGTAGCAGGGCAGCGCTGCATCAAGAAACTGACAGATAATCAGACGTCCACTATGATCAAAGCCACGGCTCGCTCTGCACCTGACAGACAGGAGGAAATCAGCCGGCTGGTGAGTCAGTGGTGTCGCCTGGTGGCACGAAGGCTTGTTTACTTTTATACAACAGGTGGGTGTAATCCTGGATGCTGATTGGTTAACCCCATTCCAGGCGTTGTCTATTCCAGAAGTTAACACCGGCTAAATCTACGGAGTTGAAATGCCTATTTACTCTGTTCCATCTGACTGTGGAATCCACTGTCTCGTCAGTTCAGCCAGGCTTAAACTTGATCTCCACTATTAAAAAGCATCTAGACATTATCTCCCATTTTCTTTTGGACTAGCATTTAGTTTTCAACAGCGGATATTTGTAATAACCTTTCTGTCTCTCCGACATTTGCAACATTGTTTCAATATTGAAATTCGATCTCCAGTTGTCCTTTGGTAATGAACGTGTCGGGGCGAGACAAGCTGGCAACTTTTCTCAGCCAGTCAATCATGAATCAGCATTGTTTTTATGGATATATACAGTACCAGTCAAAAGTTTGGACACCTACTCATTCAAGGGGATTTTCTTTATTATTACTATTTTCTACATTGTAGAAATAATAGTGAAGACATCAAAACTATGAAATGACACATGGAATCATGTAGTAACCACAAAAATGCTTTTCCAGCAGTCTAGAAGGAATTCCCACATATGCTGAGCGGTTGTTGGCTGCTTTTCCTTCACTCTGCAGTCCGACTCATCCCAAACCATCTCATTGGGTTGAGGTCGGGTGATTGTGGAGGCCAGGTCATCTGTTGCAGCACTTCATCACTCTCCTTCTTGGTCAGCCTGGAGGTGTGTTTTAGGTCATTGTCCTGTTGAAAAACAAACCAGATGGGATGACGTCTCGCTGCAGAATGCTGTGGTATCCATGCTGGTAAAGTGTGTCTTGAATTCTAAATAAATCAGTGTCACCAGCAAAGCACCATCACACCTCCTCCTCCATTCTTCACGGTGGGGACCACGCATGCGGAGATCATCCGTTCACTTACACTGTGTCTCACAAAGACACGGCGGTTGGAACCAAAAATCTCAAATTTGGACTCATCAGACCAAAGGCATTTTCCGGATTGACTGACCTTCATGTCTTAACGTAATGATGGACAGTCGTTTCTCTTTTCTTATTTGAGCTGTTCTTGCCATAATATGGACTTGGTCTTTTACCAAATAGGGCTTTTTTCTGTATAGCAACCCTACCTTGTCACAACACAACTGATTGGCTCAAACGCATTAATTAGTGGAATTTCTTTCCTTTTTATCTTTTAAAAGGCTCACTTGTTAATTGAAATGTATTCCAGGTGACTACCTCATGAAGCTGGTTGAGAGAATGCCAAGAGTGTGCAAAGCTGTCAAGGCAAAGGGTGGCAACATTGTAAAATCTCAAATATAAAATATATTTTGATTTGTTTTTAGTTACTACTTTTTTGGTTACTACATGATTCCATATGTGTTATTTCATACTTTTGATGTCTTCACTATTATTCTACAATGTAGAAAATAGTAAAATAAAGAAAAACCTTTGAATGAGTAGGTGTTCTAAAACTTTTGACTGGTACTGTATATGAGGTCAATAGAAAAGAAAGGAAATGCAGCTAGTTTGCTGCACTGTTTGACGTGACTGTGTTAGTCATAGTAGGCTGGCTAGCTAAAACTTTTAAAATGTTGCTAGCCATCATGGCAACGGAACATTTAGAACAAACGACTGTTGCATCCATAGATTTAGAACAAAAGACTTAACGACTGGGTCGCTGGCAACCAAACCGATAGAACAAATGACCAGCCGGCTTGGGTAGCAACCATAGATTTTTGTCGGGACTATATCTTGTGGAAGGATAAAATTGTCATAAAAAAATGTATTTTTATTAATTTATTCATACTATGTCAATCATTATTTGAATATGTTCGTAATGCCCTCAACCGGTGTTTGGAGGATATATTACTACGCTTTGCCAAAACGTCTGAGTAGGAGTGCTAATCTAGGATCAGGTCACCTGTCTTGTTCATTGTGATCTAAAAGGCTATACTGATCTTAGATCGGCACTCCTACTCTGAGACGCTTAATGAATACGGGCCCAGGTCAGTGTTAATTAAGGTCAGTGAAATGCCAGGTCGGAGATGGCATTGTTGCGGCATGGTGGCTAGCTGTCACCAGCACACTGCCTGGCCATGGTGTTTTCTGGAGGATGAGATAGGCTGCCATCGACGCCATTAGACTCCATCAGACGGCATCTCATTCAGCCTCTGCTGCTTTGTGATGTCACAAAGTGCTGTACAGAAACACAGCCTAAAACCCCAAACAGCAAGCAATGCAGGTGTAGAAGCACAGTGGCTAGGAAAAACTCCCTAGAAAAGCCAAAACCTAGGAAGAAACCTAGAGAGGAACCAGGGTATGAGGGGTGGCCAGTCCTCTTCTGGCTGTGCCGGGTGGAGATTATAACAGAACATGGCCAAGATGTTCATAGATTACCAGCAGGGTCAAATAATAATCACAGTGGTTGTCGAGGGTGCAACAGGTCAGCACCTCAGGAGTACATGTCAGTTGGCTTATCATCGCCGATCATTCAGAGTATCTCTACCACTCCTGCTATCTCTAGAGTTGAAAACAGCAGGTCTTAGGACAAGGTAGCACAACCGGTGAACAGGTCAGGGTTCCATAGCCGCAGGCAGAACAGTTGAAACTGGAGCAGCAGCACGGCCAGGTGGACTGGGGAAACAAGGAGTCATCAGGCCAGGTAGACCTGAGGCATGGTCCTAGGGCTCAGGTCCTCCGAGAGAGAATTAGAGAGAGCGTACTTAAATTCACACAGGACACCGGTTAAGACGGGAGAAATACTCCAGATATAACAGACTGACCCTAGCCCCCCGACACATAAACTACTGCAGCATAAATACTGGAGGCTGAGACAGGAGGGGTCGGAAGACACTGTGGCCCCGTCCGACGATACTCCCGGACAGGGCCATACAGGCAGAATATAACCCCACCCACTTTGCCAAAGCACAGCCCTCACACCACTTGAGGGATGTCTTCAACCACCAACTTACCATCCTGAGACAAGGTCGCGTATAGCCCACAAAGATCTCCGCCACGGCACAACCCAAGGGAGGGTGCCAACCCGAACAGGAAGACCACGTCAGTGACTCAACCCACTCAAGTGACGTACCCCTCCTAGGGACGGCATGGAAGAGCACCAGTAAGCCAGTGACTCAGCCCCTGTAATAGGGTTAGAGGCAGAGAATCCCAGTGGAGAGAGGGGAACCAGCCAGGCAGAGACAGCAAGGACGGTTCGTTGCTCCAGAGCCTTTCCGCTCACCTTCACACTCCTGGGCCAGACTACACTCAATCATAGGACTTACTGAAGAGATGAGTCTTCAGTAAAGACTTAAAGGTTGAGAACCAAGTCTGCGTCTCTCACATGGGTAGGCAGACCATTCCATAAAAATGGAGCTCTATAGGAGACAGCCCTGCCTCCAGCCGTTTGCTTAGAAATTCTAGGGACAATTATGAGGCCTGTGTCTTGTGACTGTAGCGTACGTGTAGGTATGTAGGGCAGGACCAAATCGGAAAGGTAGGTAGGAGCAAGCCCATGAAATGCTTTGTAGGTTAGCAGTAAAACCTTGAAATCAGCCCTTGCCTTAACAAGAAGCCAGTGTAGAGGCCAGCACTGGAATAATATGATCAAATTTTTTGGTTCTTGTCAAGATTCTAGCAGCCGTGTTTAGCACTAACTGAAGTTTATTTTGGTCTTTATCCATGTAGCCGGAAAGTAGAGCATTGCAGTAGTCTAATCTAGAAGTGACAAAAGCATGGATGAATTTTTCTGCATCATGTTTGGACAAAGTTTCAGATTTTTGCAATGTTACATAGATGGAAAAAAGCTGTTCTTGAAATAGTCTTGATATGTTCGTCAAAATAGAGATCAGGGTCCAGAGTAACGCCGAGGCCCTTCAGTTTTATTTGGGACGACTGTACAACCATCAAGATTGTCAGATTCAACAGAAGATCTCGTTGTTTCTTGGGACCTAGAACAAGCATCTCTGTTTTGTCCGACTGGATACCATCTTACCTCACCACCCTAAACACCCCTTTCTCGCCCTCTCTCTGTCTCTCTGTGTGTGACCCCTGCAGGTGCGCAGTGCCAACTACGAGTCTGACCCCTTTGTGCAGGAGTTCCAGTTCAAGGTGCGCGACGAGATGGCCCACGTGACGGGGCGTGTGCTGCCTGCCCCCATGCTGCAATACGGCGGCAGGGTGAGCACAGAGCACTTTATGGTACCCTTCCTTTAAATCACGCTCCATACTCTGTTTGACACGCTACCTACCCTTGCTATATGAGGGAACTAACCCCCTTGCTTTGGTTTGACTTGATCTGTTTGTCTTTTCTCTCTGTGAATCATCCAGGAGTAGGTGTGCTGATCTAGGATCTGGTCCACCTCTTATTCATAGTGATTTCAAAGACAAAATTGATCCTAGGTTGGCACGGCTACTCGAAGACACTTTGAGTACAGGCCTGTCTGTGTGGATTAATTTAAGCCCGTAGTCTTTGCTCAATGCTAACACGGCTACATCATTTTTCATTACTGCTTTTTTTTTGAGAATGCATAGTACAGATCGTGATGACATTATGCTATGACTCAATTAAGCTTCCTTTTGTGGTGTTTATGCTTTTTCCTCCCTTTTTTTTTTTTTTTTTTTAGCCCACTCACTTTGGTTTGCAATTTCACTTTTTGCGATTTGTAAGAGTAGATGTCACATTAGCGGGATTTTACTGGAAACAGTCAAATCAAATTTAAGCCTTAATCCCAGACCCAGTTTTGCATTCAAACATTTAAATTGATTAGGAAGGAAAACAAAAACAGTTTTTCTGGACACTGGATGAGGTCAGCCTTCTGGTTTAATTTTGTTAAGACACTGCAGGACCTGACTTTTCATCTTTCTACCCTGTCTAAGTTACTACACCATGTACGTAAACAGCATTTTTGGTGCATATTTTCAAATGAAATGTTATCAAATTTTGATTTTAACTATGATCAATTTTGTGAAAGCTACATTTGGAGAATGCAGATTCTGAAGCTGAGAAATGAGTTGGCGTGTGGGAAGAGTCTGACTTTCAGGAAATAAATGGCCATTAAAGCAAAGTACAATGAATTTAGCTTACCAATTGCAAAATACCTCTATTGAGACCAAATCACAATCTCTTCAAATGAAGTTACTACATATACCGGGCTTTTGGAAAGTATTCAGACCCCTTGACTTTTCCCACATTTTGTTACAGCCTTATTCTAAAATGAGGAAAAAACACCAATTGAATCCAATCTACATACAATACCCCATAGTGACAAAAGGAAAAACAGGTTATTTGAATCTTTTGCAAATGTATATATTTTTAAAATACATTTACATAAGTATTCAGACCCTTTTAAGTACTTTGTTGATGCACCTTTGGCAGTTATTACAGCCTTGTGTCTTCTTGGGTATGACGCTACATGCTTGGCACACCTGTATTTGGGGAGTTTCTTTCATTCTTCTCTACAGATCCTCTCAAGCTCTGTCAGGTTGGATGGGGTGCGTTGCTGCACAGCTATTTTCAGGTCTCGCCAGAGAAGTTTGATCGGGTTCAAGTCTGGGCCCTGGCTGGGACACTCAAGGATATTCAGAGGCTTGTCCCGAAGCCACTCCTGCATGGTCTTGGCTGTGTGCTTAGGGTCGTTGTCCTGTTGGAAGGTGAACCTTCGCCCTCAGTCTGAGGTCTTGAGCTCTCTGGAACAGGTTTTCATCAAGGATCTCTCTGTACTTTGCGAGAGTTGTCTCGATCCTGACTAGTCTCCCAGTCCCTGCAGCTGAAAAACATCCCCACAGCATGATGCTGACACCACCATCCTTCACCGTACGGATAGTGCCAGGCTTTCTCCAGACGTGACGCTTGGCATTCTGGCCAAATAGTTCAATCTTGGTTTCATCAGACCAGAGAATATTGTTTCTCATGGTCAGAGTCTTTAGGTGCCTTTTGGCCAACTCCAAGCGGGCTGTCATGTGTTTTTTACTGAGGAGTGGCTTCCGTCTGGCCACTCTACCATAAAGGCCTGATTGGTGGAGTGCTGCAGAAATGGTTGTCCTTCTGGAAGGTTCTCCCATCTCCACAGAGGAACTCTGGAGCTCTGTCAGTGACCATCAGGTTGGTCACCTCCCTGACCAAGGCCCTTCTCCCCTGATTGCTCATTTGGCCTGGCGGCCAGCTTTAGGAAGAGTCTTGGTGGTTCCAAACTTCTTCCATTTAAGAAAAATGGAGGCCACTGTGTTCCAGGGGATCTTCAATGCTGCAGAAATAGTTTGGTACCCTTCCCCAGATTTGTACTTCGACACAATCGTGTCTCTACGGACAATTCCTTCGACCTCATGGCTTGGTTTTTGCTCTGACATGCACTGTCAACTGTGGGACCTTATATAGACATGTGCGTTCGTGCCATTCCAAATTATTTCCAATCAATTGAATTTACCACAGGTGGACTCCAATCAAGTTGTAGGAACAGCTCAAGGATGATCAATGGAAACAGGATGCACCTGAAATCAATTTTGAGTCTCATAGCAAAGGGTTTGAATATTTATGCAAACATTTCTAAACCCGTTTTCGTTTTGTCATTATGGGGTATCGTGTGTCAATTGCTGGGGATTTTTTTTTTATGTTGTCAATTTTAGAACAAGGCTATAATGTAACAAAGTGGAAAGGTCAAGGGGTCTGAATACTTTCCAAAGGCTCTGTAGTCCCGTTTGTAATGGCCTTTTTAAATGTGAGCTTTGAAATTATGTATTTATGTCCATTTTTTGAATGTGGTTAATATTCATGACATTTTGATGGTCGTGTGATAAACAAACAAAATATATATTTACATAGTTTGACATTTTTGTTTACTTTTTGAAAGTACTAATATTAAATACCAAAAAGTAGAAGCAAAAATGTAATTTCAGCCTCTGTTGCCTCACCTTGAAGGGTTAATGTAAAGGTTAAGGCCAATACAATTTTGACAGTTTCAGTGTTGAAATGCTCAAATTTGGGCCTCCCGGGTGGCGCAGTGGTCTAGGGCACTGCATCGCAGTGCTAGCTGCGCCACCAGAGTTTCTGGGTTTGCGCCCAGGCTCTGCCGCAGCCGGCCGCGACCGGGAGGTCCGTGGGGCGACACACAATTGGCATAGCGTCGTCCGGGTTAGGGAGGGTTTGGCCGGTAGGGATATCCTTGTCTCATCGCGCTCCAGTGACTCCTGTGGTGGGCCGGGCGCAGTGCACGCTAACCAAGGGGGGCCAGGTACACGGTGTTTCCTCCGACACATTGGTGCGGATGGCTTCCGGGTTGGAGGCGCGCTGTGTTAAGAAGCAGTGCGGCTTGGTTGGGTTGTGCTTCGGAGGACGCATGGCTTTCGACCTTCGTCTCTCCCGAGCCCGTACGGGAGTTGTAGCGATGAGAGAAGATAGTAATTACTAGCGATTGGATACCACGAAAATTAGGGAGAAAATGGGATACAATTTATTTTAAATAAAAAAAATAAAAAATAAAAGATATGCTCAAATTTGACCTTTTTATAAGCTGTTTTGAAAAATAAAGATATATTTTTTTTTAACAACACTGCACCTGTGTCTTTCAGTCTATACATGTTAGGCCTAAATACGGTGGCAAGAAAAAGTATGGAAACCCTTTGGAGTTACCTGGATTTCTGCATAAAGTGGTAATAAAATGTGATTTGATCTCAATTTAAATTACAACAATAGACAAACAGTCTGCTTAAACTAATAAAACAAACAATTATATGTTAATGTTTTTATTGAACACACCGTGTAAACATTCAGTGTAGGGTGGGAAAAGTATGTAACTGGTTGACCCTCCTTTGGCAGCAATAACCTCAGCCAAATGTTTTCTGTAGTTGGGGAACAGACCTGTACAACGGTCAGGAGGAATTTTTGCCCATTCCTCTTTAAAAAACTGTTCAGCAATATTCTTGGGATGTCTGGTGTGAACTGCTCTCTTGAGGTCATGCCACAGCATCTCGATCGGGTTAAGGTCAGGACTGACTGGGCCACTCCAGAAGGCATATTTTCTTCTGTTTAACCTTTCGGTTACAAGTCCAACCACTAGGCTACCTGCCGCCCCAAGATGTTGATGTGCTGTGTCTTTTTTTTTCCTCCACACATAGTGTTGTGTGTTCCTTCTAAACACCTGAATTTTTGTTTAATATGTCCACAGAATATTTTGCCAGTAGCGCTGTGGAACATCCAGATGCTCTTTTGCGAACTTCAGACGTGCAGAAATGTTTGTTTTTTTGACAGCAGTGACTTCTTCTGTGGTGTCCTCCCATGAACACCGTTCTTGTTTAGTGTTTTACGTATTGTGGACTCGTCAACAGAGATGTTAGCAGTTTCCAGAGATTTCTGTCAGTCTTTAGCTGACACTCTAGGATTCTTCTTAACCTCATTGCAAGAGCAAGGTGCAGAATGCTAAGTCATCTTTGCAGGACGGCCACTCCTAGGGAGAGTAGCAACAGTGCTGAACTTTTTCCATTTATAGACAATTTGTCTTACCGTGGACTGATGAACTTCAAGGCTTTGGGAGTTACTTTTGTAACCTTTCCAGCTTTATGCAAGTCAACAATTCTTAATCTTAGGTCTTCTGAGATATCTCTTGTTTGAGGCATGGTTCACATCAGGAAATGCTTCTTGTGAATAGCAAACTGAAATTTTGTGAGGTGTTTTATTTATTATTATTAAAAAGCTTAGTTAGCTGACTCCTGACACCAATTATCATTTGGAAAAGTCATTAGCGTAGGGGTTCACATACTTTTCCCAACCTAAACTACGAATGTTTAAATTATGTATTCAATATAGACAAGAAAAATACAATCATTTGTAGTAATTAGTTTAAGCACACTGTTTGTCTATTGTTGTGACAGACGAAGATCAGATCAAATTTTATGACTAATTTATTCAGAAATCCAGGTCATTCCAAAGGGTTCACATACTTTTTCGTGTGTGTTTTGCTTTAAATGTATCCAATAAGTGTTGGTGTCTACGCACAATTATTTCCTGTGTAATTTCTACATGTGTGCCTGCATGACTTTCTGAAGTGTCTTGCCTGTTGAATCTGTACAGCGTGTCTTACTCCATTGGGTGTATGTGATTACTGTGCACTGTTTTTCTATCCTCGTGGGGACCTGAAATCCTCGAATGTCTCCAAAGATTGTACAATATGGAAAATGATCCCTCTGAGAACGAAGGCTATTTTAAACTTGGAGGTTAGGTGTTAAGGTTGGAGTAAGGGTTAGGGATTTTCTTTTTAATGGTAATACATTTTAGGTCCCCACAAGGATAGAAAAACAAGTGTGTGTGCATGCAGAAGTGTGTGTGTGTGTGTGTGTGTGTACACCACGCAGCAGATCAACCGTACTACACTGTGGTTTCAGAACCGGACGGTGGCCACCCCAAGTCACGGGGTGTGGGACATGAGGGGCAAACAGTTCCACACGGGAGTGGAGATCAAGATGTGGGCCATCGCATGTTTCGCCACACAGAGGCAGTGTCGCGAGGAGATCCTCAAGTAAGAACCAACCAGTCTTATCTGTTTCACCCACTTACTATGTGTACAACTGGGTTATGCTCGTTATGGCACACCGTGGCAAAATGTTCAACTGTAGTCCTGCCCTGTGTCAGTACATTTTCTTCCATTTGGTGCCTAATAAACATACCCCCCTCCTATTCATGAAGCAGCTTCTCACATACCCACAGGGATATATGGAAAGGAATCCCTCCCTGTGTTGTTGGAGATGGCCTTCCAGATAAGAACGTGATCCTTGTGTAATTAGTTTGTCCTCTACGCCTCTGATACAACCTTAGAATTTACACAGTGACTCTCAAGGATTACATTACTAAACCATTCCCTAACCAACCAGATTATATTTGGTCTTTACAACCCTTCCTTTTTCCCTCCTCCCCCTCCCTCATTTCTCCATTACTGTCTTTCCCTCCCTCATTCATCTTTCCCTCCCTCATTCCTCCATCACTTTCTTCTGCATCCCTCTATCTTCCTCCATCCATTACCTACCTCCTTCTATAGGGGTTTCACAGACCAGCTGCGTAAGATCTCCAAGGATGCTGGGATGCCCATCCAGGGCCAGCCGTGTTTCTGTAAATACGCCCAGGGAGCCGACAGTGTGGAGCCTATGTTCAGGCACCTGAAGAACACCTACTCTGGACTGCAGCTCATCATCGTCATCCTGCCTGGAAAGACCCCAGTCTACGGTAGGCGGCACCCATAGACATACACTACCGTTCAAAAGTTTGGGGTCACTTAGCAAAGTCCTTGTTTTTGAAAGAAAGAAAGAAAAGCACAGAATAGAAAGAGGAGTGGGAGGCCCCAGTGCACAACTGAGTAAGAGGACAAGTACATTAGTGTCTAGTTTTAGAAACAGACGCCTCACAAGTCTTCAACTGGCAGCTTCATTAAACAGTACCCGCAAAACACCAGTCTCAACGTCAACAGTGAAGAGGTGACTCCGGGATGCTGGGCTTCTAGGCAGAGTTGCAAAGAAAAAGACATATCTCAGACTGGCCAATAAATAGAAAAGATAGGCAAAATAACACCGACACTGGACAGAGGAACTCTGCCTCTTCACTGGTAACGTTGAGACTGGTGTTTTGCGGGTACTGTTTAATGAAGCTGCCAGTTGAGAACTTGTGATGCATTTGTTTCTCAAACTAGACACTAATTTACTTGTCCTCTTGCTCAGTTGTGCACCGGGGCCTCCCACTCCTCTTCCTATTCTGGTTAGAGCCAGTTTGCGCTGTTCTGTGAAGGGAGTAGTACACAGCGTTGTACGAGATCTTAAGTTTCTTGGCAATTTCTCGCATGGAATAGCCTTCATTTCTCAGAACAAGAATAGACTGACGAGTTTCAGAAGAAAGTTATTTGTTTCTGGCCATTTTGAGCCTGTAATCGAACCCAAAAATGCTGATGCTCCAGATACTCAACTAGTCTAAAGAAGGCCAGTTGTATTGCTTCTTTAATCAGCACAACAGTGTTCAGCTGTGCTAACATAATTGCAAAAGGGTTTTCTAATGCTCAATTACCCTTTTTTTAAATGATAAACTTGGATTAGCTAACACAACGTGCCATTGGAACACAGGAGTGATGGTTGCTGATCATGGTCCTCTGTACGCCTATGTAGATATTCCATAAAATCTGCCGTTTCCAGCTACAATAGTCATTTACAACATTAACTCTGTATTTCTGATCAATTTGATGTTATTTTAATGGACCAAAAATTTGCGTTTCTTTCAAAAACAAGGACATTTCTAAGTGACCCCAAACTTTTGAACGGTATTGTACAGTTGAAGTCGGAAGTGTACATACACGTTAGCCAAATGCATTTAAACTCAGTTTTTCACAATTCCTGGCATTTAATCCCAGCAAAAATGCCCTGTCTTAGGTTAGTTAGGATCACCACTTTATTTTAAGAATGTGAAATGTCAGAATAATCGTAGAGAGAATGATTTATTTCAGCTTTATTTCTTTCATCACATTCCCAGTGGGTCATAAGTTTGCTTACACTCAATTAGTATTTGGTAGCATTGACTTTAAATTGTTTAACTTGAGTCAAACATTTCAGGTAGCCTTCCACAAGCTTCCCACAATAAGTTGGGTGAATTTTGGCCCATTCCTCCTGATAGAGCTGGTGTAACTGAGTCAGGTTTGTAGGCCTCTGTGCTCGCACACACTTTTTCAGTTCTGCCAACAAATATTCTATACGATTGAGGTCAGGGCTTTGTGATGGCCACTCCAATACCTTGACTTTGTTGTCCCTGCATTTTGCCACAACTTTGGAAGTATGCTTGGGGTCATTATCCATTTGGAAGACCCATTTGCGACCAAACTTTAACTTCCTGACTGATGTCTTGATATGTTGCTTCAAAATATCCACATAATTTTACTTCCTCATGATGTCATCTATTTTGTGAAGTGCACCAGTCCCTCCTGCAGCAAAGCACTCCCACAACATGATGCTGCCACCTGTGTGCTTCACGGTTGGGATGGTGTTCTTTGGCTTGCAAGCCTCCCCCTTTTTCCTCCAAACATAACGATGGTCATTATGGCCAAACAGTTCTATTTTTGTTTCATCAGACCATAGAATAGTTCTCCAAAAAGTATCATCTTTGTCCCCATGTGCAGTTGCAAACCGTAGTCTGGCTTTATTTGGCGGTTTTGGAGCAATGGCTTCTTCCTTGCTGAGTGGCCTTTCAGGTTATGTCGATATAGGACTTGTTTTACTGTGGCTATAGATACTTTTGTATCTGTTTCCTCCAGCATCTTTTACAAGGTCCTTTGCTGCTGTTCTGGGATTGATTTGCACTTTTTGCACCAAATTATGTTCATCTCTAGGAGACAGAACGCGTCTCCTTCCTGAGCGGTATGACGGCTGCGTGGTCCCATGGTGTTTATACTTGCGTACTATTGTTTGTACAGATGAACGTGGTACCTCCAGTCGTTTGGAAATTGCTCCCAAGGATGAACCAGACTTGTGGAGGTCTACAATTATTTTCTGAGGTCTTGGTTGATTTCTTTTGGTTTTCCATTGATGTCAAGCAAAGAGGCACTGAGTTTGAAGGTAGGCCTTGAAATACATCCACAGGTACACCTCCAATTGACTCAAATGATGTCAATTCGCCTATCAGAAGCTTCTAAAGCCATGACATTATTTTCTGGAATTTTCCAAGCTGTTTAAAGGCACAGTCAACTTAGTGTATGTAAACTTCTGACCCACTGGAATTGTGATACAGTGAATTATAAGTGAAATAATCTGTCTGTAAACAATTGTTGGAAAAATTATTTGTGTCATGCACAAGGTAGATGTCCTAACTGACTTGCCAAAACTATAGTTTGTTAAGAAGACAATTGTGGAGTGGTTGAACAATGAGTTATGACTCCAACCTAAGTGTATGTAAACTTCCGACTTCAACTGTACATATTCACATGATGTTCATTGGAATCACCTTATCCGTGCTGATTCACGGTCTAACATTTTCTGTATCTATATAATACTTCTACCAAAGCATTTGCTATTCTTTGAAACTCTTGTGTTGCTGAAGCAGCTTTGATAAGGGATGCGTGCTGTTGTGTGTTAATAACAGATATTGTACATCTGTCTGGTATCTATCAATACTTTCCCTTTAAAGCATAGGTGGTACTTTAATCTTTACTTCCCTAATCTGACTGTTAATTGCACAGAGATTGATTGATCACTTCCTGTTACTGGTCCTGTGTAGCGGAGGTGAAGAGGGTGGGAGACACTCTCCTAGGAATGGCCACTCAGTGTGTCCAGGTGAAGAACGTGGTGAAGACGTCCCCCCAGACCCTCTCCAACCTCTGCCTCAAGATCAACGTCAAGCTGGGGGGAATCAACAATATCCTGGTGCCCCACCAACGGTATGTGGCCACTGTGGCTAGAGGATAGAAGGACTGTGGAATGACCAAACAAATATTTTTATTCAGCTAAAGCAAGCACATTTTCTTTTGGAAATGTATTTACCTTTTTTAATTTAGTCATATTTATCTTCCTTTAGAAGTGTGCATAAATCAGCTTGAAGTAGCTAGAAAACAAGTTTTGTCGCCACATAATCCAAAAGGGAGGCTACAGCTAATATTTTTTCCTAAAATTACTGTTTGCAATTCACAAATAAAACATTTTATTCACATGATTCGATCACTGCGATTAAACCGAATCCCAACTACTATAATCACGTAGTGAATCGTTTGTTTTGTCAAAGAATCATTCATATGAATCAAATTAATTGTTCAAATGTATTTATTTTTTGAGACCTGTGAAGCGGGGCATCCGTTTAAACAGTAAATTCACTTTTTTAGGCCTTAGCCCTTACTACAATAGTCAATATCTGTTTTCAAATACTGTGTGTATTGGTCTTGAGAATGTTTATTTTATTTGTACACAAATTCCATCAATTTCAATCTCCCAATCAAGTATCTTTCAATTTATGATTGTACATATTGTGTGAAATCTAAACCCTTAATCATATTAGAGGCCCTTTCTTTGAACTCTCCTCAGTTGTCCTTCTCTCTTCCTCCACCCAGACCCTCAGTATTCCAGCAGCCTATCATCTTCCTGGGGGCGGACGTTACACACCCCCCTGCTGGAGACGGGAAGAAGCCCTCCATTGCTGCAGTGAGTTCACTTAACTCCTATTGGCCTATACCAGGAGTCTCAAACTCATTTTGCCCAGGGGCCACATTTATATATTTTCTTACTATTACAACCATGGTCCACATTTACTAAGACAACCGGCAGGCTGCATTAAATAGGCTCGCGGGCCTCATCTGGCGTGAGGACTACATGTTTGAGACTTCTGTGGCCTGGTCTATACTGTATCGCCACTGCATTCAAGTTCATAATGTTTGTGCCGAGCTAATCAATTTGTGCAGCGCTGGTTTGTTTCTCACACACACACACACACTCTCACCCTGTTTCTCTCTATACATTTCTCTCTCTCCCAACCTGTTTCTCTCTATTACGTCTCTCTCTCTCTCCCCCACCCTGTTTCTCTCTATACATCTCTCTCTTTCTCCAGGTGGTAGGCAGTATGGACGCCCACCCCAGCAGGTACTGTGCCACAGTGAGGGTCCAGAGGCCCAGGCAGGAGGTGATCCAGGATCTGGCCTCTATGGTCCGAGAGCTGCTGATCCAGTTCTACAAGTCGACCCGCTACAAGCCCACCAGGATCATCTTCTACAGGGACGGAGTGTCAGAGGGCCAGTTCAGACAGGTGAGTAAAGACCGAGTGACTATCCTGGGGACAAAAAAAATGTAAGTCTCTCTCCACCTCCAGAACTTCAGAAACCAGAGGGTCAAAGGTTGCATGTCAAATGTTGTCCCTCTTTAAATAAGCTGTTAAAGTTAGGACATCTACCTATCTGTGTAAGTAAACCATTGATGCACATCATGAAGATCCACTAAGAGGACATTAGAATAACATGCATGGGCTGTGACCTGTGTGTAAGTGTAAACACTTATTTACCTGCCCCTTAGTCAGATGGTGGTTAAAGGGTGCAATGTTGAGGCCTATATCATCCGCCTCAACAGGTGCGAACTAGGAAAAACTTGCCCATAACGGAGATGGAGGACATTCAAAGTCATATTGTCAATAATGAATGTTTTTAACCCCGTTTTATCCCTCTGCCCACCCCAGGTGTTGTACTACGAGCTGCTGGCCATCCGCGAGGCCTGCATTGGCTTAGAGAAGGAGTACCAGCCCGGCATCACCTACATCGTGGTCCAGAAACGCCACCACACCCGCCTCTTCTGTGCCGACCGCAACGAAAGGGTGAGTGGGCCCACTTTTCCTTCCGGCCACCCTCCCAGCTACCTTAGAGTCATTCTGAGATAATGCCCATGCCTGAGTCACACTATGGGGCCAAATCACACCCAAACTGTGCTGACTCTTACATTTTCTTCTAACACCGTTCCAACAGCTTCAGTAGATGCGTAACCAGGCCAGCTCACTACAGTTTGACTCAACTCTGTTTGGCACAGCAGTGTGATAAGCCCTTTATAGATTAGGGGGGGGAACTGTGTGTTACAGAGTTGGTCCGTGGTCTTTATTTACCGCTCTAAATGGTTGTCCTAATTATCCAATTAGACTGTTGTCAATGGGCCTGCTCTCCTCACCCCTGGTAATTATATTCCATTATAGCATTAGGCCTGATGTGAATTGATGGACCTGGAGTGCCACTCAAGGCCTGGGAGAGCAGGGCTTTTGGAGTTATCACCTTGTTTACAAGTGAAGTGAACTTTGACGGACAGGGAGAAATCAATTTAGTCATTATTCTGGTCATTTGTAGACTACATCATTCAGAGCTGTGGAAATAAGGCGGCGCACGATTGGCCCAGCGTCGTTACGGTTTGGTCGGGGTAGGCTGTCATTGTAAATAAGAATTTGTTCTGAACCGACTTGCCTAGTTAAATAAAGGTAAATATCAAAACTAAACACTACACCTCCCTCCGTTCGTTCACTTTCTTACGTCATTAAATGAGTCCAAGGGGAAAGTTCAATGAATGGATGTGTGTGTCTGGTGTTGAAGTAGAACAGGACTGATGGAAGGATGTTTTTAACATTGGCAGTTATTAATAATAACCCCAACTCGACATCTTCTCTTGGTTCAGGTTGGACGTAGTGGAAACATTCCTGCTGGCACCACGGTGGACACGGACATCACGCACCCCTACGAGTTTGACTTTTACCTCTGCAGTCACGCTGGAATACAGGTACTGCAGCATTTATCTGTTCATCTAGCCTGCTGCCTCACTGCACCTTACTCTCAGGAAATACGCTGTCTTTTTAGAATTTAAACGCACTTTTTTCACACTGCGTGTTTTGGTTTTTGGAAGGTAAACAGTTCTTTACTGAAGCTAAACTACCAAATACTCTTTGGTTTTGAAGTTGAAAAAAATTTGACTAAATTTGCAAAGGGGCCTATACCTCATTCTAAAACCCAATTGTCATTGTCTTTCTACATAACTTTTTATACCACAGCTCCATTAAATCCAATAATAGAGCTTGTGTAATATGTGTAACGTCTGCCGTCTGCTTTCCCCAGGGGACCAGTCGGCCCTCCCACTACCACGTCCTGTGGGACGACAACTGCTTCACGGCCGATGAGTTCCAGCTGCTCACCTACCAGCTGTGCCACACCTACGTGCGCTGTACCCGCTCCGTCTCCATCCCCGCGCCAGCCTACTACGCCCACCTGGTGGCCTTCCGTGCCCGCTACCATCTGGTGGACAAGGAGCACGACAGGTGATTGGCAGGGATGGGGCTGGGTGTTACTCTATCACTGCACAAAACAATCTGGGCTAGTTTAGTCTTTCTGCATGCTTCGCCTCTGTTGTGCTCAACATAACGTTTCATATTTCCTATCTATTTTGGGTGAAATGTACAGCACTGCAATACTGTTTATTTTTTATTTTTCTACTGCCCCAAAGCAGCACTAGATAGTATACTGCCCCCAAATCAAATTGTATTCGTCATATGTGCCGAATACAACAGGTGTAGGTAGACCTTACAGTGAAATGCTTACTTACAAGCC
Organism: Salvelinus fontinalis; assembly: GCF_029448725.1. Classification (NCBI taxonomy): domain Eukaryota; kingdom Metazoa; phylum Chordata; class Actinopteri; order Salmoniformes; family Salmonidae; genus Salvelinus; species Salvelinus fontinalis. The sequence continues at coordinate 26,305,145 of NC_074702.1, read as the reverse complement.
CTTAACCAACAATGCCGTTTTAAGAACATAGAGTTAAGGGAAAAAAGTAACAAGTAGTTAAAGAGCAGCAGTAAAATAACAATAGCCAGGCTATATACAGAAGGTACCGGTACAGAGTCAATGTGCGGGGGCACCGGTTAATTGAGGTAATATGTACATGTAGGTAGAGTTATTAAACTGACTATGCATAGATATTAACAGAGTAGCTGTGGTGTAAAAGGGGGGGGGCAGCAATGGCAATAGTCTGTGTAGCCATTTGATTAGATATTCAGGAGTCTTATGGCTTGTGGGTAGAAGCTGTTTAGAAGCCTCTGCTTGACGTGCGGTACTGCTTGACGTGCGGTAGCAGAGAGAACAGTCTGACTAGGGTGGCTGGAGTCTTCCTGGATGGCAGGAAGCTTGGCCCCAGTCATATACTGGGCTGTAAACACTACCCTCTGTAGTGCCTTGCGATCGGAGGCCGAGCAGGTACCATACCAGGCAGGATGCTCTCGATGGTACAGCTGTAGAACCTTTTGAGAATCTGAGGACCCAGGCCAAATCTTTTCAGTCTCCTGAGGGGTAATAGGTTCTGTCGTGCCCTCTTCACGACTGTCTTTGTGTGCTTGAACCATGTTAGTTTGTTGGTGATGTGGACACCAAGGAACTTGACGCTCTCAACCTGCTCCACTACAGCCCCGTCGATGAGAATAGGGGCATGCTCGGTCCTCCTTTTCCTGTAGTCCATAATCGTCTCCTTTGTCTTGATCACATTGAGGGAGAGATTGTTGTCCTGGCACCACACGGCCAGGTCTCTGACCTCCTCCCTATAGGCTGTCTCGTCGTTGATCAGGTCTACCACTGTTGTGATCGGCAAACTTAATGATGGTGTTGGAGTCGTGCCTGGCTGTGCAATCATGAGTGAACAGGGAGTACAGGAGGGGACTGAGCACGCACCCCTGAGGGTCCCCTGTGTTAAGGATCAGCGTGGTGGATGTGTTGTGACCTACCCTTACCACCTGGGGGTGGCCCGTCAGGATGTCCAGGATCCAGTTGCAGAGGGAGGTGTTTAGTCCCAGGTTCCTTAGCTTATTGATGAGCTTTGAGGGCACTATGGTGTTGATCTCTGAGCTGTAGTCAATGCATAGCATTCTTACATAGGTGTTCCTTTTGTCCAGGTGGGAAAGGGCAGTGTGGAGTGTAATAGAGGTTGCATCTGTGGATCTGTGGATCTGTTATGCAAATTGGAGTGAGTCTAGGGTTTCTGGGATAATGGTGTTGATGTGAACCATGATCAGCATTTCAAAGCACTTCATGGCTATAGACGTGAGTGCATTTGGACAGTAGTCATTTAGGCAGGTTACCTTAGTGTTCTTGGGCACAGGGACTATGGTGGTCGGCTTAAAACATGTTGGTATTACAGACTCGGACAGGGAGAGGTTGAAAATGTCCGTGAAGACACTTGCCAGTGGGTCAGCGCATGCTCGCAGTACACGTCCTGGTAATCCGTCTGGCCCTGTGGCCTTGTGAATGTTGACCTGTTTAAAGGTCTTACATTGGCTGCGGAGAGCGTGATCACACAGTCGTCCGGAACAGCTGGTGCTCTCATGCATGTTTTAGTGTTACTTGCCTCGAAGCGAGCGTAGAAGTGGTTCAGCTCTTCTGTAGGCTTGTGTCACTGGGCAGCTCTCGGTTGTGCTTCCCTTTTGTAGTCTGTAATAGTTTGCAAGCCCTGCCAAATCCGTTGAGCGTCGGAGACGGTGTAGTAGGATTCGATCTTAGTCCTGTATTGATACTTTGATGGTTCGTTGGAGGACATCGTGGGATTTCTCATAAGCTTCCGGGTTAGAGTCCCTCTCCTTGAAAGCAGCAGCTCTAGCCTTTAGCTCGGTGTGGATGTTGCCTGTAATCCATGGCTTCTGGTTGGGGTATGTACGTACGGTCACTGTGGGGATGACGTCATCGATGTACTTATTGATGAAGCCAATGACTGATGTGGTGTACTCCTCAATGCCATATGAAGAATCCCGGAACAAATTCCAGTCTGTGCTAGCAAAACAGTTCTGTAGCTTAGCCTGTCTAGGCTGAGGGTGCCGCTAGCGGCACTCCCCCCCCACCCCCACTGAAAAGGCAGAGCCGCGAAATTCAAATAAAATATTTTTTTTAAATATTTAACTTTCACACATTAAAGTCCAATACAGCTAATGAAAGACACAGATCTTGTGAATCCAGCCAACATGTCCGATTTTTAAAATGTTTTACAGGGAAGACACAATATGTAAAGATGTACATCTATTACCTAAAAACACATTAGCATAATCCACCATCTTTTATTTGTCCACCAACACCAGTAGCTATCACCAATTCGGCTAAACTAAGATATTTATAGCCCCTAACCAAGAAAAAAACTCATCAGATGACAGTCTGATAACATATTTATGGTATGGGATAGGTTTTGTTAGAAAAATGTGCATATTTCAGGTAGATGGCATAAGTTACAATTGCACCCACCGTCACAAATGGACTAGAATAACTACATAGAGCAACGTGTTTACCTACTTACTAATCATCAAACATTTCGTAAAAATACACAGCATACACTAATCGAAAGACACAGATCCTGTGAATACAGACAATATTTCAGATTTTCTAAGTGTCTTACAGCGAAAACACAATAAATCGTTATATTAGCATAGCACAGGTGCAAACATTACCCCAGCATTAATTCTAGCCAAAGTGAGCGATAACGTCAACATCGCCAAAATATATTATTTTTTTCACTAACCTTCTCAGAATTCTTCAGATGACACCCCTGTAACATCACATTACAACATGCATATACAGTTTGTTCGAAAATGTGCATATTTAGCCACCAAAATCATGGTTAGACAATGGGGAAAGTAGCCCAGCTGGTGAGAAAATGTCCGTGCGCCATATTAGACAGTGATCTACTCTTATACATAAATACTCATAAACGTGACTAAAAAATATAGGGTGGACATCGATTGATAGACAATTTAATTCTTAATACAATCGCGGAATTACATTTTTTAAATTATCCTTACTTTTCAATACAGTTTGCGCCAAGCGAAGCTACGTCAAAAAACATGGCGTCCTAAGCCACTAACATTTTTCGACAGAAACACGATTTATCATAATAAAAATGTCCTACTTTGAGCTGTTCTTCCATCAGTATCTTGGGCAAAGGATCCTTTCTTGGGTCTAATCGTCTTTTGGTGGAAAGCTGTCCTCTTGCCATGTGGAAATGCCAACTGCGTTCAGCATGAACTGGAAGCGTGCCCGGCGATTCACAGCGTTTCAGAAATAAATGTCCCAAAATCGCACTAAACGGATATAAATTGCTATAAAACGCTTTAAATTAACTACCTTATGATGTTTTTAACTCCTATAACGAGTCTTAACATGACCGGAGAAAGATTACTCCCAACACTAATGCTTGGAACAGGTGCGGGTCGGTGTCCTCCACGCGCATAACGCAGCTCCAAAAGTCTTACTAGCTACAGGGTTTTTTAATTTATAGTGCCTGTGAACGCGCAATCGACCCCATTCAAATCGTCATCACGTAAAGGCATCCAGGGGAAGACGTAAGCAGTGTCCGTATACTCATAGCAATAACAGTGGCCTTTTAACTGACTCCAGATCAGGGGCCAAAATTTCTGAAATCTGACTCCATGTCAGGGAAATTGCTGTAGAATGGGTTCTGTTCCACTTAGAGACAAAATTTCAACTCCTATAGAAACTATAGACTGTTTTCTATCCAATAATAATAATAATATGCATATTGTACGATCAAGAGTTTTGTAGGAAGCCGTTTCAAAAATTACAAGATTACCATAAATAGTGACAACAGCGCCCCCAGCCTCAACAGGTTAGCATCTGCTTCATCTGATCACTTTTTTTTATTGACTGGGTCACTGGTGCTTCCTGCTTTAATTTTAGCTTGTAAGCAGGAATCAGGAGGATAGAATTATGGTCATATTTGCCAAATGGAGGGCGAGGGAGAGCTTTGTACATGTCTCTGTATGTGGAGTAAAGGTGGTCTAGAATTTTTCTCCCTCGGGTCTACATTAAACATGCTGATAGAAATTGGGTAAAACGGTTTTAAGTTTTCCTGCAATAAAGTCCCCGGCCACTAGAAGCGCCACTAGGTAGTATACTGCCCCCCCCCCAAGCAGCGCTAGGTAGTATACTGCCCCCCCAAGCAGCGCTAGGTAGTATACTGCCCCCCCAAGCAGCGCTAGGTAGTATACTGCCCCCCCCCCCCCCCAAGCAGTGCTAGGTAGTATGCTGCCCCCACCAAGCAGCGCTAGGTAGTATACTGCCCCCCAAGCAGCGCTAGGTAGTATACTGCTCCCCCCCCCCCCCCAAGCAGTGCTAGGTAGTATGCTGCCCCCACCAAGCAGCGCTAGGTAGTATACTGCCCCCCAAGCAGCGCTAGGTAGTATACTGCCCCCCCCCCCCCCCCCCCCAAGCAGCGCTAGGTAGTATACTGCCCCCCCCAAAGCAGCGCTAGGTAGTATACTGCCCCCCCCCCCCCTAAAACAGCGCTAGGTAGTATACTGCCCCCCCCCAAAGCAGCGCTAGGTAGTATACTGCCCCCCCCCCCCCCTAAAACAGCGCTAGGTAGTATACTGCCCCAGAAAGCTAGCTTTCTACGTAAAAAATTGTAGCTTCAATGAAGTGTGTGTATGATAGTTGACCTGTCTTTCTGATCCATTCATGTATGTGTCTGTCCTGATGAATGTCTTCTCTTCTCCCAGTGCGGAGGGCAGCCATGTCTCTGGGCAGAGTAACGGTCGGGACCCCCAGGCTCTGGCCAAGGCGGTGCAGATTCACCACGACACGCTGAGGACCATGTACTTCGCCTGAGCACCACCCCACACCACCATCACCGCACTTAAAGCACACACACACACACACAAACCCCGCCTGCCAGTCAAGGAGGGTTGCATCCCCCCACAACCAGTCAATCCGGACCTGACACTGTGAAGAGGGTGGTGAGGGAAGCCCCCCGCAATGGACTGAGGATGCAGACAGACGCTGCTTTAAAACAAGAGAGGAAGAACTTGGCACTATTATGCAATATTAAACCAGCCAACTGCTTTTCCAGGGCACCCCAACTCCGCCCCCACCCTCCTCCAGTCCCTCCCTCCTTTTCTCCGGTCATGAAGGAGATCTGTTTAGATTCCGGATGTGTGTGGTCAACGTTGCAGAAATCGTTCCCTTTCGTCATCATGCCTTTTACGTCAGCTCAGTTTTTAACGGCAGCACTTCTGCCCTTTTTCGTTTGTTAGTTCTGTTTTGACTTTTTCTTTATCAAAGGTTGAGGAGAGAAGAAGAAAAGGATCAGGAGTGTGAAGGGTGGATCTCTATCGGTGCAGACCCATCACGGCGCACAAGCTTGCCACTGGTATTTTCCTCTCCTTTCCTCTCCAGCTTTTCTTTTAGCCAATGGTGACTTATCAAAAGTGTGAGCGTGTCAATGGACACTGTGTACTAGGAGACGAACACAAGCTATTATTGTGAGCACAGTGCCACCTGGAGTCTGAACGGTGTAAATGCTCTCTTCAAAAGTCCCAACCTGTCTGGGGAATAAGCTATGATGCTAATCATATGATTTCCAACTCGTTATCGTTTGACTTGAACCAATAAGTGCTGTGCGTATACACTGGCACACATCGTAGAGGGTAATACAATGATATCACACCCTAGGTCAGTTCCCTATGACATAGGTCTAATGTGCTATCACATCAACTAACTACATTGCAATGTGACCCTGTTTTGAATTTTCTTTCCTGTACATCATGTGTTTTGATATTTAAGGTGCTTGTTTGTTTTTTTTACCATTCTTTCCAGTATTTATTAGTACGCTCAAGATATAGTAATTTAACATGAGACGAGCGTTTTTATTTCTGCATTCTTTCAATCTCATTGCTCTTTCGATCTATCCGCTCTCTTGGATTTTAATTTGTGGTGGGAGATCCTAAATTGAATGACAGATCGTGTTGCTTTCCCCTGGTGCAATAATCTTTTAGCTGAGAGAAGGAAGCTTCTTCTAGAAGATACGCTTTGAATATCTGGAAGTCTGTAGCAGTGAGTTACGAGAATGTAGCAGAACCCTGATCTCCTATGAGAACTCTGTTCACACAATTGGCACTTACCCGTTGCTCCTCTTTATGAAGAGGGGTAGAGGGGCTCAGAGGTCTAATGGTTATGCCAGTGAGTGTGTCATGGGTTAGAAATCAAGTGCCTGGTTTTGGAAATGAACAGTTAAATGGAAGTTGTATGGATGGATTATGACATGGACATCCTAGCCTTTAAAATGTATTCAAACAAGGAAGTTAAAGGGCAACGTTTAGCTGGGGAAAGTTGACTTTAAGCTACATTTTGCCTCTTTTTTTTTTTTGACAGACATTGCATCGCATTGAAATCCTCATGATAGAAAATATATATATTCTGTGTGTGTGTTAGTTTGATAGTTTATCCTATTGTCTTTGCCTAATAGCAGCAGTATTTTAGCAGATCAAGTCGTGCTGCACTCTCTCTATCCTCATCAGACATGGATCTAGCTGCTATATCTACATGTACTCAAGGTGACTAAGAATCGAGGCATGCCTCAGTCATGAGCGGCAGGAGAGCTAAGCCGACATTTCATTTTTTCCCCGCCATATAACTGAGCATCCAAACCAATAGTAGCTAGCTGTCTTCTAGAGTCAACAATTCGATGAATCTTGGAAGTCGGAGAGACTGACTGAGTGAGTGACTTGTGTGGTCGCTGCTTAGCTCCTCTGCTCTGTGACGTGAGGCATGCCTAGTGGTGTTCAAGAGAAAGACAATAATCTGCACTAAAAGAAGTGTGTGTCAGACCGAACACATGCCTCTGGTGCTATGGGGGGGTGGCCTCCTTGCCGCACCCCTTTGAGAATTTGCAGTCTGAGTGGGCCCTTGGTGGGGGGGGGTACAAAGGTACCGTAGTAAACCTCCCAATGAGGTAAACGAGAGGGTCTGTTATGTGGGGCACTGTAGGGATTCTCGTCCTAACTGTTAGTGGAAACGGTTGCCATTTGAGAATCTCTTGTTTTGACGTTACAATGATACAAGGACACAGTTCTCAAGGCAAGGACTGCCCCAATAGGTGAACGGTAGTGTGCTCCAATGGTAGAATCCTGTGTCCCCCTGTAGTTGCGTTTGACTGCCTTCCCAACTCTAGCCTTCCCCTGGCTGGAAGCCAATGAGTTTGAGCCTTCATGATCTTCACTAGTGTCCAAAAAGCCTTTTTAAAAAGCCAGATTGGAAGATGTGTGTATGTACATTTCACATTTATTGTAATGCTCACACCACTTATTTTTGCTAACAAAAAAATCTAACATATATAGTTATTCATCATAGTAATAATATCATTAAAGGTAAACGGTAATAAAATATGTAAGAGTTGATAATGCAATAGACTGTTGTTGACTCGTGTCCTGTGGCAATGTATAACATTAATTTGTTTATTTTGGCGTGCGTACGGTGGCGGTGAATGTATTTCGACATGTAACGTGTGTCTGGATTGTTAGACTGTTATGGATCGGGATGTGGTGGACTTGTCTCCTCTGAGTTCTAGAAGTAAGAGGTGCTTCTATTTCTGTCACTCTTGGCAGCTGTTGTCAGATCTACCCTGTTGTCATAGAATCCAAATGGAATCATTAGACTTTTTTTAAGAGCATAATTGTTCTGATCCAGATCGTCTTTCTCAGGCGGGAGTTGACGCCTGTAGAGTAGGGGAGAGCGGGAGAAACCGGGGCTTGTCAAAGTGTTTGTAGACCCACTTTTAAAAAGATGTAGTTGATTTAAAGAATGAGATGGTTACCTTGACTGGTCATCTTGAACGTTTAGTACCGATGTGGCCCGCAGTGTTTTAGGTTGAGCCTTGTGGGTTATGAGGCCCCTATAGAGCGAGACTTGGCCTGAAACTGTTGCTTTTCTCCACGCGCAACCAAGGGCACTTCTTGTGCTCAGAAATACAAAGCCTATAGGCCTCCAGTAAGTCTGCAATGTGACAGTCTATAATCTCATTTGTTTTTCCCACTTTCTCCTGACTTTTGCGTCCCGTTGCCAGAGGACTACATTCCATAGCCAGTAGATCTGCCATCGGATTCCCCTGAAGTGGAGAAAAGATGGAAGACTAGAGGACAGACAAAGTTAACTGTGTGTGTTGAAAACTCCTCCAAACTCCTCTAGTGTGTGTTGGTTAGTACAGAGTAGGGTATTGTAGTTAGATTGGTTTTTGTGCATGTGGCTGGTTCTGGTGTATGTGAAGTGAGAAGTAGGGCTAAGTGCCATTTGAGGGAGGTGGCATGTATGGATCGGGACATTGTTTAGCAAGCGACAAGCGTAGCTCTCATCTAAGCTGACATTATGATGAACGTCAAGGACTATAGAACATTCAGATTTTCCTGGGCAAAAGAACACATGTTTACATATAGCAGATGTGTTTGCCTAACATCCTTATAACATTATAACTCGCTACATCGTCATCCGTAACGTTTTTCAGATGTTCGTTTTGTTTTCATCAGTTTTTTTGCTTAGTTTATAAGGATATTTATGAGCAAGGCCTTTCTAGGTCCAAAACATCACCCCAGAGTTTGCTATACTCTATGGAAAAGCTATATTTACAGTAGCTATATGTGTTTTCATTCCATTGCCTGTGACGCACAGATATACTGGATTTTGTGTTGTATATTCTTTCTTTCCGGAGTGGAAGGTAAATCTATGGCAGAGCGACGAAGTCCACAGAAAGTGCCTTTCTTTATGGTGGTGCTGTAAAACAAAAGTCAAACGGAAAATCAAAAAGACATCTGTCTCATTTTTGAAGAAGAAAAAACACACCTGCGTTTTATGCACAGTGTACACACACACACACACACACACACACACACACCAAGATTGATACTGAGGACCCGCAGTCTGTTTGTTAAAGACATTAGAGTATATGATTGTGGTTGAGCGTTCACTTAGTGGTGCATTTTGAGTCTGGACCAATGGACTTGGTACAGTGGAACTTGCGTTGACAAGCGAGGTCACAGTTAAAACCGGGGTGTGTGTGTGTGACACAGCCTGGCCCACGAATGACAAACATAGCACAGCACTTTATAGACTGCCACTCTCTCTCGGACATGAAACCAAGAGGTTTTCTGTCTCTGTTCCTCCTCCAATCCCCGCCTCCCAGATACAGTTTAGTATCGAAGAATTGTTTATTATGTGAATGAGGAGATTTTCCTCCTCTGGGAAAGGGAATTGGATTACGACACCAAACAAAATGGTTGCTATCGCTACTAAGTGGTCATTTTCAAAAGCGTGCCTCCAGCTCATGTGACTTCGCTGATGATGGCTCTGTTTTGAGTCGGCCTGCATTTATATGGTTTCTCCTTAATAATCTGAAACCACCAACGGTTTTTAAGTGTTCCAATGTAAGGCATCCATATTAGGAAGCAGGGCATCCATATTAGGAAGTCGGCAGTTGTCTGGCCCATGGCATTCTCTCATCCTAGTGCAATGCCTCGCCGTGTGTCTGTCTTGTCCTTACTGGAAGGATAGTGGGCCCACTTTCATTGGCGTTTTGGGGCAGTTTGGGTGTAGAATAAGACTCCGAGGGGGTCTGTATGAGTCATTTGGGGTACCCGTCAGTCCAGGGGGGTGATACCTTTACAAGCGATTAAAAATATATATATATATATGCGCCTCACTTACCTTGGTATGCTGCATATGTTATACTACATGAGGAAAAACTGCAAATATTGCTTTGGTTATTACAGTATAATGCTTGATTAATACCTGACTATGATATTCTTATAACTATTTTAGAGACAGAAGTATAACTGTAAGATATTCTTGTTTTAGTTTTTTTGTCTTAACACTTATCTGACTTGAGCCGAACGTTTTATGTTGTCGTCCTATTTAAATGTGTCGTTATTTTTAATATGTATATGAAATGTATATTGCAAAATATTTTATGCTGTATTTATTGAGTGCATAAACGAGCGGCTAGCTAGAGTCTCATTGGCAGCATGGTGGAGGTGGAGCTAGGGGACGAGGCCTTAAACCCCCCCCCTCTCCATGTTGAAGCCTTATCCTCCCCCAGACACGCAAGCACAGCAACGTGGTGGTGGGCGGACAGAGGGGCACAGTTGAGCAGGGGGACCTGTTTTTTAAATGAGGTATTAATTATGTAGACCCCTGCGTCTAGCGGTTTGGTTCCTCGTGAAGGGAAGAAGCCTTCTCATATGTCCTCTTACCACCTTCTTGTACTCTCTCTTCCCTCTCTCCTCCCCGGTTCTCTCCTCCCATCTTGAAGAGGCCACCCCCACATGTTGCGTCTCATCTCCTGTAGGGTTGGGGAACCTTTACTGAACCACATGGACTGAGCTGAGCCTTGTTTAAAAACCTCACATCCTCATCCAGAGCTGCCAACATGTTAGCCATGTAAACTCCCCAGGCCTGGTGAAGTACAGGTGGGTGAGAATAGAGGAGAAAAGGAGAGGATGATGGTGACTGTGCTAAGGCAGAGGAGGTTAGGTGTGGCTTCTGTCCTTTCACTTTTCCCCCTTGTGCCAGAGACTTTTACACAGTAAGGAGTGGAGTGTAAAGTCTCGTTCCGCTCAAATACAAGCCTCCGCCTTAAGTGTGTTGTTACTTCGTTGTTGGGTTTTATTTCCGACTACGGAATGCCTGAGTTGAGTACAAAAAAATGGCCTAACTCCAAAATGGCATCCTCGTGTTTCTTTTCAAACCACTAATAGTGCTACAGTAGTTGGTGAGCCCCAACATACAAAAGTGTTTTGTTTCCCCACGTGTATGGATGTAAGAACAGGAGCCCGAGGGTTCTGTGTGCTGTACTTGTACCTGTATAACGAATCAAGGTGTTGTAATAATTAGTTGCTGTTCTGTTTGCCCACAGTGTCTGTTAGTTGTTCCCACCTCATTCTAGGGTCAGAGGTCAGAGGCATGGCGCTTGGAAGGGGTCGTCAAAGCTGTTCAAAACGTTTAATAGGCTTTTCTACCTAATACCCACAGACACATACTTTGTTTAAGACATGTTGACTCCATTTAGCTATCTGATTGATGTGTAAGCAGATGCTGCTTGTTTTCAGTCCGTTCGCAGTCCATGTTAAGATTTTGAAATAACATTTGCTCGAGAGATTATCGGATGCTGTTTTCCCAATGTTACACTGGTTTGAAGACCGATCTCGTCAGTGGCCAAGAATGCTGGACTTTTAAAGAGTTTCCTATATGTTTCATCGGTATCTTGAGGTTATTTTTGTATTTGACGTGCGTCAGTTAGGATTGTGCGCTGTGATACCATTTTGAGTCCTGAGGCACCAGCTAAAATCAATGGGTGTTTGATGATACGAACAAGGTAGCCACATGAGTTCCATGCCTCGATCTCTCTCCCTTACTACTCTGTATGTTTCAAACTCTCTGTTGTACCAACAGGTCTTTTTATTTCAGTTTTAAATGTCTTTTGTCTTATAATTTTTTCTTTTAGGACTTTAGTTTAGCTTTGCTACAATTTGAAGTGTATCTTTCACTAATACTTGTAATAAAAAGCTTTGCTTTAAAACCTTTCTCTTCATGATATTTGTTTCTAGACCACGCTGGCTGTAGCCACTAGTGAAGGTAGGTTCAGCACAGATGTACTGTTACTAAATGATTGACATGTCATTGCACTGTGTTCGAATTCTATTCTATTATTCTTCTGATTCTATGTTGTTGCACCAGACATTTGCCTGTACCCATTGTGGTATTTAGTCTTCATTTCAAGGAATGTAAAGAAGTAGTTTTGAGAAGTAGTCGGAACATCTTTTTTGGTAAGTAACTCCTGTATAGTGTAGCAAAGAGAGTGTATATTACTGGAAAATTTCTAAGTTTACAAGTAAACTATGAGAATTTGGTAACTTTCAAGGAATATGGAATTTTATCAGATGACACCTAGTGGCAGTTTTGGGTACATCTGATTATCACAGGTGTCTAATCTCTGGCACTCTGGCCTTATCACATGTAAAATATATATATATTTTAAAATCTAATAAGATTGTAAAATAAAACCATTGAATGACAACGGTATACAACAGTAACCCTAAATATAAACCAACTTAGTGAATTAATGAGGGTTTCACAATGAGATCCTTTATTTTTTTACACTATTTTTTTTTTACTTTGTCTATGTGTTATGAAAATGTTTTGTGGCAGTATTTGGAAGAATTGCAGAGTTAATTGAAAATAATGGCATTGTGTACTAGTTGCTTTTTTTTTCATTAATTTGTCAATTTTCATATAAACCGTATGGTTTATCCACTAGAAACAAAACAAAAACGTCGACACCCCTTCAAATTTGTGGATTTGGCTATTTGCCGACAGTTGTATAAAATCGAGCACACAGCCATGCAATCTCCATAGACAAACATTGGCATTAGAATGGCCTTACTGAAGAACTCAGTGGCTCAATGTGGCAAAGTCATAGAATGCCACCTTTCCAACAGGTCCGTTCATCAAATGTCTGCCCTGCTAGAGCTGCCCCGGTCACCTGTAAGTGCTGTTATTGTGAAGTGGAAATGTCTAGGAACAACAACGGCTCAGCCGCGAAGTGGTAGGCCACACAAGCTCACAGAATGGGAGCTGCCCCTTGCCTGTCCTTGCTTGCAACACTCACTACCAAGATCCAAACTGCCTCTGAAAGCAACGTAAGCACAGGAACTGTTTGTAGGGAGCTTCATGAAATGGGTTTCCATGGCCGAGCAGCCGCACATAAGCCTAAGATCACCATGCACAATGCCAAGCGTTGGCTGGAGTGGTGTAAAGCTCACCGCCATTGGACTCTGGAGTAGTGAAAATACATTCTCTGGAGTGAGGAATCACGCTTCACCATCTGGTAGTCCGACAAACAAATCTGGGTTTGGCGGATGCCTGGAGAACACTACCTGCCCAAATGCATAGTGCCAACTGTGAAGTTTGGTGGAGGAGGAATAATGCTCTGGGGCTGTTTTTCATGGTTTGGACGAGTCCCCTTTGTTGCAGTGAAGGGAAATCTTAATGCTACAGCATACAGTGACATTCTAGACGATTCTGTGCTTCCAACTTTGTGGCAACAGTTTGGGGGAAGCCCTTTCCTGTTTTAGCATGACAATTCCCCCGTGCACAAGGCGAGGTCCATACAGAAATGGCTTGTCGAGATCGGCGTGGAAGAACTTGACTGGCCTGCACAGAGCCCTGACCTAAACCCCATCAAACACCTTTGGGATTAATTGGAACGCTGACTGCGAGCCAGGCCGAATTGCCCAAAATCAGTGCCCAACCTCGCTAGTGCTCTTGTGGCTGAATGGAAGCAAGTCCCATCAGCATTGTTACATCTAGTGGAAAGCCTTCCCAAAAGAGTGGAGGCTGTTAAAGCAGCAAAGGGGGGACCAACTCCATATTCATGCCCATGATTTTGGAATAAGCTGTTTGACAAGCAGGTGTCCACATACAATTAGCCATGTAGTGTATATACATACTTACATACATTTTAAGTTATTCAAGTATAAATTACCATAGATTACCTGCTAATTACCTAAGATTACAGTAACTTTAGTAAATTACCAGTAGCTTTGCAACTATACTCATGTACAATCCATTATGATGCCGTTATAATGCATTGTAAGATTTGTCATAAGCATGTATGACTAGTCTAGCCTACTTTGGAAATCTGAAACTGTCACCGTTTCAGGTTAAGAACCACGAGAATGCAGAATACAATCTAGTCTACCAACTGAACTTTATTTCAAATTAAATGAATCATAACAAACTGATCATAATGAAAATGGAAAGTGTACCCGAGTGCACTTTACCAGTTCAACCCTCCTGGAAAATATGGGAAGGGTTGAATTGAAACTCCTAAAATCCCATTTATAGTCACATGTATCCATTACTAAGTCTATGGCGGAGTGAATCCTCAAGGAAACTCGTATCTCGCCGTGGAACAGTCAGTGCACAAAGATGGGATTGTGACAGTGGGCCAACAACCTCACATAACTGTCTGGAATGTAAAGTAATCAGGAGATCACATAAACATGTAAACTACTGTCCAGAATTCATTCCAGCTACTTCTGCAGGCGTGTAGTGCTCTGGTAGTGCCACGTAGCTACAGGGTCTCCGGTGTGCATGTTTATGGCTTTTCCACCATAGCTAACTGTACCCCAGGTTTTTCACAGTTCATGCATCATTTGATAGACGGGTAGGTTTTTAGTTACATTTACGTGGCAGTCATGACTACTACCGTCCTTCCTATTCTGTGTCGACCCGTTCCTCCCATGGAAAAGATTAGAAAAGGTTTACTTTAAAGCATTATGGAACCTTTTCAATTGATCATGGCCAGGTTTCATACCCTACTATTTGACATATGATGATAAGAAAACAAATGTAGAAACATCGGGAAGTGCTATAACAGCCTGTGTGCCCATTCTGGTTGGGTCATAACACTAGCAAAAATGTCAATTTTAGTGGAAAGGAATTTCCCTTTGCTGATGGAAGGATCGAGACCTGCATACAGGTTTATACAACCTTTGACTAACTCAATTCAAGCTGTCTATTTATGTTGGTAGGAGTGGCCACTACGAGTAGGAAGCCCGGTCAGCGTTAGTGGATGACAGACTGGGAGACCAATAACAAGCTGCTCACGGACACGGCCGAGCACCAACGCCACCAATCACAGCAGACAATGCAGGAGAGGCGGGCCCTGAGGCACCAGACAGCCTGTAAGGTACAGGGACTGCTATGGATGTCTGATGCCAGGCAGCAGGCGATGCATTGACAGAGAGATGATCAACTCATGTTCATATCTATACCCCATAATAACAAAGTAATACTGTGTGTGACTGTGGGCTCTTCTCCGTCTCTCTGTCAGACACGCTGGGATGAGAGTGACAGCTGAGACAGGATGGGTGACAAAATCAATGAGGTCACTGAACAGAAGGACAGACTGCAGTTCTGCGTACAGGCAATGGAGATAGAGATCGAAGCTCTGACACAGGTCACTAATACTTCATATGGCAGAAAATGTGGGAGAACTACTTAATGTTCAACTCCCTTTACTAACCAAAAACATAATCAACACGTATACTGTCGTACGCATGTCTGTGACGTTCGTTGATGGAAGGATTGGACCAAGGTGCAGCGTGGTAGGCGTACATCTTTCTTTTATTGATGACGCCGAGAAAAAGAAAAAAAACGAAACGCACAGTTCTGTAGGGCTGGAAAGCAACAGTACAAAAACAAGATCCCA
Organism: Salvelinus fontinalis; assembly: GCF_029448725.1. Taxonomy (NCBI): domain Eukaryota; kingdom Metazoa; phylum Chordata; class Actinopteri; order Salmoniformes; family Salmonidae; genus Salvelinus; species Salvelinus fontinalis. The sequence continues at coordinate 26,289,847 of NC_074702.1, read as the reverse complement.
CAAACTAAAGGTGGCAAAAGGCTGCCTAAGTATGATCCCCAATCAGAGACAACAATAGACAGCTGCCTCTGATTGGGAACCATACAAAGAAATAGACAAAGAAATAGAAAAACTAGAATGCCCACCCAAATCACACCCTGACTTAACAAAATAGAGAAATAAAAAGGCTCTCTAAGGTCAGGGCGTGACAATGTCACAGAACACAATCTGTCAGTGTCCCTAATTTGTTAACTTCAGGAACCTCTCAAATTGCTTTGGGAATCCGCAATCCACTATGCTATTTGTATGCATTGTTGTGTCGTCTGGTGCAGTCTACTCTACCTAAATCCTACCCTTATTAGGTAACCTAATCGTAATCTAATTATGCCTGAGGGTGTTATTTTTGTTCTTTCTGGAAGTATGTGTGCTTGTTGACAATGAATTATAGCACACATGTTTAATCATCTAGAGGATCTACAGGAGCCTGCGAAGGTTATTCACCCACTTGGCATTTTTCCTCTTTTGTTGCCTTACAACCTGGAATTAAAATAGATTTTTGGGCTGGTTGTATCATTTGATTTACACAACATGCCTACCATTCTGAAGATGTGAAACAAACAAGAAATAAGACCAAAAAACAGAACTTGAGCATGCATAACTATTCACCTCCCAAAGTCAATACTTTGTAGAGCCACCTTTTGCAACAATTACAGCTGCAAGTCTCTTGGGGTATGTCTCTATAAGCTTGGCACATCTAGCCACTGGGATTTCTGCCCATTCTTTAAGACAAAACTGCTCCAGCTCCTTCAAGTTGGATGGATTCCCCTGTTGTACAGCAATCTTTAAGTCATACCACAGATTCTCAATTGGATTGAGGTCTGGGCTTTAACTAGGCCATTCCAAGACATGTAAATGTTTCCTCTTAAACCACTCACATGTTGCTTTAGCAGTATGCTTAGGGTCATTGTCCTGCTGGAAGGTGAACCTCTGTTCCAGTCTCAAATCTCTGGAAGACTGAAACAGGTTACCTTCAATAATTTCCCTATATTTAGCGCCATCCATCATTCCTTCAATTCTGACCAGTCTCCCAGTCCCTGCTGACAAAAAACATCTCCACAGCATGATGCTGCCACCATGCTTCACTGTGGGGATTTGGTTCTCAGGGTGATGAGAGGTGTTGGGTTTGCGCCAGACATAGTGTTTTCCTTGATGGCCAAAAAGCTCAATTTTGATCTCATCTGACCAGAGTAACTTCTTCCATATGTTTGGGGAGTCTCCCACATGCCTTTTGGCGAACACCAAATGTGTTTGCTTATTTTTTTCTTTAAGCAATGGCTTTTTTTCTGGCCACTCTTCCGTAAAGCCCAACTCTGTGGAGTGTACGGCTTAAAGCAGTCCTATGAACAGATACTCCAATCTCCGCTTGGAGCTTTGCAGCTCCTTCAGGGTTATCTTTGGTCTCTTTGTTGCCTCTCTGATTAATGCCCTCCTTTCCTGGTCTGTGAGTTTTGGTGGGCGGCCCTCTCTTGGCAGGTTTGTTGTGGTGCCATATTCTTTTCATTTTTTAATAATGGATTCAATGGTGCTCCGTGGGATGTTCAAAGTTTCAGATCATTTTTTATAACCCAACCCTGATCTGTACTTCTCCACAACTTTGTCCCTGACCTGTTCGGAGAGCTCCTTGGTCACCATGGTGCCGCTTGCTTGCTGGTGCCCCTTGCTTAGTGATATTGCAGATATTGCTGTTTTGTGTATGTCCATTACATGAAATCCAAATAAAAATCAATTTAAATTACAGGTGGTAATGCAACAAAATAGGAAAAACATCAAGGGGGATGAATACTTTTGCAAAGCACTGTATTTCAGGCGTTTAGTACAAACTGTATTGTCAACCCTGTCTGTCTCTCCCTTTCTCTCTCTCTCTCTCCCTCCCAGGTGAAGGAAGAGGCGGAGCGGGCCCTGGCTGACACGGCCATGCCCCTGGAAGTGGTAGTGGAGTGTCTGACCCAAAGAGAGGGCCCGCAGGGAGAGCGAGCTGGTCAGTGACCCCCTGCAGGGCCATCTGAAGAGGGAGGCCCAGATGATTGCCACCACGCAGCAAGAGCTGCAGCAGCACATCAACAAGGCCTTCGAGCAGCTCTGGTAAGCCAAGATAGAGATTTAACTGCCGTAGGTCTTTGGATGTGTCTCAGGATATGGTTTCATTGATCCATGGAACATAAAGGGCTTCTATCGAACAGACAGTTGTGTTGCTCTTAAAAATAAAGGATAATGTGATGTGAAACCGAAAGGGGTGGATGCTACTGACAATTGGGGGCATGTATGAGGTCTTAAATTTCATTTCACCATTGCTTCATGAAGACGTATTGCAGCAAATTTGACAGGAAACGTTAAAATTCCACTGTGCTCTGTAGCCTATGTGTGCTGATGTATGCCTATAATTAGTATTTACAATACTAGAATAGACATGAACTATCTTATGACGGTGTAAAAGGTCAGCCATTTTGGTCAGGGAGTTGGGCAGCCAGTGTTGTGATTAAAATATTGTGAAAGCAATCATTTTGAAGATTATCTTCAAAGTATTTTCATTAGCTAACTAGCCAGACACTTTTATTGGAATGATTCCAATCTTTTTACAAATTAACTGCCAATAATCCATACAAACAATGCAGTCAATCCACAGCCATACACTGGCTGAAATCAGTTGATGATATTTTAGAGGCTATTTATACAGAAAATGTGTCTAAAACACGTAGAAACTGTATTCATAATTATATGACAATATTTTAGGTTTACAATTCTATTACACAATTTCTGATACATCACATGCCTTTCTTTTATTTTCCTGCATAAGTAAAAGCAGGAAAGTATCACCTATTCCTCTACTGTCCATTTGGATTTCTCCCTTCTATTATCATACCGTTCTAGAGCTTTGAGAGTTTGACATATCCCCTCTAGTAATTTAATAGAATCTCTACCAATGTATGCTTGTTTGTCTATAGTTCTATGGGGGTGATGCATCTAATTTCCCTTCTTAACAATGTAGCATCAATAAAGTTTATTCCATTTCATTTTAAGCTGTCTCAAGGAAGCCCACCAACAGCTGACCTTTGACCTAACCAACAGGAGTGAAGCCCTGGATGTGAACCAATCATGCCTGCCACTTAGACAGGTCACCTGACATATCCTTCAAGCCTGACCCCACCCACGTACCCACTAGGTAAGGACGGGAGCAGAATAGTGCCTTGTCAACATGTGTAGAATAAAGGAGATGATAATGAGATAATCATGAGTGAAATTATACTGTATAGTTCTAGCATATTTCTAGGAATTTTGTTTTTCATAATTGTCACCACTAAATAATTTGTTTCGGTGTTCAGATAGCAGAACACTCAATGGCAGACAAATTCTCAGCCTTTACCTAAATCTAGATGTATGGTCTTTTGTATCACTAAACCTCTTCTGATCCTCTAAACCTAAAACATTTTCTAATTTATAACACAGTACTTATAGTGTACTGTACTTACCGATGTATAACTGTGGCTGATTTATGTCTTGTACCCTGCAGTGCCTCCACACACCAGCAGTCGGTGCAGTTCACCCACTACAACATGACCCAGGCTGAGGAGGCGATGCAGGCTTCCCTACAGCTGAGGGAGACCATGACCTATACAAGGATACAGGTAGCAGAGGACTGATCTAGGATCGGTTTACCCTCCCCAAACTAACATTAACCATTAGAGGTAAAAACACAAGACTGAGCTTAAATCAGTGTCTAATGGCAACTTCAACCTACTCCTACAAAATAATGTGTGGGTGGGACTGTCTGTATTGTGGGAGGAGGAGAGGGATATGTTATTAATAGCATAGGAAGGCCGGGTCGGGGAATGGAAACTGGGGAAACTGGCTAGGTGGGGGCTCATGAGGACACCATGAAGAGAGTATGTGTGGATGTACACTCAGAGACTGTTTTATGCAGTATGGAAATTGGTTTCATTAGGCGTATAGGACAACTCCCATAACAAACTAATAAAAAAATGGGTTGTTTGGTATTTCTAAGTGTTTTTGGACAGCAATTTAATAATATGCTTGCTGCCCATTTCAAACTCTATACGTGCCTGAGGCTGGTCTAGCCAGAGTGGATACAAATCCCAGCCCATACCCTATTCTGCATCTCCCTACTTCTCTGTCTCCCCTCTCATTTCATGCTAGCCCTGTTTGAATAAAAAGAAAATACTTGAAAAATAAATATATATAACACTGAACAAAAATATAAATGCAACATGCAACAATTTCTAAGATTTTACTGAGTTACAGTTCTTATAAGGTAATCAGTCAATTTAAATCAATTCATTAGGCCCTAATCTATGGATTTCACATGACTGGGAATAGGGGCTGGCTTAGAAAACCAGTCAGTATCTGGTGTGACCACCATTTGCCCCATGCAGTGTGACACATCTCGTTTGCATAGAGTTGATCAGGCTGTTGATTGTAGAATGTTGTCCCACTCCTCTTCAATGGCTTTGCGAAGTTGCTATATATTAGCGGGAACTGGAACACGCTGTGGTGCAGTACATGTCGATCCAGAATATCCCAAACATGCTCCATGTCTGGTGAGTATGCAGGCCTTGGAAGAACTGGGACATTTTCAGCTTACAGGAATTGTGTACAGATCCTTGCGACATGGGGCTGTGCATTATCATGCAGGAGGTGATGGCGTCGGATGAATGGAACGACAATAGGCCTCAGGATCTTGTCACGGTATCTCAAATTGCCATCGATAAAATGCAGTTGTGTTCGTTGTCCTTAGCTTATGCCTGCTCATACATAACCCCACCTCCACAATGTTGTCATCAGCAAACCATACACCCTGTCTGCCATCTGCCTGGTACAGTTGAAACTGGGATTCATCCGTGAAGAGCACACTTCTCCACCGTGCCAGTGGCCATAGAAGGTAAGCATTTGCCCACTGAAGTCGGTTACGACGCCGAACTGCAGTCAGGTCAAGACCCTGGTGAGGACGACGAGCATGCAGATGAGCTTCCCTGAGACGGTCTCTGACAGTTTGTGCAGAAATTCTTCTGTTGTGCAAACCCACAGTTTCATCAGCTGTCTAGGTGGCTGGTCGCAAACCATCCCTCAGGGGAAGAAGCTGGATGTAGAGGTCCTGGGCTGGCGTGGTTACATGTCGTGGAAACGTGTCGCGGTCTACGGTTATGAGGCCGGTTGGACATACTGCCAAATTCTCTAAAATGATGTTGGCCTCCAATAGAGAAATTACTTTGGCTTATAGTAGAGAAATGAATATTCAAAATTCAGAAGGCACTCACACATCTGAGCAATCGTTTTTGTAGGTGCATGGTAACAGTTGAACAATATGAAGGAAAAACCGCACACTGCTCTTGATAGTTTCACTGATCTTTAATAAGCTTACGTATCGTCCTCACCGCCTTCAGAGCTTTTGTGAGTAAAACATTTTTTTTTGCACCCTTATGTAGACCTAGTCCCACCCACATCCGTTCCACGCATCGAAAGGTGTTGGGGGCGCAGGAAAAACAAATCAGTGCTACCAAATATAACAATATGCATTTAATAAATATTTGAATAAAGTGAGTAAAGACCCGCTAAAGCTGAAGAATACTCCGTAATGTTCACAACCACAAATACTTTGAACTCGCGAAAAGTGGGAGGTGTGGTCAAGAAACACTGGCATATTTTATCGTCGGACCCAGCTTTGCCGGCTGAATTAAAAAATTCACCACTTATTGTGTATAGGAGAGGTCGCAATTTACGCAATAAATTGGTTCATGCCAACTGCCAGCCACAAAAGAAAATCAGCCAGGCTCTTTCACGCCCTCTTCCAAATGGTAGCTATACATTCAGAGGATGCGCACAGTGCAACAATATGATGAAGTGTGAATATTTCTGCCACCCACATACAGGAAAACGGTTCCAAATAAATTACATTATTATGTGTTCCACCACCCATGTTATTTACATTATTAATGTCCATGTGGGCTGTGCTATGTAGGTAAAAACTCTCATTCTCTCGAACAGAGAATCAGTGAACATAAAAGTTCAATCAGGAGAAACGACAGGGATTATCCAGTCGCAGGACATTTTAATGACATGAAGCATGACATTTCTACCTTTAGATTTTGTGGCATAGAGAAAGTTAAGATATCAGACAGGGGAGGTGACATTAATAATACTCTGAGTAAAAGAGAATGTTTTGGGATTTTCACCCTCCAGACATTATTTCCGTAAAGGTCTTAATTATGAAATGCCTATGTATGTTATGTTGTGAATTTGAACATGAATTATGCTCCTATTTAAGATTACTCTGTTTTTCGTACGATGTACCCAATGATTAACGAGAACTTGCTCGGTAGGTCTATGTCCTCATTGTGATTTTATAGACGTGTTATTTACACACTTTATTTGAATATTTATGAAATGCATATTGTTATTTATGGTAGCACTTTGTTATTCCTGCGTCTCCAACCCCTTTTGATTCGTGGAACGGATGTGAGTGGGGCTAGGTCTACAAAAGGGTGCAAAATACATTTTTACTCACAAAAGCTCTGACGAAGGCCGTGAGGCCAATACGTAAGCTTATTATATAGAAATGAATATTAAATTCTCTAGCAACAGCTTTGGTGGACATTCCTGCAGTCGGCATCCCAGTTGCATGCTCCCTCAACTTGAGACATCTGTGGCAGTGTGTTCTGTAACATAACTGCACATTTTAGAATGGCCTTTTACTGTCCCCAGTACAAGGTGCACCTGTGTAGATATCATGCTGTTTAATCAGGTTCTTGATATGCCACAAAAAAATATGAATAATGTACAGTCCATAATTATTGTCAGTCTTAATTAAGATGAGTAAATACTGTTTCAAATGAATAATACAAGTACTGAGCAATATTGCATGCACATTTTCGGGGTGGAAATTGTATTATTTTATACTAATACAATTGCTCAGATAAAGAGATTGTGTTCAAAAAGGAATAACTAAAAACTAAAATGGGGTTTAAAATTATTGGCACCTCTGTTTTCAGTACTCTAGCAGTACTCTTTCCCTTGTGAGGGGAACGACACTGAGCCTTTTTCCAAAATGTTTTATGAGATTGGAAAACACGTTGGGAGGGATCTTAGACCATTCCTCCATACAGAATCCTTCCAGATCCTTGATATCCTTCATCTGCCCTCTTCAAATCAACCACAGGTTTTCAATGGGGTTCAAGTCTAATTGCTCCTGTAACTCGCTGTAAGACCGTCTGCTAAATGACTAATGTAAATGTCCATAGACTGAGATGGCAATTGCAAAATGTTGATTTTGTGGTCAATTAACCATTGCTTTGTGGATTTTGATTAGTGCTTGGGGTTATTGTCTTGCGGCCAAGTGTCAGTCTCTTGGCAGAGGCAAAAAGGTTTTCGGTTAAAATGTCCTGGTACTTATTACTTGGTAAAAGTTCATGATGCCATCGACCTTAACAAGGGCCCCAGTACCAGTGGAAGCAAAATAGCCCCATAACATCAAAGATCCACCACCATATTTTACATTAGTATTCAGACCCTTTGTTATGAGACTCAAAATTAATCTCAGGTGCATCCTGTTTCCATTCATCATCCTTGAGATTTTTCTACAACTTGATTGGAGTCCACCTGTGGTAAATTCAATTGATTGGACATGATTTGGAAAGGCACATTCTTCTGTATACACTACCATTCAAAAGTTTGGGGTCACCAAGAAATGTCCTTGTTTTTTAAAGTAAAGCAATTTTTTTGTCCATTAAAATAACATCAAATTGATCAGAAATACAGTGTAGTCATTGTTAATGTTGTAAATGACTATTGTAGCTGAAAATGGTTGATTTGTTTTATTGAATATCTACATAGGTGTACAGAGGCCCATTATCAGCAACCATCACTCCTGTGTTTCAATGGCACGTTGTGTTAGCTAATCCAAGTTTATCATTTTAAAAGGCTTTTTGATCATTAGAAAACCCTTTTGCAATTATGTTAGCACAGCTGAAAACGCCGAATAGTCAGGATTGAGGGAAAGATGAATGGAAAAAAGTAAGAAGAGATCCTTGATGAAAACCTACTCTAGAGCGCTCAGGACCTCAGACTGGGGCGACGGTTCACCTTCCAACAGGACAACGACCCTAAGCACACAGCCAAGACAATGCAGGAGGGGCTTCAGGATAAGTCTCTGAATGTCCTTGAGTGGCCAGATCCCGGACTTGAACTCGATCTAACATCTCTGGAGAGACCTGAAAATAGCTGTGCAGTGACGCTCCCCATCCAACCTGACAGAGCTTGAGAGGATTTGCAGAGAAGAATGGGAGTAACTCCCCAAATACAGGTGTGCCAAGCTTGTAGCATCATACCCAAGAAGACTCGAGGCTGTAATTGCTATTGAAATTATTTTTTGAAATTATTTTATTTTTTCTTTTCTTTTTTAATACATTTGCAAAGATTTCTAAAAAAATGTTTTTGCTTTGTCATTATGGGGTATTGTGTGTACAGTAGACTGATGATTTATTTTTTGGTATCCAATTTAGAATAAGGCTTTAACGTAACAAAATATGGCAAAAGTCAAGGAGTCTGAATACTTTCCGAATGCACTGTATGCTTCTGTATATGCTCGTGTGTGTGCCCAAAGAGCTCTATTTTCATGTCATCTGACCATAGCACCGGTTCCAATTCAAGTGCCAATGGCGTTCATCAAACTCCAGGCGGTGCTATGGTCAAATATCATATACGCCATAGCTCAGTATTTGTATTATTTATTTTAAACAGCCTTTTTTGCTCATCTTTAACAATACTTCAATAATTATGGACAAGAAGGTATTGCAAACACACTAGTAAGTGGACTTTAATAACTGTTGTTTTGGAATACTGGTGTAGGGGATTGTTTAAGCTGAGGAGGACATATGGGTTTATTTTAAAGGCGTGCGTTAGCACTTGTTTTATTTGGCTCAGGCCGAAGCGGTGTAAACTGTATCCGAAGAATATCATCCTGATCGATATACAGTACAGAAGCATTCAACAGGAACGGGAGTCTGATCTATAAATGCTGTATATCATCTTTACGAGGCGATTGTAATGTGTGCCTGAGGCTTGTTGGTATTCTCCCTCACACAGTCTGAAGAGGACATTGTCATCCCCTTTGAAAACATCATAAGCATGTTTTTGGGATAAGCTTTAAGGACTTGTTACTTCAAAAAAACTGCCATGAGTGGCCATTTCCATGAACTGAAGTGTAACTGACTTAGTATAGCAACATCATCCTCTCCCAGGGTGTCTCAGAGTAGGAGTGCTAATCTACTGTAGGATCAGGTCCATATCATCTTATTCATTAGGATCTAAAAGGCAGGACTGATCCTATATCAGCATACCTACTCTGAGACTTTCTGAATACGTGCCCCATATTCCTTATAACTGCACCGTAAGACTCTTACTTATATCTCTCTCCTCTGTGTGGTCTCTGATGCCCCCATCTCTTATGTCCCTTCAGAGCCAGAATGACCTGGAGGGACAGCGGATCAACGCTGGGTTCAACCTGCACAAGAGGGCCCACCAGCTCCAGCAGGCCTGCAGTCAGCTGCGCTGGCAGCACACGGCTGTGAGTACAGAGTCCTGTTCGTTAGGGCACAAAATGGAAAATGTATTTCAATGCAAAATGAACAATTCTGCTTTGACTAAATATTGATATTGAGGACAGATGTAGATAGAGGCCTGGGGAAGACTACCATGTATCCAGAGCTAAGCCTTAGAAATGCTCTTGTTAAGCATTAATGACATGCATAGCTCTTACACCGGGTCCTTCTCATGCTATACATCCACTAAACCCATTAGACCGCCCTCCCCCCGTCTCTCTGACACGCACTGACCTAAAGCTGATCTCCCTTCTAATCAGTGCAGCACAGCCTTTTTCCTTTGTTAGAGCTCCGCTGGGCCCCATCCATCTCCATCGACATGAATACCTATAGTCCTGGTAAGGAAGTCCACTCCAAAGGCAATAACAATAGCAGTGTCTGGAATGCATGGGGAGAGATTAGATAAGACTGGGGTCAATGCAGGGAAGGCAGATCGCCTAGGTTTCTCATGAATGTGTTATGGATCAGTAACGTCATATATACAGTACGGTAGATCCGAACAAGAAGTGGAATTTATGAATCAGCTATTGTGTGAGAGCTTGAGGCTAGAACCATAGAGAGCATAGATGGTGATAAGATAGTATTGACTAGCATAGAAAGCAAGGAGGACAATTCTAGACGGCCCTTCTTAGCTGCGGGAGGTTTCTCCGGGCTTCTCAGTGCTGACTCTGTGCTCTTTTGGCTCTGTCTGTCCCACCAGACCAGAGAGGAGATCAGAGCTGTTGAGGGGCATCTGTTGTCTGGAGCAGGAGCTGCTGCCTACAGAGTGCCCCCTGAAGCTGGTCCATACCCGGCTGGAGAATAGGAACGAGAGGCCCGGAGTGGACCTCTGCAGAGACCAGGTAGAACCGTAATAATAGAATTACTGGAATGGGGGAAAACCCCTCAATCCAGGGCAATTTGACAGTACGCCCACGTCAAGGGAAATTGACTTGAATGGTTATGTCTATTTTACTACTTCTATTTCTATGGTTGATTCTAACTTGTGAAGCAAGAATGGGTATTCTTTGGTCTTGGAGGTTCAGACGTTTGTTCTATGAAAGCCTGCACAGATTGACCCTTCAGAGGACCTGAGTTGTGGTAAAGGTTGATTTTGTCATGGAAAAGGAGCTATGTCTCTTTTTGTCATATGATACTGAACAAAAATCGAAACGCAATATGTGAAGTGTTGGTCCCATGTTTCATGAGCTGAAATAAAAGAGGCCATAAATTTTCCATATGCTAAAAAATCTATTTCTCTCAAATTGTGTGCACAAATGTGTTTACATCCCCATTAGTGAGCATTTCTCCTTTGACAAGTTAATCCATCCACCTGACAGGTGTGGCATGTCAAGAAGTTGGTTAACCAGCATGATCATTACACAGGTGCACCTTGTGCTGGGGACAATGAAACGCCACTCTAAAATGAGTATTTTTGTCACACAACACAATGGCACAGATGTCTCAAGTTTTGAGGGAGTGTGCAATTGGCATGCTGACTGCAGGAATATCCACCAGAGCTGTTGCCAGAGATTTTTATGTTAATTTCTCTACAATAAGTCGCCTCCAATGTTGTTTTAGAGAATTTGGCAGTACGTCCAACCCGGCCTCACAACCGCAGACCACGTGTAACCTCCACATCCGGCTTCTTCACCTGCGGGATCGTCTGAGACCAGCCACCCGGACAGCTGATAAAATTGAGGAATATTTTTGTCTATTTTTTTTTATTTAACCTTTATTTAACCAGGTAGGCCAGTTGAGAACAAGTTCTCATTTACAACTGCAACCTGGCCAAGATAAAGCAAAGCAGTGTGACACAAACAACAACACAGAGTTACACATGGAATAAACAAACATACAGTCAATAACACAATAGGACAAAATCTATATACAGTGTGTGCAAATGGAGTAAGATTAGGGAGGTAAGGCAATACATAGGCCGTAGTGGCGAAGTAATTACAATTTAGCAATTAAACACTGGAGTAAAGTGTTTAAAGCCCTTTTGTGGGGAAAAACTCATTCTGATTGGATAGGCCTGGCTTCCCAGTGGCTGCGCCCCTGCTCTGTCATGTGAAATCCTTAAATTACTGAATTTATTTCAATTGACTGATTTCCTTCTATGAACTGTAAATCAGTAAAATCATTGAAATTGTTATATGTTGCGTTTATATTTTTGTTCAGTATATAATGTGTGTCCATACCTTGACTCTGTGATCTCTGTAGGTGCATTCTGGACTGGTGGAAGAGGCTAAGCAGTTGGGAGCCACCATAGAAGCGTTACAGCAGAATCTAGCCAAGTCTATGTGAATGTATATGTTATTGAGTTGCTATGAAAGTGAGCACATCATATATCTGCCGCGTATGACTCTTTCACAGCATTATTGAACATATGATGTGTTCACTTTCATAACACATTGGCATTTAATGTAAGGACTCCCCCCACACCATCTAACCCTGTGTTGCTGTTCTGTGACCCTGTGTACCAGGCACTCTCTGCAGTCCCTAGGGGAGCAACAGCCTGTATGGGAGACGACCTGTCCAGGAAGCAGGAGGCCCTGGAGCTGGAGCAGCGCAGCGACCTCATCCGCCAGCACCTGGAGGCCCTGTCTGAGGCTGAGACAGCCGTCCCCATGCCCGGCTTCACCAGAGAGATGTACTGATGAGGTGGACACACACATGAACTCACACACGCACACTTTTATTCATGGCCATAAATCATTTTGAAATCCACTATGTCTGGAGCGGTTGTACTTTGACTCCCATTCCCTGACTGAATTGTGGATTTACAATAGCGATCAATTTAAATAAAGCCTCACACAGTTTAAAATTTGCTTTTTATTACAAAGAATACACAGCTAAATATACAATACGTTTATAATATACAAAAGTTACAAAACAAGGAATTGTTTTTAATTTCAAACAAATTATTTTAGAGCGTTATATAAAAACAATAGCATGTGTAGTTCAGTACAATGAGAGGTGGTGTAAAAATGATAGCTACGACAAAAACAGGCAACACACTGGGCAAAAGTTGCTCTTTCCATTTTTAGAACTCGTCAATTGGCCAACAAGCAGTTCACTCTCCACATTGTTCCAATGCATTGAAAGGTCATGCTGCTCACAGGGAAGGAAGCTCCTCCCAAAGCGTTTTGTACACTTACTGTCCTTTTATGAGTCCATCTTTGAGTAGGGGAGTGTAGCGAAAGTACTTGGGTACTGTAATCAATGGTTCACCGTTACAAGTTGTCCTCAAAATCCTCCTGAAGCCTCTCGCCTCTGTTACTGTATCGCCTGTGTCTCCTAAACAGAAACCAACAGAAACTCTAATATGTGTAAATACAACAACACACTGTGCATTTTTAACATTTTAGTCATTTAGCAGACACTCTTATCCAGAGTGACTTACAGGTCCAATTAGGGTTAAGTGCTTTGCTCAAGGGCACATCGGCATATTTTGCACCTAGTCGACTCGGGGATTCGAACCAGCGGCCTTTTGGTTACTGGCCCAACGCTCTTAACCGCTAGGCTACCTGCCACCCTATATTGTACTGATAGAATAAACAAAATAATTGTAATATCAACTGAATGTCAAGCGTGCAATGCCTTGATGTGATATTGTAGCTTCCCATTTTGAGGTGCCCATCCATTCTCTCTTCCCATTCTGCAGTCTATCAGCGACCTCCGTGTCCTTGCTATGTATGGCTTTATCTTACAGTATGTACCGTAGCTCAAAATGAAATGTGTATCTGCGCCGCGTGACTAGGGTGTCAGTGTGTGTTGTACCTCCACAGTAGAAAAGCGAGCGCTGCTCCACAGACCAGCAGGATGACGAGCGAGACCACCGCCACCGTGGTCCTCTTGCCCTCTCTCTCACACGGCTCTGACGGACCAGACAGGACAAGGTCACGACAAAACAATATGGAGACATGTTATGGTCTCCATAGGACAGCCTCGGAGTCACTCGGACTTGGCTCTCGAAATATGGACACTGTACATACAGTATTAACATGAACGATACATAGGGCATACCACTCACACTCACAGAGAGGCTGTACATTCAATGGATATGAATGGTGTGGGCACTAGCTTCGACTGTTTCTGCATTCAGCATTGCCTTTGAGGAAAAGTTACCTACCTGTTCTGTCTGTCAAGGAGATATGAGATTTCTTACCCATGCTTTTTAGTACTATTACATAGAACATTGGTCACCAACCCTGATCCTGGAGAATTACAGGGTTTGCAGGGCTTTCTTACAACCTAGCACAACCACATCCGATTCAGCCTTGAGCTGCGCTAGCTAGCTAGAGGAGCAGTCTGCATACACTGTAGCTCTGCATGACCAGGGTGGGTGACCACTGGCATAGAGACTAACAGACAGATGGCTGATTCACACTATAGGGCCGACATTATTATTTCTAGCACGGTTCCATCAAAAACAGTATGGTGGATGCGAAACCAGGCCGTGCCACTGCAGCTTGGCTCGGTTTGGCCCTGTAGTGTGAATCAGGCATGAGAGACAGATGGGGTTTGTGTAGAGACTGAGAGACAGATGGGCTTAGTTAGTTAGTGCGTGGGGTTCCATACCTGCTGTGTAGGTGGCAGAGCTGTGGCCCAGCTTGTTGCTCACCATGCAGGTGAAGTGACCGCAGATGGGGGCGGAGGAGACGAACAGGGTCTTCCCATCAGGCGACACGTGTCCCACAGCATCGGTGATGGCTGCCCGCTCGTGGAGCCAGCTGAATTTAAGGTCTGTCCCCCAGGTCTCCACACAGAACAGGGAGGAGTGGGACACGTTCACTCTCACTGAGGGGTGGTGCACAGCCTCTGAGAGGAAAGACAAGAGACAGAGAAAAGAGAATGAGACCAGGTGTGAGAAAGGTGAGATTTGGAAGTTGGAACTGAAAATTGTCTCGAAGAGGAGAAAGAGAGAGACAGAGGGTGGTTGCGTCATGAAGTAACAGTGTGAGTTGAGCGTGTTGTCTACTGAGGCTTGGTGGCAGTGACATGAGAAGTATGAGGCTGTGAGGAGGAAAACAGATCAGAAACTTAGAGAGAAGACATTTGACAGAGAACGAGACGGTCGTTGGACTGATAAACTGAAATATTACCGACTCAAAGTTGAGTGTTGGACTGCAGTGAAGCATACATTTATATTATAAAGACAAAGAATGAGCTTAGGCAGAACTGACCCAACAGTTAATCGTCTATAAGAACATAACTCCAGAGGACAGGAAGGAATATCTTGGAATGTATTCAAAACGGCAACGTAATCAGACAGTCTGTGTTGTCACATAACTAACACGTCATTATAGTGACATTTTAAGTAATACGTCAGCATAGGTGACATAGAACGACGGTTAAATGTCACTATTGATATATTCTACTTAGACCATGTTGACCGTCGTACCGTACTCCTTGACGGTACACTGTCCAGCGGTCTTGATGCCAGCCTGGTCAGTGACGGTCACAATGTACACCCCGCTGTCCGCCACGCCAAAGCCCTCCAGCTTCAGTATTGACCCCTGCTCCTCCAAACTCAGACGCCCGTCCAAGCGTTTTCCTTGACCGGGGAACGTAATCAACGTCACCTTCCCAGGATTCCCTGGAGTCTTTGCGTTCTCTGGCTCCCGTTCCCAGGTTATCATGGAGATCTTTTCTTTGGGACCGCGATCGATCTGGACCTGGAGAACTAGACGTCCGGCTGGGAGTACATTGACCGGCTGCGGGGTCTGGAAGTGGACCGACACGCACTGGTACCCACAAGACACTGGAGACAGAAACATGAGCATACGTTATTGTATCGCCTGTGGTGATAGGATATCAATACATTACCAGCCTTCGTTGGAGCCTGATTGAGAGAAACATTTGAGGAAGGGCTCATTGTAATGGCAGGAGTGGAGTGAATGGCCATTTCAATGAGCCTGTCGTCCGATTTAAAATGACACCAGCCTCCACTGCTAACCACTGATACGGTTGGTTTCTATGTTTTTCATGACTTAGCTCATGATTTCTTACATTTGTATTTAGTATGAAGTGAAGAGGACTTTCATCGGGTAGTCAAACAGTAACTGAGAGCACATGATAGTTCTGCCTGATGTGATGTTTGTCAAGCTTTGTTGTTACTTGACTAACCCTCTGTGGAAACCTCCGTCTAACACAAAGGGAAGTTTACATCTCTCACAGGGAAAGACACCATTTCCTCAGAAGACGCAGATTGAAACACACCCTATTGTCTCAATCACCTCAGATGACCAGAGCTGCACGCTCCTTGGCTCGGTCTAGACATATACAATAGTACTGTGCACTGAAGACAGTATATCACACACAAACTGGAAAACATGTAATCTCAACACACAGAACCACATGTTAAGGCTGTCGCGTGAGACTACTGATGATGTATCAGTCCAATACTAATGTGGTAAATACAACATACACAAATGGTCAAATAGAGCAGTCAAATACACTGCGCCTGGTTGCACCAATACACTTAGATACAGTAGTGTGACATTTTTACATAGTGTATCATGTTGCACAGAAGCACTTACACAAGAGCAGCGGTAGCAAAGAGAGGCTCCAGGAGAGACAGTGTTGCAGCCTCATGGCACCTGAGAGAGATAGGGAGAGAGAGAATAACAGACTGACAGACAGAGTCTGAGACTGAGAAAGAGAGAGAGAGAGGAATAACAGACAGAGGACGTTTGTCTTGTTTGTCTTGGATGGTTCCCATGACCTCTCTGATAAGACACAGATAGAGACCCAGTTTTCCAAAGAAGAGGTCATTGTTTCACTTCCTTTTCAAAGTCTAACTTAGTAGCTTGCCTTAAGGAACCGGTCTATATCTGTGCATAGACAATGATCTGCACTGGATCAAAGTCAGCAGCAGTTTGAAATGCACTTACCTTCCCAGCTGTACAATGGATTATGAGTCAGAGATTATGAGTCTGGAAGTGGCAGGAGGTGCATTCATTCAAAAGGAAGCCCACTTTTAAGGGGTAGGGCACAGCACGCCAGGAAGCTTGGATGCAGTTTTACAATATAAAAACAAAAAAATCCTTACGCAGATGGAACAGAAAAAATGTCAACCATCAAAGACAACCCAAAGAAAGAGGCTGGAGTGAACTAAAAGTTGCTCTGATAGATTGTAGTCTGGTGCAGGACTTTGTACTCTCAGCCCTTCCCTGTGTGAGGTCCAGCCAGTTAGGTACTTAGACGTCACCTTGTTTTCAAGCTGTGCAATTTCCTCTTTCCCTTTCCTGTACAATAAGTGCCACTACTCAGTTGTGTTTAAACAAGCGGATTCTATTGTATTCTGTTATAAAATTATCACACTGATTATCACTCCTCCCCCCCGCCATCTATTTGTGTCCATGCACCCTCTCAAATGCCAATGCAACAAATCATATTGTCCGGACACATACTTTGGCACCAAGGTTTGAACACAATAAGCAAATAGAAAAGTAAATGAAATTAGAATAGCATTCTCTCAAGGGAAAGTTAACCATGTTGGAACGCTGTGTTCAAAAATGTGTTTTGTAGTTTGGTGGTGGTTTTCCATTATTATTCAGGTTATGATGATGGATTTTTCTACAACAATATTACTTTTTATTTTATTTTTTACATTTCCTGTACCACGTATGAATACAGTAATGTACACACACTTAAGGCGTAAAAAACTTGATGGAGTAGGCCATTCAAGGAGTTGGTCTGATGGTGCCCTCTGATGTCATCGGCCTCCCCCCTTGCTTGCAGAAACAATAGAGGAGCAATAGAGAACAATGCAGAAAGGCCGACCCCCTACTTGTGCCATGTCATGAGCATGCCTGGACCACCAAGTACCTTTTGTTAAGTAAATCAGGTGCAAAGGAGACTGAAGTGCAACTTTAATTTGGCAAAAAAAATCTTATCTACATTTGCAAAAACAATTAATAATACGGTAGAGTATTTTCAATTCACGTTCTCTGTGAATGACAATGACCATCCATAACAATAAACTAGACGAGGTAAGATCACGAATATCCTACCAACGGGACATCAAAAACTGTAATATCCTACGCTTCACGGAATCGTGGCTGAATGACGGCATTGATATTTAGCTAACGGGATACACGCTGCACCGGCAGGATAGAACAGCACACTCCGGTAAGACGAGGGGGGTGGTCTGTGCATATTTGTAAACAACAGCTGGTGCACGAAATCTATGGAAGTCTCTAGATTTTGCTCGCCTGAAGTAGAGTATATTGTGATAAACTGCAGGCCACACTACTTGCCTAGAGAGTTTTCAGCTATACTTTTCGTGGCTGTTTATTTACCACCACAGACAGATGCTGGCGCTAAGACGCACTCAGTCAGCTGTATAAGGAAATAAGCAAACAGGAAACCACTCACCCAGAGGCGGCGCTCCTAGTGGCCGGAGACTTTAATGCAGGGTAACTTAAATCCGTTCTACCAAATCTCTATCAACATGTTAAATGTGCAACCAGAGGGGAAAAAATTCTAGATCAGCTGTACTCCACACACAGAGACGCGTACAAAGCTCTCTCTCGCCCTCCATTTGGTAAATCCGACCACAACTCTATCCTCCTGATTGCTGCTTATGTAACCAATGTGAAATGGCTAGGTAGTTAGCGATGGGTAACGATGCTTCAAAGTCTCAGAGCAAGTGACGTCACTGATTGAAAGGCTATTAGCACGCACCACCGCTAATTAGCTAGCCATTTCACATCGGTTACACTTACAAGCAAAAATTAAAGCACGAAGCACCAGTGACTCGGTCTATAAGAAAATGGTCAGATGAAGCAGATGCTAAACTACAGGACTGCTTTGCTATCACAGACTGGAACATGTTCTGGGATTCTTCCGATGACATTGAGCAATACACCACATCAGTCACTGGCTTTATCAATAAGTGCATTGAGGACGTCGTCCCTACAGTGACTGTAAGTACATACACCAACCAGAAGCCATGGATTACACGCAATATTCGCACTGAGCTAAAGGGTAGAGCTGCCGCTTTCAAGGTGCGGGACTCTAACCCGGAAGCTTACAAGAAATCCCGCTATGCCCTGCGACGAACCATCAAACAGGCAAAGCGTCAATACAGGGCTAAGATTGAATCATATTACACCGGCTCCGACGCTCATTGGATGTGGCAGGGCTTGCAAACTATTACAGACTACAAAGGGAAGCACTGCCGAGAGCTGCCCAGTGACACAAGCCTACCAGACGAGCTAAATAATTTCTATGCTCGCTTCGAGGCAAGCAACACTGAGGCATGCATGAGAGCATCAGCTGTTCCGGACGACTGTGTGATCACGCT
Source organism: Salvelinus fontinalis (assembly GCF_029448725.1). Classification (NCBI taxonomy): domain Eukaryota; kingdom Metazoa; phylum Chordata; class Actinopteri; order Salmoniformes; family Salmonidae; genus Salvelinus; species Salvelinus fontinalis. The sequence continues at coordinate 26,270,905 of NC_074702.1, read as the reverse complement.
CTCCGTAGCCGACGTGAGTAAGACCTTTAAACAGGTCAACATACACAAGGCAGCAGGGCCAGATGGATTACCAGGACGTGTGCTCCGGGCATGTGCTGACCAACTGGCAGGTGGCTTCAAGCAGACCACCATAGTCCCTGTGCCCAAGAACACAAAGGCAACCTGCCTAAATGACCTGTAGCACTCACGTCCGTAGCCATGAAGTGCTTTGAAAGGCTGGTAATGGCTCACATCAACACCATTATCCCAGAAACCCTAGACCCACTCCAATTTGCATACCGCCCCAACAGATCCAAAGATGATGCAATCTCTATTGCACTCCACACTGACCTTTCCCACCTGGACAAAAGGAACACCCATGTGAGAATGCTGTTCATTGACTACAGCTCAGCGTTCAACACCATAGTACCCTCAAAGCTCATCACCAAGCTAAGGGTCCTGGGACTAAACACCTCCCTCTGCAACTGGATCCTGGACTTCCTGACAGGCCGACCCCAGGTGGTGAGGGTAGGTAGCAACACATCTGCCACGCTGATCCTCAACACTGGAGCTCCCCAGGGGTGCGTGCTCAGTCCCCTCCTGTACTCCCTGTTCATCCACGACTGCATGGCCAGGCACGACTCCAACACCATCATTAAGTTTGCTGACGACACAACAGTGAAAACGACGAGACAGCCTATAGGGAGGAGGTCAGAGACCTGTCCGGGTGGTGCCAGAATATCAACCTATCCCTCAACGTAACCAAGACTAAGGAGATGATTGTGGACTATAGGAAAAGGAGCACCCAGCATGTCCCCATTCTCATTGACGGGGCTGTAGTGGAGCAGGTTGAGAGCTTCAAATTCCTTGGTGTCCACATCAACAACAAACTAGATTGGTCCAAACACACCAAGACAGTCGTGAAGAGGGCACGACAAAGCTTATTCAGGAAACTAAAAAGATTTGGCATGGGTCCTGAGATCCTCAAAAGGTTCTACAGCTGCAACATCGAGAGCATCCTGACCAGTTGCATCACTGCCTGGTACGGCAATTGCTCGGCCTCCGACCGCAAGGCACTTCAGAGGGTAGTGCGTATGGCCCAGTACATCACTGGGGCAAAGCTGCTTGCCATCCAGGACCTCTACACCAGGCGGTGTCAGAGGAAGGCCCTAAAAATTGTCAAAGACCCCAGCCACCCTAGTCATAGACTGTTCTCTCTACTACCGCATGGCAAGCGGTACCGGAGTGCCAAGTCTAGGACAAAAAGGCTTCTCAACAGTTTTTACCCCCAAGCCATAAGACTCCGGAACAGGTAACCAAATGGTTACCCGTACTATTTGCATTGTGTGCCCCCCCCAACCCCTCTTTTACCATGCTGCTACTCTCTGTTTATCTTATATGCATAGTCACTTTAACTATACATTCATGTACATACTACCTAAATTGGCCCGACCAACCAGTGCTCCCGCACATTGGCTAACCGGGCTATCTGCCTTGTGTCCCACCACCCGTCAACCCCTCTTTTTACGCTTCTGCTACTATCTGTTCATCATATATGCATAGTCACTTTAATGATACCTACATAAACATACTACCTCAATAAGCCTGACTAACAGGTGTCTGTATATAGCCTCGATACTCTTTTTTCAAATGTCTTATTTCTTTACTTACCTACACAAAAACACATACCTTTTTTCCCCGCACCATTGGTTAGAGCCTGTAAGTAAGCACGTGACAAATAAACTTTGATTTGAAATGAAATCAGGGGCGCAACATGCCCCCCCCACATTCTGAAATTGCGTTTTTGTTCCCCCCAGTTTTATCATTGGAATGTGATACAGAATGAGGCAACGGTGTGCTTTATGGCCATGCAGATGCCTCCAAGCGGTCGGGTAGGCTGTTTGGATTTTTTAGACTCAGCAACAAAGAAAGGTCCCTTTTTCAGGACCCTGTCTTTCAAAGATAATTCGTAAAAATCCAAATAACTTCACAGATCTTCATTGTAAAGGGTTTATTATTAAACACTGTTTCCCATGCTTGTTCAATGAACCATAAACAATTAATGAACATGCACTTGTGGAACAGTCGTTAAGACACTAACAGCTTACAGACGGTAGGCAATTAAGGTCACAGTTATGAAAACTTAGGACACTAAAGAGGCCTTTCTACTGACTCTGAAAAATACCAAAAGAAAGATGCCCAGGGTCCCTGCTCATCTGCGTGAACATGCCTTAGGCATGCTGCAAGGATGCATGAGGACTGCAGATGTGGCCAAGGCAATAAATTACAATGTCTGTACTGTGAGACGCCTAAGATAGCGCTACAGTGAGACAGGATTGACAGCTGATCGTCCTCGCAGTGGCAGACCACGTGTAACAACACCAGGACAGGATCGGTACATCCGAACATCACACCTGCAGGACAGGTACAGGATGGCAACAACAACTGCCCGAGTTACACCAGGAACGCACAATCCCTCCATCAGTGCTCAGACTGTCTGCAATAGGCTGAGAGAGGCTGGACTGAGGGCTTGTAGGCCTGTTGTAAGGCAGGTCCTCACCAGACATCACCGGCAACAACGTCGCCTATGGGCAGAAACCCACCATCGCTGGAACAGACAGGACTGGCAAAAAGTGCTCTTCACTGACGAGTCGTGGTTTTGTCTCACCAGGGTGATGGTCGGATTCGCATTGATGGTCGAAGGAATGAGCGTTACACGAGGCCTGTACTCTGGAGCGGGATCAATTTGGAGGTGGAGGGTCCGTCATGGTCCGTCATGGGGCGGTGTGTCACAGCATCATCGGACTGAGCTTGTTGTCATTGCAGGCAAACTTAACGCTGTGCGTTACAGGGAAGACATCCTCCTCCCTCATGTGGTACCCTTCCTGCAGGCTCATCCTGACATGACCCTCCAGCATGACAATGCCACCAGCCATACTGCTCGTTCTGTGCGTGATTTCCTGCAAAACAGGAGTGTCAGTTTTCTGCCATGGCCAGCGAGGAGCCCGGATCTCAATCCCATTGAGCACGCCTGGGACCTGTTGGATCGGAGGGTGAAGGCTAGGGCCATTCCCCCCAGAAATGTCTGGGAACTTGCAGGTGCCTTGGTGGAAGAGTGGGGTATTATCTCACAGCAAGAACTGGCAAATCTGGTGCAGTCCATGAGGAGGAGATGCACTCCAGTACTTAATGCAGCTGGTGGCCACACCAGATACTGACTGTTACTTTGGAATTTGACCCCTCCCTTGGTTCAGAGACACATTATTCAATTTCTGTTAGTCACATGACTGTGGAACTTGTTCAGTTTATTTCTCAGTTGTTGAATCTGGTTATGTTCATACAAATATTTACACATGTTAAGTTTGCTGAAAATAAACGCAGTTGACAGTGAGAGGTTTATTTTTTTTGCTGAGTTTGTCTCTTCACTGTCTCCTATGGAAGTGTAGCAAAGTGCGCATTTTTTCCATTTGCTTTATATCATACATAGCCATCACAAAAGTAGGTTTAAGTTTAAGTTGTAGATGTGATGGCATACAGTACTTAACAAAAAGATACAAAGGTATAATAAGTAAAGATATACGTGTTGATACTGCATCAATAAATACCACAAATCAGCATATACATACACCAATAACAAGCATTTAACTATACCCACAATAACATCTGCTAAACATGTGTATGTGACCAATACAATTTAATTTGATAAAAAGGCATATCAATATATTTTATTGATGCGGAATAGGGCCACAGCTCTTAATAGGAATGATCATTGGTGTCTGGTAGTGTAACGGATTTCTCTTCATCCGAAGAGGAGGAGCAAGTATTCGACCAAAATGCAGCGTTGGAATATGACATAATGATTTATTAAACAAGACGAAGACGAAATGAAATACACTTGATAAACTACAAAACAAATAAACGATGTAGACAGACCTGGACACGAACTTACATATAACCTGAAGAACGCATGAACAGGAAACAGACTACATACAAAACGAACGAACGATACCGAAACAGTCCCGTGTGGCACGACAAACACAGACACAGGAGACAACCACCCACAAACAAACAGTGTGAAAACACCTACCTTAATATGGCTCTCAATCAGAGGAAATGAAAACCACCTGCCTCTAATTGAGAGCCATATCAGGTACCCATAAACCAACATAGAAACACAAAACATAGACTGCCTACCCAAACTCACGTCCTGACCAACTAACACATACAAAAACTAACAGAAAACAGGTCAGGAACGTGACAGGTAGTGACTTGCTGCAATAGAATATTACATTAAACTTCTCATATCATACCATCTCCGCAGGTGCCCATCTATGCCAAAGACTTGTGTGATTGTGCAGTGTATAACAAAGTGTCATAAGACGGACAATGGAACACGAGGGACCTCCTAAGGTCATATAATCCCATTCGTCCTCCGCTGTTTGCATCTCCTGTTAATAACACACAGCAATGTGAAAAGTGTACGCGTACCAAACAGAATACTGTAATCATGTATTACTGTAAAAGACAAGCCGGGGAGATGTTGTGTAATCTTACCAGGAGAGACATCCACATTTTTTTAGAATCACTATGATGATGATGATGATGATGACAGTGGCCAATATTACAACACACCAAATCTCACAGGATTGGTTGCTTTGGGATGGTGTAGGAGAATCTAGGCCACAGCAAAGAAGCATGAAAGACAAAAATAACTCAAACTAGTCATAATAAATCATCATAATGCATGCATACCAGTGATGTAGTTTGTAACACTAGTCCCCAGACTGCTGTTGACCACACAGGTGTAGTTGTGGCCCTTCATTCCAGAGACGTAGAGGTTCCTGCCATCTGCAGAGAGATTGGCTGTCTGATTGGAGACCTCTACCCCATCCACCAACCAGAAAACCACTGGGCTGTCCCACTGTGCCCTGTCATTGGCCACCTCACACTGGAGGGACAGAGACGCCACAGGAGCAGCAACTAGGCGAGAGGGAGGGAGAGAAAAAGTTAGGCAGAACAAATAGTCCAAATATAGTTATATTGATTATTGCGTCCTTATGTAGTTCTGCACATAAGGGTAGCCTCGGCACCCAGGCTTCACTCACATTGTTCGGAAGGTGAGGTGAAAGCCTGTGACCGAGGCTAATGTCAAGGTAATGTGACTTTTTAGTTTGCATAGTATATGACCCAAACTAAATCTAGGTAGTGACCAGAAATATTGGTGTAACTGTTTCTCACCACTCTCTCTAACAAGTATATTTGCTGATTGCTCGTTCCCCATCTGGTCAGTCACAGTGATGATGTAGACTCCATAGTTAGATGAACTTATATTCTCCACCCTAAATAAGGCACCCTTCTGGTCTGTTGGATTGCCAGGTGCAGCTTGGTGATTGGCCAGCCTGACCTGTCCCTGACCCTTCTCAGTCTCGTAGTCCCAAATCACCATGACGATCTTCTCTGTTGGTGTAATCTGGAACTGGGCCTGCAGGACCAGGTCTCTCCCCAGAGCCACATAAAGGATACCCTTATTCTGGAAATGCACTGACAGGCACTGGTGGAGGTGCAGCACTGAGGAAAGATAGACAAGGAATTACTGTACGTCTTATGTACACATTACTGTACCATGAAGTTATTTTTGCACTGCAATATCTTACTGACAAAAAAAAAACTCACAGAGGGCCAGGATCAGACAAATACGCCAGACCAGGATATGCAATGTTTCCATCACATCTGCAGAGCTATTTAGATTTTACAATGCTGAGGACAAAGAGAGAAAGAGAGTGTAACTGAGTTTAAACTTGCACTCTTTCACTCACATTGTCAGGGGCAGAGGCCCTAATGTATTTGAGGGGATTTGATGGCGAAATGCTATTGATTAATTTGTCAAATCAAACAACAAAAAAACAACTATTATTGTTAGCTATATACTTATGGGTTTGGATTTCTGAGCTTTAACTATTATTAATCAATAGTTATATTATTAAGCATTAGTTAGAATAGAGGCATGAGCGGTGCCATAATTAAGCTTGGGAGGGGCTAAATACAGGGGAAGCGGTCACATGTGGCAGTACTTATAAGGGGAGGAACCGTTTATTGCCCATATCACTTAGCTTCCTGCCTAGCGATAAACATACAATGTTTTGCTATAAGGAGGAAACTCCACCCAAAGTGGGGTATGTATACTACCACAGGAGGAAACATGTTTTTGTCGATTCAGCTGTTCGATCCTCTGGGATTAATAAACTTGGTTTAAGTTTCACAGTGTCCGTTGAGTTCTTATTCTAATAATTAGGACCTAACAATACATAAAATGTGTTTCAATGGGCTTGACATAATTTTTTCCCCTTAGAGATGGTTCTTTGGCGACAAAGATATAAAACAATACTGCGCATCTAGAGCAGTTTTTGACATAGGCCACACTTTCCACTTCGCAAAGTATTCAGACCCCTTGACTTTTAACACATTGTTATGTTACAGCCTTATTCTAAAATGTATTAAATTGCCCCCCCCCCCCCCCCATAAATCTACACACAATACCCCATAATGACAAAGCAAAAACTGTTTTTTAGATATTTTTGCAAATTTATAGAAAATGGATATATAAAATGTACATAAGTATTCAGACCCTTTACTCAGTACTTTGTTGAAGCACCTTTCGAAGTGATTACACCCTCAAATCTTCTTGGGTTTAATGCTACAACTTGGTACACCTGTATTTGGGGAGTTTCTCCCATTCTTCTCTGCAGATCATCTCAAGACCTATCAGGTTGGATGGGGACCTTTGCGGCACAGCTATTTTCAGGTCTCTCCAGAGATGTTCGATCGGGTACAAGTCCACACTCAAGGACATTCAGGAACTTGTCCCGTAACCACTCCTGCATTGTCTTGGCTGTGTGCTTAGGGCTGTTGTCCTGTTGGAAGGTGAACCTTCACCCCAGTCTGAGAACCTGCTCCAGAGCGGTCAGGACTTCATTAAAGATCTCTCTGTACTTTGCTCCGTTCATCTTTCCCTCGATCCTGATTAGTCTCCCAGTCACTGAAAAACATCCCCACAGCATGATTCTGCCACCACCATGCTTCACCGTAGGGATGATGCCAGGTTTCCTCCGGACGTGACGCTTGGCATTCAGGCCAAAGAGTTTGTCTTGGCTTGATCAGACCAGAGAATCTTGTTTCTGTGCCTTTTGGTAAACTCCAAGTGCCTTTTACTGAGGAGTGGCTTTCATCTGGCCACTCTACCATAAAGGCCTGATTGGTGGAGGGCTGCAGAGATGGTTGTCCATCTGGAAGGTTCTCCCATCTCCACAGAGGAACTCTAGAGCTATATCAGATAATCGGGTTCATGGTCACCTCCCTGACCAAGGCCCTTCTCCCCTAATTGCTCAGTTTGGTCGGGTGGCCAGCTTTAGGAAGAGTCTTGGTGGTTCCAAACTTCTTCCATTTAAGAATGATGGCCACTGTGTTCTTGGGGACCTTCAATGCTGCAGAAATGTTTTGGTACCCTTCCCCAGATCTGATCCTCGACACAACTCTTCTTTTTTTTTATCTGACATGCACGGTCAACTATGGGACCTTTTATATAGACAGGCCTTTCCAAATGATGTCCAATCAATTGAATTTACCACAGGTGGACTCCAATCAGGTTGTAAAAACATCTCAAGGATGATAAATGGAAACAGGATGCACCTGAGCTCAATTTCGAGTCTCATAGCAAAGGGTCTGAATACTTATGTAAATTTGCAAACATTTCTAAAAACCTGTTTTTACTTTGTCATTATGGGGTATTGTGTGTAGATTTGCTGAGGATTTTTTCTGTATTTAATCGATTTTAGAATAAGTCTGTAATCGGGGTTAGGGAGTAATGGATTACATGTGCAAAAACCGGTAACTGTAATCCGTTACATTACCAGCAAAAATATTGTATTCAGATTACTGATACTTTTAAAATGCTAGATGATTACTTTTACATTTAGAAAGAATGTTTTCACAATAAAATATTTGACACTTTTCTGTTTTCTCAATGACATTCAAATCAGCATTGAAAAATGGTGCAAGTTTATGTTTGTTCCACCTGAACGAGTCTGATCAGAAGTCAGAGACCAATATGATGTTACATCAAATGTGTTTGATGGATCACGGGAAAAGAGCAGAAATAGGCGTTTGTAGGCTACAGTCCAAGCTATGTCTTCCAATGGTGCGACTGCTGTCGGCATCCCAAGATTATCCAACTTGAATAAACGCTTGGAGGTAAGGTTGACAGTAGTGGTGTAGTCTACGGCGATACGGATATCACTTATTATTGATATCTACATAGCGCATTGATGGGAATCACACTGCTGCTCTCTCATTTAGCTATTTGCGCCTTGTGGTTGTTGTGGATGGCTGTTCACAAATCTAAATGTGTATTTGAACCCAATAATGGTTGAATTGAAGAAGTTTAAACTGCCTATCAATCATTGTTTTTGAAACCAGTGGACAGCCAGTTAAAAATGCGCTCTTACAACAGCTGCATAGTGCGGATCCAAGCCTATGGAATAAAAGTGGGGCTTTTATTGCTCAGTCTAATTCATGCTGATAAAAACTAAAATATTCATAGGCCTAATGTACACATGCTCAAACTCGCACACGTTTGATATACTTAAAGGGGCATTCTGTAGTTGCTTCATCCATTCTTGGATTTAGAAATTATACATACAGTACCAGTCAAAAGTTTGGACACACCTACTCATTCAAAGGTATTTTTTTATTTTGACTTGTTTCTACATTGTAGAATAATTGTAAAGACATCAACACAATGACATAACAAATAAGGAATAATGTAGTAACCAAAAAAGTGTTAAACAAATCAAAATAGATTTTAGATTCTTCAAAGTAGCCACCCTTTGCCTTGATGACAGTTTTGCACACTCATGACAAAGCATGCAATTCCATGAGCGCAGCATTTATTTTTCAACTCCAATCAATGAGCCCAATCAGTCCTCCATGACAACAAAATCATAAACAACAGAGTAGGGCTGGCTAATAAGTCCTTACATTTGGGGTCATGCTCAGGTAAAACAATTTGGCTAATCTATACTTCCATATTTCCAAGTCCTATTCCTGAAGATCAAGGGGTATAACAATTATTGTAATGACTGGAATTCTGATAGACTTTGGTTTTTAATGTGAAGATATAATTTAATGGTATTATTATATGTAGTAGAAAGCGATGGGTTAGAAGAAGCCTACATACCCAACCCATAAAGTAAAATGTAGCATACATATATGGCCTGCTATATAAACTTTAACATTGATTTATCCTGCAATAGATGTTGTTCAATTGGTGACATACATTTTTGTCTTCTTCTAATGTCTCTTAAGGGGAAAGTAATCTAAAAGTAACGGAATGTAATCAGATTACGTTGTTGAGTTTGGGTAATCCAAAAGTTACATTACTGATTACAATTCTGGACAGGTAACTTGTAACTGTAACGGATTACATGTAGAAAGTAACTTACCCAACCCTGTCTGTAATGTAGCAAAATCTGGAAAAAGTCAAGGGTTCTGAAAACTTTCCGAAGGCACAGTAGATGAGAAAAAATAGGTTGGAAAGCAAAAGTAGAAAGAGCAAAGGATGAGTATTCTACTCACAAGAGAATGTATCCACAGCAGTAGCTGCTCTTCCGTCTCTTAACTCTACGCCGTTTAGTTTACCGAAGGTTTGAATCGCTATCAAAATATGCAAACCTGTCATGACATTTTTTAACCTTCTCTGTACGGTTCTGTACTACTGTACAATGAGACACGGAGTCTATTTCTGTGGCGGTCTCCTATATTACATAATACTGTATCCAAATTCCAGGTAACAACATAACGTGCTCAGTTGGCTAGTCAAACCTTGAGCTCACGGTTCCAGTTGATTGTAAACACTTGCCTGGGTGCCAGTGATTCCGTTGTAGCGATCCTTTCAACTTGTTGTCATGACAAACATGACAACTAAAACAGAAGCAGCGGCATCCAGGTTATTCAGTAATACAACACACAGGTCAGCTTGATGTAGTTTTGTTTTCTGGCCTAATATTTCCTGGTTGAAGGACAAACTCAATGCATAGCTACTGTATGTAAGTGTTGAACCAGTTGTCCTTCCCTTTTCACAATCCAGTATGGCAGGATCTAGGGGAGTAACAGAGTAACTCCTACTGTACAGTATCTCCCTTGTTCCAGCGTGTACTCCTGACTGACTAGTTATACATTTTAATTAATCTTTGTATGGATACAATGCCAGGCACACAAATGTCCTTCAAAAAGGAAACAATTCCAGACTTGGATGAAACAGTATTTTCAAGACACTCGTTGTTTTCAATTGTCATTCCTACATTAATTGCCAGTGTTGTAAAGTACTTAATACTTGAAAGTACTACTTGAGTAGGTTTTTGGGGTATCTGTACTTTATTTAAAAAAATATATATATAAACGTTTTACTTCACTACATTCCCAAGGGAAATAGTTAACTTTTTACTCCATGCATTTTCCCTGACACCCAAAAATACTCTTTACATTTCGAATGCTTAGCAGGGCAGGAACATGGTCCAATTCACACACTTATCAAGAGAACATCCCTACGGACATCCCTACTGACAGACTCACTAAACACACATGCTTTTCTATCTGTGGAAAAAAGAAAAGAAAATGGTGCCATCTGATTTGCTTAACATAAGGAATTAGAAATGACATACTTTTGATACTTAAGTATATATTAGTGATTACATTTACTTTTGATACTTAAGTATATTTAAAACCAAATACTTTTAGACTTTTACTCAAGTAGTATTCTACTGGTTGACTTTCACTTTAACTTGAGTTATTTTCTATGACAGAATCATTACTTTTACTCAAGTATGACGATAGGGTACTTTTTGTTGTTGTTGTTGCAGGAAAGATATCGAAGTTCATACATCAGTCAACATCAATGCTGAATAGAGTGCAGAGACCCAAGTCACATTCAGAACAGCAGCATCCCTTCAAATACATAGAGATCCACTCACAAACAAGTATCTACATCTATCTATTATCAAAGACGTTCAGACACCTAAGTAAGGAGCCACGTTACCCTCGGTCCTACTGAGTCCATGTCCATGCGCGCGGACAAGCAGACACACATCCACCCGCCTAGACAAATGTCCATTCCCATACTCACCTCCATGTGCACGCATATCCAAATGCATCCATAAGACATTGACAAATAATGGTAGGGTCCAAGACGTGACACCGGCTATAAACGATCAACTTTAGGAACACTTTAATACGGATCCCCCCCCCCCCCCCTTTGCCCTCAGAACAGCCATAATTCGTTTGGGCATGGACTAGAAGGTGTCGAAAGTGTTCCAAAGGGATGCTGGCCCACGTTGACTCCAATGCTTCCCTTAGTTGTGTCAAGTCGGCTGGAAGTCCTTTGGGTGGTGGACCATTTTTGATACACGGGAAAAACTCTCTTCAAGTGCTGGTGTCGTCTGTTGTGTTGTAGCCCTGGAGAATGAAAACAGAACATTTCTTTAGAATATCAGTCAAGCAAATACTGTATGTATTGCACATGGACAGATGATCAGATGAAGGTGGTAATTTTTTTAGGGTTTGAAATGAATGTTAACACTACCACTCTTTGTGTTATTTTCAGTATTCATTCATTAAACATCAGCACCACACCACAGGATGGTAAGACATTTTGAATATGGTCCCTATTGTATGTGCATGTAGAGAATATTGCCACAAAGAGAGAGAGGTCAATACTGATATTCACTGTTATAGTCCACCTCAACAGCAGGGGCATGGATACACTTTGTTATGTAAACAGAGGAAGACAATTAACATATAATATAACCTGACAATTTATTCTTCTTTTTTCACGAATTTACCCTTTCTTTTGACTTAATTAGTTGTAACATCATCAGTTACCCGTACGGATTACATACACACAATGTGAACACATTCTGGATAATCAAAGGAAATGTACGCCATTTCCTAAAGACACTATACACTGCCTTTGTCTTGATGCTGATCTTCCGAAGCCTTTGAAGAAAGGACATCTTCTTGCTCTTCTCAGTTGTCCCTGGTTTGGCTGTCGGGAGGCTAGGATTGGCGTCGGCCTAAACTCTGGAACCACTGGATCGCTCACTCTGGTTGGGATCAAGACCAACCAAGAGCATTGAGATTTGACTACAGGAGAAGAATCATATCTCCACCTTAAAACAATCCTTGCTGCTTTGTTCTGTGCATTCTGCATCCTCCTAACTTCACTTGCTGATGCATGTCCCCAGACCACAGAACAGTAGTTCACCTGACTCTCAATTCATGATTGTGTTATTTGCTTAAAAATCTTTCCTGGTAAATATTTAGCTATCCTCCTGATCATGCATGCTGTTTTAATATTTATTTTACATAGATGTTATTTGAGATGACCATGATAAGCAGTTATCTAGCTGCACTCCTAGTAGTTTGGTTTCTGCCACTTCCTCAATTTGTACTCCTCCCGTTCTTAATTGTATCCCATGATGTGTTGGCCTTTTCCTAGTGGAACAGACCAACATAACTTTGGTTTTCTTGGTGTTTAAAACAAGTTTTTTCCAGGAAACCCACTCCCTGATATTCTCCAAATCTCCTTGTAAAGCTTGCTGCACTTGTTGAACCGATTGTCTTGCTGTATAAATTGTAGTATTATCTGCAAATATAGTAGCTTGAGTTTCAGATAAGGTATAAGGAAGGTCATTGGTATATATTAAATAAAGAAGTGGCCCAAGGCAGCTGCCCTGCCGTACTCCACAGTTTAAAGCACGAGGGGAAGAAAATGAACCATTGATATAGGTGGACTGTTTCCTGTCAGTTAGATATGACTGTACCCAATTCAATGCTACCTCCTTAAAACCATAATGCACTAATTTTGTCAAAATTATTTCATGATCCACTAAATCAAATGCTGCACTAAAATCTAAAAATAGTACACCCACAAACCTGCCATTATTCATAGCATTGAGCCACTGGTCAGTCATGTCAACCAATACAGTGGTAAAGGAATGATTGGCTGTAATCAGATCATTATTTTCCATGTACTCCCATATTTGTCTACTCACAATACCCTTCAATATCTTACTGAGTGAAGGGAGTAGCCTAATTGGTCGACTATTGGCAGTAGTAATGTGTTCTTTGCTGTCTTTCAGGAATAGGACACAGTTTAGCATGCTTCCATATATTTGCAAACATCGCCTTTTCCAGTGACCAATTGAATATGTATTTTAGTGGAGCTGCAATCTGGGGAGCACCATAGCGAAGTAAAAAATTGTCCATGTAGATTTACCATTGGGTAATGATTTCAATAGGTTTAACACTTCCTCTACTGACACCATTTGTAGACTAAAAGAGCAGGTCTTGTTGCTCATAATATGATCATCAATCCATTGGACAGTAGCTTGTTTGGAAGAATGTGTGTTTACATTATTGCTCAGTAAATACATTTTCCTGCAAAATGATTGGCAATATCAGCTGGTTTTCTTATTGTTCTCCCGCCACACTAGATGGGCATGATGAGATAGATGTACCAAGTAAGCCCTTAACTGTATTCCATACCTCTTAAGAATAATTTTTACAATCAATAAAAGCATTGTTGTAAAATAATGTTTTTTTCTTACGATTCAATTTAACTGCTTAATTACGTAATGTTCTATAATTCTGTTAATCAATTTCTAGTTCTGATTTGGCTGCTAAGACTTTTGCCACATTTATTTGATAAAAGCCTCACCCAGTTCATCATCAATTCATGGAGATGGACGAGCCCCAAATGTACTCTTTCTTACTGGTGCATGATGGTCCATTACCTCAGTGAGCAAATCAATAAAACATTCTGTAGCGTGATTTAAATCATCCTCTAGATAAATCAGCTCCCAAGGTACAGCAGCCAAATCATTTTGAAATAGCTCATGATTAAATGTTGAAAAATTTATCTTGACCACAATCCTTGGGGGTTTCTTTGGAACCTCAGTGTTCATGGTTATGGTCACAATATTATGGTCTGTCCAGCCCACTGGTATTGATCTGGCTTTAAGCATTGCAATGGTATATTACAGAAGATCAGATCAATGCATGTGTCTGAACGATGACCCAACTTACTTGATGATCTAGTAGTATCATTAACCATTTGTTTCAAACCACAGTTCTCGGCATATCTCATCAATTTAGTTCTATTCCAATTATTATGATCCTTCCAATTTATATTAAAATCCCCCAAGATAAATACATCTCTGTTGCTATCTGTGGCCTGGTCAAACCCAGTGCATAAGTCATCCAGATAGGACACCTTAGAGCTAGGAGGTCTATACACACATCCTACCAATATGGCTGCCTGGTGAGGCAGATGTACCTGAGCCCATAGTGCCTCTATTTGACATACATTAAGGTCATCCCTCCTCTTAAAAGGTATATGATTCTGAATATACAGTGCTACACCCCCACTATTCCTATACCTGTCCCTTCTCAGTAGACTATATCCTTGAATGTTCATTTGCCCATCATTTACAGATGCATCTAAATGCGTTTCGGTCAAAGCCAAACTATGAATATTATTTATGTTGACCAAGTTAAAAACCTCATGTATTTTGTTAGGAAGGCTACATACATTAACCTGAGCCATATGCAACCCTCTCCTTGTCAAGTGGAGATCAATAGAGCATGTATTCATTATAGTGGAGATCAATAGAGCATGTATTCATTATAGTGGAGATCAATAGAGCATGTATTCATTATAGTGGAGATCAATAGAGCATGTATTCATTATAGTGGAGATCAATAGAGCATGTATTCATTATAGTGGAGATCAATAGAGCATGTATTCATTATAGTGGAGATCAATAGAGCATGTATTCATTATAGTGGAGATCAATAGAGCATGTTTTCATTATAGTGGAGATCAATAGAGCATGTATTCATTATAGTGGAGATCAATAGAGCATGTATTCGTTATAGTGGAGATCAATAGAGCATGTATTCGTTATAGCTGAAGTTGTCATGATACACTACAACACAAACTCAGATTTGAACATTAAATTAAAAATAGCCAGGGAGTTACTCTAGAGTCCTGATACAGTTGCCAGTTGATGTAGTCTATCCATCACCATGGAGACTTGTTGATTCAGGCAACGCTTTTCCTTCATGATGGGATACATTTTTTACTCCTTTCATTGATCTCGGTGGGGAAGTGATCATTCATTCCAAAATCAGTGTTTCTGAGTTCTCCGCCCCTGCTCTTCGTCATTTCCTTTTGCTTAAATTTGTTAAAACAAGCAATAACAGCCCGTGGCCTATTCCCAGAGGCCTTACCCATTCTATGGAGAAAGTGACATTACGTGCGACATCAGTGGGCAGTTTCAGTTGAGTTGACATAAAGTCTCGGACTGTCTCCTCACAGCCTCTGCTGTTGTCATTCTCCAGTATCCCTGAAAATATTAGATTGTCCCGTGTTGATCAACACTGTACATCAAGCAAGGCTTCTTTAAGTTGTTTGTTCTCGCCTCGCACCACCTCCACCTTCCCATGAATAGAGTCTACAGTACCTTTCAGCTCTGTGTTCTTTTTTCTTTGATCATCAATCAGACATTGGCTGAATTCTAGACTGGCACATAATGCATTGATGTCCTCTCGTATACCATCATGGTCACCTAATAATCCCCAGTTTACAATTGGCTCATTCATCCCCCTCCTCTCCCCTGTAACTATTCCCCAGGTCGTTGCTGCAAATGAGAACGTGTTCTCAGTCAACTTACCTGGTAAAATAACGGTAAAATAAAAAATAAAAATAAAATATATCCAAGATATCAAGTTTGGCAAGCATTTCATTGATGGATTTTAACAAGTCAACATCCATATCAGTAAACCTCTCCCCATTCTCCACACTCTTACTAGGGGATGGTTTGGTTCCATTGTTGATACCGCTTGGCCAACCTGGTTTTGGTTTGTTTTGTTGATTTGGGTTTGTTGGTTGTCCTTAACAACGCTTGAATCCTCTGAAACCAGCGACATGTTTCTTTGAGTTCGTAAGGCTCTCTCGTCAATGAATCGCTCAAGCTCTTCAATGGATTCTGAATCATCCAGCGTGTTTGCAGGCAGAAAAACCCCCAAAAGAACAAACAACATTAACTTAGCTAGCGTCTAGTCAGACTGCTCTGTGATGGCATAGACTATGTCTCTGCCGATGGCTCTCTCTGGAGCTCACCTATCTGCCTCTTGCTCAGGAGAGCAGAATCAGACTTAGGTCTGCAGGTCACTGAAGACAACCCGGTGCTGTTCTGCAGAAGGAAGCTGCAGATATGCTCCACCAGGTGGTCCATGAATGGCCGGCGGATGCCTGTAGATAGAAGGGCCTGAAGCTTTCACTCAGCTGAAGCTGCATCCTCCCATGCTGCCAACATACTGCCAACATTCTGCCCTGGTGACCTTATCTAACACTTCTGACTGGGAGACAAGGCTGGTTGTGCCACTTCTAGCTCTTTTCTATAGTGCTTTAATGACCCGACGGGTTCTGTCCGCGAGGGAGGGTGTTCCCTTAGATGTTGGAAAATCAGTGATACTTGCAGATGAGGAGGTACTCTGGATAGCTTTCAGCTCCTTGTCCAGGCTCTCTCTACTCATTGTGCATTCAAAAAGTCCAACACTAGCTTTCTCTGGCTTAACTGTGAGGCTAGTAATGGGGATGTTGGCTGGTCGTATGGGATTATGGGCTTGGTGGAAGAGGTGCAACTCAGGATAGATTTATCCTGGTCTTCAACACTCTCTGAGCCCACTGTGTGATCAGACACACATCTTGTCTCATTCAGATGTAACAGGGGAGTTGTTCAGTGGTGCTGTGATGTATATCTCAACAGAGGCATCATTGTTGAACACCATTCCAACGCTGCAGAACATGGAACCCAAACCACTGTTTGTGAGCAGGGAATGATCTGAATCCCTGACTTAGTCTGAGATCAATAGTGTCAATGGGAAGAATGAACTTGTCCACCTTGACCCTCACATTGTTATAAAAGCTAGCAGCAGCAGAGCGGAACCAACCCTTGGGGAACTTGGGCCTGGTCTGGAGGTCAATGAGTTTTAGGAAGGAACAAGACCGGGTCTCTGCGATCACAGCCTCAATCTGGTCAGCACTGACAAGTTTTGGGACAGATTTCTCAAGCCTTTGCAGGTAATGGATAAACATTCCAATAAGTCTGACTCCTCTCCATGTTGAACGGACAGTGCAGCTGACAGAGTATGACTCTGGTCACTAATAAATAAATTGGACTCTGTAGAGTCCAGATTGTTCACAAATGTACTGCCGGTTTCAGATTTTATTGCTCCCAAAGTAGACTCTGTTGCATTCTCTGTTAGGAATGAGAAGACCAAAATGCTAATAACCTCGTGTCTAGGTGGAGTTGGTATGCGTCCTCTGCATTGGTAGACAGGGAATGAGAACTGCAGAGTTTCTCACAAAGGGACAATGCCCTTAATTGGGTCTCTGAAAGTTTCTCATTCTCGCTGAATATAAGTATATCATTCAAATAAACCATGGCAATGTCAACATGGTTCAAGTTATCCTGAAGCTGGTCAGGTGTGGCTGGGGCTTCTCGAATTGGAAAAGTCCAAACCAAGTCTTTATCTACAGTCTCAACCATTTCTGACACTTCTGCTGTCAAGTATGGGAAACTGACAACATTTGGTGTTCGGAGTGTCACGGGGCACTGATCTCTTTGGCCAGTAAAGCTTGTTGAGGATCGGACAAGAATCCCACTGACGGGACAAATGGCCATGGTCAACATCTTTGCTGATGCCTGTTGTGCAGCATGTTGGTCAACTTGTCTTCCTGTCTTACTCACCACATTTTTACCACATTCGCCTTATTGTACCTTTTGGTGGAAGTTCTAGCCATGAGACGGGGGAAACTTGTTAAACTGTCAAACTTTAATTGGCTTGCTTTCAGCTTGTCTCCTGTCATGCTTCGACCATGGGACTACACTATATATACAAAAGTATGTGGAAACCCCTTCAAATGAGTGGATTTGGCTATTTCAGCCACACCCGTTGCTGACAGGTGTATAAAATCGAGCACACGGCCATGCAATATCATTGGCAGTAGAATGGCCTTACTGAAGAGCTCAGTGACTTTCAACATGGCACCGTCATAGGATGCCACCTTTCCAACAAGTCAGTTTGTCAAATTTCTGCCCTGGTAGAGCTGCCTCGGTCAACTGTAAGTGCTGTTATTGTGAAATGGAAACGTCTAGGAGCAACAGCGGCCCAGCCGCGAAGTGGTAGACCACAGAAGCTCACAGAACGGGACCTCCAAGTGCTGAAGCGTGTAGCGCATAAAAATCATCTGTCCTCGGTTACAACACTCACTAGTTCCAAACTACCTCTCGAAGCAACGTCAGCACAAGAACTGTTCGTCGGGAGATTCATGAAATGGCTTTCCATGGCCGGAAATGGGAAATGCGTTCTCTGGAGTGTTGAATCATGCTTCACCATCTGGCTGTCTGACGGAAAAATATGGGTTTGGCGAATGCCAGGAAAACGCTACCAGCCCAAATGCATAGTACCAACTATGTCTAGGGCACAGAGCTCTGACCTCAACCCCATCAAACACCTTTGGGATGAATTGGAACGCCGACTGCGAGCCAGGCCTAATTGCCCAAAATCAGTGCCTGACCTCGGTAATACTCTTGTGGCTGAATGGAAGCAAGTCCCCGCAGCAATGTTCTAACGTCTAGTTGAAAGCCTTCCAAAATGAGTGTAGGCTGTTATATCAGCAAATGGGGGACCAACTCCATATTAATGCCCATGATTTTGGAATGAGACGTTCAACGTCCACATACTTTTGATCATGTAGTGTATGTCCAGGGAGCTGGGCAGGGACTACTGCCACTAACTGAACAGCTATCTGGGCATTTCACGGGCTCCCGAGTGGCGCAGCGGTCTAAGGCACTGGATCTCAGTGCTAGAGGCGTCAATACAGACCCTGGTTTGATTCCAGGCTGTATCACAACCAACCGTGATTTGGAGTTCCATGTGGCGGCGCACAATTGGCCCAGCATCGCCCGGGTTAGGGTTTGGACGGGGCAGGCCGTCCTTGTAATTAAGAATTTGTTCTTAACTGACTTGCCTAGTTAAATAAAATGTAAAAAATAAAATGAAAATTGCCGTTGGGACTTCTAGCCGTGTTGAGCTAAGCCCACTAAGGTTGGCCAGGGTCTGTTGTATATGGTCCGGCATAAAATCATTGATATGCTTCACCACAGAGGAGGTAGCATCAAGACCCTACTACTACAGAGGGAGGTCTACATGATCCCCTGTCTAAAAACACTGACCCCTAGAGGTCTGAATATTGACTTTATGAACAGTCAGCTAAATGGTACATTTTCTTTCCACAGTTTATCAGCTTGCTCTTAAGATGTTCCCTTTGTCATAGATGTTGGTGTTGGCGCTACAGTTGCCAGCGGGAGGCAAATGTAATAAGTATGGCATTAGTGTTCTTGATTTCAGCAAGCACGCCAACTAAACCATATGTCTATGGCAACCCTATTACTACCATCAGTACCATTACTACTGAAGTCATCAACACTACCCCTACTAGGGATAATAGTAGGCCTACAAGTTTTTTTTTTACACCCACTACATCTTATTTCACAACCATAAATAATTCAAGACGCGCAAGCATACATTTTCTTTATGAAATTACATTTTCTAGTTTCCTCAGTCTAGAGGGCTCGATGTCAGATTAAACCATCTATGGATGTGCATGTCACCCGCTGTCCCTGTCCCTCTGTCTCGGTGTCCATGCTTTGGATGTTAGAGATTGTCTCCATTTCTTCAATATCTTCAACACATTTGCCATGGGCTGGGGAGGCATTTTTGCAGTTAAAAAGAACATTTTCAGAAATTCAACACATTTTGATGACTTACCATGTTAAAACCATGTTAAAGCCATGTTAATACGATATCTGAGTGAGAGTGACTAACAAAGAGGCCCGCTGGAGGTCAGGGCCCCTGGGCACGTGCCCTGCATACCCGATCGGTAATTTCGACATGATTACTAGAAGTTTAGATAACAGTTTTTTTTTTTTAAATACAAAAATAAGTTACAGTGGTCTGGACCTCTGTGTCCTATGTAGCTACGGGCCAAGAAGTTATGTATCTACTACCAGTAGACAGGTTCAGAAAGAATGCACAGAAACAATAAGTAAGACATGGCTACTAGGCCTAATCAAGAGATCCATTCTTTCATTTATTCAGGAAGCATACCTTGCCACTTTGCTGTGTTAAATTCACTGATGCACCTATAAAGGTAATAATGCTTTATGTTACGCTTTGGCTTCATTGGGACACGTACATGTGCGTGCTCTTTTTACTGCCGGGTATTTTCCTCTTCGAGCTCTCACTTATAGTGTTTGTTAATTAATGTATCTTTCTCAAGGAACTACAATGCATTTTGACCATAGGTCAACATACTGTATAGCCTAGTTCCACCAAGTAACATTCCACTGGAAGAGAAGAAAAACAAAGAAAAAAAATGCCCTTTGTACTTTAGTTCAATTTATTGGGAGCTAATTTCTCTGGATGTTTTTAAATAGCTGGGATTGATAGAACTGAAGCTTTTTAGACAATGTATGTTTCTATTTTATTTATAATTTTGAGCTTTAATAGTTAAATACATTTTCCACACGGCCTACATTACAAGGCCACAATATGCGTTTGCGAGTTTGATCATTCCCTGTCTCTGCTAAAGGGCAGCACTTGCACATTCGTATTTTCACAATCAAATCACCTCAAAAGAAATTCCGCTCCCCACATTTATAAGTGGACTATGTGTAAAGTATTCAACACAGGTACAACTTGCTCTTGAATTATACTTTTTTTTTAGGTTTTGCCACAAGTATTCCCACAAGTGTCAACTGAGACAGGACAGCAGGATATGGTTGGGATTTTGAATGGAAACTAACTGGTGCGTGTTCACTTCAATTGTCATCGGCTACTAATGTTTGTAGATGGTGTGCCTTAATAAACAAACCCAGTATGGATTGCGTGCTCTCTTGACCCATAGGCTCACAATGCTGCTTTCAAGTAATTGAGGTGAACGATCCCTTTAAGAGGACAGGTGTGTCTGCAAGACAAGGGTGTATTCACTAGGAACCAAACAGAAGAAAAGAGGTCCATCCCTGTTTCACCCATCTGAATTCGTCCAATAAGAAACTCTTGTTTTTATTGCACAACATTTTCCGTTGCAAGAGGTTTTACTAAGGTGTGGACTAATGAATACACCGGCGGAGACAGGTGAGCGTGGAGAAAACACTAAGTGAAACCTTTCACACATAAACAAACTGGTTTTGCCAAAAGTCTGCTTATGGCTTTTACAAATGAAACATGAGAGAAGAGAGAAAAGTCTGTCGTAAGTGTTGACATCGAAAATCCTTCAAGACATGTTTAGAATTAAGTGAAAGTCAATTTTTTCAAAATAGATTAACCCTATGTACTCTGTCTGGTTTAGAATGCTAGCACGCTAAGCTACTAGCTTGTCCTATTTGTGTTTTCAGAAGAACACAGCCTGGGTTTCTTTCTTTCTGTGTTTTAATAAGTCTTAAACAGACACATTTCATTCACTTTCATTTAGTTGTGATTTGAGTCTGAGTCAAAAATCCTCCACAGGCTTTCCTGACTATGTGATGAACTTACACCTGCTTCCTGTAGTTCTGTCATTGGCAGGTAAGGCATCTCTCCTCCTTCAATTTTCCGACAGGGGCTTCAATGTTGACTAAATTGAGTACCCAAAACTACAGCAGACCAAACGGGTGCGCCTGTGGAAAGAATGCTGATGTGTGTGTTTTTAAAATGTGGGAGAGGTTGGAGTAGTAGCTCTACATTTTTGGGAAATTCCAAGGTGACAGAAACAATGACTCCTCCCCAGCTCGGCTGCATTCTTAGTCTGTGTGTTCTATCGCATAAATTAAAAATAAAGTCACACACTCATCTCTCCTTCTGAATTTATTCAACCAAAGTTTTTGCTTAACAACCTTTATCAGGGTGTGTGATATTTTACCACACAATGTCCAATGGCTTATCAGCTCTTCTATGACTGTTTCCCAAATGGCACCCTATTCCCCACATAGTGCACTGCTTTTGACCAGAGCCCTATGTAGTGCTCTATAAAGGGAACAGAGTGCCACTTGCGACACAGCCTCGGAGTCATACTTTTTCTATCCCGTATCCACCTCTACTTTAAAAGTGTGCTGTTGTTTTACTGCAAATGATCAACGAGGGAACCTCGGTGCAATTCATCTCCATTTTTGTCCTTCTCATGCACACCTTAAAGTCAATCCACCATGACTGATCAGGAGCATATTGATTTGATTTAGTATAATTCATCTGCTGAAGACTTTTGGGGCCTTTTAAATGACCGTAAAGTGTTTGGATAATTCCCCTCAAACACTCTCATACTAGTGTTATAACCTGTCATAATCACTGTAACGTAGTAAGCAATTAAGCAGGTAAATAAGTGGTAATCATTGTATTCCTTTCTTCTCCCCCCTTTCCTACCTTCCAGTCATCCTATCTGTCACTCTATCCCAGGATCTGGTCTCAATCCAGTTTAAGTCAGATCCAGTCCTGGTGCAGACTGGCACCGATGCGGTCTTCACGGTGGTCACAGTGTCCCAGGTGTTTTCCATCACATGGGGATACCCAGGTGGGGTGACCCCCCTGGGGCTGTGGGTGGGGGGCAGTGCGGTGCTCAACACTGTGACCCAGTACCAGGGCAGGGTCACCATCACAGCCACCCAGCTCTGTATCAGCAGTGCCCAGCTGGGAGACGCGGGGAACTACACGGTGCAGGTGGACCCCTCGCCCACCACGGGCCTGGCCCAAAACTCAAGGTTCATACAGCTCAGGGTATTCGGTAAGGAGGGAGGAAAGGAGGGAGTGAAAGAAAGTGGAAAGGAAGGAGGGATGTAGTGAGTGATGTAATGAGGGATGAAAGGAAGGAGGGATGTAGTGAGTGATGTAATGAGGGATGAAAGGAAGGAGGGATGTAGTGAGGGAGAGAAAGGAGGATGGGAGGGAGAATTACAGAAGTGAATAGCAGTGGTGGAAAATCGAGAATGAAGTGTAATGTGATTATAGCCACTTGTTTGCCCAGACCTGTTAGTGTTTGTTATTACTGTTATTTTTAGTCACAGATAGCACTTCTTTCTTTATATTCTCAGTCCAGGCCTAGTGCTTATTGGCATCTTGAAAGCCACTTTTGCCATCTGCCCCTTTATTTCCAACAGCAAATAAAGCTCCCATGTCTGGATGTTGTTTCTTCTCTTAATCCTCCATTATTTTCATTAAACAAAATTAGTTTAGGCAGAAAACACTAAACGTCCCTCTATTTTTCAGCGTATTTTGAAGCTTGAATTGAATCCCCCTCTGTCTGTGATCACACTGTCAAAGCCCAATAATGGCTCATTCAAAAGTTCTCCCTGTGTGTATCTCCCAATCAGTCTACTACTCCAGTATTCAATAGCCTTGTCCAAGAATAGTTTGTGACATGATAATGACTATAGGAGTTGACAATTACCATAGGAGTTGTCAATGACCATAGGAGTTATCAAGACAACACTAACAGATTTGGGACCAGTCTATAATATCCCTTGCTTATCTTCTCTCCCCATCCTAGATGCAGTGGATGGCGTGACTATGTTTGTGCCATCAGTGGCTCTGGAGGGGGGCAATGTGTCTGTGCGCTGTACCTGGACCAAGGGGACAGAGACCAGTGTGATGTGGGGTAAAGGGGGCTCTGTTCTCACCTCGAACTCCAGGGTCACTATCAAAGGGGGCGACCTGGTGATCAACCCAGCCAGGAGGGAAGACGCCGGGGTCTACACCTGCACCGTCGCTAACCTTGTCAGTGCTCAGACCGCCTCAAAGACCATCACAGTTTACTGTGAGTCATTGCATGCCCAGCTGCTAATGCTAATAACATAAGCTAATTAGACTGCCACACAGTGAGCAGGGCCAGTGAACAGGGCCGGATTACCGACTTGGCATGCAGGGGTAATCCAGGGGTAATTAGATAGCATATGAACACTTGATAAGTCATGGCAAAATGTGTAGGATTGTAATTAACCGTAAATTAGCCTTAAAACTGCAACATTTTCTCTCAGCCTCATAATGGCAAAATGTGTAGAATAGCATGAGATTAGCTATATAACTGCACCATTTTCTCTAAACCTCACCCCGCTGCTGGCTTGCCTCTGAAGCTAAGAAGGGTTGGTCCTGGTCAGTCCCTGGATTGGAGACCAGATGCGGCTGGAAGTGGTGTTGGAGTGCCAGTAGGAGGCACTCTTTCCTCTGGTAAAAAGAAATATACTGAACAAAAATTTAAAAGCAACCTGCAACAATTTCAACAATTTTACTGAGTTACAGTTCATATAAGGAAATCAGTCAATTGAAATGAATTCATTAGGCCCTAATCTATGGTTTTCACATGACTGGGCACGGGTGCAGCCATGTGTGGGCCTGAGAGGGCATAGGCCCACCCACTGGAGAGTTAGGCCCAGCCAATCAGAATTCATTTTCCCCACAAAAAGTCATTATTACAGACAGAAATACTCCTCAGTTTCATCAGCTGTCTGGGTGGCTGGTGTCAGACGATCCCACAGGTGAAGTAGCTGGATGTGGAGGTCCTGGGCTGGCGTGGTTACACGTGGTCTACAGTTGTGAGGCCAGTTGGATGTACTGCCAAATACTCTAAAACGACATTGGAAGCGGCTTATGGTAGTGAAATGAACATCAAATTCTCTGGCAACAGCTCTGGTGGACATTCCTGCAGTCTGCATGCCAATTGCATGCTCCCTCAAAACTTGAGACATCTGTGGAATTGTGTTGTGTGACAAAACTGCATATTTTACAGTGGCCTTTTATTGTCTCCATCAGAAAGTGTACCTGTGTGATGATCAGCTTCTTGATATACCACACCTGTCGGGTGAATGGATTATTTTGGCAAAGGAGACATGTTCACTAACAGGGATGTAACAAATTTGTGCTTAACATTTTAGAGAAATAAGGTGATTGTGCAAATGGGAAAATTCAGTGATTTTTAAAAATGTATTTATAATTTTTATTTCAGCTAATGAAACATGGGACCAACACTTTACATGTTGCATTTATATTTTTGTTCAGTATAATAATAGCTCATTGCCCCGGGGCAGTGATTGGGGACATTGCCCTGTGCAGGGTGCTGTCTTTCGGATGGGACGTTAAACGGGTGTTCTGACTCTCTGTGGTCTCAGAGTAGCATGAGGTTAGCTATAAGACTGCACAGTTTTGTCTCTGCCCCATGGCAAAATGTGTAGAATTGCAGGGGAAACTGTGGCACCAGATGCAGTGGTCCGGCTCTGACTGTGAGTAACTATCTGGTGTCCAGGGTTCTGTTAATTAGGGCACTTTTGAGAAGTCAGAGTTGTCTTTCCTTGTTATAGTTTGTTTTATTCTGTTTGGTGCCTAATGTACATGACCCAGCAGCTAAAATGCTAATAATATGAGCTAGTTGTTAAACTACATTACACCAAGTAATGTAACTACCAGTTAGCCACATAAGTGCATTACTAAATAGGCTACAGTGCTAATTCACATTAGCAATAATAGCACTACTCATAAAGCCTCGCGAGCCGCCTGATACCGCATAAGCTTCCGGTATCATGCAACTCGAGAAGCTACTAGTCATACCCAACCCCAGTAATATTGTCCCCATTCATTTTGAGGTGAAACTTTACTGTGATAGTCTGTGAGCCACAGGATTTGTCTTTGAGTCTGTCTGTTGATGTTCCTTCCCCCCTCCGCCTCCAGATGGTCCCGACACCCCCGTGCTGAGCAATGATTCTCCGGTAGACTGTTTGGGAGGAGCGGATGCAGTGCTAGGCCAGACAATCCGTCTCACCTGTGTGTCCGACTCCCTGCCCCCCGCCACTTTCTCCTGGCAATACAACAATGAACCCGTGGCGTCTGGACAGCCAGACAGTGGCGTGTTCAGCCTCCAGACCTTCTCCACCAACCAGAGTGGCCAATACAAGTGCGTGGCTAGCAACGCCATCACGGGCGCCACGTCGGAGCAGGGAACGGACCTGGCCATCGTAGGTGAGTTATGCGGGACGAACACTGGCCTTGACCACTGCCGTGACTCATTTTGGTGACAGTTCGTTTTGGACGGCGCAGCGGTGTCCATCTTTGAGTGAAGAGAGGGGAACATTTTGGCACAGCCTAGCTCATCAGCGAAAGATTGATTAATCCAAATGCTCTCGCAATGGGAAGCTAACTCTTTTTCTATGACTTTCAGCTGTCTCCACTGATCTTCCCTTTATTTCCACCACTTGTTCTCTCTCACCTCTCTTCCCCTGCCATCACTTCATCATTCTCTTTCTGAAACCTTGTTTCATTATTTTCTATTTGTCTGTCTGGGCTCCGTGTCTCAGACACATTATCATTAATAATTTCTGTCTCCACCTCCCTCCCACTCTTTCTGTCCCTGCCCCCCCCCCCCCCTTCCTTCCCTGTTTCCCTCTGTCTCAGGCACATGCCTCAGTGCAGGGGCAGTGGCTGGCATAGTCATTGGCTGTGTGGTCGCTCTGATCTTAATCATCATAGCCATCGTACTACTGGTGCGCTGGAGGAGAGGTGAGTGAGTCTGTCTGTCTCTCTGTCTGTCTGTCTGTCTGTCTAGGAAGTCCCCTGTGTAGCCATGGAAGTAAGGCCTCTTTGTAAGCATTCACATTGACCTGTGTATACTATGCTCATGTAAACATACGTTTCTATGTTTGAATACTGTATGTGACAATGTTGCTTATTGCAGTTGACCGAAGACAGGAGGCCACAGGACAAAAGAGAAACCCAGAACTCATGCTTACAGTAAGACACTCATCTTTTCCCCAAAATATTACGATTCTGAAAGCACTTTATTTCATCAATTAACCCATTTCTTTCTTTCTCCCTCTTTTTCAGCCCCCAGAGCCCCCTCCACCTGGTACCCGGACTTTAGGCAGAGACCAGCACTCTGTCCCACCCGATGGCCGTGAAAACACACACACACCGCCACGTGACACTAACACACTTCAACACAATGGCCATGCCAACAGCAATGGGTTCCCACACAATGCCCAACATCAGAATGCCAATTCATTTCCACAACATGGCACCACGCAGGACCACAACACTTTCACACACACTGCTGCACCTCAGAATGCCAACACACTCAACACCCTCCCACAGATGACTCAAAACCACCCGAACAATCCAAACATTCTCATACAAGCGGGTTCTACTCAGGTCGGTGTTAACCTTAACACACTGCCACACGACCAGCAAAATAGCAACGCACAGCTACCCACGGTTCACGTCAATCTCAATTCCTATCCAACTAATGGTCAACAACCCAACCAACAGTCACAGCAACAATTTACAAGCCCACAGGACAGTACAATGCAGTGGAGTGCCATCAATGTAGCCACCAGTGCTAGTGCTCTTCAAGTTCAAAATAACAACCCACAAACCTTCACACAGACTGGACAGTCATACACCAATCCCAGGATGCAAATTGGCTTGTCATATCCTGGTGATCCTTCACAGGTTGACCACAGTAACTTAGACACTGGTCCTCAAGTCTCTACTGGTCCTGTTCCTACTGGTTACACACACGGTGGTCGAAGTCACACTCTCCAGCGAAACGCCAACACACAGGCCTGCCAGAGGGACCAGGCTACTGATACCCAGCCTAGACACTCCAACCCAGCAGCGGACAGTTCTGTGCCACGTGATGCCAGTCATGCCACACCAAGTGCCAGCTCACACCACCAACAAATGCCTTGGAACCGTCTGAGGGGCACCCCGGCGTACCCCAACAACTCCCCCAGAAGGGTACAGGCTTCCCCCGACAGCAGCTACACCTCTGATAGCACAGAGTCTCCGTCCCAGGCTAGACGATTTCAACCACACACCCGAAGGAGTGGGCCAGGAGCACAGATCCAGAGCCCTACACCCAGAAAGGCTGCACCGACGGCGGGCAGACAGGCCCAGAACCTCCCCCACACTCATGGGACGAACAATCCGCCTGGGGCTCCAAGCCACACACAGTCGCATATCAGTCGCCATGTACACGATACACCAAGGCAGAGAGCCCGGCAGGATGTCAGAGCTCAGTCCCAGATCACAGCTCAGACCGCTTCTCAAAGCCAGACTGGCCCCAGGCAACAAAATGCCTCACACAGCCACCACAACCCCCAGCCGCAACAACAGGGACCAGGCGCTCCACAGGGACTAATAACCAACATGCCCCGAGGCCCCACACTCGACACTCAAACTCTAACAAATCCAAATCACATCCCACAGACACAAACCAGGATTCAGTATGGTAGGGGAAACACACCTATGATACCGCAGCCCACACAAGACCAGAGACAGACAGCAACACAAGGTTGGGGTGCACTAACACAGCCTGTTACACAGAACCCCAGTAGCCTCACTCAGACGGCCCTGGAGATGCACACACTGACGACCCCTAACCCTTTTCACAACCGTAACCACCAGACACAGGCTGCCCTGCTCAACACCCAAGCCCGAGGCCGTAACCCTGGGCACCAGCGGCCCCCCACGCCCCCTCCCGTGATCCCTCTGGCTCAGTTCCAGACTATTCCCAGAGAACGCACCCAGCACCAGTCTCCAAACCGGGGCCCCACTGGCCCTCTCAGGCCCCCAGTCAACGTACACACCACACAGAGACATCCCAACGCCCACCCGTCCCACAGACATCCCGGCGCTGCCATGCCGGCCAACCTGCACTCAGGAAATGGCCACCACGTGCACGCTGATAACACACACAGGCACGGCCAACGTACTCAACATGCCCACAGGAACACTGCCCACCCACGCCAGGTAAGTAAACACCAAAGTAGTGTTTGATATCAGAGCCAACCGTTCCCATATGTTTGATAAATGTTGATTAGCCATTTCAGGTTTCATTAATCGCCACATGGCTCTCTGTCTCAGATGTGTGATCATTATGTCTGTCTCATTATGTCATTCTCTGTGTACTTAGTTTCTTTGGTTTCCCCACCTCTCATTCTCACTGACAGTTAGTCAGCATCCCAAATGGAACCCTATGAACTTTATTTATTTTACTAGGCAAGTCAGTTAAGATCAAATTCTTATTTACAATGATGGCCTACCGGGGAACAGTGGTAGTTTAGTTCAGGGTCAGAATGACACATTTTGACCTTGTCAGCTCGGGGAGTCGATCCAGCAACCTTTACGGTTACTGGCCCAACGCTCTAACTACTAGGCTACCTGCCATGCTTATAATGTGTGTATAATATGTGTGTCACGGGTAGAGTTGCAAAACTACTGGTAATTTACTCAAGTTACTGTAATCTGTGATTTTTGTAATTAACAGGCCTTCTTTGGTTATTTATACATGAATAACTTTTAATGAAGATTTATTCATATATAGTATTTATTTTTTATATCTGTGTCCATATTGCCCGTGAGTTTCTAGTGAATAGACCATATGGTACAAGAGAAAATGGCCTAATTCATGAGAAAAGCATCTAATCAACTATGGCATTATTTTCAATTAACTCTGCAACTTCCAACTATTTACTTTTTTCACCAGTTTGGTGCCAACACATTAACAACAAAGACATATTGACACGGTCACATAAATATATAAAGGATATTTCATGCTCATAACAATGGTACTCACTAAGTTGATGGTTTATTTTTTGGATAACGTTTTACAGCTTTGTAATTTATTTAGATTTTATTTAAATCTTATTTGCTTATTTGAAATATTTTACATGTGATGAGGCCACGCAGAGGGCGTGGAGGGCGTAATTAGACACCTGTGAAAATGTAATGTACCCAAAAGAGCCTCTAGATGTCTGGTGATAAATTCCATAAAATCATTGAAACTTCAAAAGTTTCCAGTTATATACCCTCCCTTTGCAACCCTAGTCACAGGGAAGCTTGCCAAGCAGCTTTTATAGCGGGGCTTGCACTTTCTGTTGAGTGACTGGTATCTTTCTACTGGAGTAATGACAATAGTATTTGGCAGGGATACAGCCAGGCTAGCTTGGCTTGGTGTTTGTCTGTCTATACCGTACCAGTGTTTCAGTGTCAGAATTGTGTCAGTGGCTATGTTGAACACGACTTGTATATAATTAAGGTCTTGTTCTTTCTCTCCGACAGCAGACCCACCAAGGGAGGCCTAGACACTGAGAGATGCCAACGGGCACACACACACCAGCAACTGACAAGAGGAGAAACACAAGTATGGATGACTATGGGAGCCCCACTCTAAAGCAATGGAGACCAAGCAAAAACACACATATGCGCGTGCGCACACACACACACACACACTATCACACACACGACTCCCCCTGCCTGTCAAGTGTATGTTATCTGTTGATTTTCAACAGTACCAACAATGAGTCACTGGAAAACACACACAGGTGTGTTCTTTCTGAAGCACCATATAACCAAATAGTAGGAATGAGAAAAAGGCCTTATTGATGGCGAGACTCTCCAGGGCGTGTGTACATGGCCTCTCCCATTCAGTGTTCAGAGAGAGAATGAGGCACTGCCACAACAATGAGGACTTGTTTCCATTCATATCTGTGTGTGTGTTGCTCCTTGTGACTAGAATAAACAGTAAAAAGGAAAGGAAAAGAGAACCCTTGCTGGATGGATTCCAATTGATTGAATGGACTTGGCCCCTGGGAACTACTGTGTGAAAATTCTGAAGGAGAAAAAACCTCTGTGACTTGCTTTATTTAATATTTCCATGGAAGTATTTGTGCGGTGACTTTCTGTTTACAGATGCTTCTCTTGACACCACTCAATTAAGGGGATTTGCCTCGGCGCCTGGGCTTCGGAAGCAATGCTCAACTAACTATGAAGGAGACCCCACAAATAGATGGGCCGCTTATTAATTAAGCGCTTTTATGCGACTTAAATGACTCTGAAAATAATAGCGCCCATGCGTGGAGGAGATCAGCACAAAGAAGCTGCTGAGCTGCCACATTTTCCCCGACTAAGCATAGCAAAACAATTTGCTCTGATACTACAATGTTCTTTTCTGTGGGGGATTGGCACATTAAAAGTGATCTCTTTTGGAAGGAATCATAGTTTTCTTTCGAAAAAACAAAATATGTATTTAATGTATTTATTTTTCTGTTACGTGGTAAATATGTTGGTACTGCCATTGCGATATGTGTCTGTGTGACTCAGGGAGGCTGTTTTATACTAAAATATATGTTCCATTCAAATACAGAAAAGAGGATAAATAAGGTTTTTAAAGATTAGGGGTCTCCATTGAACATGCTTTTCAAGACCAGTATGTTTTATTGATGATAATAAAGTATTTTGATTGCCCCACGTGGTGTCTTGTGACTGTCGATCATTGGGAGGAGTTTATTTACAGGAAAATACTGTATGTCAGTGACATATGACATTAATTTTGATATAATGTTACCTACTGGTATCATCTTAACTGCCTATTGGTATAATCTTAACTGATTTTGAAATTATCTTGGCATTCTGATCATCTTCAGCTGTTACAAATATTCCCAGAATATTGTATTTACTAAACAGTTTTTAAGTTGAAGAATCTGCGCTGTAAAAAGGTCCCTTCTTAATTACAGCACCAGAGTTGCCAGATGAATACTGAAATTTTGCTTTACAGCAGAGATTTCCCTTACTGTGAAACCTATTACAATATTCCTGCTGTAAATTTGGACACATGATTCCATGGCAGAATTTATTGGATGAGTCACGGTTGACAGAGTGAATAAGCCTACTGAATCTCAAGCCATATCTTAGAGCAATAACAATGAGGAAGATATGTTGATCTCTGCATTCAGGACTAAGAATAGAAGAAAGTCCTTTAGAGAAACGAGTGGCTGTGTTGACCTTTTGAATCCTGTTTTGTATGTGCTGACACTCGGTGAGTAAGACATGTTGAATTTAATAAAATACTGTTATTTTTTGCTGAGTATGCAGACTCTCTTAGGGAGTTGCTGATTTTCCACAGTAGTGAAACGTATGTCTGTTTCCTCAGCTTGTTATGGAGGAACTAGGAGTTTCTGGCTTGCTGCTCTATCAGTCCCTCAGCACAGCTCCCACTTGTGAGTACATCAAATACAGCCCTGCTCCACAACTGCTAAGGTAGAAGGACTTTGTACTGTTGAGTAATGGTAGAAAACATATTACAGTTATCCTCCAAAGCTAAATGACTGTCTGTTATTCCAAAACGATGGGAATATGTCACGTAGGAAGACTCCATTGCTGACTGTACATGCTGATACTGCTCCTTTCCAGAACTCAATTTGCATGTACATTTAACGTAGTTGTTTTATTCTCCTTCCATGATATACTGCGTTTACTGCAGCAAATTGTAATTGTTTATGTTTCACATTAGGGCAATACATTAGCGTACGAAACAAGGCAACTGGAGTGGATGTGTAAAATCAGCATTTTTGTTGTGATTAAATGACGTACTGGTGTGTGTGTCTCCTCTTTATCACACAGTGGCGCCACCCAGCCCTCCTGACTCCGACGTGCCAGTGCTGCTCATCGTGTGTGTAACCCTTGCTGTGGTTTTGGTGGTGGTTTTTCTGGGGATCTACTATGGCTTCCAACGCCACAGGTATTCTAAACCGTAGAGGGTGTCACACACAGGACAGTCAATGGACCTATTCAAATACCGTTAAAATGTATTCTTTCTTCTTTCCATGAGGAAATCACTGATCGGACACATTGATTAAAGCAATGGGGAACGCATGTTTTCACGTATCCACTCTTGTGCTGATCAGTGATTACCACAGGGAAGGGAGGAAAGAAAGCATCCGTTTTAGAGGTATTCACTCACTGCACAGATATAACCTACATGGTGGTAAGTCTCCTCTTCGTTTCCATCAGTGCTAAGAAAAACATAACTGACACCACCAGAAGATATGGGTCCATGAGGATGAGTCCCGAAGTAAGACTTGAATCCTTCTCACTTTGAACTCCTATCGATTATTTTCTATTTCAATTCCATTTTTAACGCATGTCTCTCTTTGCAGGGACTGGCTGGAACATAGACGTGTTTGTCCGCACAGGATGTGCATCTGCATGCAAATGTATTGGCTGAAGCCCAGTAGCAACATAGGTTGTATTCCAAATGGCATCATATTCCCTATTTAGTGAGAGGAATTTGACCAGAGCCCTATGGGCCCTGGTCAAAATGAGTGTACTATAAAGGGAATAGGGTGCCATTTGGAACACACCCAGTAATTTCAACAATGTCTGGAGTTGAGTATCACTGCAATAAACATTTTGAGCAGCAAAATCAGACAGGAGTTTTTATATATTGTAACTCCACTAGGGGGAGCCAAACGTGCAAGAGAGACTTCAGGGGCCTCATCGATTAGAACCATTTCCTTTGCCTCTAAGGTCTTTTCCATTAGATAGGATTTTACAACACTGCTTGTTCAATATCACAAAATTAAAACAATAGACTTGAGCCATAGGCAAGGAAACCCTTGGCTGCAATTCAATAAATATACTGAACACAGATAAAACGGTGGTGAATAGCAACAAGGAAATCCACAGTCATGTTTATCTCGTCTAAAAATCATCACAGTCAGATATTGATTTAAACCACAAAAGAGGAAACAGAAACCCCAGAGAATGCATGCAAGGACTATTTGCTGGCTACAGAAAACGCCTAAAACTGCCACTTGCTCTTGCGTTGATGCACAGATGGTTGTTTTTACAAGGCCAGACATACTGTAGCAGAAGAGCATCCACTGAAATACGAACATGAATGGTCAACAAATGAAATATAAATCAGATCAACAAACAAAAAATAGCTTGTGTTTTCAATCGATGCTTTCCTGCTGTATTTTTGTTTATTTGTACATTTAAAAAAATATATATATATATTTTTGCGAACCATTTGTGACCATACTGTACCACCAGCATTGAAATAGAGTACTGGTTGTTTTTTTTTTGCTCTGGTCATCAGGTCTTATCTTAAAGTGGCCATCAGCAATCGAAACAATAAAGCGTCCTCCCCACCCCTGTTTCGGCAAAAAGCTTAGGGATGGGGCTGGAGAAATGTAACCACTCTCATATTCAGAGACAGAGACTGATGCAAAGACTGATCATTCACGACGTAAAATTATAGTTATAACCATGTTTTGAGGCTATATAGTGTTTGTTTACATTTACTTTGTTTATAAACATGGAGTAAAACAAGCTTATATTTTGGGCTCCGACGGTACGATAGTTGAACTTAGCTCATAAGGTTATATTCTTCAACCATCAATGGGCAACTGCAGATTGCCCATTTAATGGAAATACATTTATATGCATTCTATTTATGTATTACCGTTGTGCATTTATTACCAGGAAGTGGTTGGGTAGAGGCCTATCAGCTGTTATGAGGCCAAAAGAAAAAACATATCTTAACACATTAGCTCAGCTGCTTATCGTTTATCTCCCCCATCCATTGTACTGCTACTGTAGCATCCTGTTGCTCAGAAGTACTTTACCCATATACATAAAATATTTTTTTCTATGGCTCTACTACAGTAAGGCCTTGAGAGACATGAAAAGGAATTCAACCATTGTTCAACCATCTTGTCTTAGAGTTGACGGTAATGATCCTTCATTTGTTAAGGGCCTCGAAACAGCAGAATGTCATTTTCATAATTGTCAATGTCAAGAATTGAGACATAATATATCTTCGGACTCATACTTAAAAATCTTAGAATATATCTTAGAATTGTTGCTGCTAGGGATAACACATTAACCTCAAGTCTCTTGAGGGCAACAAAGTCATCACAGCTGCAATCTTTTCATATCGTTTTTCTGATTACAACATCTTAAATCAAATCAAATGTATTTATATAGCCCTTCTTACATCAGCTGATATCTCAAAGTGCTGTACAGAAACCCAGCCTAAAACCCCAAACAGCAAACAATGCAGTTGTAGAGGCACGGTGGCTAGGAAAAACTCCCTAGAAAGGCCAAAACCTAGGAAGAAACCTAGAGAGGGACCAGGCTATGAGGGGTGGCCAGTCCTCTTCTGGCTGTGCCGGGTGGAGATTATAACAGAACATGGCCAAGATGTTTAAATGTTCATAAATTACCAGCATGGTCAAATAATAATAATCACAGTGGTTGTCGAGGGTGCAGCAGGTCAGCACCTCAGGAGTAAATGTCAGTTGGCTTTTCATAGCCGATCATTCAGAGTATCTCTACCGCTCCTGCTGTCTCCAGAGAGTTGAAAACAGCAAGTCTGGAACAGGTAGCACGTCCGGTGAACAGGTCAGGGTTCCATAGCCGCAGGCAGAACAGTTGAAACTGGAGCAGCAGCACGGTCAGGTGGACTGGGAACAGCAAGGAGTCATCATGTCAGGTAGTCCTGAGGCTCAGGTCCCCCGAGAGAGAGAAAGAAAGAAAGAGAGAATTAGAGAGAGCATAATTAAATTCACACAGGACACTGGAGAAATACTCCAGATATAACAGACTGACCCTAGCCCCCCGACACAAACTACTGCAGCATAAATACTGGAGGCTGAGACAGGAGGGGTCAGGAGACACTGTGGCCCCATCCGATGATACCCCCGGACATAACCCCACCCACTTTGCCAAAGCACAGCCCCCACACAATTAGAGGGATACCTTCAACCACCAACTTACCATCCTGAGACAAGGCCGAGTGTAGCCCACAAAGATCTCCGCCACGACACAACCCAAGGGGGGCGCCAACCCAGACAGGAAGATCACGCCAGTGACTCAACCCATTCAAGTGACGCACCCCTCCTAGGGACGGCATGAAAGAGCACCAATAGGCCAGTGACTCAGCCCCTGTAATAGGGTTAGAGGCAGAGAATCCCAGTGGAGAGAGGGGAACCATCCAGGCAGAGACAGCAATAGTGGTTCGTTGCTCCAGAGCCTTTCCGTTCACCTTCACACTCCTGGGCCAGACTACACTCAATCATAGGACCTACTGAAGAGATGAGTCTTCAGTAAAGACTTAAAAGTTGAGACCGAATCTGCGTCTCTCACATGAGTAGGCAGACCATTCCATAAAAATGGAGATCTATAAGAGAAAGCCCTGCCTCCAGCTGTTTGCTTAGAAATTCTAAGGACAATTA
Organism: Salvelinus fontinalis; assembly: GCF_029448725.1. Taxonomy (NCBI): domain Eukaryota; kingdom Metazoa; phylum Chordata; class Actinopteri; order Salmoniformes; family Salmonidae; genus Salvelinus; species Salvelinus fontinalis. The sequence goes on along the minus strand of NC_074702.1, from coordinate 26,234,711 downwards.
GGAGGCGTGCGTCTTGTGACCGTACCGTACGTGTAGGTATGTACGGCAGGACCAAATCGGAAAGATAGGTAGGAGCAAGCCCAAGTAATGCTTTGTAGGTTAGATTTAAAACCTTGGTTTGGGGATGCTTTGCTGCCTCAGGACCAGGAGGACTTCCCTTAATAGAAGGAACCATTCTGCTCTGTATCAGAGAACTGTACAGGAGAATGTCAGGCCACCCGTCTGTGAGCTGAAGCTGAAGCGTAGTTGGGTCTTGCAGCAAGACTATGATCCAAAACACACAATCAAGTTGACATGAACATGGCTAAAAAGCAACACTGGCCTAGTCAAAGTCCAGACCTAATCCCAATTCAGATGTTGTGGCAGGACTTGAAACAAGCAGTTCATGCTGAAAAAGGTGGCACAACCAATTATTGAGTGTAAGGGGGCAATGACTTTTTCACACAGGCGAATTGGGTGTTGCATAACTGTGTTAATTATTTGTAAACTCAGGTTCCCTTCATCTAATATTAGATCAATGATTGAAGATTCAATATCAAAAATATGCGAAAATAGAGAAAATCATTAGGTGCCTAAACACTTTTTCACGGCACTGTATATGTACTGCAGGGAGTAGGGTGCTATTTGGGACTTATACTTAGTTGGATGTAAACAAATAGTTCCTCACTGCCGCTGGACTATGAATCCCTCTTATCTGGGCTCTATCTTCATTTGTGCAATATGATACCTGCTTTTCAACAGAAGTGTGTGAGAGTGCATCCATGTACATGTGTGTGTGTATGTGCATATGTCTGTTTAATACGTGTTTGTGTGTGTATACTTGTGTGTGTGTGTGTGTGTGTGGGTGTGTGTGTGTGTGTGGTATGTGTGTGTGTGGGTGTGTGTGTGTGTGGGGGGGTGGGTGGTATGTGTGTGTGTGTGGTATGTGTGTGTGTGGGTGGTATGTGTGTGTGTGTGTGTGTGTGTGTGTGTGTGTGTGTGTGTGTGTGTGTGTGTGGGGGTGGGTGGTATGTGTGTGTGTGGGTGGTATGTGGTATGTGTGTGGTATGTGGTATGTGAAAGACAGACCGGGCACACAGCACATGTTCATCAACCAGAGGTTCTTTACTAAGAAACAAATGTATTTATGAATTTATTTATGAAGTTAATCTATGCAGCAGATCAGTAGAGTTAGTGATACTCAATAGCAGAGACCGACTGGTTTGGCCATATTGCTTTGGCAAATGCCATATGGGCTCGTTCATCTTTAGCCCAGCGGGCCCGTCTAATTGTTTTTGTTTTTTGGGGCCAAATTACCGTTATTTGGCTAATAATGGGGACATCAAGGAAATTAAATGGCCTTATAATTGTTGTTGTTGTTGACATGGTTACCTTGGTTCCATGGAAAATGGTGAACAAGCAAGTTGCAGTAGATGTACCAAGAAATGAAGTGTTGAGACAGTTGCCTTTGAATGAACTTTGGCCGACTTCTTTGTCCACATCATACCTCAAGTCTGATGCAAATACAGCCATTCAAGACATGTATAGACAATTGTGTGGTTGCTTTGCTCTATAAATGGGAACTAACATCTTGCAAGTTGTAACCGCAACTCAAGTTTCTCATAAACAGTTTGTTTTTGGTTTATAGTAACTGTGTAGTTACTAGGGGTGACGCATTGTAATTGACAGTATCCACTAACTGTTCAGTCCTTCATTTTGTCATACAGTTTGAGTCGACACATGAACTCCTTGCTCAAGCACCAAACAGAAATGTCCTTTTATTCTACACTGAAGGATTTCCCACAAATTAGACTCAACTACCTCACATGTTCAGTTGGCATTGTACTCAACATTGTACTCAAATAGCACATAGTGTTAGCCATTTTGTTGTACAGGGATGTTTGAATTTTTATGCTGAAGCGTCAGAAAAGTCTGTAAAAACCTTGCAAAAACGACAGCGTAATAAACTCAATGGCATGAATTGTGAATTCACATGGTTTGTGTGAGTTCTTGTGTGAAAACAGTCAGATAGGCTATGTTGAAATGAACTAGAGGGGACAGTAAATCAGAGTTTGATATTTCCCAAATGTAATTAACATTCTCCACATGCCAAATGATCCATGTCAAAGGTTATGTGAGAGGATTGTATTTTTTAGGTTATTAGTGTATTTAACAATAGATGGTATTCAGCTATTTATTCATAACCCTACTAACCCCAATTTGAAACCTTACTGTGACTACACACCTAACACATAATCCATAACCCGAGCCTCAGCTGCCAAGCCTCACATCCTAACTCTAACCCTTAACATGAACCGAACTGTAATCTGAGTAAGCTGTTGCATATCAACAGAGTTGCAGTTGAGTTTTTTTGATAGTTTGAGCATTTACAGAAAGATCATCTGTTGTGGACTATCCAAATAAAGTGTAACCCAAATGGAGAGTCCCTCACCCCCCCTCACCCCCCCCAAAAAGGAACATGTAAATCTTCTTTCCTGTTTCGCACGAACTGAGGTACGTGACATCAAGTACGTTAAATAGAGACTTTACCATTAACAGCACAGTTTATTTGGAGCCAAGCTTACTCACCATTTGACCTTTTGACCAGGAGACGTGCCTGTGTGTGTGTGTTTGCTGACCGAGGTATGTACAGTGGAAGTCTTTTGATATCACGCTTCTTGTGCTATTATCAGGAGCTTTTATGTAAATGTTGGCAAAGTAGACAGACAATGCTTTTATATGACAAAATACCTGTAAGCCTTTTGAAATCTATTAGATCTAAGGTAAATATGAAATACTTACCCTGTAACTGGAATATAAATAAATACATTTCAGTAATGAGATGTTATAGGTATGTTCTGTGTTTGTACTGCACTCTGTCGAAATTGCCATGGTTGCTGAGTTTTTTTTGTCCTTTGGGAATGAGTGTTTGATGTTCCAGTCTAATGGCTGCTATCCAAATGTCTCGCCAATCACCCTGTCTCGCCAATCACCCTCCGTAAAATGTTGTCATTTGAGCAACATCTCTATTGCTGTACAGTAGTACCTCTGTAATGAAGGGCTGTGTTTAAAGTGTTGGGTTCTGTCAAGGTGAGCATTGTTTAACTTGGGCCTTCCTCCAAGGGTGCGTTTTAGCACAAATTGATTACAAAAATAGTAAGTGTTGAATCAGTGTTGGGAAAGAAAATGAGAAGTAGATGACCGTGTTGATGTTCATGTTAATCAGTATTGCCCAAGGTCGGTTAGAAAAATAGGATCCAGATCTCACAAGTAATTGTTTCCCTTGGTTACGTTCTTCCCCATGTAATTGACATTGACATAATATTACCAAATTGACATGCACTTGTCATCAAATTGTTGAATTGGAGTGAGCAGGAAAGTATGGAAAACCAGAAAATCGATTTAGCTTCTTCTGAACTCGCATCCTGTTCACAATTTTAATATTGCCAGTGCAGAGGTCATCCTTGATAACACTGCTAGCCCCAAAATATGTGACTATCATTTCAACAGATACTTTGTGGAAGCGTGATTAGGAACCAAATAACCCCTTACTCTGTAGAAATTAAAGTCACTCTTCGAGTACCGTCCTCATGGCTTACCAGCCACTGAACACTTGTGTCATGATGGGAGTATTATGTTGTTAGTTTGCTCCACCATGAATAGAAGGAAGCTTAGGGGTTCATGCGTGCGCTGGGTATTAACACTGGGATTAGCCGAGAGGCATCTGGGATACTCAAGGCTGTGAAGCACAAACAGACCGCTCCCTTTATTGTTGTGATGGGTACCTCGTTTGCCAGAATTAATGGCTTCACTCCAATGCACTGTGCCTACAGAGACAAGGTCTTGCTAGTTTGGAAAGGGGGCAGGGTTTGCTAACAAGTCACCTGCTTGAGGAACATAATGACATTGACGTTTGCTCTGTATACCTCCATTTGTTTTCTGTAGACAGTCCAACTATTTATTTTTTATTTAACCTTTATTTAACTAGGCAAGCCAGTTAAGAACAAATTCTTACGTACAATGATGGCCTACTCCGGCCAAACCCGTTTCGACGCTGAGCCAATTGTGCGCTGCCCTATGGGACTCCCAATCACGGCCGGTTGTGATACAGCCAGGGTGTCTGTAGTGACGCCTCAAGCACTGAGATGCAGTGCATTAGACCGCTGACTTGCCAGACAAAAACAGACTCAAAGAAACTCTTTGAGTCTGTGTGAAACTCTTCCTCCATTGTATCCATCCTTGTGAATTAATTCAACCTTTGTGTAAACTTCTGTAAACAAACTAGTGACAGTGACTCAGTTTCTCTTGAATTGCTTCACACCCTTACTGACTAACTATGCATATCCTGAATTGACTCCAAATTGAGTACCTGCATTAGCTAACGCAAACATCAGCTCATTGTCTGTTTCCTTCCTCTTTTGCAGAATGCTGTCTGGGGATAGACACAGCCACAGCAGCCTGGTGCTGGTGGTCTACATCATCACCTTCCTGATTGGCCTCCCTGCCAATGTTGTGGCCTTCTACACCTTTGGAAAGAAGGTGAGGCAGAAAGCCATGCCCATCGACATCCTGCTCCTCAACCTGACCGTGTCGGACCTCCTCTTCCTGCTCTTCCTGCCCTTCAAGATGAAAGAGGCGGCGGACAACAATAAATGGAACATGCCCGACTTCCTGTGTCCATTGACCAGCTTCGTCTTCTACACCACCATCTACAACAGCACCTTCTTTCTGACCGCCATCAGCATTGAACGCTACCTGGGGGTGGCCTATCCTATCAAGTACAAACTCATAAGACGGTCTTTGTACGCCACGGTGGCTAGCGTCGCCTTCTGGGCGATCTCCATGGCGCACGTCAGTATCGTCTACATCATTCAATATTTAGTCGATTCCAATGCCACCCAGAAAGGGAACATGTGTTACACGAATTTCACCCAGATGCAGCTGCAGGTCCTGATACCTGTCCGTCTGGAGCTCTTCCTGGTTCTATTCTGTATACCTTTCTTTATCTGCTGCTTCTGCTACATCAACTTCATCCGAATCCTCTCCCAGCTGCCCAGCATCAACCCCAAGAAACGTCTGCGGGCCATCGGCCTGTCTCTGGGGACCCTGCTGGTGTTCATCGTCTGTTTCGCGCCCTACAACCTGTCACACTTAGTGGGCTTTGTTAACTGGGAGAGTCCCGATTGGCGGGTGGCCGCACTCTTGTCCAGTACCATCAACGCCAGCCTGGACCCCATCATCTTCTACTTCTCCTCGTCGGCCCTCAGGTGTACCTTCCACCTCTTCCTGAAGAACCTGTTGGAGAGGGTGCAGGGGTTGTGCTGCTGCAGTAAGGCTCTCTACTACCCTGTGTTGTTCTGTACCAGAACTCAGAAGGACAGCACACCAAGCTCCAATGACAACATGTGCCAAACTCATTCCACCGAGGGCCAAGGTTCTGCAGGTTTTCGCTCCACCGGTGTACTTGATTGATGAATTAAGGTCACTAATTAGTATAGAACTCCCCTCACCCGGGTTGTCTAGGCCTTAAACAAAAACCTGCAGACTCTAGCTCATCCATGGAATGAGTTTGACACCCCTGTTATGGTGTGTAGTCAAGCCATATGCTTCACTTGCTACATGCTTGCTACATAAGTTAGCTAAATGCTAGCCTGTCCAATGTGTTAATTGTACTTAGGTGACTGAGGACTATGCTATCTGGCTTTATAAGTAGCCTATACATGAATCAGTTGTGGTCGTTGCCGTTTAAGATGAGGGAGGATGATTTTAGATTTTTTTATGAGCATGGCCTTATTTCTATTACATCGTATTAGATGATTGTCATTCGTATTCCATTCACCCAGCTCAATGTAACATCGATAGGTTTAGGTTATTACATGATACTGAAATTGTACCTATACCCATCATGAGGTTGCTACAACCTAGCCTATGAATGAAAGTTTACAACCTAGGTGCATAGGTTGAGAGAATTGTCACACATTCATTGCCACCTTGCACACTCTTGCCTGCATCTAGCTGACCTATGTAGGGTGTAATCATTGGTCAAAACAGTTGCAAATGAGTGTCTATTGGACAAATGCAGGTATATTTATCCCCTTTTCATTCCATTTGCTTCCGTTTAAGAAACATTTTTCAACAGAATCAGCAGAATGAGTACACCCCTGATTACACGCAAACAGTTCACTTTCATAGCAGCCATATAAAGAAAGCCTGATCACTTTGATCGGTGTACATATAATTCCTTCTCGCAACTATCTACGCTCTCTCCTCCTCTCACCTTTTCCCTTTGCTTGTGGACTTCAGTGCACAACACATCAGCTGTCTGTGACCAGGCGAAAAACCCTTTCCAAACCAAACCTTCATATCATGACTGCTAACCGCTACACACAGTCTACATCATTGTCAACATAGCTACTAGAACTAACGCGTTAGTAAACCCGCTACAATCATGCAGTACAGTGTACTGTCAGAAAGCAGTTTAACAGTTACAACGCGGGCCCCAGTGGCAATAGATTAATAAAACCAAAAGCTTACCTTGACTTGGAAGGATGTGTAGTATGCATTTGTATGTGTGTATTTATGATCATTTGAAGGTTTTATATTATTTCTGTTCCCGTTTATTTTCTGACTTTTTTTTGTAGTGATGACATTAAAATCTCTTTTTGCATCATACTTCTGGATTTCAATTGATGCCCACTCTGAAAATGTTTCACTAAATGGCATATGCAAACTTGCATGATACACTCTGATTGTCCCAATCCGTGTCTAATGTAGCTGTTGGTTTTTGTGATTTCGTAATACCACTGAAGGGTTCTTCCAGTCAGTCATCAAAACAATGTAAAACCGGAAGATGAGTATCAGGGGTGTCATACATTTATTTATGGTAAGCTCCAAAGGTATTGGGAAAGTGACACATTTTTGGTTGTTTTTAGTCCTGAATGAATCTTGAATAATGATGAGTGAGAAAGTTACAGATTCACTATTGTAATGGTGAGAAGTTAGCATGTCCTGGGGGTATGATATTTGTGCGACTCATCATTATTCATGATTCATTCAGGACTATCCGTAATCCTGGTAACATCCACATTAATGTAGAAGTGTTTAGAAACATATTGTATTATTATTTACAATAAAAGTGACTCCAAAATTACACAATACATTATTTAACATTCTTTTCCACTGGGCTAAACTAATATGAAACACAACCTGAACAAACAGCTAGTGCATCAAACTAGTTTGAATAGGCACAAGCTTGATGTAATCATAGCATGCTAGGAATATGGGACCAAATACTAAACTTTTGATTACTTTAATATACATATAAGTGAATTTGTCCTAATACTATATTTTCCTCTCTCACCCATCTACACACAAAATCCCATAATGACTGTCACGTTCCTGACCTGTTGTCTGTTATTTTTGTATGTGTTTAGTTGGTCAGGGCGTGAGTTGGGGTGGGCATTCTATGTTTTGTGTTTCTATGTTTAGGCCATTGGTAATTAGCCTTAAATGGTTCTCAATCAGAGACAGGTGTTTGTCGTTTCCTCTGATTGGGAACCATATAAAGGTAGGGTGTTCACACTGTTTGTTTGTGGGTGGTTGTCTTCCGTGTCTGTATTGTATGTTCGTACCACACGGAACTGTAGCGTTTTGTTTGTAGTCTATTCCTGTTCGTGAGTTCTTCGTGTTATATGTAAGTTCTCTATTTCAGGTCTGTCTTCGTTCGTTTTGTTATTTTGTAATTATTCCAAGTGTTGTTTCGTGTTCGTCTTCGTGGTTGAATAAATTCATTATGTTCTCAAAACCCGCTGCATTTTGGTCTGATCCCTACTCCTCTTCGGACGAAGAGGAGGAGAACAAGCGTTACAGAACCACCCACCACCGAAGGATCAAGCAGCGGGTTAACGGACAGCAGCAGGTGTACAAGGAGGAATGGACATGGGAGGAAATCCTAGACGGAGAGGGACCCTGGGCAGAACCAGAGGAGTGTCGCAGCCCCAAAGCGGAGCTGAAGGCAGCGAAAGCGGAGAGGCGGCGATATGAGGAGGCAGCACGGAAACAAGGCTGGAAGCCCGCAAGTCAAACCCAAAAATTTCTTGGGGGGGGGGGGGGCTCTCGGGGTATATAGTTGGGTCAGTCAGGGGACTTGAGCCAACTCCTCCTGCTTTACATAAGGAGCCGGTGAGGGCGGATTTGGAGGTGAGTAACGCAGAGACAGTTAAGGAGCTAATGGAGAAATTGAAGGAGAAAGATATGAGGGATGTACTGGTTTGGTGCATGAGGCACGGCATCCGTCCGAATGAACGTATTGGTGAGTTAATGTCACTGGGAACAGCTCTCCATACTCGTCCTGAGGTGCGTGCTAGCCGTCTGGTTAAGACAGTGCCTACAGCACGCACCAAGCCTTCTGTGCGTCTCCAGAGTCCTGTGCGTCCTGTTACTGCTCCCCGCACTAGCCCTGAGATACATGTTCCCAGCCCAATACAACCAGTGCTGGCACCACGCACCAAGCCTCCTGTGCGTCTTGAGAGCCCTGGTTCTCCTCCATGCACTCTCCCTGGGGTGCGTGTCTCCAGCCTAGTACCACCAGTGCTGGCACCACGCACCAAGCATCATGTGCGTCTCTAGAGCCCTGTACGCACTGTTCCTTCTCCCCGTACTCGCCATGATGTGCGTGCCCTCAGCCCGGTACCACCAGTGCCGGTATCAGGCACCAGGCCTATAGTACGCCTTGAGAGTCCAGTGTGCCCTGTTGTTGTTCCCCGCACTAGCCTGAAGGTGCGTGTCCTTAGCCCGGTGCCTCCAGTTCCGGCACCACGCACCAGGCCTACAGTGCGTCTCAGCCGGCCAGAGTCTGCCGTCTGTCCAACGGCGCCTGAACTGCCCGTCTGCCCAACGGCGCCTGAACTGCCCGTCTGCCCAACGGCGCCTGAACTGCCCGTCTGCCCAACGGCGCCTGAACTGCCCGTCTGTCCAACGGCGCTTGAACTGCCCGTCTGCCCAACGGCGCTTGAACTGCCCGTCTGTCCAACGCCGCCTGACCTGTTCGTCTGCAAAGCGCCGCATGAACTGCCCATCTGTACTGAGCCTTCAAAGCCGCCCGTCTGTACTGAGCCTTCAAAGCCGCCCGTCTGTACTGAGCCTGCAAAGCCGCCCGTCTGCCATGAGCCTTCAGAGCCGCCCGTCTGCCATGAGCCTTCAGAGCCGTCCGCCAGACAGGAGCCGCTAGAGCCTTCCGCCAGACAGGATCAGCCAGAGCCTTCCGCCAGACAGGATCAGCCAGAGCCTTCCGCCAGACAGGATCAGCCAGAGCCTTCCGCCAGACAGGATCAGCCAGAGCCTTCCGCCAGACAGGATCAGCCAGAGCCTTCCGCCAGACAGGATCAGCCAGAGCCTTCCGCCAGACAGGATCAGCCAGAGCCTTCCGCCAGACAGGATCAGCCAGAGCCTTCCGCCAGACAGGATCAGCCAGAGCCTTCCGCCAGACAGGATCAGCCAGAGCCTTCCGCCAGACAGGATCAGCCAGAGCCTTCCGCCAGACAGGATCAGCCAGAGCCTTCCGCCAGACAGGATCAGCCAGAGCCTTCCGCCAGACAGGATCAGCCAGAGCCTTCCGCCAGACAGGATCAGCCAGAGCCTTCCGCCAGACAGGATCAGCCAGAGCCTTCCGCCAGACAGGATCAGCCAGAGCCTTCCGCCAGACAGGATCAGCCAGAGCCTTCCGCCAGCCATGAGCAGCCAGATCCGTCAGCCAGCCATGAGCAGCCAGATCCGTCAGCCAGCCATGAGCAGCCACATCCGTCAGCCAGCCATGAGCAGCCACATCCGTCAGCCAGCCATGAGTAGCAAGAGCCCGCCGGCCAGGATCCGCCAGAGCCCGCCGGCCAGGATCCGCCAGAGCCCGCCGGCCAGGATCCGCCAGAGCCCGCCGGCCAGGATCCGCCAGAGCCCGCCGGCCAGGATCCGCCAGAGCCCGCCGGCCAGGATCCGCCAGAGCCCGCCAGCCAGGATCCGCCAGAGTCGCCTTCCAGTCATGAGCTGCCTTCCAGTCATGAGCTGCCCTCCAGTCATGAGCTGTCCTCCAGTCATGAGCTGCCCTCCAGTCATGAGCTGCCCTCCAGTCATGAGCTGCCCTCCAGTCATGAGCTGCCCTCCAGTCATGAGCTGCCCTCCAGTCATGAGCTGCCCTACAGTCATGAGCTGCCACTCAGTCATGAGCTGCCACTCAGCCCGGAGCTGCCACTCAGCCCGGAGCTGCCACCCAGCCCGGAGCTGCCACCCAGCCCGGAGCTGCCACCCAGCCCGGAGCTGCCACCCAGCCCGGAGCTGCCACCCAGCCCGGAGCTATCTCTCTGTCCTGAGCTATCTCTCTGTCCTGAGCTATCTCTCTGTCCTGAGCTATCTCTCTGTCCTGAGCTATCTCTCTGTCCTGAGCTACCTCTCTGTCCTGAGCTACCTCTCTGTCCTGAGCTATCTAGGGGGGACCGGTGTGAAGGTTCCTAGACCAGGGTTGGGGGCGAGGATCGCCACTCGGAGGACGCTAAGGAGGGGGACAAAGACAATGGTGGAGTGGTGTCCTCGTCCTGCGCCGGAGCCGCCACCGCGGACAGATGCCCACCCAGACCCTCCCCTTGGGTTTTAGGGGTGCGCCCGGAGTTCGCACCTTGAGGGGGGGGGGGGGGGGGGGGGGGGGTTCTGTCACGTTCCTGACCTGTTGTCTGTTATTTTTGTATGTGTTTAGTTGGTCAGGGCGTGAGTTGGGGTGGGCATTCTATGTTTTGTGTTTCTATGTTTAGGCCATTGGTAATTAGCCTTATATGGTTCTCAATCAGAGACAGGTGTTTGTCGTTTCCTCTGATTGGGAACCATATAAAGGTAGGGTGTTCACACTGTTTGTTTGTGGGTGGTTGTCTTCCGTGTCTGTATTGTATGTTCGTACCACACGGGACTGTAGCGTTTTGTTTGTAGTCTATTCCTGTTCGTGAGTTCTTTGTGTTATATGTAAGTTCTCTATTTCAGGTCTGTCTTCGTTCGTTTTGTTATTTTGTAATTATTCCAAGTGTTGTTTCGTGTTCGTCTTCGTGGTTGAATAAATTCATTATGTTCTCAAAACCCGCTGCATTTTGGTCTGATCCCTACTCCTCCTCTTCGGACGAAGAGCAGGAGAACAAGCGTTACAATGACAAAGTGAAAAAATCTTTGGCGGAATGTTTGCCTTATTTATTAAAAATGAAATACAGAATATATTCTGTATAATTTGATTGCTTTTCTTACTTTCGTGACCAAACTAGCCAAGCTAATATAAGGCTAAACTGTTATAGCATTGAAAGCTACACTCACAAAAGCTTGGATTTCTTTCGCTGTAAAATATATTTTCAAAATCTGACACCATAGGTGGATTAACAACAAGCTAAGCTGTGTTTTGGTATATTTCACTTGTGTGTTAAGGCTGTCGCTTTCCTCATCCTCAGATGAGGTGAGGAGAGAAGGATCTTCTGACCAAAATGCGGAGTCAGGGAAATAAGCCATCTTTATTACAAATACGACGTAGACTAAACAAAACAAAACACTTTCAAAACTTACAAAATAACAAAACGACGTTGACGCAACCTGAACATAAACTTACATAGACAAACGTAAACTCACGAACAGGAACGTACATCGAAACATACGAACAGCCAAACAGCTCCGAAAGTGAATACATCGAACACAACGACGAAAGACATCACAGGAGACAATCACCCACAAACAAACAGTGAGAATGCCCTACCTAAATATGACTCTTGATTAGAGGAAAACGCAAACCACCTGCCTCTAATCAAGAGCCATACCAGGCAAACCAAAAACAACATAGAAACAGATAACATAGACTGCCCACCCAAAACTAACGCCCTGACCATAAACACATAAAAACTAACATAAATAGGTCAGGACTGTTACAGTACCCCCCCCTCAAGGTGCGAACGCCGGGCGCACCAGCACAAAGTCCAGGGGAGGGTCCGGGTGGGCAGTTGACCACGGTGGTGGTTCCGGCTCAGGACGCTGTCCCCACACCACCATAGTCACTCCCCTCTTCTGTCTACCCCCTCCACTGACCACCCTAAAACTACTTTCCCCAAAATAAACAGCCAGCACCGGGACAAGGGGCAGCACCGGGACAAGGGGTAGCACCGGGACAAGGGGCAGCACCGGAACAAGGGGCAGCACCAGGATAAGGACCAGCACCGGAATAAGGGGCAGCACCGGGACAAGGGGCAGCACCGGGACAAGGGGCAGCACCGGGACAAGGGGCAGCACCGGGACAAGGGGCAGCACCGGGACAAGGGGCAGCACCGGGACAAGGGGCAGCACCGGGACAAAGGGCAGCACCGGGACAAGGGGCAACACCGGGACAAGGGGCAGATCCCGGCTGAAGGACTCTGACAGGTCCTGTTTGGACGGCTCTGGCAGGTCCATGCAGGCTGACGGCTCTCGACGCTCATGGCAGGCTAACGGCTCTCTACGCTCATGGCAGGCTGACGGCTCTCGACGCTCATGGCAGGCTGACGGCTCTCGACGCTCATGGCAGGCTGACGGCTCTCGACGCTCATGGCTCTCTGACGGCTCTGGCTGCTCATGGCTCTCTGACGGCTCTGGCTGCTCATGGCTCTCTGACGGCTCTGGCTGCTCATGGCTCTCTGACGGCTCTGGCTGCTCATGGCTCTCTGACGGCTCTGGCTGCTCATGGCTCTCTGACGGCTCTGGCTGCTCATGGCTCGCTGGCGGCTCTGGCAGATCCTGTCTGGTTGGCGGCTCTGGCAGATCCTGTCTGGTTGGCGGCTCTGGCAGATCCTGTCTGGTTGGCGGCTCTGGCAGATCCTGTCTGGTTGGCGGCTCTGGCAGATCCTGTCTGGTTGGCGGCTCTGGCAGATCCTGTCTGGTTGGCGGCTCTGGCAGATCCTGTCTGGCTGACGGCTCTAGCGGCTCCTGTCTGGCTGACGGCTCTAGCGGCTCCTGTCTGGCGGATGGCTCTGTAGGCTCATGGCAGACGGGCGGCTTTGCAGGCTCATGGCAGACGGGCGGCTTTGCAGGCTCATGGCAGACGGATGGCTCAGACGGCGCTGGGGAGACGGATGGCTCAGATGGCGCTGGAGAGACGGATGGCTCAGATGGCGCTGGGGAGACGGATGGCTCAGATGGCGCTGGGGAGACGGATGGCTCAGATGGCGCTGGGGAGACGGATGGCTCAGATGGCGCTGGGGAGACAGATAGCTCTGTAGGGAGGAGAAGGAGAGACAGCCTGGTGCGTGGTCTAGGCACCGGCTGCGCTGGAGAGGAGGAAACAGCAGGAGAGAGAACCCGGCGAGACAGCCTGGTACGGGGGGCTGCCACCGGAGGACTGGTACATGGAGGTGGCACCGGGTCTACCGGACCGTGAAGGAGGACACGTGCTCTTGAGCACCGAGCCTCCCCAACCCTACCAGGTTGAATGAACCCCGTAGCCCTGCCAGTGCGGCGAGGTGGAATAGCCCGCACTGGGCTATGCAGGCGAACCGGGGACACCACCTGTAAGGCTGGTGCCATGTACACCGGCCCGAGGAGACGTACTGGAGACCAGCTACGTTGGGCCGGCTTCATAGCACCCGGCTCGATGCCCAACCTAGCCCTCCCAGTGCGGCAAGGTGGAATAGCCCGCACTGGGCTAAGCACGCGTACTGGGGACACCGTGCGCTTTACCGCATAACACGGTGTCTTACCAGTACGACGCCTTCTACCTCCACGGTAAGCACGGGGAGTTTGCTCGGGTATCTTACCCGGCTTTGCCACACTCCTCGTGTGCCCCCCCCCAAGAAATTTTTTGGTCTGACTCACCGGCTCCCAACCGCGTCGTCGCGCTGCCTCCTCATACCAGCGCCGCTCAGCCTTCGCTGCTTCCAATTCCTCCTTTAGACGGCGATATTCCCCTGGTTGAGCCCAAGGTCCTCTACCGTCCAAGATCTCCTCCCAAGTCCAGAAGTTCCTGTTGCTCCGTCGAGCATTCCCATACCGCTTGGTCACATTTTGTTGGTGGGTGATTCTGTTAAGGCTGTCGCTTTCCTCATCCTCAGATGAGGTGAGGAGAGAAGGATCTTCTGACCAAAATGCGGAGTCAGGGAAATAAGCCATCTTTATTACAAATACGACGTAGACTAAACAAAACAAAACACTTTCAAAACTTACAAAATAACAAAACGACGTTGACGCAACCTGAACATAAACTTACATAGACAAACGTAAACTCACGAACAGGAACGTACATCGAAACATACGAACAGCCAAACAGCTCCGAAAGTGAATACATCGAACACAACGACGAAAGACATCACAGGAGACAATCACCCACAAACAAACAGTGAGAATGCCCTACCTAAATATGACTCTTGATTAGAGGAAAACGCAAACCACCTGCCTCTAATCAAGAGCCATACCAGGCAAACCAAAAACAACATAGAAACAGATAACATAGACTGCCCACCCAAAACTAACGCCCTGACCATAAACACATAAAAACTAACATAAATAGGTCAGGACTGTTACATTGTGATTGCATGATTATAAATATTTTTTGGAATATTTTTGAATTTGGCGCCCTGCATTTCAGCGGTTGTTTAGGAAAGTGAACCCGTATTCGGTATCCGTAGATCAGAGAAGTTAAGAAATGCTTGTAATTATACTTCAGTATTCCATAGTAACATCTGCCAAAAATTTCCAAAGACAATGAAGCAGCAAACTTTGTGAAAAATAATATTTGTGTCATTCTCAAAACTTTTGGCCACGGCTGTACATACAATTATTTCACTCCAAAAGGTTGACATTTAGCTTACTTTATAAGGAGGAGAAACGTTTTAATTTAAATTGTCAATGTTTTTTTCATGATGCTAAAGTTTAGTTTAGGACCAAACCTGGGTTGAAACCAGTTGCGCTCACCTGTGTGCTTACTATCCATTATCTACAAAGGACTTTTTAAATTGACCACTTTGCCTTTATTGGCAACCCGATTGGGTACTTTGCCTTTATTGGCAACCCGATTGGGTACTTTGCCTTTATTGGCAACCCGATTGGGTACTTTTCCTTTATTGGCAACCGGATTGGGTACTTTGCCTTTATTGGCAACCCGATTGGTTACTTTTCCTTTATTGGCAACCCGATTGGGTACTTTTCCTTTATTGGCAACCCGATTGGTTACTTTTCCTTTATTGGCAACCCGATTGGGTACTTTTCCTGTATTTGCAACCAGATCCGGTAAGAAAACCATTCACCTTCCATAATAATGATAGTGCATTTTTGTGTTTCCCTTTTTGTTAAGAAATGCCCCACCACCAATCATACTGACAAATATGATACACAAGTAGGATAACTAAATACATATTTTGACCACATTTGTCAGTGTGAGTGGGCATTATTCGTTTGCGGGATTTTCCACTGCGGTTAGCCTACAGAATGAAAGAATGACCTGTACCACCACAGTCAATGTTTAGTTAGTCATACAGATGTCTGTATAATAGCTAGGGAGGAGCTGTTATAGGCTGCTTATAATAGACCGGAGTGACTTTTCTCCCTCATGCACTGTTTCCTCCCTCCTCTCTTTCTCTCTTAATCAAGAGGCCGGCCAGTCAAGGCCAGATAACAGTCTACATCTCTTAACCAATAGAGCAGGCAGGCAGGTTCCTCAAAGCCCTTAGCTCGAAGACCGTCCAGCTTCTATCCAGGACAGTGTTACCACGGAAACCATGTTTGGAGAGCGCTGGCGATGGATAGCAGCGGTGTCTATTTAATAATAATTTGCCGTTTCCTGCACTGGATGTTTCGATTATGCTGTAAACAGCTTGGCTGGCTGTAGTCGATAGGAGGTCAGAGCTATAGAGGGAGGAATAAAGTAAAGAAGATCCAGACTCAATTGTCGCACCTGGCATGATATCCATGGTGGAATGAGGTAAGCTTTATTTCTTCTATTTATTTCTATTTTGGCTACTTCAAAAAGTGTCTACAATAAATTCAAGTCAAGTTAGTTTTTTCATCATATACACATGGTATATTGTAAGCCTACATGGAATACAGAGTGAATGAAATGCTTACTTGCAGGTTCACCTCTCGACAATGCAACATCAATAGAAAAAATAAGTAAGTGAACACAAAGAGCAGTAAAAATAAAAACTCAATTAAGTAAAAATAGAATAGTAATTTAGCAAAAATATAATACAGAAGGCACTCAAACTAATTGAAGTTGGATATTTTCAAGACTGGGAAATTGTGCAATAGATACGCAATGCCAATAATAAATAGACATTGTGCAGTAATATTACATAGTATTCCTGTAGCAGCAGTCATTGTGTGTGTGTGTGTGTGTGTGCGTGCGTGCGTGCGTGCGTGTAGCCGTGGGAAGTAGCGTGGGGGAGAGGGTGCTGAGATTTTTAAAATATATTTTTTAATCTTTAAATTGTTTTATTCCGATTTTTTAGGGGGCACCCTCAGCACCCCTACTTCCCACAGCTATGTACAGTATCAGTCAAAAGTTTGGACACACTTACTCAGTCAAGGGTTTTTCTTTATTTTTACTATTTTCTACATTGTAGAATAATAGTGAAGACATCAAAACTATGAAATAACACACATTGAATCATGTAGTAAACAAAAAAGTGTTAAACAAATACAAAATATATTTTATATTTCAGATTCTTCAAAGTAGCGACCGTTTCCCTTGATGACAGCTTTGCATACTCTTGTCATTATCTCAACCAGCTTCATGAGGTAGTCACCTGGAATGCATTTCAATTAACAGGTGTGCCTTGTTAAAAGTTAATTTGTGGAATTTATTTCCTTCTTAATGCTTTGGAGCCAATCAGTTGTGTTGTGACAAGGTAGGGGTGGTATACAGAAGATAGCGCTATTTGGTAAGAGACCAAATCCATATTATGTCAAGAACAGCTCCAACAAGCAAAAAGAAATGGCAGTCCATCATTACTTAAAGACATGAAGGTCAGTCAATGCAGAAAATTTCAAGAACTTTGAAAGTTGCTTCAAGTGCAGTCTCAAAAACCATCAAGCACTTTGATGAAACTGGCTCTCATGAGGATCGCCACAGGAAAGGAAGACCCAGAGTTACCTCTGCTGCAGTTCATTCGAGTTACCAGCCTCAGAAATTGCAACCCAAATAAAAGCTTCACAGAGTTCAAATAACAGACACATCT
This sequence comes from Salvelinus fontinalis, assembly GCF_029448725.1. Taxonomy (NCBI): domain Eukaryota; kingdom Metazoa; phylum Chordata; class Actinopteri; order Salmoniformes; family Salmonidae; genus Salvelinus; species Salvelinus fontinalis. The sequence goes on along the minus strand of NC_074702.1, from coordinate 26,217,525 downwards.
CAACATACATTTTTCAGAGGAGACTGCATGAATCAGGCCTTCATGGTCAAATTGCTGCAAAGAAGCCACTACTTAAAGACTCCAATAATAAGAAGAGACTTGATTGGTCCAAGAAACACGAGCAATAGACAGTAGACCAGTGGAAAACTGTACATTGGTATGATGAGTCCAAATTTGAGATTTTTGGTTCCAGCCGCCGGGTCTTTGTGAGACACAGAGTAGGTGAATGGATGATCTCCACATGTGTGGTTCCTACAGTGAAGCATGGAGGAGAAGGTGTGATGTGGGGGGGTGCTTTGATGGTGACACTGTCAGTGGTTTATTTAGAATTCAAGGCACACTTAACCTGCATGGCTACCACATCATTCTGCAGTGATATGCCATCCCATCTGGTTTGTGCTTAGTGGGACTATCATTTGTTTTTCAACAGGACAATGACCCTAAACACACCTCCAGGCTGTGGAAGGGTTATTTTACCAATCACTCTACCTCAACCCAATTGAGATAGTTTGGGATGAGTTGGACCGCAGATTGAAGGAAAAGCAGCCAACAAGTGCTCAGCATATGTGGGAACTCCTTCAAGACTGCTGGAAAAGCATTTCAGGTGACTACCTCATGAAGCTGGTTGAGAGAATGCTAAGTGTGAATGCCAAAAATGCCAAGTGTCATCAAGGCAAACGGTGGCTACTTTGAAGAATCTCAAATATTAGATATATGTGACCCGATTCAGGAAACTAGGCGTATGTTGCAAGTCACGACATCACAGGAGAGCCTTTTGAACGTAAATGTTTATATTTTTTATCAAAATGCAGAAATGCCTTCTCGAACATGTGAACTTTCATGTGCCTTGATTTCAAACTTCTATGTCATCTGTAAATATGAATAAAATTGTTAAGTTACGAACCTAGTTGTTTTAGCCACAGAAAAAGTCAGCAACCTTCCCGCTAGCCATGATTGACTGAGATAATGAGTGGGCTGGACATGCCAAGAGATGAGTTTGGATTGGTCTGCGGTGTTGCATCTTCTGTCTATGAAATGAGCTGCTTGTAATGCGTAGATAATCCTTTCTACTTCAGTTTTTTCGAATGATATTATGCTAGCCATGGAGAACTGAAAATATGTTGCTACTGCTCTCAATAACATTGCTGCCATGAATTTATCAGGCGCTATCGACTAAGGTCAGTGGGAAAAAGTTGTGATGGACTACTTTCTGGATGACGATCGTGCCATGCAATGCTGACTCTCACTCACTGTGAAAATAACACATTTTGAAATCAGTGGAACACAACGGGCAAACAGGCTGTGCAAACTAAACGGAAACAACACAGGATGTCTGATTAAAGGGGTTGCAGTCTGCCGTGAAGCTTTCATCCATGTATACAGGTAAGAATCTAGCTACAGATTCAGATATTATACGTTTCTAATTTTGTCAGAAAGTTGTTTTCATTGTAAGCTAAAGTGTACTGTTAGCTAGCCAGCTGGAGTTCGACTTTAGCTTGCCATGACAATCGGTTTGTATTGCTAGTAATGTTACTTTATGGATTGGGAATATCGTTCATTTTTTAGCTTGCTAGCTAACGTTAACGTGACATGTCTAAACAAAAGAGCCCAAGTTAAAGCTTGCTGTTAGCTAGCTAATGTTAGCTGAGGTTAGGTGGCTGGCTTGCCAGCTAACATAAATTTATGTGTATGAAGCGTGTGTAATGTCAGTGATGTTTTCTCAGAATGCCATTTCGCATTTCTAGTTATAGCCTAATGTTAGCTAGCTAACATTGAACTTATTGGTTAACTTTAGCTAGCTATGACAATCGGTTTGTATTGCTAGTTAAAGCTTGTTTTTAGCTAGCCAGCTGATGTTGGATGGGTGGCAAGCTACAGTTTCTAACATTACCTGTATGAACTGTGTGTAGTGATGTTATCTCAGAATGCCACTTCGTATCTATTGTATAATAATGCAAAAATATTTTTATCTTGAATTTGTCTTTCAGCATTAATCAGTAGAACACGCCTGACTCTAATCCACCAGTCATACAGTCATCAAAAAGAGAGCTGGCCCAAGCAAGCAAAGGCAGCAGCGCAGTCATCAACTACATGCACCGTTTCTTCACCAACTATGGAGTTGGGAAAACATGTGTGGACCTGAATTGTGATAACTGCAGTGGCCAAAACAGGAACAAGTTTGTGCTCTGGTATTGTGCCTGGTGGACCATGCACAAGCTCCACCACAATCTGGACCTTCATTTCCTGATCACAGGCCACACCACGTTTGTCCCTGACTGGTGCTTCGGCCTCATCAAGCAGCACTTTAGAAAGACCAGAGTGAACACTTTGTCTGAGATTGCTGGTGTTGTGAAAGACAGCACTGTGACAGGGGTCAACATCCCACAGCTGGTTGAACTGGAGGATTTTTTAATTTGAACCATTTTTTAACTAGGCAAGTCACTTAAGAACAAATTCTTATTTACAATGAAGGCCTAGGAACAGTGGGTTATCTGCCCTGTTCAGGGGCAGGCTGACAGATTTTTACCTTGTCAGCTCGAGGATTCGATCTAGCAACCTTTCGGTTACTGGCCCAACGCTCAAACCACTAGGCTACCTGCTGCTCCTAGGATGGTACGGTGCTGGTGGAAAGCTATGGCTGACAACAACACCCGACTCTGTACTTCAGACCGCTGCCAGCGCTTCAGGTAAAAAATAATTTTCTTTGTATGAGGTTATTCTTATCTAAACTTGGAGGTGAATTGATGTTGTGTTGATGTTGTGCAGGGTTGTAATGTCTTCTGATTTTTTGTTATTTCCTGTTTTACAGCTTCGATGCTCTGAAGCCTGGTGTTGTCGCCTGGTGTTGTCGCCTGGTGTTGTCGCCAAGGAGCGTTCGGACTCAGTCGGGACCAGGTGCTGCTGCACAACGCTGACATCCTTCCTCCCATAGATGGTCTGCCTGTACAAGCAGCAACTGGACTGGACACAACTAGACAAACTATCTTTTTGACAAGATCAGGGAGTTTTGCGACAAAGAGGCTATGGACATCACATGCCCTGCACCAAAGTCAAGGGCAGGACAGAAATAAGTTCTCCGAATATAGATTCCCTTGTTCATGTGTGGTTCGGACGGACCAGTCATCAGCACTATCAGCAGTGCCTCTATTCACATGACTCTCTCCTAACACACGCCATATGTTGCTGCTACATTAAAAAAAAAGATTCTGCTGTTCAGCCACTTTACCCCTGATTGTATGCATATAACTACCTCGTCTATCACTGATATCGTTATTGATATTGTTCTTGTACATACTGTATATTTAATTTATATTGACACTATCTATTTATGATATTGCTACCATTTGGCTGTACTGTTTACACCTTCTGTAGAGACCATCCACTTTTGTGACATACCACAACGATATCATGTGACCGTATCAAGTGTCCTCCACTTAAATATATGGCGTCCTATTATGTGATAAGTGCATGTGTAACATTATATAAAGTATGCTAATGTACTGGTGCGAAGGTATTTGGGCAGAAGTGTAACTGTCACGTTCCTGACCTGTTTTCTGTTTAGTTTTGTGTGTTAGTTGGTCAGGACGTGAGTTTGGGTGGGCATTCTATGTTGTCTGTTTCTATGTTGGTTTAGGGTTGCCTGGTATGGCTCTCAATTGGAGGCAGGTGTTTGGCGTTCCTCTAATTGAGAGTCATATTTAGGTAGGCTGTTCACAGTGTTTGTTGGTGGGTGGTTGTCTCCTGTGTCAGTATGTTTGTTCGTACCACACTGGACTGTAGCGTTTTTGTTTGTTTCGTTTCGTTTCGATGTCGTCCGTTTCCTGTACGTAAGTTTATGTTTAGTTATGTAAGTTTATGTTCAGGTTTCGTTCAACGTCGTTTTCTTGTTTTGTAGTTTGAAAGTGTTTAGTTTCGTTTCGTGTTGCCATCATCGTTGTTAAATAAAGATGGCTTATTTCCCAAAGCCTGCGTTTTGGTCTGAGGATCCTTCTCTCCTCACCTCATCCGAGGATGAGGAGAGCGTCACCCGTTACAGAACCACCCACCAAGCTAAGACCAAGCGGCAAGGGAAAACGAAACGGAGTAAGGGACAAAACAAGGATTTCTGGACATGGGAACAGATAATGAATGGAGAAGGTCCCTGGGCTAAGGCAGGAGAAAATCGCCGTTCTCAGGAAGAGAGGGAGGCAGTTAAAGCCCAGGAACGGTGGTTTGAGGAGGCAGCAAGGAGACGTGGCTGGAAGCCCGAAAAGCCATGGGAACAGGTGGAGGCATTGAGGAGAGCAGAGGCTACCGGAGAGAGGAACCGGAGCTATGAGGGAACGCGTCTGGCACGGAAGCCGAAAAAGCCCGTAAGTAATTCCCAAAAATTTCTTGGGGGGGGGCCAGGAGATAGTGGGCCAAGGGCAGGTAGGAGACCTGCGCCCACTTCCCAGGCTTACCGTGGAGAGCGGGAGTACGGGCAGGCGCCGTGTTACGCAGTAGAGCGCACGGTGTCTCCTGTACGAGTGCATAGCCCGGTGCGGGTTATTCCACCTCCCCGCACTGGGAGGGCTAGATTGGGTATTGAGCCAGGTGTCATGAGGCCGGCTCAACGCGTCTGGTCTCCAGTGCGTCTCCTCGGGCCGGCATACATGGCACCGGCCTTACGCATGGTTTCTCCGGTTCGCCTACATAGGCCGGTGCGGGTTATTCCACCTCCCCGCACTGGTCGGGCAACCGGGGGTATTCAACCAGGTAAGGTTGGGCAAGCTCAATGCTCAAGAGTGCCAGTACGCCTCCACGGTCCGGTATTTCCGGCACCACCTCCCCGCCCCAGCCTAGTACCTACAGTGTATACACTACGCACTAGGCTACCAGTGCGTATCCTGAGCCCTGTTCCTCCTCCACGCACTCTCCCTGTAGTGCGTGTATCTAGCCCGGTGCCTCCAGTTCCGGCCCCACGCACTAAGCTACCTGTGCGTCTCCAGAGCCCTGAACCCACTGTATTTTCTCCCCCTACTAATCCTGATGTGCTTGTCCTCAGCCCGGTGTCACCAGTGCCGGTACCACGCATCAGGGATAGAGTAGGCTTTGAGAATACAGTGTGCCCTGTCCCTGCTCCCCGCACTAGTAGGAAGGTGCTTGTCATTAGCACGGTGCCTCCAGTTCTGGCACCACGCACCAGGTCTACAGTGCGCCATATCCGGCCAGAGCCATCCGTCTCCCCAGCGCCATCTGAGCCATCCGTCTCCCCAGCGCCGTCTGAGCCATCCGTCTGCCAGGAGCCTGCAAAGCCGCCCGTCTGCCATGAGCCTGCAAAGCCGCCCGTCTGCCATGAGCCTACAGAGCCGTCAGCCAGACAGGAGCCGCTAGAGCCATCAGCCAGACAGGAGCCGCTAGAGCCGTCAGCCAGACAGGATCTGCCAGAGCCGCCAACCAGACAGGATCTGCCAGAGCCGCCAACCAGACAGGATCTGCCAGAGCCGCCAACCAGACAGGATCTGCCAGAGCCGCCAACCAGACAGGATCTGCCAGAGCCGCCAACCAGACAGGATCTGCCAGAGCCGCCAGCGAGCCATGAGCAGCCAGAGCCGCCAGCGAGCCATGAGCAGCCAGAGCCGTCAGAGAGCCATGAGCAGCCAGAGCCGTCAGAGCGCCATGAGCAGCCAGAGCCGTCAGAGCGCCATGAGCGTCGAGAGCCGTCAGCCTGCCATGAGCGTCGAGAGCCGTCAGCCTGCCATGAGCGTCGAGAGCCGTCAGCCTGCCATGAGCGTCGAGAGCCGTCAGCCTGCCATGAGCGTCGAGAGCCGTCAGCCTGCCATGAGCGTCGAGAGCCGTCAGCCTGCCATGAGCGTCGAGAGCCGTCAGCCAGCCATGAGCATCGAGATTCGTCAGTCAGCCATGAGCTGTCCTTCAGCCTGAAAAGGCTGGATACCCAGAACTGCCCATCAGTCCAGAGCTGTCTCTCTGTCCGGAGCTGCCTTTCAGTCCGGAGTTGCCCCTCTATCCTAATCTCCCTCTCTATCTTCATCTATCTCTATATTCTTATCTATCCCTCTTTCTTGATTTATCTCTCTGTCCCGGTGTTGTCCCTATTGGATATGTTGTTAAGGGAATTTTGTGGGGGTCAAAAGAGGGTGGACATTCTTGGAGGGAGGAAGTTAGGATTGATTATGGTGGGGTGGGAACCACGCCCGGAGCCTAAGCCACCACCGTGGTCAGATGCCCACCCAGACCCTCCCCTGGACTTTTTGGTGATGCGTTCGGAGTACGCATCTTGAGGGGGGGGTTATGTCACGTTCCTGACCTGTTTTCTGTTTAGTTTTGTGTTAGTTGGTCAGGACGTGAGTTTGGGTGGGCATTCTATGTTGTCTGTTTCTATGTTGGTTTAGGGTTGCCTGGTATGGCTCTCAATTGGAGGCAGGTGTTTGGCGTTCCTCTAATTGAGAGTCATATTTAGGTAGGCTGTTCACAGTGTTTGTTGGTGGGTGGTTGTCTCCTGTGTCAGTATGTTTGTTCGTACCACACTGGACTGTAGCGTTTTTGTTTGTTTCGTTTCGATGTCGTCCGTTTCCTGTACGTAAGTTTATGTTTAGTTATGTAAGTTTATGTTCAGGTTTCGTTCAACGTCGTTTTCTTGTTTTGTAGTTTGAAAGTGTTTTGTTTCGTTTCGTGTTGCCATCATCGTTGTTAAATAAAGATGGCTTATTTCCCAAAGCCTGCGTTTTGGTCTGAGGATCCTTCTCTCCTCACCTCATCCGAGGATGAGGAGAGCGTCACCCGTTACAGTAACAGTATTTTAAAGTACTACTTAAGTAGTTTTTGTGTTATCTGTACATTACTTTACTATTTATATTTTTGGTAACTTTTTTATTTTATTTTTGGTAACTTATACGACTACAGTCGTATAGAAACAAATGTACTTTTTACTCCATACATTTTACTTGACACCCAAAAGTACTCGTTACATTTTGACAAGAAAATTGTCAAATGCAAACACTTATCAAGAGAACATCCCTGGTCATCCATACTTCCTTTGATCTGGAAGACTCACTAAACACAAATGCTTCGTTTGTAAATGATATCTGAGTGTGCCCCTGGCTATTCATCGATAAAAAATTATAAAATTGTGCCGTTTGGGATGCTTAATATAAGGAAGTTGAAATGGTTTATATTTTTACTTTTACTTTTGATACTTAAGTACCATGTGTCCCTGGCTATCCGTCAATACATTATTCTTTAAAAAAAAATACAATTGTGCCGTCTGGTTTAATATAAGGAATTTGAAATGATTTATACTTTTACTCAAGTATGACAATTTACTACTTTTTCCACCACTGGATGTGGCTGGGGATTATAGCATTTCTTTCACATGACCCATCAATTTAGACAAGTGTGTCTGGGTAAGAGTCATCTAATATTTATAACATATTTTTATCTGGACCCTTTCTGTATCCCTGGAATTTTTCCTTATCGTATGCTATTACCACTTTTAGTCCTTAGCACATGAGCTTATGTGAATCCTTAAAGAGATGGATGTGGCTAAGGCTTAAGAGGGTGTGAACAATGTTGAATGGGTGTAGACAAAGGAGAGCTCTCTAGTAGATACCGAAACATTCAAAGTCCCTTTTCTCAAAAGTGAGTTTACAAGTGTATCAACTTTCAAAGTAGATTTACTGTCCCATTGTTCCTCAAAAATGCTGTGTATGATAAACCATTTTGTAGCTCCCTACTTTTATCCAATGTAAAAAACAGAAATTCAAATGTTGCTACATAAATCAAAATCAAATCAAATGTTATTTGTCACATACACATGGTTAGCAGATGTTAATGCGAGTGTAGCGAAATGCTTGTGCTTCTAGTTCCGACAATGCAGTAATAACCAACGAGTAATCTAACCTAACAATTTCACAACAGCTACCTTATACACAAAAGGGATGCAGAATATGTAAAAAAAGTACATATATACATATATGTACATATATGAATGAGTGATGGTACAGAACGGCATAGGCAAGATGCAGTAGATGCTATCGAGTACAGTATATACATATGAGATGAGTAATGAAGGGTATGTAAACATTATATTAAGTGGCATAGTTTAAAGTGGCTAGTGATACATGTATTACATAAAGATGGCAAGATGCAGTAGATGGTATCGAGTACAGTATATACATATGAGATGCGTAATGTAGGGTATGTAAACATTATATTAAGTGGCATTGTTTAAAGTGGCTAGTGATCATTTTTTTTACATGTATGGCAGCAGCCACTAATGTTAGTGGTGGCTGTTGAACAGTCTGATGGCCTTGAGATAGAAGCTGTTTTTCAGTCTCTCGGTCCCTGCTTTGATGCACCTGTACTGACCTCGCCTTCTGGATGATAGCGGGGTGAACAGGCAGTGGCTCGGGTGGTTGTTGCCCTTGATGATCTTTATGGCCTTCCTGTGACATCGGGTGGTGTAGGTGTCCTGGAGGGCAGGTAGTTTGCCCCCGTGATGCGTTGTGGAGACCTCACTACCCTCTGGAGAGCCTTACGGTTGTGGGCGGAGCAGTTGCCGTACCAGGCGGTGATACAGCCCGAGAGGATGCTCTCGATTGTGCATCTGTAAAAGTTTGTGAGTGCTTTTGGTGACAAGCCGAATTTCTTCAGCCTCCTGAGGTTGAAGAGGCGCTGCTGCGCCTTCCTCACCACGCTGTCTGTGTGGGTGGACCAATTCAGTTTGTCCGTGATGTGTACGCCGAGGAACTTAAAACTTTCTACCCTCTCCACTACTGTCCCGTCGATGTGGATAGGGGGGTGCTCCCTCTGCTGTTTCCTGAAGTCCATGATCATCTCCTTTGTTTTGTTGACGTTGAGTGTTTGGTTATTTTCCTGACACCACACTCCGAGGGCCCTCACCTCCTCCCTGTAGGCCGTCTCGTTGTTGTTGGTAATCAAGCCTACCACTGTAGTGTCGTCTGCAAACTTGATGATTGAGTTGGAGGCGTGCATGGCCACGCAGTCATGGGTGAACAGGGAGTACAGGAGAGGGCTCACAGTACCCAGTGTCACAGGGCGGGGTTGAGACCAAGGGTCTCGAGCTTGATGACGAGTTTGGAGGGTTCTATGGTGTTAAATGCTGAGCTGTAGTCGATGAACAGCATTCTCACATAGGTATTCCTCTTGTCCAGATGGGTTAGGGCAGTGTGCAGTGTGGTTGCGATTGCGTCGTCTGTGGACCTATTGGGGCGGTAAGCAAATTGGAGTGGGTCTAGGGTGTCAGGTAGGGTGGAGGTGATATGGTCCTTGACTAGTCTCTCAAAGCACTTCATGATGACGGAAGTGAGTGCTACGGGGCGGAAGTCGTTAGGCTCAGTTACCTTAGCTTTCTTGGGAACATGAACAATGGTGGCCCTCTTGAAGCATGTGGGAACAGCAGACTGGGATAAGGATTGATTGAATATGTCCGTAAACACACCAGCCAGCTGGTCTGCGCATGCTCTGAGGACACGGCTGGGGATGCCGTCTGGACCTGCAGCCTTGCGAGCGTTAACACGTTTAAATGTTTTACTCACGTCGGCTGCAGTGAAAGAGAGTCCGCAGGTTTTGGTAGCGGGCCGTGTCAGTGGCACTGTATTGTCCTCAAAGCAAGCAAAGAAGTTGTTTAGTCTTTCTGGGAGCAAGACATCCTGGTCCGCGATGGGGCAGAAGACCGAATCCAGGTGGCGAGTCACGTATTTTGATTTGTTTAACACTTTTTTGGTTACTATATGATTCCATATGTGTTATTTCATAGTTTTTATGTCTTCACTATTAATCTACAATGTAGAAATATTGAAAATAAAGAAAAACCCTTGAATGGTACTGTATGTGTGTGAGTTTGAGCTTATTTGTAAGCATGTGCGAGTGTGTAAGCATGTGTGAGTGTGCAAGTATGTGCGAGTGTGTAAGCATGTGTGAGTGTGTAAGCATGTGCAAGTGTGTAAGCATGTGTGTGTAAGGTGCAGAGAGTCAGTGCAAGAGACTGTTGGTGTTCTAGCTGTTAGTCCCAGTGGAACAGAATACTGTAGCTATCTATGGTAGAAAAAGTACAAAACAATGTGAAGAGTTGGTATAGAGGTCAGTGAGTTGTTTGATTTGCTGGCAATCCTCCACTGTCATCATATCTGCCAGTAAAAGTGTGAGTGAGTAATTTCCCATACGCACAGTATATTAGCTAGTCATTGGTCAATACAAGGAAGTAATGTTGGTTTAATTGTCTCCTACGCTCAGCCTTACCTACATGCCTTATTATACTGTCCTTTATTTGATGCTGGAAGTACATGGAGGGTAAGATCAAATAATAATCTATCTTAATGTTTGTTTTTCTTAGCTCAGTTCAGTGCAGACACGCTATGATAACTCTCTTGAATGCTTGACCTGAGTAGCGACAGCCTCACGGCACAGGGCTGGTGAACAAGACTATAGTAAGGGCTACTTGGTCCCTGGTTGTGGTAGAATGAGTTATAGCTTTTTCTTAATCGTGAGTGTTGTGTTTATGACTTCCCTTTGATGATGTCAGAGATTGTTTAATCCATTGTTGACCTATTGGAGATGTTTAAGAACAGGAAATGAAAACACTGTTGTGCTAACTAGGATAAAGAATGGTCGCAGCTAAGACCACGCGTCCCCCGTTTGTGGACGTCAGCGCCAATATATTTACAAGCTGTTCTGTGTTTGTGTGTACAAGAAGAACAGGTGTCCATCTAATGATAAGACAGTACTAGAACGAGGACACAGGGAGCAATAACGTTGTGTTTGAGACTGTTTGTATACAGCACCATGTGCCATACACACACATCCTGAGTGGTATACAGTCAGTTCCCAACAGATACTGACCATATTGCCTCTCCGAGTGTTTGGTTTTACTGTAGCTATTTTGCATGAAATTCACATTAATCTGAACTCTACTTCATCTGATAGTATTTTATTGTGATTATTGCGCACACGGATGTTGTTTCAATTACACCCTCCACTTGGCATACTTAAATGGGGTGAGTAGTGAGTAACAAAAGGCCGTAAGAAACCATAATGTGGCATGTTGTAATCTCTTTCTGTCCTCTCTTGCCATCAGAGTCTTGGAGCCCTTGAAGAGACGATGAGTTGGTTTATTGTCAGAGACAGGAAAACCACGCTGTCTAACCGGGTTTGTTCCAGGCCGTTGACCCAATAAGCAGCCTTCGCCTCTGAAGCCTCAGACTGTCTGACAGATCAAGCCCCTCGCGCTGCAACGTTTTCATCCCCCCCAGACTGCACTGAGATGATGTGACAGATCTTGCTCCCTGTGCCTTCCAGTGACTGTACCCACCGCCTAGGCCACTATGCAGGAGTGCCATACTGCGTTGTGTCTGCCTGTCTACCTTGTCACCTTTTTGACGGGCCTCCCAGCCAACGCTGTGGCCTTCTACACCTTCAGCAAGAAGGTAAGGCAAAAACCCACGCCCATCGACATCCTGCTCCTCAACCTGACCGTCTCGGACCTCCTCTTCCTGCTCTTCCTGCCCTTCAAGATGCAGGAAGTTACAAACGATATGACCTGGAGTCTACCCTACATCCTCTGTCCTTTATCTGGCTTCTTCTTCTACATGACCATCTACGTCAGCACCTTATTCCTGACAGCGGTCAGTGTGGAGCGCTACCTGGGCGTGGCCTTCCCCATCCAACACTCGCTGAAGCGCCGGCCCCTGTATGCCGTGGTGGCCAGTGTATTTATCTGGGTCTTCTCCGTCCTCCAGCTGAGCATCGTCGTCATCATGCCCTACTACAACCCACCGCAAGACTCCCTCAGTTCCACAACCAACTCTTCCAACAGCTACGAATTCTCCAACGTCTCCAATGCGCCTCTTAGTGACGGCAACACCATTGTGTCTTCCAGGAATGTGTGCTATGAGGACTTCAGCGAGAAGCAACTGGCGATCCTCCTGCCTGTGCGTCTGGAGCTCTGCCTGGTTCTATTCTGTGTACCTTTCCTCATCTGCAGCTTCTGCTACATCAACTTCATCCGCATCCTCTCCGGCCTGCCCCACATCGGGCGTCGCAGACGCCTCCGTGCTATCGGCCTGGCTCTGGGGACACTGCTGGTGTTCGCCTTCTGCTTCGGCCCCTACAACGTCTCCCACATTGTGGGCTTTATAACCAGGAAGAACCCTGACTGGAGGGACATGGCCTTGCTCTGCAGCACCTTCAACGCCTGCCTGGACCCCTTCATCTTCTACTTCTCCTCCTCGGCCGTCAGAGGGACCATAGGGAGAATGCTGCAGGGGGCCAGAATCAAGCTGGCCAAGTGTCACATCCACTGTTCCCCTTGGAAGGGAACGAGCGAGCCTCAGAAAGATAAGGGACCCAACCAGGTAGAGATGAATGTTATCTGAAGCTAATTGAATAAGGCCTGTATTAACTGAAACGAGGTGTTGTGCTCCTCATGCCTAGTGGCAGGATATGAGTGCTCTGATGTTTATGTTTCCACATTTTACTGTATCTGTGTCTCTTTTTGATCATTGTCGGGCAAACTTCCTACCTAGATTAGAGATAGGATATGGTAGACACGGAGCCTGCCTTCCTCCTGAGAGACACAAAACAAGGGCTCACAATAGGGAGTTACTGCCTTGCTGCAGTTAGCTGGAATCAAGTGCAGTCATTGCCAATTATGTATTATAAGTACACACCTACTGTGACAGTGCGTGAAATAAGTTTGAGAATACATTTGTTGTATTGGATTGCCTGACAAGATTGGCAAACAGAACAGAAAATGATCATTGATTATAATTGTATTTCACAAGTTTGAAGCCCATTTACACAACTAGGAGCAGTTATTGTGATGTCAACTGTAGAGAACAACAGCTCTAACATCTGAGAGACACATCAGAACAACATCTCTCAGCACTGAGAGATAAGCACCTCAAACAAGTATCACAGTAGTATCGCATATGGTTGAAAAGGAATGATGAATTTGAGCACTGAGCAGAGTTGGTGTGTGTGTGTGTGTGTGTGTGGGGGGGGGGGGGTGCATGTGCGAATGTGTTTTTGTGCATGCATGAGCACACATGCGTAAGTGAGGGATTTTGTGTGTACTTGTGATTCATTGTGTCCATAGATTTCCATTATTGGCTTTGTGAAATGAATGTGGACTCACTGTCCCATTTTGTATACACCTCTGACACGTGGGACCTTCATTATTTGATTGTGGGACCTTCATTGTTTGATTGTGGGGCCTTCGTTGTTTGATTGTGGGGCCTTCGTTGTTTGATTGTGAGACCAAATAAAGACATTGATGTTGAAATAAAAGCGGGTTCATTTTGTGAATTACAGGAACAATAATACGATAATAGTTGACCAGCATTGAATTGGTTACACAATTACAGGGAAAAAGGTTGGCAATGGCATACTTGAACATAATCCGGTTGCTGTGGAACCCTGGTTCTTGCTACTGTTTTGCAATCATAACATGTTTAACATGATGACCATCACTTCAGACATACTTCCCAATACAGTGTAACTCATGATAATTGATGAGCATCTCAAATATTTACACAGAGACTATAGTCTCTGATAAGGTACCATGGGTGGTGCATGTATACTATACAGCAAGCTGCAGTACAGTACCTGTAACACGTGCAAGGAAAGCCCACACCACCAACATAAACCCATAGATTCAATACTTTTACACCAGGAAGTGCCTTGACTTTATTTATTCCGGTTATTCAGGGCTTATGCTCCAACAGAGGTTGAGTTGATTGTTGCATACCGTCCATGAGACATTCATTTTGACACTAGAGTACATTATGACTAATAAAAGCATTCAGCAACACAGTAGCACTTGACACGATTGCAAAATGGCAGAGGAAGGATTCCGTTCGACACGCGACAAAGACCTAAAGTTTCACATAGCATCAGTTTTGCATTATGATTTGGGGATGTTACAGAATGTGTGAGCTGGGTAGAATATACATCATGGAGGACAAGTGAGAGAGAGTAGAGCTAGTTTTTAAAACAGTGCTGAGGCATGTGCTTATAGACAAAACTACTGGTCCCCCAAAAAAATCCCTCAGTTAAAACCCAGCATACTCTTTGTCATAAAAAGTGTGCCATCTGATCAGGAAAGGTAGCATGCAGTAAAGATCTGTACAGAAGCTGTTGTGGGTAGCCTATAATTCACAGAAAATCGGATGCTCTTGGTGTGTTCAGATCCTTTGTTTTCTTTCTCACAAATGTCCTTTGTTTTCTCCCTTTATTTGCTGAAAGACATTAATTTGGACAAATATGGATTGTGTCAGTGTTGACTTTTTCTCACAACTTTGGATAGCTAAAGAGATAGAGCTGTAAAACAGAATGTGTGTATGCATGCTTGTGTGTGTGTACTTACAGTACATAGGACACATGAGGTATTTTTTTTTCACACAAACTTGTCAGTGCTGTGGAGAAAGAGACGATATCCAAAACAACCCAATTGACTGATGCTCAAGACATGGACCATACAATGATTTACATGACTCCATTTCCCATGATCCTTGTGAGATCTTGTGAGTGTAACCATACAGTACTTACTTGCAATGGAAAACACCACAGTCACTCCACAGAGGACACAGATCTTAAGGATATTCAAGCATCCAATCACCTCATTGGGGGCTGCGTCTGTGAGCGTAGATAAAAAGGCAATGCAAACATAACTGTTAAGTTATACAGTCATGGACCTCACACAATGATGACAGACCTGAGGGTGAATTCAATTTACAGTCGTTGAAGGCCCATGACTGACTGAATCTGTGTGTAGTGGAAGCACAGATGTATAAAAACATTTGAGCCTTGTGAGAAATAGCCTAGTGAAATATACAGCCGCTCAGTAGTGTTAACTAAAGCTCACCCCAGGAGAAGGAGGCAGACAGGGGTGAGTCCAGAGCAGGATGATCTTGTACACTACAGGTGTAGGAGATCCCAGCCTCCACAGACCCCCGCGGGGGGAGGGACAGCACACTGATTACATACGCTTCCTTTCTGGAGCTGTCTGTCACCTGTAAACACTCTCCCATCCAATTAGGAGTTGAGATCTTTGGAATCGGGCTGTGTGATTGGTTGATGTGAGGGTAGGCAGGGTGAAGGGTGCAGTTGCTGCCAACAAAGTGGTGGGGGCTATCGTCTCCACTCTGGTGTGTCCAGGTTAGGGTGAGGTGGTGTGGGTGGAACCCACTAGTGACACAGAGGAGAACCCACTGGTCCGTCTGGGGGTCCGAGGGGACCTGGAGGAGTAGTTGGGGCACAGAGGGGGGTGCTAGTAGGGGTAGGAGGAGACACGGGAAGGGGGTGATTCAATACCATCTATCTCATGACATTTAAATTTTAGTCATTTAGCAGACACTCTTATCCAGAGCGATACAGGAGCAATTAGGAATAAGTGCTTTGCTCAAGGGCACAGCGTCAGATTTTTAGTCGGCTCAGGGATTCAAAGCAGCAACCTTTCGGTTACTGGCCCAATGCTCTTAACCACTAGGCTACCAGCCGCTCGTTAGAAATATGTCAGATTGTTGACATTTAACCATTTTTATACTGCATGTCATATTTCACTATTTCAACATATTCTATTCAGACCATGTTGGTAATACAGTTGTGGCAAAACAACACACTCATGGTTCTGTAAATGGTGCAGGACTTTGCAACGTGCACCCCACTGGAGAAATGCTGAGAGGAACCTTCTCTTTCGCATGAGGGGTTTGCACATAATCATTTCATGATCCCTCTTTGCCTTGTTCTGTGGTGAGTTTCAATTCCCTGCAAAGATCAATAGAATCCACAATGCATTGTGCCATGGTGATTATATCTGGATTTGTCACGAATCCACTCAGGCAAAAAGATGAACTGAAAGGAAATTTCCATGTGACTAGAATTTTTAGAGATTTGAGCTTGGTTAGGCCTCTTTATGGTGATGCATAGCTCACTGGTTTACATTTAATAACCTCCCTGCTAACCGTTAGAGTTCAAACAAATTCTCAAAGGATACAAATGAGAGACAATTACAACAATGACAACAACAACAACAACAAAGACAGAACACTCTAATGCATTACAATAAGACATTCCAAGAATAAAGGCGGATGTATTCATTTCTTATTAGAGCTTGTTCTTAGCCTGGACCCATATAAAAAAAAGCCTAATCCTATGGTCATTATCATGCCAAGCAATGGCCATATGAGTTGTCAAGATAGCACAAACAGATTTGGGACCAGGCTAATTTACTTCTGTCTTACCCAGGTTAATGAGCTTTGTGCCGCCTCCTCGCTCTGAAACTCTGTATAGGACGTTGACCTCGCAGTAATACACACCGGCATCCTCCACGGACACCTCGGTTATCACCAGGGACGTCTGCCCAGCTGAATCTGGGATGGGGATCTTTTCGACCCCCTCTATCTTGAACCAGTCCACCCCGTAGGACATGGCCTCGAAGCGGCAGGACAGGTTGGCACTCTGACCCCGCATTACAGTGAGAGAAGGGGGCCACTGCCTCACCTTTAACCCCTCTGCTGTTACCATCCTTAACGGGGCTGAGTGAGGACACAGTCAGTGAATGCTTCTTCATCAAGGAAAAACAGAATATTTCATTTTGACAAAACAAAAACAGCAAGACCTTCAGTTCAAAGTCATTTGCCCCAAAGCTTGCCCATGATGTTGAGGTGTATTTGGAGATGATCACAGTATTTTATTAAAGTCAAAATGAGTGAGTTGGAGTCACTTTCTCCCTGACTCCCTCCTCTTATCTTGACAAACAAACAACTCATGACTCTATACACTTCTGAAAGTAATTAGATCATTAGTGTTGTCAACAGGAGTCTTGATATTGCAAGACTTGAAGCCAAAACAGAAAGGCAGAATTCATGCAATTAGATAAATGTATATGTACTGTAATATGCTTAGGGATATTGCATAATACATATTAATTATGACACTGAATATGCTGAAAAATCATGAACATAGAAAAACATATATTTGTTTGTGAGAATATTGGATGCCTAGTAGGATTGGAAGACACTAACCTGGTTTTAGGCCTGCTATCAACAGAAGCACACACAGGTCCAGGATATTTCTCATGCTTTTCTTTCTCCTTCCAAACTCCAGTGGTGAAAGGACTGTTCGAACAGTCACTTTGAATGTCAAGCTTCCCACCAAAGACAATGAGATGGCAGCTTATTTCTTTGCTTCATTATGTTCCAATGTTCATTAATAGGCCATGCTCCAAAACAAGACAAATCTCAGCGCCTGTTACGTCAAAGACGACACGAGCCTATGTCTTAGCAGACAAATAGGCCTCGCTCTTGGTGTCTGCACAAACCGCAATGCAACAGTAAGCAAAATGCAGTCTACAGAAACAAACAAAGCAAAACCATCGTCTATTTCACAATGATAATGTGCTCATTGGACAGAATGTCAGCTAGCTAATTACTTAACACCAAAGTGGTTAATGTGTGAAGAATAAAATGTCAAGATTTGAGATTCTCTCTCATTTCAAACCATCATTAAAGCTGAAATTAGTTTCAAGTACAAAAAGTGTTGTTTACTTTTATTATGAACGTTTTTGTAGGAGAATATATAGAAGAGCAGTTTTTGTATGGTTTACACATGTTCTGATGAATAAGAGAATAGTGCAGTATGTCATACTACATGTATAGGATACTTTAGAAAATGAGGAGTGCGACTCATCGTCATCCGTCTCATGTTTAGGTAAAGCATTTAAAAAAACGACGTTCCGAGTTTACTATGTGTTTACTTTAGTAGACTCCAGTGTCCACCTAGTTTTACCACAGCTTTGACCTCACCCTAAAGCTGACCCCCAAACCTGTACCACTCCCAGCCAGAAGCAGAACAACAACTTGACAAAAATGGAAACAAACAGCCTCTTATAGCCCTTTCACTGGATTAAATATGTTCCCCATCCCATAAACAAGAGAAGTGGGGACTGATCTACTCTGTGCACCTCAACAGAAACATTAGCATAACATTTGGCAACTGTTTCTGACATGTATTGGTAAACTGTAGTTTCCATCCATCTCTCAGTGATCTTTACTCTCTTTGAAAGTGTGTAAATAATTGACAGAATTCTAATGGAACTATAAGGTCATATTGATTTTATATTACTAGATGTTGGATGTTCAGCTGATTGTTTTCCTCTGTATTGAAATATCATCATGATTTACTCCTATTCAAAAAGCCAATGTACAACTTTGTAGTAGCATCAAGCAAAGGTAAAAGGTTTGACTCTGTTGCTGGAACCAAACTCAGGAAACTCAGCTCACCTAACCTCGCTTTCCAACCACAGGGGCTGAGAACGCAGCAACATATCACATTAAACAACGACAACAATCAACCACTCACACAGAGTTCTGTTAAAAACAACATTATTTTTATTGATTTTTCTCCCTCTGATATATTTTATTTTTTTAACTTCACTTCTATAGATTTGGGGGAAAAATTGTCCACACACTTAGAAATGACACTTAGAAACAGAGACAGAACAGAGTTTAAATGAATCAAAAGAGTCATCATAATCATCATCGCTTCACTGCACAGAAATATGTCAAGATGGAAGACGATGCTGCTTGTGTTTCTTTGTTTTGTTCAGTATGTTATATCGATGCAACCTTGCAAAGTCAACACCGACAGAAATAATAATGTTGAGGTCTAGGGGTAGATTGAAACCAACATGCCTGCCATGTGAAGGTCAGATAATCCACACACACACACATGGACACACACACTCACAAATCAATAACACAGATTTACCAGGGTGGGAACCTGGCATTCAGAGAGGTGGCAAGGCAGCAGGCAGCGGGATTGGCATGGGGGGGGGGGGGGTACAGGTGGCAGGTTTTCTCCACAGAGAGGGAAAGGAGATGGAGGAGGGAGGAGGAAGTGGGCCAGAGGGGCAACGAGAGAGAGAGATGGGCATGACATCTCCATAAGATGTCCGCAAACACTAACCAAGCATTCTTGGGTAGACTCATCCACTGGATTGCTGAGACAACCTAATATTTGTTATTAGTTCTCGCACTGATAAAAATTACACTTGTCTTTGTTAATTGTTATTACCTGATTGTCATAGTTTTACAGAAGTTTCAAAATTGTTCTGGTGAGACAACAGTGTCATGACAACCCAATCTTATATTGTGTCATAAATTCAAATCTATACATTTCACATTAATAGGACAGTTTGCGACTTAATCACACCGCACAGGTTCTCTCCCATTTTATCCTATGAACACAAGCCAGAACATCACTTGATGATGTCATTCGACAAGAAAAAAATATAGTTCCATTGTCAGTTTCGCCATGGCAACCAATATTTACCCAGTTGATTGACAGGCCAAATGGCAGGTTTGTGCTGGTGACTCACAAAGGCCAAGTAAAGGGGCTCTCAGTGTTGGAGATGTTAGGCCGGCTTCTAATGACTAAGGAGGCTGGCTGGTGGGCGCCTCCATTGTTGCCTAGTAGTGTGCAGACTCTCTTGTTGTTCCAGCTGTGGATGGACCAACACTGTTACACTGTTAATTAGCCACTAGCTACATTCTTAGAAAGGAGAGGGTGATTGACAAGCAACCATCTGTAGTCCCTGCCTGTTTGTGTGGATGGAGGTGGGAGTGAGTGACTGCTGCTCTTGCCTCTGTGGCTCGCAAGTATTACTTTAACCCACTATCCACACAAACAAATACTGTCAATGTTTTACATGGATAACAATATATCCTAATTAGAATTCAGAATAGAAACGATAAACTAACAAAATATCCACCTCTCTACATAAATGTATCCATCTTTTTTTCTATACATTCTGTCCTTGTGTATCTATCAATTCAACTACTACCAACTTACTATACCTAGCTAGCCACCTCATTCAACTTCCAAGTTGATCCTCCAGTGAGTCAAGGCAAATATCACTTCCTCCTATCACTTGTAGTCAGCATGTTCATACAATAATGACCTATTTTCCTCATGTAGCTAACCTCAGCCCAGCATGTTGTGTGTATCGATGCACTCATTAGTACAGCTAATGGAAATCTACTGGAGCTTAAACACACTCGCAATGTTGACTCTGCTCATAAGAATGGAACAGGCCTTTAGATTAGCTGGTGAACAATAGCTCATTAGGATAACACATTGTTATCTAGCGAGTGGGCTATGGTGTGAAGGACAAAAGCTGGAGAGACCTGGCTGGTACTACGGAAATAATTTATATATCAATGAGTCTGTCCCTCAATAAGACACATCTTCTTATGTATAACTGATACACAGTACCGGTACTGAAAATCTGACATAATTCTGATAATTTATCATGTTAGTTGAATATTGACCAAATACTATCATGGCTACGGTTCTATTCCTCTTTATCTCATCTCGTTCTATTGTACATCCTATCGTTCTAGACTCTACTCCTATTAAAGAGTCGGCTGTGTTTGTCAGACATAAGCCTCTAGATACACAGTATCGATAGGTACTGACATTTCCAAAATTAACATTTGGTATCAATCATTTAATTGAGTACAATAATAAAATATAATGTACTATAAGGTGCCATTATACAGACAATTGTTAGACATCTTATTATCAGAAAGAACAAAATGAACAAAATGCGCCTTGACGAGCTACTCTTTCAACTGACATGAAAATAAAACTAATGACTCATTCTTCATTGTATGTTCTCTAAACAAATAGTTACCTTAGTTGACAATATAGCTCGGCCAAAATGTTTCGGAGATGGGGAGAAAATCAATGCGCAATTAGGGGTGTCTTGTATCAAGGCATGATAAATTATGCTCTCTATTCTAAGGCCTTAATATAGACACTTGACAATTCCGTCTTTGGGCCCTGGTAGTGAGCCTGGGGAGAAATTGCTCAATTTCAAGCGATCCAGTCCAATGTATCGATTAACCATTGCATTTGGAACTGAAAGTCTGTAAAGGAACTGTTTAATGTGGCGAGACTGGAATATAGTGCTTATAGTGATTCAGGATCTAACACAGATACACAACTTAAAAAACGAGTACATTCAAACGGAGACTGGGTGTATAGTTATCTACCTTCTACTGCTCGTCTCCCGCTGCATTTTCATATACAACTAGACTTGTCATTCACAAATAAAAAATACACCACCCAAATATGGTTCTAATTGTCTTCAAAACATTTAAATAATCTCATATATAAAGGAAGCAAGTTAGTTTATATTATGTACATCAACATAAGCCAAAAAGTGCTGCTTAGCAATGCTCGAGTGGCGCCCGTAGAATTAGCATCGCCCCCATTTGTTGGGAGTGATGAACTACATGTAATGACACCACTTACGTCCATTAGAATCATACAGCAGGTCTTTGTGCTGTAATTACAGGCCAAGCTATATGACACCACACCATATCAATAAAGTGTAAACGCTCATTGATAGGCTAGCAGATAGATTCATGAAATGCTGCCTGTACACAGACAGTGTTTGTGATCATTGCAGTGCTAATGCTATTAATATTACATGGTGTAATCATAGACAACGCTGTGGTATGTCTTCCTTCAGGAGGAACGACGCAGTGGCCATTTTAGGATTTATATCTGAGCTGCTATCCTATCAAGTGTCTGCCTTGTCTTTTCTCGTTCTCCCCCATGGAGAGTTTACTGTCTGGTCAGAGTCATCCCATCTCCCTCTGCCTCAGAGCTTTGTCTGTACCAGTCTGGGCTTCTTCCCACTGTGTGTGGAGGTCCTCTCACACCCATCGAGGAAGTGTATTCTCTGCATCCTTCCTTTTCCCATTTCCAGTCCTCTGATTAACTTTCCCATTGATGAAGAACTCATGGAGACCCTCAAACTCATTTGGGGTTATTACAAATGCCCACCATACATATCGCCCTCCATTGCATGAATTTAAAAGCATATCCCCCAGCCTTTCCCCCAGCCTTTACACAAGATACAGCTTTTTGTTTTTCAAAATCCCCCCAAAACGAACATTTACATGCTTTTTTTTCAAACCCACATTGAGAAACATGACAGTATGTTTTTCCTTATTTTCTTTTCATTTTTTCTTCAAGGACAGAGTATGTACATGCAGAAGTTTATTCCACTGATAAAATTGAGCTGGGTGCTGACATGGGACAGAGGATGTGAAAGAGAGAAGACAGACAGAAAGACAGCGTGAGTGAGAGAGGGGGATCGAAAACGACAAAGAAGGAAAAACAGAATCACTGACCAAAACAACCTGCTCTTGTGCTTGAAAATCGATACCCATCAATGTCCTGTGAGTCTGAGCAAAACAAGATGAACACAAGTGGGTCTGTGTGTTGCCCTTCAGACATACCAATGACTGACTACATTGCATAGAGCAACGGGCATCAACAGAACACATCTCACACTATATTCAGTGAGACAAACAGATTTTCATTGACTAGCCTCCTGCTAAAGGGGACATTCACTCTTGCTAGGGCTTCACATCTCTTCACACATTAGCACACTTCATACAATAGTATTACTAAAACAGTTCCATTCTTGAATAGATTGTTAGGGGCACCCTTAAATATCATAGCACAGCTTAACCGGATTGGATGCCTCTCCTATATCTGAGTTAGCAGGTATGTTGCTGGTTAAAATTAAATCAAACAAAAAAAGATGACAGCTATTCGCAGAATACTGAATACAGATGCTGCATATTCCTGTAAGGTCACAGGAATTGTGGGTAGTGTGAGCCCATCTCTCCATGCAGGTTGGTTCACTATTGGGGGAGTTTGCATATAGACATAGACACAGCAGGACGTGACAGAGAAACAGCGGTTGGTTGGGGTGTCATCGAGCCTCACAGTGCACGTCTCGGTGGTTGATCTGTGCAGGGAAAGTGGCTGGATAATTGAGCCCTGGGGGGGGTTCAATCAGGGCCCAGGTGTGGTGGTTTGTGAGGACGCTCCACGTCTGCTTTACAGGGACGAGGGTGTCCTTGAGGAGGATCCTGTCAGGGGCCAGGATTGAACGTGATTTATGGGGCTTGTCCATGGCTGGCGGGAAGGACATGGGGGAGGCGGGGAGTGTAGGCCCCGTCACTTATCCAGCCACAGGTAGTGGCTAATTACATCTTTATCTCCTGGTGCGCCTGTCCTGCCATACGGGGGCTGACTGACTTACAGGGACGCTGCTTTACATACATCGTTTTAAATAATTGATCTATTGAGCTGGTCTGTCTGGAGAGTGACACGCTATGAAAGCTGGTTGAATATGTGTAGTATGCTTTATACAGTTAACAGCATGAAAACAAAATGTAAATACATACACGTATACAAACAATATTACATTTCATTGACTGCGGACTCTTTCTGATGAAAAGTCTCCCTCGGGATCAACTTTGATGTGTTTTTAAAATCCTTGTCATGGCAAAAAAGAGCACAACTTGAAAACCTTACAACTTCGTCTTTTGTCGTCGTCGTTCAGTTCAATGAGTGTGATTTCTCCGAGGGATTGAGTACAAAATATTTTTAGCACACACGGCTCGTCAGCGCTGGAGTAGTATGTGTTCTTTTTTTTCTCACATGGAATTACTTTTCATATTAATTTAAATACTTATTAACATCATCAGTATTATTATCAACACCCAAAAAGTTATAGCAGTTTAACCTTGCAGAGTAAAACGGACACAGTGCAGGGGAGGCGGGGGAGCGGGAGGGAGGTTTCACGACAGGAACATCTCTAACCGGTACATGCTATCAACAAGCGACAAGGAAGGAGGATGATTGGTCAACGCCTTCAAAGCAGGAGACACGATTGTTATTTCTACAGTCCCTTCCTGGTTATGAAAACTGTAATAGAGGCTGATGGGTAATGTAGTTTTGCTGGATATTTTAGATTTTATTAGCCACTACATTAGCCACCAACCAAGGAGTGTTGGATGTGGATAGACTGCCTCTAGTAACGGCATGGCCTCTGTACTGCATTATATTTACACACGGGACGGAGCACAAACCACCTTAACGATGGGGGGGGGGGTGGGCAGAGGACGAGTTTTTTTTAAAGAGGGGTGGGGGTGGATGGAGGGGGGATGAAGTGGGTCTTCTCACATGCTTCTTCTTGGTTGAGATCCCAAAGGGATGCACTAGAAGGGCAAAGGCTTTATAGAACCCCCACCGTCCACCCTTCATGTGTGTTTTGACATCATTCGCAGCAGCCGCGTCATATACACTGCCACATGGTTAAAAACGGAATGAAATGGTACTTGTATGATCATAGGGTCAAATGTCACAGGACCGACGGGCCAATGGACAGCTTTCAACAAGGTCACGTGACCCTCATTAGAATAACGAATCATTTTCATTATAGAGTAGTTCCAACCATAAATAGTAGCGTTGTCACTCCTAGTTTCCAAACGTCCATGAACATTATTGTAGATCAGTCATGATTTAGATTTGTAATAGTATTATCCTGGTGTTAAATATCTGTTTTCATCGTCATCATCACAATTATCATTCTTAATAAACACATTATAGACATCACCATGGTGACCCTCATTGGAAACAGGATGAAGAGAGAGAGTGGTATGGTGATGGTGGCAATATAGGTAGCGAGGGGGGAGTTGGTGTGGGTGTGAGATGCGATGCGTCAATGGCTACTTTGAATAATGCATATTATTTTTGTTTCACAGTGATGGGTTCGTAATTAAATAAATTCCTTCTTCCTTCCACAGACGGGATGGGACTTCCGGGAAAAGCTCTTAGACCTTCATCAGGAGAGAGACAGAGAGGCAAAGCCAAAAGCCAACACCCGCACTCACCCCCACGTTGACGGCCACGCCTCGTCCGTACACGGCTCCCGGCCCTGCATCACGGGGCCCGGGAGAGAAGGACAGGCCCCAGAAGGAAAGAGGAAACCGAGGGAAATAAGAGTGGAGAACAATTCGTAAGGGAAAAAGGAAACAACCAGAGAAAACGTAAGCTACAAGTAAAAAGAGGTAAAACATTTTGGGATGAAGTCTGAATGCAATGACAGGGACAGAGTGTAAAACCATCCCCGAAGCTATCTGATATTAGTCAGAGTGGTTCGATTTTCGGTCTGTGTCCCATTCGTACAGACGGTTCAGACCCAGCTTTTTCTAATGATGAAGGGGGAAGATTAGGCAAAAAAAGGAGAGGAGAAAGACAGATGATGGCGAGATAAGACACGAGGGCCGACAGAGGAGGGAATGGAGGAAGGCGGCGCAGAAGGATGTATGAGACTGGCTGGGGGTGAGTCATTGGAGGGAGACTTGCCGAGGAAACGGCAGAACAAGGGAATGAAAGAAGAGAAAGGGAGGAGATGAAGGGGCTCACTTAAGATGGTAATGTCAGAGCGTGGAAGGCGGGAGAGAGGGAGGGATAGAGGGAGCGAGAGAACACAGTGTTGGAAATCTCTCATCGGGGAGGGCTAATGCAAGACGGGAGGAGAGAGAAGGAGAGACACGACAACTTCCTGGGGTAACAGAACAGGACAGAACAGAGGGAGAAATGGAGGAGAAAAGCTCTTTGGTGTAATGGGGCGGCGAATAAAGAGATGGCAAGATGGAAGGAGGGATTGGGGAAGGAGGGAGGGAAATGAGAAAATCCAGCACCGTGAGCAGGGAGAGGAAGAGAGATGGGGATGCAGTGTGTGACTAGGTGTGTGTTTGCATTGGTTTCCTTCTCTAAGTATGTGTGCATGCACATGTGACTACTTGTGTGATTGAGTGAAGTAGAATGAGCTTCGACACATGTATGGAAGTGTGTGTGCGTGCATGTGTATGTACAGTATAGTATGTGAGTCTGTGTGTGTATGCATCACAGGAGGCTGCTGAGGGGAGGACGGCTCATAATAATGTCCGGAATTGAGCGTGGAAACCATGTGTTTGATGTATTTGATACCATTCCACTTATTCTTCTTCAGCCAATACCAAAAGCCCGTCCTCCCCAATTCAGGTGTCACCAACCTCCTGCGGTATGTATGCATGTGTCTGTGTCTGCATGTGGCTATCTGTGTGTACGTATGCATGCTTACGTATGTATGTGTGTGTGTGTCTGAATGCTTAAAGAGACTCACGGAAGAGCAGCATGCTGGCGTTGGAGGCTCCCAGCCTGTTGGAGGCAAAACAAGTGTAGTTGCCAAAGTGTTTGTCCGTCACGTTGGTAAAGAGAAGCAGTGAACGCGTCTTCTCGTTCTTGATCCTCAGAGTGTTATCGCTCTCTACCGGCCTGATACAGAGAGAGAGAGAGGGAGAAAGGTGGGTGAGATAGAGAGAGAGGGCGGGACAAAGAGAGCGGGGGGAGGTAGATAGAGAGAGAGGGGTAGAGTGGGGGGATGAGCGAGCGACCGATGGAGAGAGAGAGAAATAACTTTGTTTATATCTGAAAGTATGTTAGCAATACAGGAAGAAAATCTACCTAACCTATTAAATCAAATCAAATCAAATTGTATTAATCACATGTGCCAAATACAACAGATGTTGACCTTACCGTGACATGCGTACTTACAAGCCCCCTCTGAATTGTCACCACCTCACCTGACAATTCTAATATTCAAAATGTAACAGCACTTAAATCTACAATACTTTCTGGTGTGCCGCATTGCACTGCTTTCTCTCTTTCTCTCTCTCTTTCACTCTCTCTCTTGCTCTCTCTCTTTCACTCTCTCTCTTGCTCTCTCTCTTGCTCGCTCTCTCTCTCGCTCTCTCTCTCGCTCTCTCTCTCGCTCTCTCTCTCGCTCTCTCTCTCGCTCTCTCTCTCGCTCTCTCTCTCGCTCTCTCTTTTTCTTCTCTCCCATGGCATTTTGTTTATATTTGAAAGGATTGGGTAAGTGTTACCAATACAGAGCTGAGTTTTTACCATATTACTCATTACAATCCAATCCTTTGCTGTCGAGAGAGAGAGAGAACATTAAATCACACCTCTTAGCAGGAGACTGTTACTATATTCTCCCCAGAGATCTCAGAATAACACATTCTCCCTCCTCTCTGTCACTACCTCACCTGACAATTCCAATAAAAATCTAACAGCACTTAAACCTACAATACTTCCTGGTGTGCCCCATTAGACTGTGTTCTCTCTCTCTCCCACCCCTCTCTCTCTCTCTTTTCTGTGTTCTTTCTCTCTCTGTCTCGACAGCAAAGGATTGGATTGCAATGAGTAATATGGTAAAAGCTCAGCTTTTTGGTTACATTTACCCAATCCTTTCAAATATAAACAAAGTGCCATGGGAAAGAGGGAAGAAAAGAGAGAAGGTACACCAGAAGGTATTGTAGATTTAAGTGCTGTTTAATTTTGACTATCAGCATTGTCAGGTGAGGTAGTTACGGAGGAGGGGGAATGTGTTATTCGAGAGAGAAAGACAGACAGAGAGTGAGAGAGAGAAATAACTTTGTTTATATCTGAAAGGATGTGTTAGCAATACCGGAAGAAAATCTACCTAACCTATTAAATCAAATCAAATCAAATTGTATTTGTCACATGCTCCAAATACAACATGAAATGCTGACTTACAAGCCCTTAACCAACAATGCCGTTTTAAGAAAATAGAGTTTTAAGAAAATATTGACTAGGTAATTTGTACATGTAGGTAGGTGTAAAGTGACTATGCATAGATAACAAACAGCGATTAGCAGCAGTGTAAAAACAAAGGGTGTGTGGGGGGTTGGGGGGGGGAGCAATGCAAATAGTCCGGGTGGCCATTTGATTACTTGTTCAGCAGTCTTATGGCTTGGGGGTAGGAGTCTTTTGGACCTAGACTTGGCGCTCCGGTACCGCAGGTCGTGCTGTAGCAGAGAGAACATTCTACGACTTGGGTGACTGGAGTCTTTGTCAATTTTTTGGCCTTCCTCTGACACCGCCTAGTATATAGGTCGTGGATGGCAGGAAGCGTGGCCCCAGTGATGTACTGGGCCGTACACACTACCCTCTGTAGCGCCTTACGGTCGGATGCCGAGCAGTTTTTATACCAGGTGGTGATGCAACCAGTCATGTTGACCAGTTTTAAGGTCTTGCTCACATCAGCTACGGAGAGAGTGATCACACAGTCGTCCGGAACAGCTGGTGCTCTCATGCATGCTTCACTGTTGCTTGCCTCGAAGCGAGCATAAAAGGCCCGTCTGGTAGGCTCGCGCCACATCCGACGAGCATCAGAGCTGGTATAGTAGGATTCAATCTTAGTCCTGTATTGACGCCTTGCCTGGTTGATGGTTCGTCTGAGGGCATAGTGGGATTTCTTATAAGCGTCCGGATTAGTGTCCCGCTCCTTGAAAGCGGCAGCTTCAGCCTTTAGCTCAGTGCAGATGTTGCCTGTAATCCATGGCTTCTGGTTGGATATCGATGCACTTATTGATGAAGCCGGTGACTGAGGTGGTATACTCCTCAATGCCATTGGATGAATACCGGAACAAATTCCAGTCTGTGCTAGCAAAACCGTCCTATTAGGTGAAAAAGTGAAGGAGAAGGAGGAGGTATTTTTCTTACCTGCGGTCGTCTCTGTACCACTCAAAGGAGGCTGTGGGTACTGCCATGGCCTCACAGCGCAAAATGGCCGTCTTGCCCAGCTGGGCTGGCATGTTTTTCACGTCTGTGATCATGGGAGGGTCTGAACAAGGAAGAAGGAGGGAGAAGTGAGAGAAATCTTTAACATATGTACACAACGATAGTGATTAAAAGTTAAGCTCAGACAAATAAAGGCTCAGTTACCTTCAAGGCCGAGAAATGTTGAGGTTGATAAATACATGACATATAAAATTATTAAGACATACAAACGTTTTAGAACACCTACTCATTCAAGCATTTTTCTGTATTTTTTAAATATTTTCTACATTGTAGAATAATAGTGACGACATCAAAACTATGAAATAACACATATGGAATAATGTAGAAAACAAAAAAGTGTTCAACAAATCAAAATATATTTTATATTTGAGATTCTTCAAATAGCCACCCTTTAGTACACTCTTGGCGAGTGGTTTGCTGATGTCAACATTGCGAACAGAGTGCCCCATGGATGCAGTGGGGTTATGGTATGGGCAGGCATAATCTACGGACAACGAATACAATTGCATTTTATCGATTGGCAATTTGAATGCACAAAAATTCCATGACGAGATCCTGATGCCCATTTTGAGGTCCTTTTTTAAAAACGGTATCTGTAACCAGTCATGTGACATCCATAGATTAGGACCTAATGAAGTTAATTCAATTGACTGATTCCTCATCTGAATTGTAACTCAGCAAAATATTTTTAATTGTTGCATGTTGCGTTTATATTTTCGTTCAGTATAGTATTATCTTATAGGAGGTATATTATGTGTGGGGTGTCTGTGTCTGTGACTGTGTCTTTGTCTGTCTGTGTGTCTGTGTATGTGAGTGCATGCGTGTGTTTTGTGGTTTATAGGGACACTCACAGTTGACGGTGACCTTGACCTTGCGTATGTCGGGCTGCGTCACTCCGTTGTTAGTGATGCACTCAAACTCTTCCGCCTGATGCCGCTTGATCTCTGTTATGTCCAGGAACTCCCCTTCACTCATTAGACCATCTGATTGGACAAAGGACAGGGTCAAATGATAGAGGTCAGAGGTCATCACAGGCTGAAAAGTGCGTTTGTTCAGGGTCGATTAAATCAATTAGTGTGAAAGTATCATTTTTTTCCCGCTAGATGCCACTGTTACTAATACTGCCACCACACACAAATAACTGCAATAGTGTTGCGCTCCACTTTCTGGAGAACAGACTTTTGAAATCAGTGGAATGCCCAGTGGAAGCAGAGTATGATAGCTAAGGAGGTGGAGAAAATTCTAGAGTTTGATTGCAAATATGCGAATGAGGTTGAAAAAAAGAACACACAGAAAGAAGCCTGTTGTACGAAACCCCTGTCTACAGTCTACAGAAAAAAAGGCAAACTCGACTCCATCATTCATTGAATCAGATGGCACATTCATCACAAAACCCACTATGTTGCCAACTACTTAAATTACTTTTCATTGGCAAGATAAGCAAACTTAGGTATGACATGCCAGCAACAAACACTGACAGTACACATCCAAGTATATCTGACCAAATTTGAAAGACAAGAATTGTACTTCTGAATTCCGTAAAGTCAGTGTGGAAGAGGTGAAAAAAATGTGTTGTCTATCAACAATAACAAGCCATCGGGGTCTGACAATCTGGATGGAAAATGACTGAGGACAATGGAGCACGATGTTTCCACTCCTATTGGCCACATCTTCAATTTAAGCCTACTAGAAAGTGTGTGTCCTCAGGCCTGGAGGGAAGCTAATGTAATTCCGCTACCCAAGAATAGTAAAGCCCCTCAAATAGCCGACCAATCAGCCTGTTACCAACCCTTAGTAAACTTCTGGAAAAAATTGTGTTTGACCAGATACAATGCTATTTCAGAGTAAACAAATTGACAACAGACTTTCAGCACGCTTATAGGGAAGGACACTCAACAAGTACAGCACTTACACAAATGACTGATGATTGGCTGAGAGAAATTGATGATAAAATTATTGTGGGGGCTGTCTTGTTAGACTTCAGTGCAGCTTTTGACATTATCGTCTGCTGCTGGAAAAACGTATGTGTTATGGCTTTACATCCCCTACTATAATGTGGATAAATAGTTACTTGTCTAACAGAACACAGAAGGTGTTCTTTAATGGAAGCCTTTCAAACATAATCCAGGTAGAATCAGGAATTCACCAGGGTAGCTGTTTAGGCCCATTACTTTTTTTCAATCTTTACTAACGACATGCCACTGGCTTTGAGTTAAGCCAGTGTGTCTATGTATGCGGATAACTCAACGCTATACACGTCAGCTACTACAGCAACTGAAATGGCTGCAACAATTAACAAAGAGCTGCAGTTAGTTTCGGAATGGGTAGTAAGGAAAATATTAGTCCTAAATATTTCCAAAACTAAAAGCATTTTATTTGGGACAAATCATTCACTAAACTCTAAACCTCAACTACATCTCATAAATAATAATGTGGAAATTGAGCAAGTGACTAAACTGCTTGGAGTAAACCTGTATTGTAAACTGTCATGGTCAAAACATATTGATACAACAGTAGCTAAGGCTGCTCTGCCTTCTTAACAACACTATCAACAAGGCAGGTCCTACAGGCCCTAGTTTTGTCGCACCTAGACTAATGTTCAGTAGTGTGGTCAGGTGCCACAAAGAGGGATTTAGGAAAATTGTAATTGGCTCAGAACAGGGCAGCATGGCTGGCCCTCAATCGTACACAGAGAGCTAACATTAAAATACTTGGAAACAGCTTGGACACCCACGCATACCCCACAAGACATGTCACCAGAGGTCTCTTCAAAGTCCCCAAGTCTAGAACAGACTATGGTAGGCGCACAGTACTAAACTCAGCAAAAAAAGAAACAGCCCTTTTTCAGGACCCTGTCTTTCAAAGATAATTGGTAAAAATCCAAATAACTTCACAGATCTTCATTGTAAAGGGTTAAACACTGTTCCCCATGCTTGTTCAATGAACCATAAACAACTAATGAACATGCACCTGTGGAACGGTCGTTAAGACACTAACAGCTTACAGACGGTAGACAATTAAGGTCACAGTTATGAAAACTTAGGACACTAAAGAGGCCTTTCTACTGACTCTGAAAAATACCAAAAGAAAGATGCCCAGGGTCCCTGCTCATCTGCGTGAATGTGCCTTAGGCATGCTGCAAGGAGGCATGAGGACTGCAGATGTGGCCAGGGCAATAAATTGCCATGTCCGTACTGTGAGACGCCTAAGATATCGCTACAGGGAGACAAGACGGACCGCTGATAGTCATCGTAGTGGCAGACCACGTGTAACAACACCAGGACAGGATCGGTACATCTGAACATCATACCTGCAGGACAGGTACAGGATGGCAACAACAACTGCCCGAGTTACACCAGGAACGCACAATCCCTCCATCAGTGCTCAGACTGTCCGCAATAGGCTGAGAGAGGCTGGACTGAGGGCTTGTAGGCCTGTTGTAAGGCAGGTCCTCACCAGACCTCACCGGCAACAACGTTGCCTATGGGCACAAACCCACCATCGCTGGTGGGTTGGCACAAACCCACCAACCCACCATCGTGTATGACCTGTGAGGTAATATTAATTGTATCTCAGAGCCATGTGCATTGCTATTTATAGCCTAATGTTAGCTAGCTAGCTAGCTAACATTGAATCTAGTTGGTTAGCTACCTGCAGGTTGATGCAGCGTAGTAACATTATGAGTTGGGATTATGGTTCATTTTGTAGCTAGCTAGCTAGCTGCATGTCTAAACAAAATATTCCACTATGCAAGGTACCATATCACTGTACAGTTTACACCTTCTGTATTCTGTGCATGTGACCAATAAACTTTGATTTGATTTGATATAGTGTGTGTTTACCAGCAACGGTAACGTGAAGAACAACATGACCTGCATTAAAGTCAACTTAGGAAATAATGTTAGGCCAACGAGACAGTGTCCAAGCTCAAAAATTCTCTGGTAGAATGCCCTGCTTTTATTTTGTCACACTCACAACCGTAAACTATTAAATTCTATAATTTGCTTGCCGTTAACTTGCAAATAATGAGCGTGTTGTGAGTATATTTTCCTGTAACTTAACATTAGCTTGCTAGCTAACAAGCTAGAAACGAACCAAAGTATTGTTAAGAAAGTTGCTTTAAGTTGCCTGTTTAGTAAATACATTTTTAAACTGATGGGTTTAGTGGTGTTAAAATACACCAGTTATGCTATTTTGGACCACCAGGCTGCTGATGTCATGTATGTGAATCCTTAAAGAGATGGGTGGGGCTAAGGCTTAAGAGGGTGTGAACAATGCTGAATGGGTGCTGACAAAGAACTTTCCAGTAAGTGTACAAAAACATTGAAGGGCTATTTTCAACTTTCAAAGCAGCATTACTTTCACATTCAATCAATCAATTGTATTTATAAATCCCTTTTTACATCATCCGATGTCACAAAGTGCTATACAGAAACTGTAGTGTATGATATACCATTGTGCTTGCTCTGAGTTTCTACTTTTATCCTATGTACAAAAACACAATTTTAAATGTTGCTACTTTTAAGACCGAATCGAGCTGGTCGGTCACAAACGGATCACAATATTGTCTTTTCAACTTTGGGTAGAAAACCAATAGCTTTTGCTCATGACGAGATGAAATGGGTGTGGTGGCAGCAGCAGGAACAGCAGCATCAAGTGGGAAAAACTTGGTTCCTCACAATCATTTATGGTAAAGAACACAAGCTATTTTCTCTGAACAGGGGAATAAAACCATCAACAGATTCACAAAGGTTGAAGAAGCAATACTCCAAGCGCAGCACTACTTGTCAGACATAGAGAACTGATACTGTATACTGGTTGTTGGGGTGGGATTGGTGTGGGGTGTGGGAGGTCTGTGGTTGACTGGTCTGTGGATGATTCCTCATGTCTTACTCATTGTTAGAAATAATTATGGTCCAAATTGGATGTTAGGTACTATATTTATTGAAAATTATATGAATCCTATAAATTAAAAGGGCCAATCAATTAGCTTAATTTCTCAGAGATCAAATTATATTCCTTCAATTTGGTGCCTAATGAACACGACCCAGGTGTAAAATAAAGTTGCCCTAGATGCTGATTTATGGTCAGTTTGGGGGTTTTGCCAGGTGTGGATTGGAGGAGGTGGAAGCTGATCCTAGATCTGTGTTGGAGTACCTGTATGTCCGTGAGCAACAGATACTGAAGCTAGGAACTGAGGCTTGACAACAATGTTACATCACTACTTCACAAAGCCTCAACAGAAATAAATAGGTATTTATTTTTAAACGTTGGCCACACCAAACTCGACAGGGGTAACAGTGTGTGCGTCACTATGCAGTAAGAACAATATGGGGCTGTTGTGTGGTGTTGACAAAACTCCCTAGTGCCCTGACAAGCAAATTAGTCTGTCTCACACTTCAGCAGCCCTCGTTTTCCTCTGGCGACGTGACGGCAAAAGTCTTTACTGAGTCAAAGAGGCCGGCAGGCTAGAATATATTGGCTTTATTCGCGTAAGGGAATGGATGCAGAGGTGTTATTAGAAGGACAGCGCCGAGAGGGAACATTGAGGGAACGTTGCCCCACTGTGTGTCTCCACAAAGCCAGCTGTCTGTCTGGCAGCCTCCAAGCTCCAACACCATTAAGCTTTTCTCCTATTTTCCCCATTAAAGAAGCCAGGCTGTGGAACACGACATAATACATAATCTGTCTACTAACAAGGAAATCCACAGCTTAAATTGCTGCTCAGTTATCATAATAAAAAAATGAAAAAAGCCAGCCAGTCAGTGGACCACTGGCCTCCACACACACACACACACACACACACACACACACACACACACACACACACACACACACACACACACACACACACACACACACACACACACACACACACACACACACACACACACACACACACACACACACACACACACACACACAGTGTTGTCGAGCAACCCCCCAGCCCCCCCATACACACATGTGCCTGCACCCGAGTAACAACTGACGCAAGACACTCTAAACGGTAGCGATAATTCCTGTCAGAGATTAGCGCGGCGGTTCCAATTGAAGATTATACTGGAGGATTATTAGCTGCGGCTACTGAGCTGGAGATGATTATCTGCAGCTGCTGCAGTGGCGGTACAGCCTGCCGCCCACCACCCTGTAGCGAGGAGTGGCAGCAGTGGCGAGACGCGTTGGGGGTTTACAGCAATGTTATTCACTCATAACATTAGCCTAATACATTTGGCTCCCCTGTGACATCTCCGTTGACGCTGGCTGAGCACCCACTCTGCCCCTGGGGAAGAAGGGAAGGCAAGGGAAGGGAAATAAGCCAGAGATCCAAATCACTGAGACACAACCAGGGCTGCAGAAGACATTTAAAGAGACTGGCCTAATATATTAAATACGGCTTCTAGAAAGGAGGGAGGGAGGGAGGGAGAGAGAGAGAGAAATACAAAAATGAACAGAGAAAGAGAACGAGTGGTCAAAATCTAAATAAAGAGGAAGGGAAGTCCGGTCGGGGTATTTCATGTGCATTTTGTGACTAGTTTAATTCTCAGCAGCTGTGTGATGTAATATGTCAGAGCACAGCTTCCTCCCTACCCCTCCCTTCATTCCCTGCTTCCCTCTGACTTATCGCTGACCGTTCCTCCACAGCGAGATCATATCAGGGAATCAGTCTTTCAGTGAATTTTCATAGCTCTCACAATGGCCTGTAAAACACTGCTGCTCCATCAGACGCTTACACAGACACTACTGGAAGAAGACCTAGGGCTGCCTCAGATTTTTTAAAACCTCAGATTTAAAAAAATGTATCTTTATTTAACTAGGCAAGTCAGATTAGAACAAAGACTTAGTTACAATAACGGCCTACCAAAAGGCAAAAGGCCTTCTAAACAGTTCGCTATTCCCTATTTAATGCATTATTTTGACCAGGACCCAAGAGGACTCCCCTCAGGCTCTGATTAAAAGTAGTGCACTATATAAAATATGGGGTGCTTATATTTGTCCTGTTTCACACATGTACAAGTATGACATGGAAATGTGTTTTCTGCTCATCCCACTCCCCCTAAGAGTGGGGTCATGGCCAGGGTTTAGTCATTTTTTCACAGTGACCCTGGAGCAATTAGGGTTAAGTGCCTTGCTCAAGGGCACATTGACAGATTATTTCACCTAGTTAGCTGGGGATTCTAACAAGCACTATTTTAGTTACTGGACCAATACAGGGTTGCTGTCAACAATGGACGTCCATTTCTCTTTATTTCAATTTCGACCACTCGTTCTCTTTGTCTTTTTTTGTCTCTCCGTTTCTCTCTTTCTCTGTTAATTTTTGTCTTCCTCTTTCTCGCCTTCTCTCTCTTTCCTCATTTACTTTCTCTCTCTTCTGCTTTCTCTATCTTACCCTCCTCCCCCTCTCTCTCGCTCTCTCTCTCCTTTCTAGAAGCTATAATATATTAGGCCAGTCTCTTTAAATATGTCTTCTGCAGCCCTGGTTGTGTCTCAGGGATTTGGATCTTTGGCTTCTTTCCCTTCCCTTGATTTCCCTTCTTCCCCGGGGGCAGAGTTGGGTGCTCAGCCAGCGTCAACGGAGATGTGTGGGGGTGCCATTTCAGACGCAGGCCTGGACTCCCACCACCAACCAAACACTTAGATTAGACCTGCGGGGAAAAGAGGAAGCCAGACGGATGGTTGAAAGGAAAGAGGTCAAAGTTTAGATCTGCCCTGCAGTGAAACTGTCGTCCATTTCCCTATAGGACGTTGACACTTTATGAGCCCTGAGCAGTCAGACTCAGTCAGAGCCTTTGAGATATATTGCAGTGGAGTGTTTCTGTAGCAGAGGTGGTCTGGTTCTTTCTAGCGCTATCAGCGGTAGTCGAGCATCTGGCAGGCATTGTTTGTTTGACTGAGACCATAGTGAATGGAGTCTGATGCGATGGAGTGGGTGGGCCAGAGAGCATCGATGTGGCGTGCTGTTCGGCGATTAAGTGAGGAGTGTGTGAGTGAGGTTATTTGTCTGTGTTAATGTATGTGAGTGTGCATCTTATCTAATGGATGAGATGTCCAATGATAAGAGCTTGAAGTCTCAGAATTAATGGGGGTTTAGGTGATGTCTGTGAAAGAGTGTGAATAGGAGATGGAGATGGTATCAGTGAGAGATAAAGTGGGCAGGAGCAGTACTAGGAGCAGTGTGTACACGTCTGGGTTGTATTCATTAGGAAGGAAATAGACTGACACAGGGAGGGACTACCTGTTGTTTGCTGTTGCAAAACGTTTTAAAACTATTTCTGTTGCCAGCACTTATGAATAAGGGCCCTGGTGACCAGGGGAAAGATGACACCACGGTGCCACCATGCCAGGTGCAGAGGATTGTCTTCAAGTTGTGTCTCTACACCTATGTAGGGGTCCCACTGTAATCTATCCACCAATGCAGTGTCTGAATAGAGTGACAGGTGCATGGTGGATTGTCTTGAAGGTGTGTGTCCCGACTCCCTACACCCAGGCGGGATAGCCCTCTACCACTTTGTCTCCCACCCACTGCAGTGTCTGAATAGAGGGACAGATGGTTCGCAGATTCTCACTGTTTCTCTAGGCTTCTCTTTCCCCTCCCTCCCTCCTCCCCACCACCACTCCCCCAGCAGCCCATGGCTTCGCTGCAGTGGCTCCCACAGAATAACAATGCCGCCCTATCTCACACTGCAAACTGAAGGGGTGTGTGTGTGAGGGAACGAGGGTGGGTATAGTGATGACAAGGAAGAACTGCTGTACGTGTGCAGACAAGCACAGCAAGTGGCTGTAATGTACATTAAGGGTGTGTGTGTGTGTGTGTTATCAGGGCATAGAGAGGAAATTGAGCAGGACTTCCAGCTACTTCCAAGCTGTTGCACCCCCAGTAGGTCACTGTAACACATTGTAACATTGTGCTAAACCTATCTAGCGCCTAGCAGGGTAACTTCAACATGCTCAACACATTCTATGAGATGCATCAACATGAAATAAATCATTTAAAATCTTACCATCGATGGTGGCAGACATGGTAATAGGATAAGAATCATTTCACGAACAAATCTAAATGGATATGACTTAGCTTATTAGACGTTTTATCACGACCACCCTCGAAACCAATGTATAAATAGTGTTCTAATGACAAACATCATTATTAGCATTGTTGACATGGTGAAGGCGGTGACAGTGAGGATGGTGACAGATGCTGATGATTGTGGCTGGCATGCATTATTTGTGGATAATTATGTGTGATGTGATGTGTGTGTGTGGGTGTGTGTGTGTGGGTGTGTGGTGTGTATGAGGTATGAGAGGGAACTAGCAGCCACAGCTTGGGTGTGATGGAAATGGTAACAAGGGCAGATGACAGTGGACATGGGACACTCTAGGGACTAGGACAGAGGGTAGGGGACTATGACAGAAAACAGGGGACAGGCAGGTGACAGAAACAAGGGACTGGGAACAGGGACTAGTTAGTATAGACTACGACAGCGGACAAAGAACACGACACAGAGACTGGGAAAGAGACGGGCAACTGGGAGAGGAGACATGAGGACTGGGTACTACAACAGGAGGCAGGGACGGGCGTCTTACATTTGTTCTCCTTCCAGGTGACAGTGGGTTCAGGTCGTCCCACCGCCAGACAGAAGAGGTATACGTTGCCCCCCTCGTTCACTGACACGTCTTGGGAGATGTTGACGATTCTGGCTGGCACTGCAAGACGGAAGAGTTGGGTTTTATTGACAGTCATGACTTGACAAAAAAGAGGAATTAGACCTAAGCTGCCCTCCCCTCACTGTTTGCAAGGTATAAACAAGGTATACAACTGAAATGACAAGCATACAAGTAAGGGGTTACCAAAATAACAATACTACCAATGACAAACACTGATTCTCTATTATAACAAGACAAAGCTATAGAATGTTATTCACTTTGGTGTTGAATATAGGGATGGAAATCTTCACTCAAGGTCTTGAAGTTTCTCTCTTTGGTAGTTGCTTTGTTTTTTTCTTTTCACAGCATGACCACCATCAAATGCTGTTTTGCTCTAAATTGCCATTCCAGAGCAGGCACTATGCATATAGTTAGAAAGATAACTAGATGGTCCTTGAATTTAAATGGCCCATTATCGTTGCTTTTAATGAGCTTGGCCATGAGGCTGTTTTTCTGCGAAGCATCTAACTACAGGATCCCATTTTTAACTCTCTGGCCAGGCGAAAATTCTCTTGCGATAAAGCAAAGATTGGAGCCATCGCTACCCCACCATGGCCGTCACTGTTTGATGCAGTGACTCTGGGGTGTAATTATTTTGTGTGATATCGCGGTTAAGACTGAAATTGGAGGCGACTTGGAAACTAGGGAAAAATGGTCATCTGTGTGCCCATTTGCCCTGCGGATAAATGCTTCTCCTTGGCGCCTGCACTGTGTGAACAGTCTGTTGGAGAGTGGCTGGCTTAGCCTTCTGGGTAATCCTGCCTGCACCCTGCCTATATACAGACACACACGCATGCAAGTACTGTATTCACGCACACACACACACACACACACACACACACACACACACACACACACACACACACACACACACACACACACACACACACACACACACACACACACACACACACACACACACACACACACACACACACACACACACACACACACACACACACACACACACACACACACACACACACACACACACGACTGCTGAAACATGCCCAGCTTGCTCTCTCTCTCTCCATCTCTGCAGCAGCATGGTGTGTGTGTGTTGGCCAGTTGATATAATATTTTTCATTTTTATACCGCCGGTCTTGTATTACTGCGATATGCTAGTACACAAGGTACAATATACATAACAATTGACACATGCAGGGAGAAAAGGTCTGCAATCCATCAGCCGAGCAGCCGGGCGCCAATAAATCACGTCACTCAGGATCACTCTAACTCTCACTCACTCCACCGTTGCCTTGACGATAGGCCCAGATCTGGTCCTGCACTGTCAATTATTCAGTCAGGCAGTTGGACAGCCTCCTGTATAGCCGCCCATATCGTCTTACCCACTTACCCCAGGATCTACCCACCCCTCTCAGTTCTGAGGTAAACTTGCATCAGTGCTAATGTATTGGGCTCGAGGCTCAGTTGCTAAGGCCTCGGTTGGCTGCTTTCTTTGCTCAGTCCAAGGCTCCATCCACTGCACAACACTAACAAAGGCCTTGGGCCACTTTACATTTTTTTTGTAAAGTAAAAGTAAAGTTGTGTTTACAGTTGCTGGACTAAAACCTGGAGGTGAATAAATAATCCCGTAAATAAAGTGGTACGTGCCCATTACAGAACCAAGTACAATATGTACTGTAAACACATTAAAATATAGCAATTAAAGGGCTAATATCCCTAAATATTTGTTTACTTACCCTGTAAACAGTCAATGGACAAAGAGAAAGATAAAGCCATGCTTTTTTTGTTTTTCCCTGGCTGCTGTCACCAAATCATAACTCGTTAGCTGTTCTTGTCCAGAAACCAAGTCCATATCCCCCAAATTAGCATGTTTTAAATATCCTTTGACAAATTCATTAACGTAGGCAACCAATGTCAGACACTTTGGGATGATTTGGGCTTGAGATTTAAAACATGCAAATATTTGATTCTACCCCATCTTTGCCCCCACCTAGATGTCCCCAGGGACTCACCTTGGACGATGAGGAAGACGTGGGCTATGCGGGGCTTGTTGCTGGCCTGGAAGCTGCAGGTGTACAGCCCCTCGTCAGCCACCTCCACTCTCTCTATCTGGATGGAGAAGTCACTAGTGTTACTGTTGACCAGCGACACCCGTCTGTCCAGCGACCACTTGTCTGTCCCCGCAAACAGGATGTTTGAGCGGTTCAACCACGCCTTGTGGGTCACCTCCTCGTCGATTTTACACCTTTGAGATGGAGGGGGAGAAAACAGGGGATAAGACAAGACCCAGATCATTTATTAATAATCATTTATTTCACTTGAATAGCGCTTTTCATTACAGAAAATAATCTCAAAGCGCATAAAAATCAAAACAAAGAAACAACACATAAATGTAGATGGTAGAGATGGATATTGAATGTCTCTATTTGGCTTGGGATGTAAGGCTGGGAGTTGAGGCAGTTTGGATTGGAAAGGCAGTGTAGCTTCAGCGGAGGGAGGGGGCATCAATAGAACAGACAGAGAGAAACAAAGACAGTCTGACAAACAGGCCCGGAGCGCTTTCTCAGTGCACCACATCTGCATTTCCTCCATAGGACCTGCTCCTCCGTAAGTACTGGTCCTCCATTGCCTGGGTGATGCTACGGCTGCTGAAAAGTGCACGAAAAGCCACCACACCTTGGCAGTGGTTAAGAACAGTCCCTCTTCTGCCATCTCTGGCCACAGCATCCAGTACTAGTTGTAATTCTTCCTGACAGATGAAGCAATAAAGCCGGGGCTGCATTATTTGAATCCAAACAGCCAGTTAGCTAGCTAACTATATGACAAAAATATGACTTTTCATCCCAATTCTGCAACTCTGAGACTCAAGACTACAAGATGTACAGTAAGTGATCAACCCCCACAGCAGTCAACCCCCCCCCCCCCCAAAAAAATGCAACAACAAAAAAGTACAAAAGTACAATATTTACAGAGCTCTCTGCCTAGGTGACCACACGGCGCCATGGCAACTACGGAACATACTGTACATATATTGAGATGAGTCTGTATGTGCTCATGTATGAACAAAGATGCTAGCATAGACATTTGTGAGGAGGAGCAGAAGTGAACCCTGGAACTCCAAAGAACTTCCGATGCGTTTGAAAACAACAGCTGTTCCATCGCGGCTGTAAAAGGCTAGCTAGATAAGCTAGCTAACTTAGTGTAGTTGTTTTCTCAAGGTCAAAATTACGACCGAGGACAAATCTATTTAAAAAAATGTAAGTTAACAGATTTCCCAAAAAAGCATCGCAGCGGGCTGCGTTGGGGCGGCAGGTAGCCTAGTGGTTAGAGCGTTGGACTAGTAACCGAAAGGGTGCAAGATCGAATCCCCGAGCTGTTGTTCTGCCATCATTGAAAATAAGAATTTGGTCTAAAACTGAATTGCATAGTTAAATGAAGGTAAAATAAAAAATTGCCTTCGTGGAAAGTAAAATTAGCAGTAGGAGGTGGAGGCTCCAAGATGATGTGTAACACATGGGTAAGTTTATTAAGTTATAGAAACAGAAGGCCCGCACACTGTTAAAGCTCCCAATTCCCGGATTTATTGACAACGTTTTGATCCGAAACGGGTCTTGGTCAGGTCAAACAAACTGAGTTTCACATCCCAAAATATACACATTTCACCTCACGTGACCATTGCGGACATGACGCATGGCGGGTGCAAAAACAAGTTGTGTATCTCTAATTATTTAATAACAATGAGATGGGCACATGTAGTAGTTCCAGAAAATAATATGTATTTACAAAATGACCAAGTGGGTAACCTGGAAGACAAGACGAATCATTGTCTTGTACATCAATGAAATACGAATATAAACTCTTGGTTCAGACCTCTAGGAGACATGGTACATACATGGTGAATCTAATACAATTCTCCTCTCAGTATCCCCCCCCAGAAGTTTTAACATGTTCGATGCCAATGTGTCTCAAAGAGCTAATGTTGTGATGAGCCTCCATGAAATGCGCAGCCACAAGGTTTCTCTGGTCAAGGGTCAAGGGTTTTTCCTGTGTTCTGCTATCCTTGTTTTCAGAGCTCGTTTTGTTTTTCCTACATAGCATAGACAACAAATACACTTGATCAGGTATATCACATTTTTTGTATCTTAATGGCCTTGCCCGTGATAGGGTGATTGAACATCGTGCATTTGTTCGTAAAGTTACACTGGGTACATCCGCCACATCCATAGTTACCGCCCGGCACATTGTCTAGAAAGGTATCACGTGGCACTGGTGGAAGATCAGACCTCACCACCATTTGACTGATGTTGGGGACGCCTCTGAAGATGACCCACGGAGGTTCTTTAATCTCTTTTCCAGTTGTGGATCAGTGCTCAAGATGTACCAGGTTTTTTTAATGATGTGGTCAAACTGTTTACCAAGTGGGGAGTATTGAAGGAAGCATTGAACGCGTTGGTCAGGAGGTCGGGGTAGTTTGGGCGTGAGGCTGTAATCCTGGGTCACATTTTTATAACGTTCCCTTGCGTCTTGCAGCCATTCCTCTGGGTAACCCCGCTGTCTGAAACGCTCATCCAGATAGTCGACTTGATTATCATAGTCACTCTGTGTACTACAAATCCTGCGTATGCGACTGTATTGGCTAACGGGGAGGCTCTTTTTTTAGGGGTGTAGGGTGGAAGCTGTCTCCTCATAACAGGGAATTCCTGTCTGTCGGCTTCTTGTATAGATCCGTGCTAAAACCATCCCCTCCCTCTTAATCAAAATGTACAGAAAACGTATTTCATTCGCATCAAAGGCGAGGGGGAATTTCAAAGGTTCACTGCTTGTATTGATGAAGGAGTGGAATTGATGAAGTTCTTCTGCTGTGCTCTGTAATAGAATGAATACGTCATTAATGAAGCGTTTGAAGGCCCAAATCCCTGTAATTTGCATGAAGAGAAGACGGAGAAAAAGAGGACAGAGGTCGGGCTGCATTCTGAGGATTCTTAGGCGATTGAATAAACCCCCATTGCCTTCCGTTCTCCTAGCTAACATGCAATCATTGGAAAATAAAATCGACGACCTACGACGAAGATTAAACTACCAACGAGACATTAAAAACTGTAATAGCTTATGCTTCACCGAGTCGTGGATGAACGATGACATTATCAACATGATTGTATTAATGTCCCGTTGGTAGTTTAATCTTCCTCGTAGGTCATCGATTTTTTTTCCAATGATTGCATGTTAGCTAGGCAGGATAGGACAGCGGCGTCTGGTAAGACAAGAGGGGGCGGACTATGTTAATTTGTAAACAACGGAAGTCTCAAAGTTTTGCTTGCCTGAGGTAGAGTATCTCATGATAAACTGTAGACCACACTATCAACCTAGAGAGTTTTCATCTGTATTTTTCGTAGCTGTCTACATACCACCACAGACCAATGCTGGCACTAAGACCGCATTCAATGAGCTGTATTTCGCCATAAGCAAACAGGAAAATGCTCATTCAGAGGCGGTGCTCCTAGTGACTGGGGACTTTAATGCAGGGAAACTTAAATCTGTTTTACCAAATTTCTATCAGCATGTTAAATATGCAACCAAAGGGGAAAAAACCTCTAGACCACCTTTACTCAACACACAGAGACACGTACAAAGCTCTCCCTCACCCTCCATTTGGCAAATCTGACCATAATTCTATCTTCCTGATTCCTGTTTACAAATAAAATTAAAGCAGGAAGAACCAGTGGCTCGGTTATTAAAAAAGTGGTCAGATGAAACAGATGCTAAGCTACAGGACTGTTTTACTAGCACAGACTGGAATATGTTCTGGGATTCCTCCGATGGCATTGAGGAGTACACCACATCAGTCATAGGCTTCATCAATAAGTGTATCGATGACATCGTCCCCACAGTGACAGTACGTACATAACCCAACCAGAAGCCATGTATTTACAGGTTACATCCGCACTGAGCTAAAGGCTAGAGCTGCCGCTTTCAAGGAGAGGGACTCTAACCCGGAAGCTTATAAGAAATCCCGCTATGCCCTCCGACGAACCATCAAACAGGCAAAGCATCAATACAGGACTAAGATCGAATCATACTACACCAACTCTGATGCTCGTCGGATGTGGCAGGGCTTGTAAACCATTACAAACTACAAAGGTAAGCCCAGCTGAGAGTTGCCCAGTGACAAAAGCCTATCAGACAAGCTAAACTATTTATATGCTCGCTTCGAGGCAAATAACACTGAAACATGCATGAGAGCACCAGCTGTTCCGGAAGACTGTGTGATCATGTTCTGCACAGCCGATGTGAGTAAGACCTTTAAACAGGTCAACATTCACAAGGCCGCAGGGCCAGACGGATTACCAGAATGTGTACTGCGAGCATGCGCTGACCAACTGGCAAGTGTCTTCACTGACATTTTCAACCTCTCCCTGTCCGAGTCTGTAATACCAACATGTTTTAAGCAGAACACCATAGTCCCTGTGCCCAAGAACACTAAGCTAACCTGACTAAATGTCTACTGACCCATAGCACTCACGTATGCAGCCATGAAGTGCTTTGAAAGGCTGACATCAACACCATTATCCCAGAAACCTTAGACCCACTCCAATTTGCATACAGATCTACAGATGACGCTATCTCTATTGCACTCCACACTGCCCTTTCCCACCTG
Organism: Salvelinus fontinalis; assembly: GCF_029448725.1. NCBI lineage: Eukaryota > Metazoa > Chordata > Actinopteri > Salmoniformes > Salmonidae > Salvelinus > Salvelinus fontinalis. The sequence goes on along the minus strand of NC_074702.1, from coordinate 26,172,680 downwards.
GACAAAAGTGATTGTGCAGGCTACTTTGTGCATCATTTCACTATTGTACTACATAATTGATAAATCGTATAACTCCACTACACTAATTTGATCAGTGGGGATTAAGAAGTGAATATACTGAAAAGAAAGTGGGTATAAGGCGTATACTTGCATATAGCCTCCACTACACCACTGGCCCTCTGTGTTTTACAAAAAGTGTACTCTCCTACATGAGTGCGCTGGTATTACTGTTGCTGCCTTTTCAGCATCATTACCCTGTCACACACTGAAGGCCTAGGTCCAATAGGTTCGCCACTGTGCAAACATGTCGATAATACAGTGCATTCGGAAAGTATTCAGGCCCCTTCCCTTTTTTCACATTTTGTTACGTTACAACCTTATTCTCAAATGAATTTAAAAAAAATCCTCCTCAATCTACACAAAATACCCCATAATGACAAAGTGAAAGCAGTTTTTTTGGAATTTTTGCACATTTATTCAAAATTAAAAACATAAATACCTTATTTACATAAGTATTCAGACCTTTTGCTATGAGCCTCGAAATTGAGCTCAGGTGCATCTTGTTTCCATAGATCATTATTGAGATGTTTCTACAACTTGATTGGAGTCTACCTGTGGTAAATTCCATTAATTGGACATGATTTGGAAAGGCACACACCAGTCTGTATAAGGTGCCACTGTCGACAGTGCATGTCAGAGCAAAAACCAAGCCATGAGGTTGAAGGAATTGTCCGTAGAGCTCCGAGACAGGATTGTGTCGAGGCACAGATCTGGGGAAGGGTACCAAAACATTTCTGCAGCATTCAAGGTCCCCAAGAACACAGTGGCCTCCATCATTCTTAAATGGAAAAAGTTTAGAACCTAGAGCTGACCGCCTGACCAAACTGAGCAATAAGGGGAGAAGGGCCTTGGTCAGGGAGGTGGCCAAGAACCTGGTTGTCTCTCTGACAGAGCTCCAGAGTTGCGCTGTGGAGATGGCAGAACCTTCCAGAAGGACAACCATCTCTGCACCATCTCTACCAATCAGGTATTTGTGGTAGAGTGGTCAGATGGAAGCCACTCCTCACACAAAGGCACATGACAGCCCGCTTGGAGTTTGCCAAAAGGCACCTAAAAGATTCTCAGACCATGAGAAACAAGATTCTCTGGTCTGATGAAACCAAGATTGAACTCTTTGGCCTGAATGCAAAGTGTCACGTCTGGAGGAAACCTGGCACCATCCCTACGGTGAAGCATGGTGGTGGCAGCATCATGCTATGGGGATGTTTTTCAGCAGCAGGGACTGGGAGTCAAGAACAAGGGAAAGATGAATAGAGCAAAGTACAGAGAGATCTTTGATGAAAACCTGCTCCAGAGCACTCAGACTGACATCCAAAAATCCGACAATGAGACAAGATCGAGACACTCAAAATGTGGTCTCAAGACTGTCTCGAGTACTACAACACTGACTCAAAAGTTAGCTTGATCTGCAAGCTCTTTTTTTATGTGAACCGTTTTTTAATCCGTTTTTGCTATTGGGACTGGGCATCAGATTCCGGGGCCCTTTATTGCAGAGTTGGGTCACTGAGGTGGTCGGTTATCAATTCACTAACACTTATCATGTGGTTTGTGCAGGCTGAAATATGGTGAGTCGGATGATATCGTAAACTTTGAAATTAGAAACAAGCATGGTAACAAGCATTCATTGTTACACCAGGTACAGTGTAACTTTGAATTATTACAATTATTTAGAATACATGTTACAGTGTAATTACATATAATTACATGTAATTACACTGTAATAAGGACCCCTTACGAAGTGTTACCGTCTTTTTCATTAGACAATTAATGAGGCTAACCATGTTGATGGATACCAGATTTGACTTTTACAGCTACTGTACATGCGTCATGAAATGGATTAGTGCAAGCCCTACCCTTGTAAGGAAGGTTGGCCTTAAAGTTGCAATATGCAGAAATGCCTTGTTTTCTGGTTGCTAAGATTCTAGTAGTTCACCTAATTTCAGTTTATAAGACAAAACAAGCAGTGTAGAGAATCATTGTACCATCTAAACTGCTGTGAAATATATTTTAAATAGACACAAATATTGTATTTTCAGCTTTTTGAAGTTAGTGTACGAAACCAAAAGCAAAAGGTGCAAAAACGACTAAACACAAGAACAGCAAGCATAGAAATAGCGCACATATACCAGATATACCGCTTCTTAGACTGGCTTTCAAAGACAATGACAGATCTATAACTCAAATTTCTATGTGAATTTGGTCAGGTCGCAAATATCACTATCGTGAGTGAGTGCAGAAAGGAATATTTTAAGGTTAATTTTGAATTCATTTCAAATGACATTTTGATCATCCTGTTGCAATTAGTATATGCAATTCAATATTATCACCACAAAGAGTCAGCATTCGTAAACAAACCACTAGCCAGGTCTCGTAATGTAAGGTTGTTAATACATACCTAGCACAAGGTAGAGGTTCATAACAAATACAGTATGTTTCTTAATTGAAACTACGAGGGCAATACACCTGGGTAAAATATAGTTGTGTTTTGGAGGAAGCAGATGAAGAGCTCGGAGAGACATTGGTGAGGGGGAGAGAGGGGCTGAAAGTGGTAGTTACTGCTGCTACCTAACTTTTGATGTAAACAATGTGGCGGACCATTCTTTATACACACAGGAAATTGTTTAGCGTGAAAAACCCAGCAGCGTTGCAGTTCTTGATACACTCAAATCGGTACGCCTGGCACCTACTACCATACCCCGTTCAAAGGCATTTCAATATTTTGTGTTGCCCATTCACCCTCTGAATGGCACACATAAACAAACCATGTCTCAATTGTCCCAAGGCTTAAAAATCCTTCTTTAACCTGTCTCCTCCCCTTCATCTCTACTGATTGAAGCAGATAGGATCATAGCTTTCACCTGGATTCACCTGGTCAGTCTGTCATGGAAAGAGCAGACGTTCCTAATGTTTTGTACACTCAGTCTATACATATGTATGAATATAAATATTATTTTGAGTTTGGAATGTAATTTTCACAGTTTCTGAACTGTGACTACAGTACTGTCCTTCACCACTAGATGTCCTTAGAAGCTTCAGCTGGGGACCAGGCCAGGAGAGGATAAGCCTGAGTGCTTATGTTTAATTGATGTGGCCAGGGTAAAAAAAATAATCTCTGTGAGGTAGATCACACGGCCTCCAGTGAATAGGCCTCATCTATGCCAGTGATATTACCTTTAATCGCTCATGCAATGAATAGATGAGCCTGTAAGTATGAAAGGGCATCGTATATCAACTACAGGAGCCTGTGGCGGTCTATGGTTCTAGGGCTAGGCAATATGAGATGACAGCGATGGTGACCAGATTTGGAATGACACCTGACAGCGGGTTAAAGAGTTCAAATGTTGATAGACAGTAGTCTTTTATGAAGGCCTCAAAGTCCAGGATATTGACAAAATGGCAGTTTTGCTGAAGAACATTTTTCAACCTAGTTGGGGTATACCTCATGGGGTTTTTATGACATTGAATTGGCAATTAAGTCAGCATGATGACAGGTGAAAAAAAAAACAATTTCAACATGTAATTAGTAGGTGCAGGTGTAGGATCAAAGAGGTACCTCAGAATGATGCTCTCTCCTTCCAGCACTGTAATGTTGTCGGGCAGGTGGCCGAATTCGGCACCATGCACACTTGGTCCTGCCAAGGAAAATGAGAGAAGAGAGGGAGGGGGGTGAGCATAATGCCGTTATAACAACAACAGACGGTCCATTCGCATTCTCAATCCCCAAATCCCCTGGTTGGCATCTCAGCCGCCGCGGTGCTGAGTACCTCATTGATCCAGGTCAGGCTGGATGTGTTTAGTGGTTTACTTAGTTATTTGTCATAAATATACAAACAAAGGTGTTGTAGCGTACGCACTGACCCCCTGTATTATTTGAATAATGATTCCCCCCCCCCCCCCACCCCCCCCACCCCATGTGTGTGTGTCTCATTGAACAGTGTTGATAATGAGCCAGGGGAAGAGGAGGATTCACGCAGGGACGTCAGAGCGTGAAATGAAGGGACACAAACGGCAACAGGAGGGATGCGTACAGTGAGGCTCACCCTGCCTTCAAATAGACAAGCACACACACCAAGAAGTCACACAAACACACGCAAACACACACTACCACAGGAATGAAACTAAATGGAAAACTGGGGTTGATATGTGTTGGGCATCGTCTGTCTATGAAAATGCCCTTTTTGTTACAATTCTAACCAGAACCATGGTTAATACACATTCACTAATACTGACTATCTGTATAGAAAATGAACACGGGTCTCATAATCAATCACTCAAGCACAAGCCCACGTGCTAGTGAGTAGCCAGCTAATCTTTATACTTCAAGTTTAGCCAACTTGGATCTCTTTGCTAGATGACAAGGTGGAAGAGTGGAATGGTTATGAACACAGCCTTCTGTCTGTCTCCAACTGTTTGGACAGCACGCTAGCCCGTCCACTTTGTTCACATGTTGAAATCAAGTGGCCTACCTTATTTCTCAGAATGGGAACGAGTTTCCAATTCCTTATATAATAGTGTTTGATGATTTTAGCACAATTATAAAACACAGACTAGACAGCTAGTGTAACAGTCTTTGGCTACAATGTTACTAGTGGGACATAGTACCACAATGTCACGTGTGACAAACTGAGCATTCATTTTCCAGAATCAATGTTCATTGATACTCCTGTTTTAGTAGTGCCTTCTCTACCTAAAAAGGGCATCAATAGAATAGTTAATTTCCCCTCTATTACAGTAAAATAATGACTCAATGTGTTTTGGTGTCCGTATGACCGATTCTGTTAGACCAACCCTCAAATGCAAATACTGAGTTGAAACAATAGTGTGTGATTGGTGCCTGCAATACGGGGCATTCCTGCATGTGGAACGCCTCGAACATCCGGTTGGTTCCTGCAATCGAGGACGCCATCTTCATGCTTGTGTGACACTTTTGATATTCTGGATTTCCCCTGATTGTCTATGTGATTAAAATGTGGGTCAAGAGTGGTCTACCGATGTCTAAGCTAGCTAGCTACCAGTGTCGCCCCCACCTCCCGCCTGTTGTGTACTGGGGTCCTCCTAGCTAAATAGCTAGCACAGTGTCCTTTGCTCCCAATTGCCGAAGACCTGCCCTCGCCGTCATTAACAGAACTGTGGGAAAGCAGTGCCTGGCAGGTGGAGGCAAAGGACACTGTCTACCGGTGTCCTAGCTATTGTTAGCTAGCTAGCTACCTATCCAGCCTGCTGTGTACCGGAGTCCTAGCAAAACAATGTACCAATAGAAGTATAAAGAGGTGTTCCTGCAGATGCAGGAACTAGACTTGGGCTGTATACCGTATATACCGCATACACAGGTATTTATTTGGAAATAGCCACAGGATCGTTTTTCAATAACGGTATTGACGGTATTTGAATATTTGTAACTACTTTTTAAGTAAATACCTGCAGTCAACTTGTGCAATACGTTAGAAGAAAAAACAGATTGCGTTCTTCATTTCACCAGTCACATTATTTTACATTATGAAGCGTACCATAGTTCCCCAGAAGAGAAGGGAGCAGGTGTGTCCAGCTGTGTATTGACAGGGGTCGCGTTTTATATTGAAAGTCAACCGTCTTTTTTTGCTTCAATAGAGTGATCAGGGACTTGCAACTACAGTTTTCTTTCACAGAAAATACATAAGTGCCACACCTTAAGCAGAAAATAGCCTCATTTTCATTAGATGACAACAGAAGTGCAACGCTATATGTCTGGCAGCCACACAAGTAGGCTAAAATACATGTATTTTTTGCAAAAACTGCATAGCAGTCATGCATGTATCATAGAAAGATTTCCTCATGTTTTTGTTCAAGTTAATCTTGCATTTTACTGGAGAAAAGTAGGCTAGCTACACCTATAAAAGTACCAGAGAAAAGTAGGCTAGCTACACCTATAAAAGTACCAGAGAAAAGTAGGCTAGCTACACCTATAAAAGTACCAGAGAAAAGTCAGTCAGAACACTGTCTGCTGATAGAATGCCCGTTCGTGAATTCTCATCCAAGTGGAGAAAGGCAACTGAAGCACAAAATGAGTTCTGATGCCCAGAAGAAACTCCAATGAGAAGCATTTTAGATCTGCGTTTACAAAACGCAGCAAGATATTTCTGATGCATTTCCTATTTTTTTGCTGTATGAAAAACAAAGAATTCTCCATTAACACGATCCCTAAGTTTAACTTGCTAGTTATCTAAGTAAGTGGCTGAATTAATAAGGTGACACGGCATCATATTGTGTTGGCTTTCTGCTGTGTTCGAGAAGTCAAAGCCCTTTGGGTGAGTTATCTGTACTGTCACTGCTATTTTTAGATTTTCTTGCATTTTTTCTCCTCCGTTCTCGGCCAGTCTGCTCCTCCCCCATCTTCTCGAACAGAGCAGGCAGGCAGGTTGCCCTAGCGACTCCAGACTCCTCACAGACACAGGGTGTACGCTGTTCCAGAGCCAGTACTGTTCATTTACACAACGTCTCTCATTCACATTCGCTTGTAAATGTCCAAACTCACCAGAAATGGGGTTCGGTAGCTCCTACCTATATATGTATACCTTTATGAGCTGCACTGCCTGTCTTCTGGCCGCAATTGCACCCTTCTCAGCTGAAACTGCTTGTCAGACAGGAAGAACTAATCTCTCATCTTAGTTGTTGTGAGTGACAGGGAGGGGCTTTATGTGTGTGTGTAAATGATAAATTGCACACAGCATAGAAGGAGCGAAGGAGATGAGACCAAAAAGACAACATGAGAACAAGTGGACATAAATGCTCATAAAAAATTAAATAATAATTGGATTCTTGTGATACAGCCATTTGGAATATCATGCTAAAGCATCATATAGTTCTATATAACACCCAGCCCTAAAGCGTTTATATTTTCAAAATGACTAGGCTACAGTACTGCTGAAGCTTCCCCTCCTTGGATTATATTTTGGAAATTTGCATCAACGGACTCTGCAAACAAAGATAACAGCAGCCATACAGTGCTATCTTAGCAGTGATATACTGAGGCAGGTCTATACTCTGCATGACACTAGCTCTTTCCCTCCAAACTCTGCCAAATGTCAGCATGCGCATCAAGTCCACCCTTACGGTGCCCATATTATGACACCCTCACTGTCTGAGGGTCATGTCTACATTTCACCTCAAAAGTTTTTGAGGTTTTGCATTTTAGCTAACCCTAACCCTTTTCTTAACCTTAAACCTAATTCTCCTAACCTGCAACGTTAAATCTCCTAACCTGCTGCGTAAGATCTCCTAAACCTGCTACGAAAAGTCTATTTTGACAAAAGCAGAATCCCTTCTAGACAAAACCCTGTCTGAGTGCTTCCTAGATCTTCAACCAATCTCCTCTATCTCTTTCCTAACGTGTCCATAATATCTCTATGCTGCTGCTGCCGCCACCGCCTTGCCTCTAAGGTTTAATAAACAGCGACTTATGAGAAGAAACGCTGTGCAGTCAGGAGTTAAGAAGCACCCAGAGGTTTGTCTGATTAATGCAAAGAGGTGCGCTAAGACAATACGCGCTAAGCTTGGCAAGTGTAATTCCAGGCAGAGAGGGGTCTGAAACGTGACAGTCGAAAGCAGTGCAGCATCTGATGGCCAATTGCTCACGCTTTTAATTTCAACAAATTTCTTGGTGGAATCATGGCTTGATTGCACAGCGTAATGAAAAGGGGCAGGCATTCCAATTCGTGTCACGGTCTCATAAACAAATAGCTAAAAAAAAAAGGTGAACCTAATTATGGATGGAAATGACAGTCAACGGCAATGGTAAATTAAGATATTTATTTTTTCAAAGTATTGAAATGAATACAAAGTCTAAACAGAGTCGTTTTATTAAGTTGAATATGAGTGCGTGTGTGTGTCTGAAGATCCACCATTTTTCATGGTCCTTCGAGACAGTTATTGTGTGTGTGCGCCTGTATAGTGTGTGTGTGTGTCCAGTATGTGCGCATTTGCTTTAAGTGTGTCAGCCACCAGCAAAGACAGGCCATCCCACAGTGAGAACTAATGGCGCCTTGAAGGATGGAGAGGGATGGAGAATGTCCATGAAAATACTCCGCTAAAAGCCATAATCACATTAGCGTGCTGCTTGCTGCTTGCTGCTGTGATATCTAGGCTGGCCAAGAAACCCAGGAAGGAAGAACACACTGGCTGCATCAGCATCACTACCTCTCACTGCATGGGGGAGGGGAGACATTAGTCATTGTGTCCAATGTACTGTATAACCAAGGCCTAGGAAATGTCACCAGCGGTAGGTGTTTGTTAAAGGGCAACTGAACGCAAAGTGTATCTGGTTGAAAACTGCCTGTGTGGCATCGATGTTAGTCAGAAACACAAAAAAGTGTAAGTAGAATCACTTTGGTCATAAAGTCAGTATATTCCAAAACAGAGTTTTGTGAGATTTGTGTAAGTGAGGTCATCAGAACGTACTTGAGGGTTGGGTTTGTTTTTACAATCATGCCCACTAACACGGGATTGTAACGCCTAGGGAGAATTGTCATGCACAGAATAAACAGCTGCATTGATTTCGCTCCAGCCAATCGTGGCAGCAGAACATCCAGGCAGTGAGACAGACCTGCACATTATGTAGCACCTATATCCTATATCCTTATTTATCCTATAATAATTCAGACTATTTTGAGGAAGTGGTAGTGGCTATGTTGTTTGTACCGTGACTCAAGAGGGACAATCTCGTTTTTCTTAATGACCAGCAGAAAATCAGATGCACAATCGGTGAGTTAAGCAGCTCTTTAAGGTTATTTCTATGAAACAACCTTGGATATACTGTAACCTATACCATGCTTTGTGCACGTGCCACACTGCACAGTAGGCTATATTACGGTGCATCCTCAATTGTTCTTTCTTAGTGCACTGTTTTTCTAGGTTTTATTTAGGTTAATTTAATTCAGTACCAGGGCTCAGCTCAAAGGCAGGTGGGACACATGCTGGAGCACACTGACGTACGTAGACACGCACGCACGCACGCGCACACACACACACAAATGATGTATGCATAAGCTGAAACCTGAAAACAACACGGCGAAGGTTACACACCAGAGGGCTGCTATTCCCTATTCCCCACTCAATTCCCATTTTTACAGCTCAATTGTCACCTTGATTCTAAAATCTGTATCACCCTGCCTTTACCCTCCCTCACTGCACACGGTGTTAACCAGGTCAACACACACAGCCCACACTTACTCAGTCACACTCACCCACAGCCATGTGTATAAGTACAAACAGAAACACACAGCAACTGAGTCAGTTATTGACGCACAGAAACACACTCACTCTTGCATACACACCATCACAGCCCCTGTCCCCTCTGTCACTCACTTAGAGCGTGCGCTGTGCATAAAGGCTGCCGCTTTGACCTTGGTAGGGGGGTGAAGGGCATCACATCGAAGACGAGGAGCTAAAGGGGCGTGTGCGAGTGTCTGTGGTGTCTCACCACTGGACAGTTGGATGTGCGGAGTCAGGGTCCTGTCAATTAAAAAACTACACAGTCGAGAAGGGGGTGTAAGGGTTGATGGGGTGGACGAAGGACAGATGACGACAGAGCGTGAAACACCTGCTAGACTGCACATGCCCGCCACACTTCAGCTTTAATAACACAGGGAGAGAGACGGAGAGAGAGAGAAGCAGCAGTCCAGGTAGAGAGATAGAGAGAGTGAGAGAGTGAGCAAGGGAGAGTGAGAGAGAGTAGGCACAACTACGACAACATAACCAACAGAAACGGGTCACAACCCCTGCTGCTCTGTCGCATGCTGGGTATGTACATAGTCAATGGTAGGCTTTGAAGGGACTCGTATGGTAGGTACACCTTTAGCTCATCTCTTGGTAGTAATACCATAGACTACTTTATCACTGATCGCAACCCAGAGTCTCTCAGAACATTCACAGTCAGCCCACTGACACCCCTATCAGATCACAGCAAAATCACAGTCTACTTGAACACAGCAATATGTAATCATGAGGCATCAAAGCCAAAGGAACTGAATAATATTAAGAAATGCATAGATGGAAGGAAAGTAGTGTGGAAATTTACCAAAAAACAATTAGGTAACAACAAATTCAATCCCGGGACAAAACATTTCACTGTAATAGTGAAGGTGTAAACTTGGCAGTAGAAAACCTAAACAGTATATTTGACCTCTCAGCTTCCCTATCAAATCTAAAACATTTCAAGAAGAAAACCTAAGAAAATTAACAACAATAAAAAAAGGTTTCTCAATTTCTTTCTTAGGTTTCATCAAACCAATCTAACCAAAAACATAGAGACCCAGAAAACCTGAGCTTACTCCTTCAGTATGGTGAATCACTAAAATTATACAGAAATAACTTTGGAAAAAGAAGGAACAGCACGTCAGAAATCAGCTCAATGTAGTTGAAGAATCCATAGAAATCTAACCACTTCTGGAAAAAATGGAAAACACTAATCAAACAACAACAACAAGAGTTATCTATCCAAAACTGAGATGTATGGATAAACCACTTCTCCAATCTTTTTGGCCTTATAACAAAGAACAAGCAGCAAAAACATATATATAATCAAATACAAATCGTAGAATCAACTAATAAAGACTACCAGAACCCACTGGATTTTCCAATTACATTTAATAAACTACAGAACAAAATACAAACCCTCCAAATATAAAGGCCTGTGGTGTTGATGGTATCCTAAATGAAATTATAAAATATACAGACCACAAATTCCAATTGACTATACTTTAACTCTTTAACATCATTGTTAGCTCTGGAATCTTCCCCAATAATTGGAACCAAGGACTGATCACCTCAATCCACAAAAGTGAAGACAATTTTGACCCTATTAACCACTGTGGGATTTGCATCAACAGCCACCTTGAGAAAATCCTCTGCATTATCATTAACAGCAGACTTGTACATTTTCTCAGTGAAAACAACGTACTGAGCAAATGTCAAATTGGCTTTTTACCAAATTACCATATGACAGACCATGTATTCACCCTGCACACCCTAATTGACAAAGAAACAAACCAACCAAAACAACTCTTCTCATGCTTTGATGATTTAAAAAAAAGCTTTTGACTCAATTTGGGATGAGGTTTGGCTATACACATTGATGAAAAGAGGTGTTGGGGGGAAAACATACAACATCATAAAATCTATGTACTCAAACAACAAGTGTGTGGTTAAATTTGGCAAAAAAATGTGGGGTGAGATAGGGATGCAGCTTAAGCCCCACCCTCTTCAACATATACAATATATTAACGAATTGGCGAGAGCACTACAACAGTCTGCAGCACCCGGCCTCACCCTACTACAATCTGAAGTCAAATGTCTACTCTTTGCTGATGATCTGGTGCTTCTGTCCCCAACCAAGGAGGGCCTGAAGCAGCACCTAGATCTTCTGCATAGATTCTGTCAGACCTGGTCCCTGACAGTAAATCTCAGTAAGACAAAAATAATGGTGTTCCAAAAAAGGACCAGTTGCCAGGACCACAAATACAAGTTCCATCTAGACACCATTGCCCTAGAGCACATAAAAAACTATACATACCTCGGACTAAACATCAGCGCCACAGGTAACTTCCGCAAAGCTGTGAATGATCTGAGAGACAAAGCAAGAAGGGCCTTCTCTGCCATCAAAAGGAACATAAAATTCGACATACCAATTAGGATCTGGTAAAAAATTATTGAATCAGTTACAAAGCCCATTGCCCTTTATGGTTGTGAGGCCTGGGGTCCGCTCACCAACCAAGAATTCACAAAATAGTACAAATACCAAATTGAAAGGGGAATACCTAGTCAGTTGTACAGTACAACTGAATGCATTCAACTTAAATGTGTCTTCCGTATTTAACCCAACCCCTCTGAATCAGAGCGGTGCGGGGGGCTGCCATGATCAACATCCACGTCTTCAGCACCCGGGGAACAGTGGGTAAACTGCCTTCTCAGGGGCAGAATGACAGATTTTTACCTTGTCAGCTCAGGGATTCTATCCAGCAACCTTCCGGTTACTGGCTCAATGCTCTTACCACTAGGCTACCTGCATGCAGAATTCTGCAAAAATATCCTCCTTGTACAACGTAAAGCACCAAATAATGCATGGAGAGCAGATTTAGGCTGATACCCGCTAATTATCAAAATCCAGAAAAGAACCGTTAAATTCTACAACCACCTAAAAGGAAGCGATTCCCAAACCTTCCATAATAAAGTCATCACCTATAGAGAGATGAACCGGGTGAAGAGTCCCCTAAGCAAGCTGGTCCTGGGGCTCTGTTCACAAACAGACCCCACAGAGCCCAAGGACAGCAACACAATTAGACCCAACCAAATCATGAGAAAACAAAAAGATAATTACTTGACAAAAATAATCAACAAAAAAACTGAGCAAACTAGAAAAATATTTGGCCCTAAACAGAGAGTACACAGTGGCAGAATACATGACCACTGTGACTGACCCAAACTTAACCTGTTGGGGATGGGGGCGCTGTTTAGACTATTTATGCTAATTTGGCTAATTTTTGAAACGGCTTCCCACAAAATCCTTGATCGTACAATATGCATATTATTATTATTATTGGATAGAAAACAGTCTATAGTTTCTATAGGAGTTGAAATTTTGTCTCTAAGTGGAACATAGCCCATTCTACAGCAATTTCCCTGACATGGAGTCAGATTTGAGAAATGTTGGCCACTTTTCTGAAGTCAGTTAAAAGGGCACTGTCATTGCTATGACTACACGGACACTTCTTACGTCTTCCCCTGGATGCCTTTACGTGATGACGATTCCAATGGGGTCGATTGCGCGTTCACAGGCACTACAAATGAAAAAAACCTTTAGCTAGCAAGTCTTTTCTTGCTGCGTAACGCGCGTGGAAGACACCGACCCTCTCCTGTTCCAAGCGTTAGTTTAGCCTGTTATATTTCTCCGGTCATCTTTTCACTCGTTATAGGAGTTAAAAACATCATAAGGTAGTTAATTTAAAGCGTTTTATAGCAATTTATATCCGTTTAGTGCGATTTTGGGACATTTATTTTTGCAACGATGTGAAAAGTTGGGCACGCTTTTCAGTTCATCCCGAACGCAGTTGACATTTCCACATGGCAAGAGGACAGCTTTCCACCAAAAGACGATTTCTCCCAAGAAAGGATCCTTTGCCCAAGATACTGATGGAAGAACAGCTCAAGGTAGGACATTTTTATTATGATAAATCGTGTTTCTGTCGAAACATTTTAGTGGCTTAGGACGCCATGTTTTTTGACGTAGCTTCGCTTGGCGCAAACTGTATTGAAAAGTAAGGATAAATTAAAAAATGTAATAACGCAATTGTATTAAGAATTAAATTGTCTATCAATCCCTGTCCACCCTATATTTTTTAGTCACGTTTATGAGTATTTATGTATAAGAGTAGATCACTGTCTAAGTGGCGCAAGGACTTTTTCTTTACCAGCTTGTCTACATTTCACATTGTCTAACCATGATTTTGGTGGCTAAATATAAACATTTTCGATCAAACTGTATATGCATGTTGTAATGTGATGTTACAGGAGTGTCATCGGAAGAATTCTGAGAAGGTTAGTGAAAAAATTAATATCTTTTGGCGATGTTGACTTTTATCACTCACTTTGGCTAGAATCAATGCTGGGCTGCTAATTGCTATGTGCTAAGCTAATATAACGATTTATTGAGTTTTCGCTGTAAGACACTTAGAAAATCTGAAATATTGTCTGTATTCACAGGATCTGTGTCTTTCGATTCGTGTATGCTGTGTATTTTTACAAAATGTTTGATGATTAGTAAGTAGGTAAACACGTTGCTCTAAGTAGTTTTTCTATTCCATTTGTGACGGTGGGTGCAATTGTAACTTATGCCATCTACCTGAAATATGCACTTTTTTCTAACAAAACCTATCCCATACCATAAATATGTTATCAGACTGTCATCTAATGAGTTTTTTTGTTGGTTAGGGGCTATAAATATCTTAGTTTAGCCGAATTGGTGATGGCTACTGGTGTTGGTGGACAAATAAAAGATGGTGGATTATGCTAATGTGTTTTTAGGTAATAGATGTACATCTTTACATATTGTGTCTTCCCTGTAAAACATTTTAAAAATCGGACATGTTGACTGGATTCACAAGATCTGTGTCTTTCATTAGCTGTATTGGACTTTAATGTGTGAAAGTTAAATATTTTAAAAAAATATTTTTTTTGAATTTCGCGGCACTGGTTTTTCAGTGGGGGGGGGGGGGGGGAGTGCCGCTAGCGCCACGCTGATCCTAGACAGGTTAAGGAAAGCTTTGACTATGTACAGACTCAGTGAGCATAGCCTTGCTATTGAGAAAGGCCACCTTAGGCAGACCTGGCTCTTAATCTTAATAAGAGAAGAAAGGCTATGTGCACACTGCCCACAAAATGAGGTGGAAACTGAGCTGCACTTCCTAACCTCCTGCCAAATGTATGACCATATTAGAGACACATATTTTCCTCAGATTACACAGACCCACAAAGCATTTGAAAACAAACCCAATTTTGATGAACTTTCATATCTACTGGGTGAAATACCACAGTGCGTTATCACAGCAGCAAGATTTGTGACCTGTTGCCACAAGGAAAGGGCAACCAGTGAGAACAAACCATTGTAAATACAACCCATATTTATGTTTATTTATTTGAACTTTTTGCACATGATATCATTTTAAATGTCTTTATTATTTTATTTACTTTTGTGAGTGTAATGTTTACTGTTTATTTTTTTATTGTTTATTTCACTTTTGTTTAGTATCTATTTCACTTGCTTTGGCAATGTAAACATGTTTCCTATGCCAATAAAGCCAATTAAGAGAGAGAGAGAGTGAGAGAGAGAGAGAGATGCAGCAGTACTGGTAGAGAGAGAGAGAGAGAGAGAGAGAGAGAGAGAGAGAGAGAGAGAGAGAGAGAGAGAGAGAGAGAGAGAGAGAGAGAGGAGAGAGAGAGAGAGAGAGAGAGAGAGAGAGAGAGAGAGAGAGAGAGAGACCACAAAATGAGGTGGAAACTGAGCTGCACTTCCTAACCTCCTGCCCAATGTATGACCATATTAGAGAGACATATTTCCCTCAGATTACACAGATCCACAAAGAATTTGAAAACAAATCCAATTTTGATAAACTCCCATATCTACTGGGAGAAATTCCACAGTGTGCCATCACAGCAGCAAGATTTGTGACCTGTTGCCACAAGAAAAGGGCAACCAGTGAAGAACAAACACCATTGTAAATACAACCCATATTTATGCTTATTTATTTGAACTTGTGTGCTTTAACCATTTGTACATTGTTACAACACTGTATATATAATATAACATTTGTAATGTCTTTATTGTTTTGAAACTTCTGTATGTATAATGTTTACTGTTAATTTGTATTGTTAATTTCACTTTTGTATAATATCTACCTCACTTGCTTTGGCAATGTTAACACATGTTTCCCATGCCAATAAAGCCCCTTGAATTGAATTGAATTGAATTGAGAGAGAGAGAGAGAGAGAGAGAGAGAGAGAGAGAGAGAGAGAGAAAGAGAGAGAGAGAGAGAGAGAGATATGCAGCAGTACTGGTAGAGAGAGAGAGAGAGAGAGAGAGAGAGAGAGAGAGAGAGAGAGAGAGAGATATGCAGCAGTACTGGTAGAGAGAGAGAGAGAGAGAGAGAGAGAGAGAGAGAGAGAGAGGAGAGAGAGAGAGAGAGAGAGAGAGAGAGAGAGAGAGAGAGATGCAGCAGTACTGGTAGAGAGAGAGAGAGAGAGAGAGAGAGAGATGCAGCAGTACTGGTAGAGAGAGAGAGAGAGAGAGAGAGAGAGAGAGAGAGAGATAGAGAGAGAGAGAGAGAGAGAGAGAGAGAGAGATGCAGCAGTACTGGTAGAGAGAGAGAGAGAGAGAGAGAGAGAGAGAGAGAGAGAGAGAGAGGGAGAGAGAGAGATGCAGCAGTACTGGTAGAGAGAGAGAGAGAGAGAGATGCAGCAGTACTGGTAGAGAGAGAGAGAGAGATGCAGCAGTACTGGTAGAGAGAGAGAGAGAGATGCACCAGTACTGGTAGAGAGAGAGAGAGAGATGCAGCAGTACTGGTAGAGAGAGAGAGAGAGATGCAGCAGTACAGGTAGAGAGAAAGAGACAGAGACAGAGAGAGAGATACTGAATGAGAGAGGAAGACACAGGTAGCTAGAGAAGTGGTGGTAAGGGAGAGGAAAAGCCTAGAGCCAGCATACAGAACTGTACACTATGAACTGAGAGTAAACAGACAAACAACCTTGTGGTATTGTGTTGGAAGATTAAGTGCAGTAGTTTTTCTCCCTCTCAGGTGCAGGATTGCAAGATTCCTCCATGGTGCATGAGAGTGTCAGTCTGTCTGCATATTGAATTTCGCCCAGCACCATGTCTACTACAGATAGGGACGATCCCGGCTGACTCTCGTCCTTGACGTGACCCATCTTTTTGGCATTCGATCAGCACCACACACACACACACATGGACGTATGCACGCACACACTCATACAAACATTTACATTTACATTTAAGTCATTTAGCAGACGCTCTTATCCAGAGCGACTTACAACTTGGAAAGTTCATACATATTCATCCTGGTCCCCCCGTGGGAATTGAACCCTGGTCCCCCCGTGGGAATTGAACCCACAACCCTGGCGTTGCAAGCGCCATGCTCTACCAACTGAGCCACACGGGACCACACGGGACAAACACACACAGAAGCACAGATGCACACACATACTCACACGCACGCACGCTCGCACGCACGCACACGCACGCACACACGCACGCCCATCTCTCTGTCCAAACATTCATAGTCCACAGAATATGTCCTCATCAGGACTAAACACAGCCTGAGGACCAGATGTAACATTCCCTTTCCCAAGTAAAAAGGTTTTCACCTGTTAGACAATACAACATTCAGAGGAGAATATACACAATCTAAGCTAAACCATTGGGCAGTCTTTATGAAAACTTTATCCCTTTATTTTCTACCCTGTTTAAGTCCCCCTAGATAATAGTAGCTACAATTTTTGCACTAGACTACAGCAAACACTTGAACACCAAACACTCAACCTGGCCCATAGTCCTCCATGTCCATCCAAAGACACTCTGTGCTTTCTTCCTACGCACTCCTCCTGCTTTGTGTGTCATCTCTGAAAACGCTCCAGGACCGTTTTCCACAGGCCCCACGAGACATTCATTACATGATTTGTATTCTGTTGACTTTTACATGCACCCCTTTGTAATTGCACTTGCTGCTGGAGCTAACTTATGAACCATTGTCCAATTGAAGCGCCAGTCAGTGCATTAGCCTGTAGAGAGTCTGTGTAGTCTACATCTATTTCCCGTTGCCCTTGACGATCAAAGAAAAATATTGGGAGAAAGAAAACTTTTGAAAGCATGGGGCGTCAAGGAGGATAACAGGCAATGGTATGAATAATGAATTACACAACAATAATCAGTTGAACAGAAGCTCGGTTTGAAAGGGAGGGACAAATTGAAAAGGGAGAAGGAGCGAGGCAAAGAGCGAGAGATGGAACGCCAAAAAATAAAGAGATAGTCACTCAGAGCGAGCGGCGACTCCGGCGAGGGGTTGTCCACAAAGGGAGATGTCGAGAGAGAGCAACAGTGGTAGAATAGATAGAGAAGACAGAAATTGAGTGGAGACACAGGGAGAAAGTTTCCGTTCTGAGTGAGACCGATTGAGCAATGGAAGGTAGGGAGGACGGAATAGGAAAGCGGGAGGAGAGAAGAGATAGAGAAGAGGCAAACCTGCATAATTAACAGCGGCATGCTGCAGCCAATTAAATATTTACAGAGGCACTTCTCTCCGACACCTTGATGATGAAGAGAGGCAGCCCAAGGATTATCAGATGGTTGGAGCCTGGGGCGGGAGAGGATTAAACATTAACCGCCAGATAGATCCCTCTTCTTCCCCGTCTGATCCCATTAACTCTGGCTGGCCCAGCTCTTACCTCAGCGACTGGTTTTCTCCTCTCCACCCCTCATGCCCCTGACAGCCAGGCTCCTAGCTACCTGCTCTGTGCTCCCCCCAAAAGACACAGCCCCCCCCCCCCCCCCCCCCCCACTTTCCTCTCCACCTCTAACGCCCCTGACAGCCTCCTACCTGCTCCACACCTCCTCCACCACCTGTCAGACCCAGCATGGCGAGAGCAGCAGCTAAGAGTGATGGGCAGCAGACGAGCACCACCTGTCAGACCCAGCATGGCGAGAGCAGCAGCTAAGAGTGATGGGCAGCAGACGAGCGCCACCTGGACACCTCTCACACGGCAGAACAAGATGGATACAGGTAGCCTGTTCTCCCGAATGACTAGGTTGAAATGGATGTGGGCAGGATTTTAGCTGACAGGGAAATCTAAGAAACGTCAGGGAAGTTGTCGTGAGTAGATTATTTTGAATTTGTGCTGCATCATGTTTTTGCCAAGGTGTTTATTTAATCTGAAGGCTGAATCATTTAGTAGGACAATTATGGATATACATGAATATGAATGAATGAATGTATAAATAAATAAATGTATGAACAACACCAGATGTGAAGAAGACATTGTTTCAAGCTCATTCTTAGTGCCTTTATCTCTTATAATGTCAGTGGTCATTTCGGTTACAGATTCTGAAGGTCAGACAAAAGTGTTGTCTTCAGAACGCAATTCATCGACAATATGTTACGGCAACCGCCAGAATATCCTGAAAGATCCACCACCAAACCGTCAGCTTGATTTTACTGTTAGATCACACACATGGTGATTTTCTGGCCTCAGCCAAAAGAGTTGACATCTGCCCCTTTTCTACTGTACATGTGCTGCATCCACACTTCTTCATCCACTCCCCCACGCTTCCCTACCTCCATCCCTCCCCTTCCATCCCTCCCTCCCTCTTTCTAATCCCTCTCCACACAACAGTCGATAGAGCACTGCAGAGTGCACACAGCCACACAGTTCTCAATCTGCAGAGTTGTACGACTTCGATAGGCGGCCACAGATCTTTACCATTGAATCCTCCGGAGAAAAAACCAAGTGTTAACTCCTGGGACGAAGCTTCTCGAGCGGTATTTTACCCGGTTTTCCTTGGACTGGAGCCTAAACCGCTTAGCACATTGAAATCGATAGGGTAGTTAAACTGTTACTTCCCTCCCCCAGACAACCACACTCCCACCACGCACCAGCCCCATTCAAGACCAAGTGGAGTACTGTCAATAAACCCTTAACACAGGTAATTTGACAGATTTGTGGGTGAAGTGCTGCCATCAACGTAAAGGGCTAAAATAGTCCTTCTCACTGACAAAAGATGTCTGTCTGTAAAGCCTGTTTCCCTTAACAAGTTAGGAATAAAGAAACTCTCCACCAGTATGTCTGGAATATCATACAGCCAGACAACTTTTGGATCCTGAGTGGTTCAGCGGTCAAAGAGGCGTCACTACAGACCAGGGTTCGATCGCGGGCTGTATCACAACCGGCCTTGATTGGGTGTCCCATAGGGCGGTGCATAATTGGCACAGCGTCGTCGGGGTTAGGGGAGGGTTTGGCCAGGGTAGGCCGTCATTGTAAATAAGAATTTTTTCTTAACTGACTTGCCTAGTTAAATAAAGGTTAAATAAAAAACTTAAGTAAAATCATAATGTAAATATGGGCTGTGTAGACACAGTTATCTTCCTATCTGGAAAATTGATGTATTTCAACCTAATCCTTTGGAGTTGAGGCTGTATAAACATTATGTCGCCCTAGGCAAAACATAAGTGCAATGCATCTCTGATCTTACAGATTCACTTGCACCAATATAAATTCAGCAAAAATAGAAACGTCCTCTCACTGTCAACTGCGTTTATTTTCAGCAAACTTAAGATGTGTAAATATTTGTATGAACATAACAAGATTCAACAACTGAGACATAAACTGAACAAGTTCCACAGACATGTGACTAACAGAAATGAAACAATGTGTCCCTGAACAAAGGGGGGGTCAAAGTCAAAAGTAACAGTCAGTATCTGGTGTGGCCACCAGCTGCATTAACTACTGCAGTGCATCTCCTCCTCATGGACTGCACCAGATTTGCCAGTTCTTGCTGTGAGATGTTACCCCACTTTTCCACCAAGGCACCTGCAAGTTCCCGGAGGGGGAATGGGCCCTAGCCCTCACCCTCCAATCCAACAGGTCCCAGACGTGCTCAATGGGATTGAGATTCGGGCTCTTCGCTGGCCATGGCAGAACACTGACATTCCCGTCTTGCAGGAAATCACATGCAGAACGAGCAGTATGTCTGGTGGCATTGTCATGCTGGAGGGTCATGTCAGGATGAGCCTGCAGGAAGGGTACCACATGAGGGAGGAGGATGTCTTCTCTGTAACACACAGTGTTCTTTGCCTACAATGACAACAAGCTCAGACTGATGATGCTGTGACACACCGCCCCAGACCATGACGGACCCTCCACCTCCAAATCAATCCCGCTCCAGAGTACAGGCCTCGGTGTAACGCTCATTCCTTCGACGATAAACACGAATCCGACCATCACCCCTGGTGAGACAAAACCGCGACTCGTCAGTGAAGAGCCCTTTTTGCCAGTCCTGTCTGGTCCAGCGATGGTGGGTTTGTGCCCATAGGCGACGTTGTTGCCGGTGATGTCTGGTAGACCTGCCTTACAACAGACCTACAAGCCCTCAGTCCAGCCTCTCTCAGCCTATTGTGGAGAGTCTGAGCACTGATGGAGGGATTGTGCGTTCCTGGTGTAACTCGGGCAGTTGTTGTTGACATCCTGTACCTGTCCCGCAGGTGTGATGTTCGGATGTACCAATCCTGTGCACGTGTTGTTACACTTGGTCTGCCACTGCGAGGATGATCAGCTGTCTGTCCTGTCTCCCTGAAGTGCTGTCTTAGGCATCTCACAGTACAGACATTGCAATTTATTGCCCTGGCCACATCTGCAGTCCTCATGCCTCCTTGCAGCATGCCTAAGGCACATTCAAGCAGATGAGCAGGGACCCTGGGCATCTTTCTTTTGGCATTTTTCAGAGTCAGTAGAAAGGCCTCTTTAGTGTCCTAAGTTTTCATAACTGTGACCTTAATTGCCTACCGTCTGTAAGCTGTTAGTGTCTTAACGACCGTTCCACAGCTGCATGTCCATTAATTGTTTATGGTTCATTGAACAAGCATGGGAAACAGTGTTTAAACCATTTACAATGATGATCTGTAAAGTTATTTGGATTTTTAAGAATTATCTTTGAAAGACAGGGTCCTGATCAACGGACGTTTATTTTTTTTGCACGAGTTTATGTACAGAGCTTAGTACTTCACATTCTCAAGCTCGTTTCAACCCTTCAAACACATGCCACATGTTACTTGTGTGCTTTCTAATACCAGACATCCAACAGCAGTTGCATTAATTAAAACGACAGAAAATCTACACTGATTACAAATAGACAAAAGAGAGTTGTAGCTTGAGAGTGGGAAATTGACAGTGTTGATAATCCAATTCCCTGAAAAAAGCAATTAAGCACATTGAGCGATTGACAACATCTAACATCTGTTCAATAGATGTGAGAACTGTGTTAAGAAATCGCCAGAAATGTCGCCTGTGTCCAGAAATGTCACCTGTGTCCAGAAATGTGTCCAGAAATGTCTGTGGCTAGAATTGTTGTCTGTGATCAGAATTGTTGTCTATGGTCAGAATTGTTGTCTATGGTCAGAATTGTTGTCTGTTGTCAGAATTGTTGTCTGTTGTCAGAATTGTTGTCTGTTGTCAGAATTGTTGTCCGTTGTCAGAATTGTTGTCTGTTGTCAGAATTGTTGTCTGTTGTCAGAATTGTTGTCCGTTGTCAGAATTGTTGTCCGTTGTCAGAATTGTTGTCCGTTGTCAGAATTGTTGTCTATGGTCAGAATTGTTGTCCGTTGTCAGAATTGTTGTCTATGGTCAGAATTGTTGTCTATGGTCAGAATTGTTGTCTATGGTCAGAATTGTTGTCTGTTGTCAGAATTGTTGTCTCTGGTCAGTATTGTTGTCTGTGACCAGAATTGTTGTCTGTGAGCAGAATAGATCCATGATGTGTTTTAATAGTATGCTGCTGCATTGGACCAAAGCCCTAGAATTAAGAGTTGAGAGATCCAAGTTTCACACTAGACGGATTATGAAATAACCACATACACACTGGTTTCCAGCAATCGACATGGCATAGATAAAGTGCTGAAAATCCATTAGCAAATTAAATGTTTAACAAAATCTGAATTCGATTTAGTGCTTGGCTAAAATATCTAATTTGGCTTTTGTTTAGTTTTTGCATGCATGAGCGTTATAGCAGTTCACAACAGACTAAGCTTACAAATTTTGCTCCCTGTTCATTTTCTGCTCGATAATGACATATTTCGTCTTGAATATGCAAATATTTTAGATATACTCAAACATACAGTATAATTAGGCCAGTTAATTGTGATGACTGGAATGAAGGAAATTAGCCAATTAGAAGTTAGTCTCAAGCTGCAACACTAATTAAAAACATAAAACAAGTTACCATGACGTTACCTTTCTCTTAACAACTACTTAATGGGACCTGGAAGACACAACATTTATCAGAGTAACTAAGAGGGGGGGGGGGGGGGGGCATTTTTTTTGACCATCTAAAACTAATTTCCTGCATTTCTACACAATCCAATATGTTGTGTCTATTTAGAACAACAAAAAGTAAGTAAATACAGACCAGAGTTATCAAGGTAAGATGTCATTATTAAATTATTAAATGTTTAAGTGATTGATAGGCCTGAACTAGATCAAAGGTTATTAAGAATTACAATTGTGTTGCACCTTTAACCAATAGCCTAAAAAATGAACAGCTCTCAAAGAAAATACAAAGACTTTTGATTGTCTTTATTAAGACATCCTGAGGAGTATTTCTGTCTGTAATATAGCCCTTTTGTGGGGAAAAACTCATTCTGATTGGCTCCCAAGTGGGTGGGCCTATGCCCTCCCAGGCCCACACATGGCTGCGCCCCTGCCCATTCATGTGAAATCCATAGATTACTGACTAATCAATTGATTTAAATTGACTTTTTTCCTTTTATGAACTGTAACTCAGCAAAATCTTTGAAATTGTTGCATATTGCATTTATATTTTTGTTCAGTATAATTCATATCATAGGCCTAATAGTACTGTAGAGCTATTTTTAATTGCATACAATATGGCTGGATCACCCTGTCCTGTCCGTAGAGGTCCACGGCCCTGTAGCGCCCCCAACCCATTCATTATTGTTTTCAGGTGTGTTAGGCCAAGGCCAGAGTGACAACCCACAGGACGGCAGACCCCCAGGGCCAGGACTGAGCAGACCAGCAGCTAGGGATTGCCTAAGGTATCTCCCCTGACGTGGACATGATTTCAATATAGACTTCTTTTGTCGTGCTGTATTCCATATAAGGCATCCAGGCCTTATGAGAGTTGCCCAGTATACCCTTAATCTTGTAATAAATCAAATCCAGCAATAGATAACTTGACATTTCTGCCATCCATTGTGACATTGTGGGAGGATAACCAACCTTCCAATTAATGGCAATGCATATCTTAGCCGCTTTAAATGCTTGGTTACACAGTTGCTTCTGATAACAGTCTCCATTATCAACATTTCCAAGCAAACGAACACATGGAGAATCTGTAGATGTGTTGAGATAAAAGTGTTTTACACCTCCACCAGAGAAATGATATTAATGTTTCACGGGCATATAGTATGTTCAATGGATGGTCTTAAACTACAGTAATGTATGTCTGAGCTGATATGAACATGACTGAGCATTCAAACACGTGTGTATCCATTCATCATCACCAATAGCTTCTACCAGGTCTTCCTCCCGTTTTTGTTTGACATGTTTGACAATGGGGAAAAGCCGGTATCAACCCTTAGTACAGTTTGGAAATCAACTTCGGAGGTTTGTCAGACTGCCTTTAAATAGTTTCAATCTTTGAGAAGCATCTGTCTTGTTCTATCTGCAAAGATTCACCTCAGCTCCATCACAGACTGATCTTCCCTGGCTGCTAAGATGAAGCATGACAAAGAATAACCTAGCTGTACATTTCTACATTATATTATCCAAGAATAGAATCAATGGTTCAATCATTGAAATGACCATCATTCCCAGATCCCAGAGTGTAGCTTTAAGATGCTGTCCTGTAGTTACTGTAGGTCTACCCATCAATTCCAGATGGAACTTTGTATCATTCACTGATATTGTTAATATACTGCAAAATTCACATGAGCTCCGTAGACTGGTCTTCTCTGGCTGTCTGACCCTGCTGGGACACCGGTGACCATCTGATCCTGCTTAGACATGATGAGCATAATGTTGGGTACTGTGCACCATGAAGCCTGTAGAGCTGTTTATTACTGTGTTTGTTTGAAAATTAGGGAATTAGCTAGGGAAACTGACAGATCAATAACGTTACAATTCGAATGCTGAATATTAAAGACTCACGTTGCACTGAAAGAACGTCAGAATATCGGCCTTCAGTTTGGCTGCTGGTTTCATCATTTGATTCAGGTCTAGTGTGATTGAGGCAAAAAAGTAATAGCTAACGCTAGCCAACTTTTGGACAGCTCTCTAACGATGCATCAACTGGCGAAAGCTAGCCAAGTTCATTTACTTCTGTTGAAATGGGACAAAACAAAGGCTACAAAACCTTTTCATACAAACAACAGCTGATAGATAGTGATATGGCTGTTATTACTATCTGACAGATACTGTAGCTAGAGCTGAACTGGCTGTGGTAAGTTAGCTACTAGCTAGCTAATTAATTCACCTAAGTCGAGAAGGGATGAAACATTAGCTAAGGCAGTTACACTAGCTAATAGCTTAGCACTGGGAATAAACACTAGTTTAGTTTTGTTGTGTTAAGTTAAACAGAAGATACCTTGCCAGCTACATCAGTCGACTAAAGTGTAGCCAGTTCCTGCTCTGCTTACTTTTACAACTCGGAAAATGAGCACAACACACTGACAGCAGCTGTTTCTGTTCAACTCTCCTATGCTGGTGCAGCCAGCTTTCCAGAAGTGTTGCCTTTCACACAGCCTGTCCGCCCGCTCTGTGTTGTCCATGTGGTTCTAAATTCAGAGGCTGAAAACTCCAAACAGCCTACCCAACCGTTATTTTGCGTCCGCTTGGTCCTAAAGCACACTGTTGCACTTTTAGTATCACATTGCAATGATAAAACGGGTGGGGGGCACAAAAGTGCAATTTCAAAATGTGGGGGGACATGACCCCAGTCACCCCTTCCGTCCCCAGTGAAAGTTGCACCCCTGCATGTGCATGTACTGTGTGTGTGTGTGTGTGTGTGTGTGTGTGTGTGTGTGCGTGTGCGTGTGCGTGTGCGTGTGCGTGCGTGCGTGCGTGCGTGCGCGTGTGTGTGTGTGTGAGTTGAGGTGATGTTCTTAGAGTAGCAGGTTGCACAGCCAGGAGTTGCAGTCATGCTCCTTCGTGAGGAGAGTTGAGAGAATTGAGGGGAAGGAGGGAGAACGGGTGGAGAGGTGAGGTAGAGGAAGGGAACAGAGGGGAATTGCCGGAGAAAGGGGCAAGAGCTCAGGAGTCAGTGCTGTCAGGATCATTCACGGCATCAGCACCACTTGCGCTAGGAACAAAATAGAATTACCTCGGGGAGCAGAAATCAGCTAATCAGCTTAGGAAGGAGCCCCTGGGGAAGACAGAGGGAGGAGGGCGGGAGAGGGGGGGTATAGTGCACTGCACTGGCAGGCTGGCAGGTATCAGGGATGTGTGTGTGTGTGCGTGAGTGCATCTGTGCATTTGTGTGCGCATAGGTGACTTGGACTAATCTGTACTGTGCATGCAGATCGCCTTACATTTTAATGCTTGAATCACAACAGTTCTGACATTGTTATGCTACCACTGTTGGTCTGTTAGCCTAACCACTCTGGCAGTGCTTTTGTGTTGGCTATGTTTGGCCAGAGCAGGGTGCTTGGAGAGCCTGTATGACACGCACTCAACTTCCACAAACACTTGTGTGGTCGGCTGTGGCAGGTGGGACTACCCAGCTCTGGCTTTCTTACAGTGCACTCTTGACCTCATTGCGCCCCGCTCTGACGTACCTTCCCTCCCTCTTATCGTCTCAATTGTCTAGCCATTACACAATTATACGGTGTCCATACTAGGATATCCTTAGCAGGACTTCCTAATTTGGACCCCGTACAGGTACACCCCCTTCTTTCCATGTGGAAGCAACAGAAGCTAAGGATCTATCTCTCTTTCTCTCAACACAGCAGAAGGAAACAGAGTTCCTCCATTGTGTGGCTGGGATGAAACCCGGTCTCGTTTGTCGTCGCAGCAAGCTGCTAGCTCGCTTACACAAAAGCCTCATTCCCTCGGCAAGCTCGCATGTTTGCCGGCGAACACACACAGACACACACACTCTCTTCATCTCGCTGAGAAAAGAGGCCCTCTGAGTGAAACAAACCCTCTCGTAAAAACAGCCTCTATGATGACGAATCTGGGTATTTCTTCTGAGAAGGAAGCAAGCGAGGAGCACTAGAAAGCAATCGATGGAGAGCCATTTAATATTTACACTTTTCACCGAGCCAGGCTGAGAGCGTGAGAGGGTCTTGTGTAGTGAGAAAAAGCTACTTGGGAGGACTTGGAATAAAGCCAGTATTACTAACCTCAGTCTTTGTGGACCAAAGTTATATTAACGTCTCATTGTCTGGCTGAAGAGGGAACAAGTAAGTATGGTGCCCGTATTAGAACAGCTTCGGTCTCAACAGGACCTTGTGGATTGTCACCTGAGGGAGGGGGAAACATTCCATTGATGGATTTGCCACAGATGATGCTAGATACCAAGTGGGCTTAGCAGTTCAGACGTATTTTTCCGTGTTGTCGTGTCGTGTCCTGTATATATATATATTTACACCTTTTCTTCACATATCTTTTATTTATTTTATTATCCAAGAACTCAACTACAAAAGCTTCCCTGCAAAAGCTTTCCTGCAACCCGCTTCACCAATTACAATAAGTACTATTTACCTCAATCTGAAATCCATCGTGGAAGATAGCCAGGGGCTAAATCAGAAGCTAGCCTGAAAGCTAATCCAGAAGCTACTCCGATAGCTAGCCAGAAGCTAATCTGTAGCTGCCCCGAAATTAGCCGGTTTGCTGGCTAGCGTTGGTGTTTCAGCTGCCCACGTTTTGCGGTCATCAGCTATTCCTCTAGCTCGATAATCTACCGGCACTTTTGTGCAACGCGACTCGGACCGGAGCATTCCGGGACTTTTTTTCTCTCAGTTTCCCCGGATTCCAACCGCAGCCTCTGGACACTTGCACCTTGATTTCGCAGCTAGCTAGCTGCATACCGTGTGACTATTGGCTTACGTCGACCCCGGAGCTAACTCAAATCATGCTGGAGCTAGCCAGCTGAGGAGTTCCATCACCATCCGGACCCGTTTCTTTGTTGCTGCTGCAGATACGGAACCCCACCGGGCCTTCACGACTGACTGCCGACGTTATCTGCCCGAGGGATTTATCCAACCGGCACCTCCGTCCCGGCGTTACCTGAACGCTCATCTGAGGCCCGCTAATCGTTAGCTGTCTTATCGGCTGCTATCTGAACAAAACCCCACTACACGGAACCTACCGACGGAAACGCACGAGGTATCTACAAACAGACCTCCATCCTATGCTGCTACCGATAGCCATATACCCGGCCAGCTGTCTGGATCGCCACGACCCCAACCAACCTCTACTCACTGGACCCTTATTTATCACTCGATTAAGCTTGCCTCTCCTTAATGTAAATATGCCTTGTCCATTGCTGTTCTGGTTAGTGTTTATTGGCTTATTTCACTGTAGAGATTCTAGCCCTGCTCTCTATACCATATCCAACCCTGCAGTTCCACCACCCACATATGCGATGACATCACCTGGTTTCAATGATGTTTCTAGAGACAAGATCTCTCTCATCATCACTCAATACCTAGGTTTACCTCCACTGTATTCACATCCTACCATACCTTTGTCTGTACATTATTCCTTTAAACTATTTTATCACCCCCAGAAACTTCCTTTTACTCTCTGCTCTGGTAGCTCTAGGCGACCAATTCTCATAGCTTTTAGCCGTACCATTATCCTACTTCTCCTCTGTTCCTCTGGTGATGTAGAGGTGAATCCAGGCCCTGCAGTACCTGGCTCCACTCCTATTCCCCAGGCGCTCTCTTTTGATGACTTCTGTAACCGTAATAGCCTTGGCTTCATGCATGTTAACATTAGGAGCCTCCTCCCTAAGTTTGTTTTGTTCACTGCTTTAGCACACTCTACCAACCCGGATGTTTTAGCCGTGTCTGAATCCTGGCTTAGAAAGACCACCAAAAATTCAGACATTTTTATCCCCAATTACAATATTTTCAGACAAGATAGAACGGCCAAAGGGGGCGGTGTTGCAATCTACTGCAAAGACTGCCTGCAGAGTTCTGTTATACTATCCAGGTCTGTTCCCAAACAATTTGAACTTCTACTTTTAAAAATCCACCTCTCTAAAAACAAGTCTCTCACCGTTGCCGCCTGCTATAGACCACCCTCTGCCCCCAGCTGTGCTCTGGACACTATATGTGAACTGATTGCCCCCCATCTATCTTCAGAGCTCGTGCTGCTAGGCGACCTAAATTTGAACATGCTCAACACCCCAGCCACCCTACAATCTAAGCTTGATGCCCTCAATCTCACACAAATTATTAATGAACATACCAGGTACCACCCCAATTCCGTAAACACGGGTACCCTCATAGATATCATCCTAACAAACTTGCCCTCCAAATACACCTCTGCTGTTTTTAACCAAGATCTCAGCGATCACTGCCTCATTGCCTGCATCCGTAATGGGTCAGCGGTCAAACGACCTCCACTCATCACTGTCAAACGCTCCCTGAAACACTTCAGCGAGCAGGCCTTCCTAATTGACCTGGCCGGGGTATCCTGGAAGGATATTGATCTCATCCCGTCAGTAGAGGATGCCTGGTCATTTTTTAAAAATGCCTTCCTCACCATCTTGAATAAGCATGCCCCATTCAAGAAATTTAGAACCAGGAACAGATATAGCCCTTGGTTCTCTCCTGACCTGACTGCCCTTAACCAACAGAAAAACATCCTATGGCGTTCTGCATTAGCATCGAACAGCCCCCGTGATATGCAACTTTTCAGGGAAGCCAGAAACCAATATACACAGGCAGTTAGAACAGCCAAGGCTAGCTTTTTCAAGCAGAAATTTGCTTCCTGCAACACAAATTCAAAAAAGTTCTGGGACACCGTAAAGTCCATGGAGAATAAGAACACCTCCTCCCAGCTTCCAACCGCCCTGAAGATAGGAAACACTGTCACCACCGACAAATCCACTATAATTGAGAATTTCAATAAGCATTTTTCTACGGCTGGCCATGCTTTCCACCTGGCTACCCCTACCCGGGACAACAGCACTGCCCTCCCCTCTGCTACTCGCCCAAGCCTTCCCCATTTCTCTTTCTCCCAAATACAGTCAGCTGATGTTCTTAATGAGCTGCAAAATCTGGACCCTTACAAATCAGCCGGGCTAGATAATCTGGACCCTTTCTTTCTAAAACTATCTGCTGAAATTGTTGCCACCCCTATTACTAGCCTCTTCAACCTCTCTTTCGTGTCGTCTGAGATCCCCAAAGATTGGAAAGCAGCTGCGGTTATCCCCCTCTTCAAAGGGGGGGACACCCTTGACCCTAACTGCTACAGACCTATATCTATCCTACCCTGCCTTTCTAAGGTCTTCGAAAGCCAAGTCAACAAACAGATTACCGACCATTTCGAATCACACCACACCTTCTCCGCTATGCAATCTGGTTTCAGAGCTGGTCATGGGTGCACCTCAGCCACGCTCAAGGTCATAAACGATATCGTAACCGCCATCGATAGGAAACAATACTGTGCAGCCGTATTCATTGACCTGGCCAAGGCTTTTGACTCTGTCAATCACCACATCCTCATTGGCAGACTCGACAGCCTTGGTTTCTCTAATGATTGCCTCGCCTGGTTCACCAACTACTTCTCTGATCGAGTTCAGTGTGTCAAATCGGAGGGTCTGTTGTCCGGGCCTCTGGCAGTCTCTATGGGGGTGCCACAGGGTTCAATTCTTGGACCGACTCTCTTCTCTGTTTACATCAATGATGTCGCTCTTGCTGCTGGTGATTCTCTGATCCACCTCTACGCAGACGACACTATTCTGTATACTTCTGGCCCTTCTTTTGACACTGTGTTAACAACCCTCCAGGCGAGCTTCAATGCCATACAACTCTCCTTCCGTGGCCTCCAACTGCTCTTAAATACAAGTAAAACCAAATGCATGCTCTTCAACCGATCGCTGCCTGCTCCTGCCCGCCTGTCCAACATCACTACTTTGGACGGCTCTGACTTAGAATATGTGGACAACTACAAATACCTAGGTGTCTGGTTAGACTGTAAACTCTCCTTCCAGACCCACATCAAACATCTCCAATCCAAAGTCAAATCTAGAATTGGCTTCCTATTCCGCAACAAAGCATCCTTTACTCATGCTGCCAAACATACCCTTGTAAAACTGACCATCCTACCAATCCTCGACTTCGGTGATGTCATTTACAAAATAGCCTCCAAAACCCTACTCAATAAATTGGATGCAGTCTATCACAGTGCCATCCGTTTTGTCACCAAAGCCCCATATACTACCCACCACTGCGACCTGTACACTCTCGTTGGCTGGCCCTCGCTTCATACTCGTCGCCAAACCCATTGGTTCCAGGTCATCTACAAGACCCTGCTAGGTAAAGTCCCCCCTTATCTCAGCTCGCTGGTCACCATAGCAGCACCTACCCGTAGCACGCGCTCCAGCAGGTATATCTCTCTAGTCACCCCCAAAACCAATTCTTCCTTTGGACGCCTCTCCTTCCAGTTCTCTGCTGCCAATGACTGGAACGAACTACAAAAATCTCTGAAACTGGAAACACCTATCTCCCTCACTAGCTTTAAGCACCAGCTGTCAGAGCAGCTCATAGATTACTGCACCTGTACATAACCCATCTACAATTTAGCCCAAACAACTACCTCTTTACCTACTGTATTTATTTATTAATTTATTTTGCTCCTTTGCACCCCATTATTTCTGTCTCTACTTTGCACTTTCTTCCAATGCAAACCAACCATTCCAGTGTTTTTTTTAGTTTTTATTTTACTTGCTGTGTTGTACTCACTTCGCCTCCATGGCCTTTTTATATTTTTATTTATTTATACATATATCTGTTTGCCTTCACCTCCCTTATCTCACCTCACTTGCTCACATTGTATATAGACTTATTTTTTTTTCTATTTTTTTTTTTTTTCACTGTATTATTGACTATATGTTTGTTTTTACTCCATGTGTAACTATGTGTTGTTGTATGTGTCGAACTGCTTTGCTTTATCTTGGCCAGGTCGCAATTGTAAATGAGAACGTGTTCTCAATTTGCCTACCTGGTTAAATAAAGGTTAAATAAAATAAAAATAAAAAATAAAGCTGTTGTATTTTCCCCTGGGGGCTAAGGGGGTTTTAGCGACCTAGCCGAGGCAATGAAATATGTAATAAGTAATAAAATATAGTATAAATTCATTTCTCTTTCATTTATCTTCAAATGTCAGTTTTGTAGGTCTGTTTCTCTTTCCGAATTCAAATTTCTTTGGAATGTGTCCTAATAATATTCATATTATGATGATGTTTCTTAAGTCGGTTATTAATCTCTTTTGTGAATGTTAAAATCGTAAACAGATCCAAGCCACCAGATGTTATTAGCGGTCTGTCTGTCTCCTCCGAGCTGTTTGGTTTGGATTAATGCCTTGTCGGCGTGCACGGCTCAGAAAATTATCTCTGGCTCTCTACTCCCAATAGTACAGTGCCTTCAGAAAGTATTCACACCCCTTGACTTTTTCCACATTTTGTTGTGTTGCAGCTTGAATTTAAAATGGATTATATTGAGATTTTGCATCACATGCCTACACACAATACCCCATAATGTCAAAAATGTATTACAAATGATAATCTGAAATGTTTTGAGTCAATAAGTATTCAACCCCTTTGTTATGGCAAGCCTAAATAAGTTCAGGAGTAAAAGTTTGCTTAAAAAGTCACATAATAAGTTGCATGGACTGCAATAATAGTGCTTAACATGATTTTTGAATGATTATCGCATCTCTGTACTCCACATATACAATTATCTGTACGGTCCCTCAGTTGAGCAGTGAATTTCAAACACAGATTCAACCAGGAAGACCAGGAAGGTTTTCCAATGCTTTGCAAAAACATGCATCCTGTTCGCAATAAGGCACTAAAGTAAAACTGTAAAAAAAAAATGGCAAAGAAATGAACTTCATGTCCTGAATACAAAGTGTTATGTTTGGGGCAAATCCAACACAACAAATCACTGAGTACCACTCTTCATATTTTCAAGCATGGTGGTGGCTGTATCAGGTTATGGGTATGCTTGTAATCGACAATGACTAGGGAGTTTTTTGGGGGATGAAAATGAACGGAAGAGGCAAAATCCTAGAGGACAACCTGGTTAAGTCTGCTTTCCACCAAATTCTGAGAGACAAATTCACCTTTCAGCAGGACAATAACCTAAAACACAAGGCCAAATATACACTTGAGCTGCTTACCAAGACCACATTGAATGTTCCTGAGTGGCCAAGTTACAGTTTTGGCTTAAATTGGCTTGAAAATCTATGGCAAGACCTGAAAATGGCTGATCATATTATGATGTTTCTTAAATCGGTTATTAATCTCTTTGGTGAATGTTAAAATCGTAAACAAATCCAAGCCAATAGATGTAATTTAGTGGGCTGTCTGTCTCCTCCGAGCTGTTTGGTTTGGATTAATGCCTTGATCAACAACCAACTTGACAGAGCTTGAAAGAATTAAAAAAATAATAATGTGCAAATATTGAACATTCCAGGTGTGCAAAGTTCTTAGAGACTTACCCAGAAAGACTCACAGCTGTAACCACTGTCAAAGGTGATTTTAACATGTATTGACTCACGGTTGTGAATACTTGGATCAAATAGATATTTATGTATTTCATTTTTCAAAAAATGTGCAAAAATTTTTTTTAAACATGTTTTCACTTTGTCATTATGGGGTATCGTGTGTAGATGGGTGAGGGGAAAAAAGACGGAATCCATTTTGAATTCAGACTGTAACACAACAAAATGTGGAATAAAATGTGGGGTATGAATACTTTCTGGAGGCATTGTATGTGTTAATACAAGAATGATCTGTAAATAAGTAGCAAACTGCTCTGCCAGCAGTGTACAGTCGTGGCCAAAGGTTTTGAGAATGACACAAATATTAATTTCCCCAAGGTTTGCTGCTTCAGTGTCTTTAGATATTTTTGTCAGATGTTACTATGGAATACTGAAGTATAATTACAAGAATTTCATAAGTGTCAAAGGCTTTTATTGACAATTACATGAAGTTGATGCAAAGAGTCAATATTTGCAGTGTTGACCCTTCTTTTTCAAGACCTCTGCAATTTGCCCTGGCATGCTGTCAATTAACTTCTGGGCCACATCCTGACTGATGGCATCCCATTCTTGCATAATCAATGCTTGGAGTTTGTCAGAATTTGTGGGTTTTTGTTTGTCCACCCGCCTCTTGAGGATTGACCACAAGTTCTCAATGGGATTAAGGTCTGGGGGAGTTTCCTGGCCATGGACCAAAAATATCGATGTTTTGTTCCCCGAGCCACTTAGTTTTAACTTTTGCCTTATGGCAAGGTGCTCCATCAAGCTGGAAAAGGCATTGTTTGTCATCAAAATGTTCCTGGATGGTTGGGAGAAGTTGCTCTCGGAGGAAGTGTTGGTACCATTCTTTATTCATGGCTGTGTTCTTAGGCAAAATTGTGAGTGAGCCCACTCCCTTGGCTGAAAGCAACCCCACACATGAATGGTCTCAGGATGCTTTACTGTTGGCATGACACAGGACTGATGGTAGCGCTCACCTTGTCTTCTCTGGACAAGCTTTTTTCCCGGATGCCCCAAACAATCGGAAAGTTGGATTCATCAGAGAAAATGACTTTAACCCAGTCCTCAGCAGTCCTACCTTTTGCAGAATATCAGTCTGTCCCTGATGTTTTTCCTGGAGAGAAGTGGCTTCTTTGCTGCCCTTCTTGACACCAGGCCATGCTCCAAAGTCTTCGCCTCACCGTGCATGCAGATGCACTCACACCTGCCTGCTGCCATTCCTGAGCAAGCTCTGTACTGGTGGTGCCCCGATCCCGCAGCTGAATCAACTTTAGGAGACGGTCCTGGCGCTTGCTGGACTTTCTTGGGGGCCCTGAAGCCTTCTTCACAACAATTGAACCGTTCTCCTTGAAGTTCTTGATGATCCGATAAATGTTTGATTTAGGTGCAATCTTACTGGCAGCAATATCCGTATAGTAGTATAATAGTCTGTTATTCGAACTCAATCAGCATGACAGAGTGATCCAGCCTTGTCCTCTTCAACACTCACACCTGTGTTAACGAGAGAATCACTGACATGATGTCAGCTGGTCCTTTTGTGGTCCTTTTGTGGCAGGGCTGAAATGCAGTGGAAATGTTTTGGGGGGATTAAGTTCATTTGCATGGCAAAGAGGGACTTTGCAATTAATTGCAATTCATTTGATCACTCTTCATAACATTCTGCAAATTTCCATCATACAAACTGAGGCAGCAGACTTTGTGAAAATTGACATTTGTGTCATTCTCAAAATTTTGGGCCACGACTGTCCTACACACACTGACACAGACTCAGACACATAAATGTACACACACACACACACACACACACACACACACACACACACACACACACACACACACACACACACACACACACACACACACACACACACACACACACACACACACACACACTGTATTTACAAATACACACATTGTGTTTATATTGTACATTATATTTGTGTCTATTGTAGTCTATTTATAGCACCAGTGTGGCTATTGGTTAATTGCTTCACTCAAGGGCATCCAGATGTTTTTACACCTGAGAGCTGATCCTTTTAATGAAGCGGTAAAAACACACGCACGCACGCAGGCACACGCGCACACACACACACACACACACACACACACACACACACACACACACACACACACACACACACACACACACACACAAGCAGTCGCGCCCGTTGACAGGTGCTGTCCGTGTGCATATTGCACAGTGGTGATATTCATTTATTTTTCAGCAATCTTACACGTTACAGTTCACAGCACACTAAAGGATACAGAGGCATCAAGCATGGCATACTTGTGAGACATGTATCATTGAAATATGAATAACAGAATACGCTGAAACTGCCAGACTTCATTGTCAAAGCCAAAGAGTGACAATATGATCTTGAATCCCCCAGATGATGCATGTTCTTTTAAAATATATCTAGTCTAGATCATTTGCAATAAGACAAACTATTATAAACTGTCATTATCATAGCTATTCTTTCTAAGTCTAATTTGTAAAGGTAAACGCAAAGGTGACCTCACCATCCAGGATCATAGATGCCTATAACAAGCATTACAATGCATTATAACCACATTATAGTGAAGTGTTACACAGGTACTTGTAAGCTATTTATTTACGCATTCTAACATTGTGGTGTTACACAACAGTCTTCAACTTGACTTGACCTGGAAAAAACACAAATCCAACGTTAGTACCAGCCTCCTAAATGTTCCCGTACAAGTATCTAAACTACAAAAAATGCCTGGTTGCCTGGTTCACGTAGTTTCCACCGCAAGCTGATTGAAATAACTTTTCATTTCGTGATGAGAGGAAAGAAATATCAGAGTCGAAGCTCATTACTTTCATTTTCATACCTCTTCAGCCCCTTCTCACATCTTTTATATGCCGTAGTTCCGCGTATTATCCCCAAAGCAATTTTCGGACATCTTTTTATGGGGGACCTTCTCTGAGGTCAAGTCCCTCCATGGTACTAAAAGGGGGCTTACTGGTGTTGAATGTAAATGTATCCTACTCCCTGCCAGGCGGATTTGTGTGTGTGTGAGAACATGAGAGAACATGGCATATTTCCCTCAGCTCTTGGTTGAAGATGTAACAGTATGTGTTTTTGGGGGTGGAAAGTGTGAAATACTGTGTGTGTGTGTGTGTGTGTGTGTGTGTGTGTGTGTGTGTGTGTGTGTGTGTGTGTGTGTGTGTGTGTGTGTGTGTGTGTGTGTGTGTGTGTGTGTGTGTGTGTGTGTGTGTGTGTGTGTGTGTGTGTGTGTGTGTGTGTGTGAGTTTGAGTGTAAGTGTGTGTTCCAAGTTCACAGAGTGTTTCCAGGAAAACAGGGAGGCCTCCAGTTCCTCTCTTCCTCTCTGAACTCATCACTGACACCACTACTGATCTCCACCCTCTAATTCCCCAGCTTATCTGAGCACACAAGTTCCTACATAGCTCTCTCTCAGCCCACCACCTCTCAGCCCCCCAGAAAGACTTGAGTCAGAGCTGGAGAAGAAAAGCGAAGGAGAAAAGGAGAAAAGAGATAGTGGGAATAGGATTGGGGGAAAGGGAGGAGAGTGAAAAAGAAAGAGTGAATAGACAGACACAGAGAGAGTAGGGATGCAGGGATTCCCATGGCCAGAGATGAAGACAGAGAGAGAGACAGACAGGAAGTCTTTGATGGAGATGTTGTACAGACGTGTCACACAAATCCAGATCTTTAGTCAGTCTCCAACAGGCTCAAAGCCCTAGCTCTGCCACACAGAGCCCTCCTCTCCTCTCTGCTCCTCTCCCCTTCACTCCTCTCTGTCTCTATCTGACTCTCTCTCCAGCTCTAGTCCCCTCTTCTTTCCCCTCCTCTTTCTCACTCTCTTCTCTCCCTCCCTCACTCTTCTCTTTTTCTCTCTTCCTCTCACTCTCACTCACCTCTCCTCTCCTGCTCTTTCCTCTCCGCCTTCACTCCTCTCCTCTCCCCCTCCCCTTTAGTTCCCTCTCCTGGTCTCCCAGTAGGGACCTGTCCTCATCTCCCGTTCCCCTCTCCAGTGGCATGCTAATTAATTTTGGGCACTTTGCAGCCAGAGATGGTGAGGCAGGCAGCCGTGCTGGCTTCAGGGCTCCAGATGGGATAAAGAAGAGCGCCTCTACCATCGTTTGAATCTGCCTTTTCAAACACAAAGGCCCCAGCTCACTACATTCAAATGGGACTGTTCTTCCTTCAGCTAACTGTCTGTTTCTCTCTCTCTCTCTTTGTCTCTCTCTCTCCCTGCTCTCTCCGTTTCTATTCTCTTTACCCATTTCCCCTCGCCACTCCATCCCACCATTTATCAATCACTGGATATCTGGTTAATCGCAAAGCCCTGTTCATGTAACCTAAAACTGCTCTCCCTGCATCAGCCTACGCGCCTAATAAAACATCCAGAGTGATATGTTTTTTAAAACATTTTTATCCCTCCTCCTCTCACTCTTTTTTTGTATTAATTTGATACACATTTCAGAATGTTATGTCTTATTCATACCTCCCTTGGTCTGAATGGTCTGATACCTAAAATGAGTTGTACAGTACAGCGTGGGTGGGCGAGCACCTGAGAATAGGCTATAGTTGTGTAGGGTGCCGTCTTTCGGATGGGACGTTAAACGGGTGTCCTGACTCTCTGAGGTCATTAAAAGATCCCATGGCACTCCCTCTCTCACTTGCAGATCCTACTACAGTGTTATAGTTCTTTCTCTGGATATAAGGTCAATTTAGATAAAAGCGAAATCTTACCGTTGTCTGTCTTTGACCATCATACCATCAAGCACAAGTTTCCTTTTAGATGGTCGCCTATGGGCTTCACATATTTGGGCATAATGGTGGATGGTAACCTGAACAACCTCTATGAACTCAATCTGGCCAATTTGTTGCAAAAGGTGGAGGGTGACCTTTGTAAATGGATGGACTTACCTCTCACTCTACTGGGTAGAATCAATGTAATTAAAATGAATGTCCTGCCCAGATTTCTATATATGTTTCAATCTCTCCCTATCCCTGTTGTAACAGTCCTGACCTATTTATGTTAGTTTTTATGTGTTTATGGTCAGGGCGTTAGTTTTGGGTGGGCAGTCTATGTTATCTGTTTCTATGTTGTTTTTGGTTTGCCTGGTATGGCTCTTGATTAGAGGCAGGTGGTTTGCGTTTTCCTCTAATCAAGAGTCATATTTAGGTAGGGCATTCTCACTGTTTGTTTGTGGGTGATTGTCTCCTGTGATGTCTTCGTGTTGTCGATGTTATTCACTTTCGGAGCTGTTTGGCTGTTCGTGTGTTTTGATGTAACGTTCCTGTCCGTAAGTTTACGTTTAGTGATGTGAGTTTATGTTCAGGTTTCGTTCTACGTCGTTTTGTTATTTTGTAAGTTTTGAAAGTGTTTGTTTTCGTGTCATCGGTTTTCGTTATAAAAATAAAGATGGCATATTTCCCTGACTCCGCATTTTGGTCTGAAGATCCTTCTCTCCTCACCTCATCTGAGGATGAGGAAAGCGACAGCCTTAACAGAATCACCCACCAACAAACAGAGACCAAGCGGTATGGGAATGCTCGACGGAGCAACAAGAACTTCTGGACTTGGGAGGAGATCTTGGACGGTAGAGGACCTTGGGCTCAACCAGGGGAATATCGCCGTCCAAAGGAGGAATTGGAAGCAGCGAGGGCTGAGCGGCGCTGGTATGAGGAGGCAGCGCGACGACGCGGTTGGGAGCCCGTGAGTCAGACCAAAAAATTTCTTGGGGGGGGGGGCACACGAGGAGTGTGGCAAAGCCGGGTAGGATACCCGAGCAAACTCCCCGTGCTTACCGTGGAGGTAGAAGGCGTCGTACTGGTAAGAGACCGTGTTATGCGGTAGAGCGCACGGTGTCCCCAGTACGCGTGCTTAGCCCAGTGCGGGCTATTCCACCTTGCCGCACTGGGAGGGCTAGGTTGGGCATCGAGCCGAGTGCCATGAAGCCGGCCCAACGTATCTGGTCTCCAGTACGTCTCCTCGGGCCGGTGTACATGGTACCAGCCTTACAGGTGGTGTCCCCGGTTCGCCTGCATAGCCCAGTGCGGGCTACTCCACCTCGCCGCACTGGCAGGGCTACGGGGTCCATTCAACCTGGTAGGGTTGGGGAGGCTCGGTGCTCAAGAGCACGAGTCCTCCTTCACGGTCCGGTAGACCCGGTGCCACCTCCATGTACCAGTCCTCCGGTGGCAGCCCCCCGTACCAGGCTGTCTCTCCGGGTTCTCTCTCCTGCTGTTTCCTCCTCTCCAGCGCAGCCAGTGCCTAGACCACGCACCAGGCTGTCTCTCCTTCTCCTTCCTACAGAGCCATCCGTCTCACCAGCGCCATCTGAGCCATCCGTCTCCCCAGCGCCATCTGAGCCATCCGTCTCCCCAGCGCCATCTGAGCCATCCGTCTCCCCAGCGCCGTCTGAGCCATCCGTCTGCCATGAGCCTGCAAAGCCGCCCGTCTGCCATGAGCCTGCAAAGCCGCCCGTCTGCCATGAGCCTACAGAGCCATCCGCCAGACAGGAGCCGCTAGAGCCGTCAGCCAGACAGGAGCCGCTAGAGCCGTCAGCCAGACAGGAGCCGCTAGAGCCGTCAGCCAGACAGGAGCCGCTAGAGCCGTCAACCAGACAGGATCTGCCAGAGCCGCCAACCAGACAGGATCTGCCAGAGCCGCCAACCAGACAGGATCTGCCAGAGCCGCCAACCAGACAGGATCTGCCAGAGCCGCCAACCAGACAGGATCTGCCAGAGCCGCCAACCAGACAGGATCTGCCAGAGCCGCCAACCAGACAGGATCTGCCAGAGCCGCCAGCGAGCCATGAGCAGCCAGAGCCGTCAGAGAGCCATGAGCAGCCAGAGCCGTCAGAGAGCCATGAGCAGCCAGAGCCGTCAGAGAGCCATGAGCAGCCAGAGCCGTCAGAGAGCCATGAGCAGCCAGAGCCGTCAGAGAGCCATGAGCGTCGAGAGCCGTCAGCCTGCCATGAGCGTCGAGAGCCGTCAGCCTGCCATGAGCGTCGAGAGCCGTCAGCCTGCCATGAGCGTCGAGAGCCGTCAGCCTGCCATGAGCGTAGAGAGCCGTCAGCCTGACATGAGCGTCGAGAGCCGTCAGCCTGCATGGACCTGCCAGAGCCGTCCAGCCAGGACCTGCCAGAGCCGTCCAAACAGGACCTGCCAGAGTCCTTCAGCCGGGATCTGCCCCTTGTCCCGGTGTTGCCCCTTGTCCCGGTGCTGCCCCTTGTCCCGGTGCTGCCCATTGTCCCGGTGCTGCCCCTTGTCCCGGTGCTGCCCCTTATTCCGGTGCTGGTCCTTATCCTGGTGCTGCCCCTTGTTCCGGTGCTGCCCCTTGTCCCGGTGCTACCCCTTGTCCCGGTGCTGCCCCTTGTCCCGGTGCTGGCTGTTTATTTTGGGGAAAGTAGTTTTAGGGTGGTCAGTGGAGGGGGTAGACAGAAGAGGGGAGTGACTATGGTGGTGTGGGGACAGCGTCCTGAGCCGGAACCACCACCGTGGTCAACTGCCCACCCGGACCCTCCCCTGGACTTTGTGCTGGTGCGCCCGGCGTTCGCACCTTGAGGGGGGGGTACTGTAACAGTCCTGACCTATTTATGTTAGTTTTTATGTGTTTATGGTCAGGGCGTTAGTTTTGGGTGGGCAGTCTATGTTATCTGTTTCTATGTTGTTTTTGGTTTGCCTGGTATGGCTCTTGATTAGAGGCAGGTGGTTTGCGTTTTCCTCTAATCAAGAGTCATATTTAGGTAGGGCATTCTCACTGTTTGTTTGTGGGTGATTGTCTCCTGTGATGTCTTCGTCGTTGTCGATGTTATTCACTTTCGGAGCTGTTTGGCTGTTCGTGTGTTTTGATGTAACGTTCCTGTTCGTGAGTTTACGTTTGTGATGTGAGTTTATGTTCAGGTTCCGTTCTACGTCGTTTTGTTATTTTGTAAGTTTGTTAAAGTGTTTGTTTTTTCGTATTGCCATCTTCATCAGTTCATCGTTGTTATAAAATAAAAGATGGCTTATTTCCCTGACTCCGCATTTTGGTCTGAAGATCCTTCTCTCCTCACCTCATCTGAGGATGAGGAAAGCGACAGCTTTAACACCTGTTCCCGCAGCATTCTTTTCCTCTCTCGACAAGATGACCAGACGGTTTATCTGGCACGGCAAAACCCCTAGGGTTGGCCTGGATAAACTGACCCTTGATTACAGTCAAGGGGGCTTAAACCTCCCCAACTTTAGAATGTACTACTGGGCAGCACAGTCTAGGTTTCTGGCTCAGAGGTTTGACAAGGGTCCCTCTCCCTCATGGTTGAACATTGAAAAGCTTGAGGTAAATGATGACACTGGGGCAGAATTGTTTTACAAATGGGACAGAAAATATAAAAACCATCACAGACAACCCTTTAATATAAAAACCATCACAGACAACCCTTTAATCATACATTCTGTCCTGGCATGGGGCAAACTACATGAGCTGTTCGGACAAGGGGGATTCCTTTCCCCTAAAACCCCTTTATGGAACAATAGATTGATTCCTATGTTTTTCCAGAATAGTAACTTTAGACCATGGTCTGATAGGGGGATCACTCTTCTGGAGCATTGTTACGAGGAGGGAGTTCTTATGTCTTTTGATCAGCTGAAACAGAAATACCACTTGCCTAATAGGGACTTCTTTAGCTACCTACAACTACGAAACTTTATTAGGGTGTCTCTCAAGGGACAATGGAACCTTCCTAAGATGTCACCTATTGAACAACTCTGCCACGCAGACCAACCACTGTTCAAGACCATTTCCCGTGTTTACGATGCTCTTATGTCAGGACTAACACTGCCTGGGCTAGATAAACCCCGACTTAGATGGGAAAAAGATCTGGGTATTGATCTTGATGAGGGTCTATGGAGTGACCTATGCAGGGATGGTGTTACATCCACATTGAACTCCAGATACAGACTGATTCAGTTTAATTTCCTCCATCAGCTTTATATCACCCCATCTAGACTGCACAAGTTCAACCCTGATATCTCCTCCCTATGTTTTAGATGTGGCTCAGATGAAGGAACATTCCTCCATTCCACTTGGCAGTGTTCAAAACTACACAGTTTCTGGCAGGGGGTATGCGATACCATATCCTCAATTCATGGGGTTGCATTCCCTCTAGACCCGGAGGTCTGTCTACTGGGCAATTTTACTAACACCAATCTTAGGCAAAGCCATACTATAAAGCTAACAGAAATATTGTTAGCGATTGCCAAGAAATGTATCGCCTTGAAATGGAAATTGGATTCCCCCCTGCCAGTTGCAATGTGGCTATCAGAAGTTAATAGTTGTATCCCACTGGAGAAAATTACTTACCGCTTGAGGAATAAGTTAAATACATTTTACAAAATTTGGCAACCTTTTATTGACTATATGGAGAATCTCCCCCCACATCACATTGAATGAACCTCTAGATTACCCTTATATAATGTTTCACACGTATCGTATAATATGTAGCCTACGGCAGGTGACCTTATGATCCAATGTCTCATTATTATTTTTATTTCTTATTGTATGTCTGTATATATAATTATAATTTGTTTTATTTTTTCTTTCTTTGTTACGCTCATCTGTTATTGTCACTTTGTCCTATTGTTGTCTAATATCTTGTCATGTTTGTCTTGAATGTTGTTAATTGGAAAATGCAAAAATAAAATACTTAAAAAAAAAAAAAGGATCCCATGGCACTTGTCGTAAGAGTAGGGGTGTTAACCCCGGTGTCCTGGCTGAAGTCCCAATCTGGCCCTCAAACCATCACGGTCACCTAATAATTCCCAGTTTACAATTGGCTCATTCATCCCCCTCCTCTCCCCTGTAACTATTCCCCAGGTCGTTTCTGCAAATGAGAACGTGTTCTCAGTCAACTTACCTGGTAAAATAATAAAAATAAATAAATACAAATAATAGTTGAGAAGCTAGAGATAATTCCCACTAAGATCCAGTTCGAGGTCTCTGTGAAATCCGTCTATTCGGCTACTGGACTTTCCCTTGAGCTAGTGTACTGTACTGCTGAGCTCAGGCAGGACGTGTAGAGTCCATTGTGTTATCCTCTCTTAATAACCCTGGAGCATTGTCAGCATTGTACAGTACGCTTCCTGTACATTGAGAATGGCACATTAGCCAATGGGAAGGATGTTGTTTTTAGATCGCATCTAATCTGTGCCCTAGGTATATTTAAGACATTCTGACACACAATTACAGAATTATTAATATTTCCAATTTATGAACAGCGTGATTTACTGTATTTACAAATACACACATTGTGTTTATATTGTACATTATATTTGTGTCTATTGTAGTCTATTTATAGCACCAGTGTGGCTATTGGTTAATTGCTTCACTCAAGGGCATCCAGATGTTTTTACACCTGAGAGCTGATCCTTTTAATGAAGCGGTAAAAACACACGCACGCACGCAGGCACACGCGCACACACACACACACACACACACACACACACACACACACACACACACACACACACACACACACACACACACACACACACACACACACACACACACACACACACACACACACACACACACACACACACACAAACCTACTAATCCTCAAACAACATGACTCTCTTCATACCTTTCAAACGTGAAAACGTGAAACTGAAGTTGGATCAGTGTCTAGGGGCAAATACGCTACTCCCTCCCCTTCAGTGCCCCAAATTAAGTGTCCTACTGGTCCCAGTCCCCCTGCTGTTTACATCCCAGTTTCACTCGCTCTGTCTCTTCCCAGTGAAGTAAACAAACAAACAACAACAAACTCAAACGGTTCCACTCATCTCTCCCTCTCGTCCCCATTTCCTCTCTTATCCATCTCCCTCTTCTTTCCGGAAGGCAGGGTAAAATGGCGAGGGAATAGACAGCCACCATTGCATCGTTTGTCAACTCTAATCTGCATGGCATTAATAATTGATTGGATCCTGCAACCACTGATCTGAGATAGACTCTCTTTCTCTCCGTCTCTCCCTCTAGTTCCTCTCTCCTTCCCTCTCTCACGCTTCTCCTCTCTGACTCTCTTGAAGTTCCGCGGTGTCCACATCACTAAGGATCTATCATGGTTCACACACCAACAGTCATGAAGATGGAACCACAACGCCTCTTCCCCCTCAGGAGGCTGAAAAAATGTAGCATGGGCCCTCAGATCCTTAGAAAGTTCTACAGCTGCATCATTGAGCATCTTGATTGGCTGCATCACCGCTTGGTATGGCAATTCCTTGGCATCTGACCGCAAGGCGCTACAGAGGGTAGTGCGCCCTGTACATCACTGCGGCGGAGCGCCCCGCCAGGACCTCTATACCAGGCGGTGTCAGAGGAAGGCCCTAAAGATGGTCAAAGACTCCAGCCACACATGTCATAGGCTGTTCTCTCTGCTACCGCACGGCAAGTGGTACCGATGCACCAAGTTTGGAACCAACAGGACGACCCTGAATATCTTCTACCCCC
The DNA here is from genome assembly GCF_029448725.1 of Salvelinus fontinalis. Taxonomy (NCBI): domain Eukaryota; kingdom Metazoa; phylum Chordata; class Actinopteri; order Salmoniformes; family Salmonidae; genus Salvelinus; species Salvelinus fontinalis. The sequence goes on along the minus strand of NC_074702.1, from coordinate 26,128,099 downwards.
AAGCCACAAGACTCCAAAATAGTTCAATTGTTAACCAAATAGCTACCTGGACTGTCTGCATTGACCCTTTCTGCACACATTTTTTGACTCATCACATACTGTACGCTGCTGCTACTGTTCATCATCTGTCACATTCTTTCTAGTTATATGTACATATCTACCTCAATTACCTTGTACCCCTGTACATCGACTCAGTCCCGGTACCCCGTGTATATAGCCAAGTTATCGTTACTCATTGTGTATTTACTTTTAGTTTTATAATTACGTGTTTTACTTTTCTATTATTTCTCTATTTTCTTTCTTTCTACATTGTTGGGAAGGGCCCGTATGTCACCATTTCACTGTTAGTCTAAACCTGTTGTCTACGAAGCATGTGACGAATAACATTTGGTTTGATTTGGAAAAATCCTTATCTTTTGCTACTTTGTCTCCTGCTTCCAAAACCCCTTTTTTTCTTTAATCTCTCTCCTTTTCTTGCCTCCATTCTGCCATAAGTCCCATCAGCCTTTTTTCTCACCTGCACAGAAAAAGAATGTGCTTTTTCAAGTCATCTTTGCTGTAGGGGCAGCATTTTTTATCCTCTTCTTTTTCAAACAATACAGTGCAAATAGCTCCCAACTTGTCCCATACAACCCCTCTTCCCTTCATGTCTACTTTTTTCTTGACAACATAATCCTGTGTCACTACTGTCTGTGATTTACAGGGAATTGCAAAAGTATTCACCCCCCTTGGCATTTTTCCTATTTTGTTGCCTTACAACCTGGAATTAAAATTGATTTTGAGGGGGTTTGTATCATTGGACTTACACAACATGCCTACCACTTTGATGATGCAAATCATTTTTTTATTGTGAAACAAACATAAAATAAGATTTAAAAAAACCTGAAACCTTGTTCAACTCCCTTTACTAACCAAAAAGATAATCAACACGTATACTGTTGTACACATGACACAGAACACAATCTGTCAGTGTCCTTAACCTCTTTGGGCTCAAGGGGCAGTATTGAGTAGCCAGATAAAATGTGCCCATTTCAAAAAGGCCTCGTACTCAATTCTTGCTCGTACAATATGCATATTATTATTACTATTGGATAGAAAACACTCTCTAGTTTCTAAAACTGTTTGAATTATATCTGTGGGTGAAACAGAACTAGCAATTTTCCTATGTGTATGTCAGAATGCAGAATTTTGCTGGCTGTTCTGAGACCTGTGTATTAATTTGCCTGTCCTCTATTGGTTGAGATGCACTGCATACGCCTTCCACTGGGTGTCAGCGAATAGGGAGAGTTGAAATGGAGTTTCTACGTAGGTCCCAAAGGTTATAAATTGCTTGGAACCGAAGTGTCCCATCTTTCCACTCTTCGCTCTGACGCAGGAAGGGTCTTGGCATGTCATTTTAGAAGCTCCCGTATTAGCTCCTAGATATATCCGGCTCTGTTTTTATTCGATATAGGTGTTGAAGACATCGTAATGTTGTTATTTTAAACCGAATTATATCAGTTTATGTCAGTATATTGCGATTTTCGGGTATTTATTTTCGTGACGTTTTAGGAAGTTGGGTATCTCTGGCCCACATGGCTATTGTTTATTGCTAATTGCAACGTTGAAGACGACGTTCTCCAACCTAGCAACGATTATTTTGGACAACGGACACATTTCCCAAGATTCTGATGGGAGTTCATCTAAAAGTAAGAACTATTTATGCTGATAATTCATTGTTCTGTTGAAAAATGTCAAATGCATAAGACGCCATTTCCTGCAGTGTAGCCTTGCATTATCGCAGCCTGTATTGCGCAGTAAGGTTAATTTTAAAAATGTAATTCAGCGATTGCATTAAGTACTAATTTGTCTTTTAATTGCTGTCCAACCTGTATTTTTTTAGTCAAGTTTATGAATAGTATTCGATAAGAAAAGGTGCCTTTACAAGATGGCGCCGGACAGATTGCTTGACGTTATGGATCCTATTCTCATTGTCTAAGCACGATTTGTGCCGCTAAATATGCACATTTTCGAACAAACTCTATATGCATTGTGTAATATGATGTTACAGGACTGTCATCTGAAGAATTCTGAGAAGGTTAGTGAAACAATTAATATATTTTGGTGGTTTATACGTTATAGCTATTTTTGCCTTGAATCAATGCTGTTGTTATGTTTGCTATTGTGCTAAGCTAATATAACGCTATATTGTGTTTTCGCTGTAAAACACTTGATAAATCGGAAATATTGTCTGGAATCACAAGATGCCTGTCTTTCAATTGCTGTACACTATGTATTTTTCAGAAATGTTTTATGATGAGTATTTAGTTATTTGGCGTTGGTGTCTGTAATTTTTCTGTCTGCTTTCGGTGCAATTTCTGACTGTAGCTGCAATGTAAACTATGATTTATACCTGAAATATGCACATTTTTCTAACAAAACATATGCTATACAATAAATATGTTATCAGACTGTCATCTGATGAAGTTGTTTCTTGGTTAGTGGCTATTTATATCTTTATTTGGTCGAAATTGTGATAGCTACTGATGTAGTAAAAAACTGATGGAGTAAAAATAGTGGTGTCTTTTGCTAACGTGGTTAGCTAATAGATTTACATATTGTGTCTTCCCTGTAGAACATTTTAAAAATCGGACATGTTGGCTTGATTCACAAGATGTGTACCGTTCATCTGGTGTCTTGGACTTGTTAATGTGTGAAAGTTAAATATTTAAAAAAATATTTCTTTTGAATTTCGCGCCCTGCACTTTGAGCTGGCTGTTGTCATAAGTGTACCGACGTCGGGCTTGCACGCCAAACAGGTTAACTTGTTAACTCTAGGAACCTTTCAAATTGCTTTGGGAATCCGCATTCCGCTATGCTATTTGTATGCATTGTTGTGTCGTCTGGTGCAGTCTACTATCCACTATGCTATTTGTATGCATTGTTGTGTCGTCTGGTGCAGTCTACAATCCACTATGCTATTTGTATGCATTGTTGTGTCGTCTGGTGCAGTCTACAATCCACTATGCTATTTGTATGCATTGTTGTGTCGTCTGGTGCAGTCTACTCTACCTAAATCCTACCCTTATTAGGTAACCTAATCGTAATCTAATTATGTCTGAGGGTGTTATTTTTGTTCTTTCTGGAAGTATGTGTGCTTGTTGACAATGAATTATAGCACACATGTTTAATCATCTAGAGGATCTACAGGAGCCTGCGAAGGTTATTCACCCACTTGGCATTTTTCCTCTTTTGTTGCCTTACAACCTGGAATTAAAATTGATTTTTGGGCTGTTTGTATCATTTGATTTACACAACATGCCTACCATTCTGAAGATGTGAAACAAACAAGAAATAAGACCAAAAAACAGAACTTGAGCATGCATAACTATTCACCTCCCAAAGTCAATACTTTGTAGGGCCACCTTCTGCAGCAATTACAGCTACAAGTCTCTTGGGGTATGTCTCTATAAGCTTGGCACATCTAGCCACTGTGGATTTTGCCCATTCTTCAAGGCAAAACTGCTCCAGCTCCTTCATGTTGGATGGGTTCCACTGGTGTACAGCAATCTTTAAATCATACCACAGATTTTCAATTGGATTGAGGTCTGGGCTTTGACTATTCCAAGACATGTAAATGTTTCCCCCCCTAAAGCGTTGCTTTAGCAGTATGCTTAGGGTCATTGTCCTGCTGGAAGGTGAAACTTCGTCCCAGTCTCAAATCTCTGGAAGACTGAAACAGGTTTCCTTCAAGAATATCCCTGTATTTAGCGCCATCCACCATTCCTTCAATTCTGACCAGTTTCCTAGTCCCTGCCGATGAAAAACATCCCCACAGCATAATGCTGCTACCACCATGCTTCACTGCGGGGTTGGTGTTCTCGGGATGATGAGAGGTGTTGGGTTTATGCCAGACATAGCTTTTTCCTTGATGGCCAAAAAGCTACATTTTAGTCTCATCTGACCAGAGTACCTTCCTCCATATGTTTGGGGAGTCTCCGACATGCCTTTTGGCGAACACCAAACATGTTTGCTTATTTTTTTCTTTTAGCAATGGCTTTTTTCTGGCCACTTTTTCCGTAAAGCCTAACTGTGGAGTGTACGGCTTAAAGTGGTGCTATGGACAGATACTCTAATCTCCGCTGTGTAGCTTTGCAGCTCCTTCAGAGTTATCTTTGGTCTCTTTGTTGCCTCTCTGATTAATGCACTCCTTGCCTGGTCCATGAGTTTTGGTGGGCAGCCGTCTCTTGGCAGGTTTGTTGTGGTGCCATATTCTTTCCATTTTTTATAATGGATATTTAATGGTGCTCCTTTGGATATTCAAAGTTTCAGACATTTTTTTATAACCCAACCCTGATCTGTACTTCTCCACAACTTTGTCCTTGTCCTGTTTGGAGAGGTCCTTGGTCTTCATGGTGCCGCTTGCTTGGTGGTGCCCCTTGCTTAGTGGTGTTGCAGACTCTGGGGCCTTTCAGAACAGGTGTATATATACTGAGATAATGTGACAGATCATGTGACACTTAGATTGCACACAACTTTATTTAACTAATTATGTGACTTCTGAAGGTAATTGGTTGCACCAGATCTTATTTCAGGGCCTCATAGCGAAGGGGGTGAATACATATGCATGCACCACTTTTCCATTTTAATTTTTTTTATTTGAATTTGAATTTCACTTCACCAATTTGGACTTTTTTGTGTATGACCATTACATGAAATGCAAATAAAAATATATTTAAATTACAGGTTGTAATGCAACAAAATAGGAAAAATGCCAAGGGGGATGAATACTTTTGCAAGGCACTGTATGAATCATGGGTAAAAACATGCACCCTCTCTCTATCTTTCTTTCTGTCTTGTGTGGTTATGGACTGCCCTCTTCAAATTTGAACCACAGGTTTTCAATGGGTTTCAAGGCAGTAGACTGAGATAGTCATTGGAAAATGTTTATTTTGTGGCCATTCAACTTTCTTTGTGGATTTTGATGTGTGCTTGGGGTTATTGTCTTGCTGGAAGATTTTACATAGACATTTTATTCATTTAGCAGACACTCTTACAGGAGCAATAAGAGGATTTTCACCTAGTTGGCTCTGGGATTCAAACCATTGACCTTTTGGTTACTGGACCAATGCTTTTAACTGCTAGGCTACCTGCCAATGCACTTGCAGCACAGTTTCAGCCTCGTGGCAGAGTCAATCAGGTTTTTTGAAAAAATAAGACAAAAAATAAAAATAAAAAAAAGTTCATGATGCTGCTGACCTTAACAAGGGCCCCAGGACCAGTGGAAGCAAAATAGCCCCATAACATCAAAGATCCACCCCTATATTTTTTTCAGGTTCTTTTCTGCTCATGCATTCTCATTTCGATGCAAAAACCACCACTGGTGTGTGTGGCAAAAAAAGCTGTATTTTCATGTAAAGCACCGGTTCCAATCCAAGTGCCAATGCTGTTTAGCCAACTCCATGTGTTTACATTTGTTGAACAACATGAAAATATAGCTGTTTGGCCACGCACACAGACGGTAGGTGTGGTTTCGAAATGAGAATGCATAAGAAGAAAATAATTCCATACTACTGTAAAATATGGTGGTGGATCTTTGATGTTATGGGGCTATTTTGATTTCACTGGTCCTAGGGCCCTTGTTAAGGTCATTGCCATCATGAACTTTACCCAGTACCAGTGTATTTTAGCCCAAAAACCTGGTTGCCTCTGCCAGCAGGCTGAAACTTGGCCGCAAGTGGATTTTCCAGCAAGAAAATAACCCCAAGCATACATCAAAATCAAAGTCTCAGTCTCCATTGAAAGCCTTTGGTTCAAATTTAAAAGGGCATTCCATAAGCGCCGATGAAGGATATCGAGGATCTGGAAGGATTCTGTATGGAGGAATGGTCTAAGATTCCTCCCAATGTGTTCTCCAACTCATTAAAAATGTCAGAAAAAGGCTCAGTGCCGTTATCCTTGCAAGGTGAGGTATTGTAAAGTATTGAAAACAGGGTTGTCAATGATTTTGACCCCTAAATATTACTTGTTAGTAAAAAAGTATAGAATTTCCCAATTTTTCTGACCATACAATATAGCTCAGTATTATAATTATTTATTTTATACCATCATTTTTTCACATCTTTATCAACGGTGTCAATAATGTTGTACTCTACTGTACACATGCAGACATTTACATCTCCCACACATAGGAAAAATATTCCCCCACACATACTTTACCCCCTAGACTCACATGACATGCAGTACACATATATGCATGCAATTACACTCACACCCATCCATATCTCTTCATCTATACTTTCACATATATTCATCATGAAGCACCCGCCACCCACAGCAACATACAGTGCATTTGGAAAGTATTCAGACCCCTTGACTTTTTCCACATTTTGTTAAGTTACAGCCTTATTCCAAAATGGATTAAATTGCCTTTTTCCGTCATCAATCTACACACAAAACCCAATAGTGACACATTTTTGCAAATGTAAAAAAACAAAAACAGAAATACCTTATTTTCATAAGTATTCAGACCTTTTGCTATGAGACTCGAAATTGAGCTCAGGTGCATCTTGTTTCCACTGATCATCCTTGAGATGTTTCTACAACTTGATTGGAGTCCACCTGTGGTAAATTCCATGAATTGAACATGAGGTCCCACAGTCGACAGTGCATGTCAGAGCAAAAGCCAAGCCATGAGGTTGAAGGAATTGTCCGTTGAGCTCCGAGACAGGATTGTGTCGAGGCACAGATCTGGGGATGGGTACCAAAACATTTCTGCAGCAATCAAGAACACAGTGCAGGTCCCCAAGAACACAGTGGCCTCTATCATTCTTAAATGGAAAAAGTTTGGAACCACCAAGACTCTTCCTAGAGATGGCCGCCCGGCCAAAATGAGCAATCAGGGGAGAAGGGCCTTGGTCAGGGAGGTGGCCAAGAACCCGATGGTCACTCTGGCAAAGCTCCAGAGTTTCTTTGTGGAGATGGGAAAACCTTCCAAAAGGACAACCATCTCTGCAGCACTCCATCAATCAAGCCTTTATGATAGAATGGCCAGACGGAAGCCACTCCTCAGTAAAAGGCACATGACAGCCCGCTTGGAGTTTGCCAAAAGGCACTTAAAGGACTCTCAGACCATGAGAAACAAGATTCTCTGGACTGATGAAACCAAGATTGAACTCTTTGGCCTGAATGCCAAGCGCCATGTCTTGAGGAAACCTGGCAATGTCCCTAATGGTGAAGCATGGTGGTGGCAGCATCATGCTGTGGGATGTTTTTCAGCAGCAGGGACTGGGAGACTAGTCAGGCTCGAGGGAAAGATGAACAGAGCAAAGTACAGAGAAAACCTACTCCAAAGCGCTCAGGACCTCAGACTGGGGCAAAGGTTCGCCTTCCAACAGAACAACGACCCTAAGCACACAGCCAAGACAACGCAGGGGTGGCTTCGGTACAAGTATCTGAATGCCCTTGAGTGGTCCAGCCAGAGCCCGGACTTACATCTCTGGAGAGACCTGAAAATAGCTGTGCAGCGACACTCCCCATCCAACCTGACAGAGCTTAAGAGGCGCTGCAGAGAAGAATGGGAGAAACTCCTTAAATACAGGTGTGCCAAACTTGTAGCATCATACCCAAAAAGACTCGAGGCTGTAATTACTGCCATAGGTGCTTCAACAAAGTACTGAGTAAAGGGTCTGAATACTTACGTAAATGTGATATTTCAGTTTTTGCTGTGTCATTATGGGGTTTGGTGTGTAGATTGATGATTGAGGCCGGGGCTGTGATAGTGGTGACACTGTAGCTACGGCCTTGGCTAGAGACAGGGCTTTGGCACGAGCCCGTCTGTCTGCTCTGACAGTGTCCAGGCCGTTAGTCACGATGCCTCCTTCACCCGCCGCTCCCAGCAGGTCACTGGTCATTAAGGAGAAATGGCGCAGCCCGGAGATAAAGAGGAAGACACAAACACATGAGTGTGCGCGAAGGAAACATGCCCACACAGGCACAAGTGCGCACACACACACACACACACACACACACACACACACACACACACACACACACACACACACACACACACACACACACACACACACACACACACACACACACACACACACACACACACACACACACACACACACGAGTGCTAGTCAGTGCCTACTCCCATGTCTACTGTCTACACACACATTCAGACCACAGATTATCCTCAGAGGGGCAGGTCCCACATGGGCCCCATTAAGGGAATCATCTATTCAATTAGAAAGCCTGTCGTTCACCACCCCAGGTCTTTCATTAGGCCTGTGACTTACTGTACTGTAGCCCAGTGTAGGTCTCAGCACTGACTCTGTCACAGCCAATCACTGAGGTCACAGCGAAGGGTAACCAGAACTGCTGGGAGGGCCAAGCCAATGATATCATCTCCTGGGCAGATGGCTGGATATGTGGATGATTCAATGATTATATACAATAAGTGGATTAGTAGTGATTCCACGGGTTGTGGTCACTAGTTTGGACCATTGCGGAGCAGCAAATGCCATGGTCTTGTCAATGTGATAGTAGTAAATATGCATCTAGAGCATCGGAGGCTTGTTGTGTTTACAATACAACCCTTTTTCAGTGTAATCCTATTGATCTTTGGTGAAAGAAGTAGGATCAAAGTGCAGACAAATAAGCAAAGTCTGCAGAAGCATTGAGTGGCATCATAACCACAAGAGTGAGACACTCCCTGCATTGAGGATGACGTCGTATCAGTTCATCTCTAAGGGCATTTGAGGTGGAAATAAAGTCAGTTAAAAAGCTTTTTAATACAATTTTAATCAGGAGATAGTTTCCCCTCCCCCCCGCCCAGTTAGGAGCGTGATGGATATCACGGAGTAGGGGAGGAAAGAAAGAGAGCAATGGCAATGATGGATGGAACATTTAAACCCGACTGAGAGTGTCTCGTTAAAATGTAATTGATCAATTGATCCTCCACGGTGGGTCTTAAAAAGATGCAGCCGTTACAAAGGTGAGATCCTTCGACTCAACTCACACCTAGGGAGTAGATGATACCTCAAGATACCTCAGCATCTGCTGTGACTATAGAGCCTTTGAGTCAGCCAACGGTCTGGTTTGTGAAACACCCATGGATCATCTAAAGATCTTCCCTGCGTGTTCTTTGGGTGAAAACCCCATGCACACATTGATTCCAGAAGGTTCAATACGTGTGACTTTCAACCAAGACGTCCCCACCGCTCAATAAATCTCTATTCATTCGGTGGTGCTGGCCTTTTAACAGGGATTGGAGACTCTTTACTTTACTTCACATTCCCCTCATTTCTACTGAATGACAGCAAGAGAGAGAGTTGGTGTAATATTTGCCTGGTGAGTAGAGTAGTAGAAGATATCTGTAAGAAACCATGAAGGTATGTAATGACCTTGGCAGCAGCTCAACTAGTCCGCCCGCCTGGTCACTTAGCTTCACTCTCTGGCCTTTATGAATGACCAGCAGGTTGCTGGTCGGTCTGAATTCTGACTCCATGCCTGACCAGTGACTGCTATATCCCACTCCTAGCTTCTGCTTTGGCATCCAATGCACACACGTACAGAAGTAAAAAAAAAAAAATGCATACCTGTATGCACACACTTACACGCACGCAGGCACACTCAAACACACACACACACACACACACACACGCACGCAAACAAACACACACACATCTAGTCATCAAATGACCATATTCTGACTGCATGGCTAGAACAGCTAGAAGCAATGATTAGTGGAGATTGCCTCCTTTTAGATGTTAGATTGGACATTGGATTACATGTCGCGCCGTTACGGTCAGCTATTACTATTCTAATTTTCCTTGCAGGATGGGAAGTGCAGCAGTGCATAAAGAGAATTGGTGGTGGGGGGGGCAGGAGCCGTGGGAGTCTCCTGTGCAGGCCCGGCACGTGTTTTTGTCACAGTGTGTGACCATGCATCGAGGGCCAGTCAGCACCTCAGACCCAGGGCTCATGAATAAGACATGGCCAGAGAGGGTCCCGCCGGGGTGCACTCTGCATCGTCCATTTGCCATTTGAACGCTTGGCCAAAGCCATGGAGGACGAGCGAGGACGGGGTACGCTTTAGGAATGCAGGGCCGAGACACAAACTACTACCCAGGGTGCTACAGGAGACGCATTACATCTGTGGATAGTATGGTTGAGGTCTACAATACTTCATGATTAAAGGTATGGAATTGCGTAATTTCTTGTTATTCAATGACATTCCTATTAGGGCCAGAATTCCAAAGCTGCTTAATATTCATTCCCCTCCTATTTAAATCCCAACCGTGGTGTAACCGTGGTGTAACCGTGGTGTAACCGTGGTGTAACTTGCATGTCAAGTAAATGCTGTGTTACGTGAGGTGTGTCTGGGGTTTGACTCCTTGGGGTCGGTAACATCCCATGTCATACTTTCCCAACCATGCTTTGGTACAAAGAGCCTGTTGATTCCACACAGGTCAGAAACAAAGGCACAACGAAATTAGTAGGGATCTTACTGATGTAATAGGTGGAGTATTTCTCAGTTGCTCTCCATTTCTGCAGTCATACGTTGGATCCAGACATGTTAACTTTAGCATCTACAAAGGCAGTGCTCACGTAAAGGCCTATTGACGCCTCGCAATGATAGAGAATAATAGGTGACATTTTGCGGTCACAGCATTTGCAAATTCAATACGGCAAAAAGAGCAAAGTAAATTGCATGAAAATCTGAACATTGGGTGCTCTTTGGAAAAAAATAAAAATAAAATCGGTATTTCACTATTTCTGTCTGGCTGGCAGATCAGAATGGGTTAATGACAACCCCCCTAACGCACCCGCCCGATAACCCCGCGGGAGGTCACACCAGCATCGACCCGTCCTCCTCCCCTCCCTCTCTTTCCTTCTTCTTCCCCTTCTTTTTCTTGTTCTCCTTTTCCAGCCAAGCAAGGCAGAAGGAAATCAATAGGAAATCAAGGAAACGGCTGGGAAATAAGTTGCTCGTAAAACGTTACAGAGTAAACTTTTACTTCAAAGGGAACTTCTGAAACGAGGGAAGAAGGGGGGAGAAGAAGGACGTGCCGGCCTGTGAAAGAAACTTTGATGCCTTGGCTTGCTGATGTGGAGCAGCAAATTGAGGTGAGGAGTGAGTCACACTGGGGAATGCGGCGCACAGGGGGGATTAGAGGTCAAAAACACCACTGACGGATGTGACAAATGAATGGTTCTTCTGGGTAAACGCAACCTGACAGAGCCTGTCTGAAGGGGTTACTAAGGATGCTGAACACGACTCGTTTTCTGATGAGCTTTGAACAGGAGAGGTGATTGGTGAACCACATCTGAAAATGGGTCTGGATACCGGTCCGATCTGTGGATAGTCCTTCGCACTACTCTACAGTACTCTCCATCCCTACACTCTTAGAAAAAAAGGTGCTATCTAGATCCCTTTGAAGAACCCTTTTTGGTTCCAGGTAGAACACATTAGTTTCCAGATAAAACCCCTTTTGGGCTTCCATGTAGAACCCTTTTCATAGAGGGTTCTACATTGAACCCATAAGAGCTCTACCTGGAACCAAAAAGGGTTCTCCTATGGGGACAGCAGAAGAACCCCTTTGGAACCGTTTTTTCTAAGAGTGTACACACTTACAGTTCTACAGTGTTTTATCCAGTTCTATACCAGCTACTCCAAAGTCCCTGTCCTCCTTTAGGCTTCTTCACTTCTCTAATGTTTACTGCTGAAAGGTTGACATAACCCTGTACCTCAGAGCCCATGGTCCCCCTCAAGCTTTAAAGACACCTTTCAATTAGAGAAATGATCGAACTGCAAAGGGGAGGCAGGACAGTCTGAGGAAGCAGTTAGGAAGCCGCTCTGGTGACCTCAGGGTTGATATCCCCATTTACCAGAGTGAGAGATCACCAACGCTGGCCTTGACCATCAGGCTAAACAAACGAGAGCAGACGAGGGAAAGGGAAAACACCGGATTGTGCCCTGTAAGCCACCTATAGAGAACGTGTCTTGACCAGCCAGTCAATTCCTGACTTTTTGTTTTTTAAGACACAAGACAAAAACCTGGAGAGAGACAAGGCTGTTATGCGAGGACCTTGGAAAAGAGGCAAGAAGAGCTTGTGGGGGAGGGGTGCCTTGGATCAAATGAGTACTGCCTATGCCCTAGAAACAGTTCCCAGGCCAGCCCCCACATAAAACACACCCAGTGTATTGAGTATACTGACTATATCAAACTGCCAAACATCATGGCACACAACACAGTACCTAGCAGGACCTTAACCCATGCATGACCACGATGAACAAATGAAAACGATTATACACAAACACAAACACACCCACACACACACAGTATTCTCTCACTTGGAAATATTCATAAGCCTTCTCATTCTCTAACATGCACACACACACACACACAAACAGGCAATGCCCATGATCAACTGCCTAGTGCCTAGACACACTTCCCAGGCCAGCCCCCACATAAAACAAGCTCAGTATACAGACAGAGTACATTAAACAGCCAAACAACCCAATACACCACACCTCCTCCCAGGCCCTTAACCTTTTACTGCAGTGGGCTAAATCATGGACACACAGAGTGATTCTTGGTAGTCTTAAACAAATCTACTTTGAAACAAAAGTATACACCTCACACACATGGTTATGGGCTTAAAAAAGAAAGCACCTGTACCATGTCAGATATAGAGTTGACATTTTTAACATTTTGAGTTTGTATCCCAATATTACACTTTATATACATCACAGAAGACTGAAATATAACAAAACTATTTCAAATCAAAACAATTTTTTTGGGTCGCATACACATGGTTAGCAGATGTTATTGCGAGTGTAGCGAAATGCTTGTGCTTCTAGTTTCGACAGTGCAGTAATATCTAACAAGTAATTTAACAATCCCACAACAACTACCTAATGCACAGAAATCTAAGTAAAGGGATGGAATAAGAATATACACATATAAATATATGGATGAGTGATGACCGTGCGGCAAAGGCAAGATGCAATAGATGGTATAAAAAATACAGTATATACATATGGGATGTGTGAAAATAGTGCTAGTACGAACTCGGACCCAGGTGCAGAGAAACACAGCAGGCAGAGGTAAGGGTAAATCCAGAATATTTACTTAAGGTCTTCATAGCAAAACAACAAAGCAAGGGCACACGAGAGCACTGAACAGAACATGAGACCTGAGCAACTGGCCCAGTCCACAGAGGAACCACCTAAATAGTCATCCAGCAGGTGACCCCAATAAGCCCAATCAGGGTCACCTGGATTCTAGAAGTAACCCAAGGGTGCTCTCCAGTGTCAACCTCAGGTAGTATACCAAAGGAAGAAAACCTGACCTGTGACAGGACCCCCCCCCCCCCCCCCCAAGGAACCTTCTACCAGGGGTAACTGAACATTGACGGAAGTCCCGAATGAGTCCGGGGTGCAAAATGTCCCGGGCCGGAACCCAGGAACGTTCCTCAGGCCCATAACCCTCCCATTCCACGAGATACTGAGACCCTTGCCGGAACTGACGACTGGCGAGGATGCGTCGCACCGTGAAGGCTGGCTGTCCCGCTATCATGCAAGGTGGAGATGGAGGCTGAGTGGCCGGAACCAGAGGCCTGAACACCACAGGCTTGAGTCTGGAGATGTGAAAGGTGGGATGAACCCTCATGGACCAGGGAAGACGAAGACGATAGGCCACTGGATTGATGCGCCGTAGAACCTTGAATGGTACCGGTGAGCCAAGTTCCTAGATTCCACGCGGAGAGGCAGATCCCTAGTAGACAACCAGACCATCTGGCCTGGACACAGGAAGGGACTCGGGCAGCGATAATGGTTGGCCTGTTGTTGAACCCGAGCTCAGGCCCTCAGGAGCACTGAACGAACCTTCTTCCAGGTCCTGCGGCAACGAGAGATGAGGCGTTGAGCGGAAGGAACCGTCATTTCAATGTCCTGATCTGGAAACATGAGGGACTGGTAACCGTACAACACCTGGAATGGTGACAGACCAGTGGAGGAACACTGGAGAGTGTTGTGTGCATACTCCACCCAAGGAAGGTGCTGACTCCAAGTGGCGGGGTTAGCGGACACACAGCACCGTAAGGCGGTCTCCAGATTCCTGGTTCACCCGCTCAGTTTGACCGTTGGACTGAGGGTGATAACCCGAGGACAGACTGGCTGATGAGCCCAGAAGAGTACAGAATGCCCTCCAAAATCTGGAGGCAAACTTGGGGCCCCGGTCGGATACCATGTTCAGAGGAAGTCCGTGAAGGCGGAAAACATGCTGAAGGACTAGCTGAGCAGTCTCACGGGCAGATGGAAGCTTAGGCAGAGGAACAAAATGTGCCGCCTTGAAAAGCTTTCCACAATGACCAGGATGACCGTGTGTCCTTCTGAGGATGGTAGACACGTGATGAAATCCATACAGAGATGTGACCAGAGTCGAGGTGTTGGCAGCAAATGAAGAAGCCCCAGAGGCTGCTGACGAGGAGTCTTGTTCCGGGCACATGTCGGACAGGCAGTCACAAAGTCAGAGTGTCCGCCTCCGCCGAGGGCCACCAAAACCTCCTCCTCAAAAACTCTAGCGTTTGCCGCCCTCCCTGATGAGAGGTGAGACGCGACGAGTGAGCCCACTGAAGTACCTTGGACTGTGCCCCAAGAGGAACAAAAATTATGTTAGGTGGACAGCTGTCTGGAACTGCCTCTCTACCTTGCGTCTCCCTCACTACAGTCTCTATACCCCAGGACACCGGCACGAGGATGAGCGACCTTGGGATGATGGATTCAAGCGGCCGATCACTAGAGCTGGGGAACTGGCGAGAAAGGGCATCTGGCTTCACGTTCTTAGACCCCGGACGGTAATATAACGTGAATCTGAACCGAGTGAAGGCGGTTGAGGCGCTTAGCCTCCTGGATGTAGGCCAGGTTCTTGTGGTCAGTCCAAACCGTAAAGGGATGTTCTGAGCCCTCCAACCAGTGCCGCCACTCCTCCAAAGCCAGTTTGACCGCAAGAAGCTCCCGATTGCCGACATCATAGTTCCTCTCTGCTGGAGTGAGACGCCTGGAGAAGAAGGCACAGGGATGAAGCTTTTGGTCTTTCACCGAGCGCTGAGACAGAACCACCCCCATGCCAACGTCAGAGGTATCCATCTCTACCACGAAGGGAAGAGAAGGATCCGCATGAACAAGAATGGGTGCAGAAGAAAAGCAATGTTTCAGGTCCTGGAACGCCTTCTCAGCAACAGAGGTCCAGCATACATGCCCAGCCGAGCCCTTGGTGAGTGTTGTCAATGGCGCTGCCACAGCACTAAAGTTTCTTACAAATCTCCGGTAGAAATTAGCAAAACCCAAAAATCGCTGAACTTGCTTGACCGTGCTGGGTCGCGGCCAGTAGAAAACCGCTCCTACCTTTTGGGAGTCCATCAGTATACAGCACTGAGACACGATGTACCCCAGGAAGGAGATCTGAGGAACGTGAAACTCACACTTTTGGTCTTTGGAGAACCTGTTTTTGGAGAACCTGACATGTTGGACGTGTTCAACCATGGACTTGGAGAAGATGAGGATGTCATCCAGGTACACAAACACGAACTGGTGAAGGAAGTCGCGCAGCACATCATTTGCCAGGGCCTGGAAAACAGCTGGAGCATTAGTAAGTCCAAACGGCATGACCCGGTACTCATAATGTCCATTAGGAGTGTTGAACGCTGTCTTCCACTCGTCTCCCTGTCTGATGCGCACCAGATTGTACGGGTTCCGTAAATCCAATTTTGAGAAAATCATAGCTCCCTGGAGTCTCTCAAAAGCTGATGACATAAGAGGAAGGGTGTAACGGTTCTTGGTGGTAATGTTATTTAAACCCCGGTAATCGATACAGGGACGTAATCCCCCATCCTTCTTCCCAACAAAGAATAAACCCCTCCTGCAGGGGAAGTGGACGGCCAAATAAAATCAGCCACCAGCGCCTCCTTAATATAACTGTTCATGGCTGCAGTCTCTGGACCTGAGAGAGAATACATCCCTCCTCTCGGAGGAGTGGTACCGGACAGGAGGTGGATGGCACAATCGTAGGGCCTGTGTGGAGGTAGTTTGCTGGCCCTTTGTTTGCTGAAGACCTGATCCAAATCCCAGAAATCACGAGGAACACGGAAAGATCAGGCGTGTCATTCCCAGCCAGAGGAACAGGAGGATCGGAAGTCTCTAGATGAGCAGGAGAGTTGCTGGCAGTTGAACTGGCATGAAGGATTCCATCCCAGAACTCTTCCAGAAGGCCAGTCAATTTGAGCATTATGGGTGGAAAGCCACGGATGTCCAAGAACCAGGGGAAACTCAGGAGAGTCCACCAGATGTAACTGGTTAAGCTCCAGATGGTCATCCAGAACTCGTAGCTGAGTAGGCATGGTGAGTTGCTTCAACTTCCCAGACCCTAGGAGTTGACCATCCAGTGCAGTGACCGACAACGGAGTGTCCAGCTTAGTGAGAGGCAGCCTCTGTTGGCGAGCTAATGTGCGATCCAGAAAACAGCAGGAATATCCAACTGTCCATTGTCCCACCGCAGGTTTGACGGAAGCAAGGTGCGTACCGTATCGGCCGCAGGAGACCGTATCTGACTCTCCAGAGTGGAAAGTCTGGTGCCTCCCAATTGCATCGGCTCCTCTGGAGGATATGAAGGAGAACCATAGCCGAATTGAGGACAAGCAGGCCCAACATACGGCAGTGGAACAAATGAAGAATCGACTCCCTCCGCGGGGCCCGAAACACTGGAACGTTCCCGAAGCTGGTCATCAATCCGGGTGGCCAGAAATATAAGCTCCTCCAGAGTGTCAGGGTTGTCCCAGGAAGCCAGTTCATCCTTGAGAACCTTGCTGAGTCTGTTCAGAATGACTGAGTGAAGTGCCTCTATATTCCAACGGCTCTCGCTGGCAAGCGTCCGAAAGTCAATGGCGTAATCAGCTACGCTCCGGCTGCCCTGCCGAAGCGCAATGAGTCATTGAGCAGCGTTCCTGCCAATGATTGGGTGATCGAAAACCCTCCTCAACTCCTGGGTGAAGCTTTGTCAATTGAAACAAATGTCTGATTGCTGCTCTCAGATGGCCGTGGCCCAGGCCAGAGCCCGTCCTGAGAGCAAGGAGATTACATATGCTACTCTGGAACGCTCGGTCTGAAACATTGATGCCTGCAGCTCGAAGACCAGAGAACAATGGCGCAGGAACCCACAACACCTCCCAGGATGCCCCTCATAGCGCTCCGGTGCTGGGAGATGAAGCTCCCAAGGGGAGGAAGATGATGAGCTGGTAGGAGGGTTAGATACCACCGCAGTTGCTCCCGTCTGTCCCGTCTGCAGAGTGAACACAAGAGTTCCTAAATCCTAAGACACTGTCTTCAGCCGCGCCTCATGGCGACCAATCACTGTTCCATGGTGAGTGAGAGTGTCAAGTGGTGAAGCTTGGAGTGTCAAGCCAAATTTCTTCAGCCTCCTGAGGTTGAAGAGGCGCTGTTGCGCCTTCTTTACCACGCTGTCTGTGTGGGTGGACCATTTCAGTTTGCCCGAGATGTGTACGCCGAGGAACTTAAAATCTTCTACCTTTTCCACTGCTGTCCAGTCAATTATGGATAGGGGGGGGGGGGGGGGGATTGCTCCCTCTGCTGTTTCCTGAAGTCCACGATCATCTCCTTTGTTTGTTGACGTTGAGTGAGAGGTTGTTTTCCTGACACCATACTCCGAGTGCCCTCACCACCTCCCTGAAGGCTGTCTCGTCTTTGGTGGTGATCAAGCCTACTAGAGAAAGGGAAAGGGGGATACCTAGTCAGCTGTACAGCTGAACGCATTCAACTGAAATGTGTCTTCCGCATTTAACCCAACCCCTCTGAATCAGAGAGGTGCGGGGGGCTGCCATAATCGACATCCATGTCTTCGGCGCCCGGGGAACAGTGGGTTAACCGCCTTGCGAAGGGGATTCGATCCTTGCGAGCTCGGGGATTCGACCACAATGAACTAATGAAACCCATTACAGTACACACACAAGATGTCTAACCAAATGCAGTTAGTCATATCTGATATCCTGTACAGCATGGGGCTGTATATCAATGTGGGGACCAAATAGAGCAAACCATTAGTGAACTAGTGTTCTTTCCTCATACAACATGAGAGGCATGGAAGTAGCAGAGGTAGGCCAATAGAAGAGAAGAAGAAGGCTTTGATATGCTTCACATATGTATTAATGGGTATGATGTGACATGACTGTTATATGATCAATGAGAGAAAAGGAGGGGAAGGGGGGAATGGGGGAAGAAATCGAGGTAATGAGAAATGGGTGTGTCTGTGAGAGCGACCTTAATTAAAGCTGAGACGAAGGCATGTGGGAGACCAGGGAACACGGCACGCACTTCAGGGAATTTGGCGGGAAGGGAGGGAGAGGGTGATGGAGAGAGGGAGGGAAGATGAAATACAGTATCTCCAGTAACGGGGGGGATTGGAGAAAACAAAATGGAGGGCAGGGGTGATAATTGTAAAAGTGTCTGCGAGGAAAGCGGAAAGAGAGGTGGTGGAAGAGAGGAGGAGGTGGGAGGTGGAGGTGGAAGACAATCAGGAGGGGAACCAGCAGGGGAGCAGACTTTGGTGTTGTGAGTAATTGGAGGTGATGGCAGCTGGGACGCTAAGCAGGGAGAGTGCTGTAGGAAGAAGAGGAAGAGGAGAGTGGATGGGTACATGGTCAGCGGGAAGGAAGGTGAGTAGGCAAGTGTGTGTGTGGGTTTGTGTGTGTGTGGGGGGGGGCGCGGGTGAGGGATGGTGTTGTAATTGGTTGGCAGAATGCTGGCGAGAGTGATCTCTGTGCTGCTCAGGGGTGTGTGTTTTAGAGGTAAAGGGGAATGGAGAGAAGAGGGGAAGAAGGGGGGTGAATTGATCATCCGATTTGTTCACCCCTGCGGAAGGCCTGGAAGCAGGACAGGGAACGGAGGGACAGGGAATGGAGGGCCAGAAGAATTGGGGTTGTCTGAGTCCCGTCAAGGGGAAACAAAGATAAATAGAAAGAAAGAGGGAAAGAGAGAGGGAGGGCAGTTAAGGAGAGATGGAAGGAAAGTAAAAAAGACAGAGGGAGAAAGCGAAATACAGACAGAAATGCAGAGAGAGAGGGAGACAAAGTGAGAGAGAGAGAAAGAGAGAGAGGAAGAAATAAAGAAAAAACATGTGAAGAAGAGAACGAGACAGAGGTTAAAAAGTGAAAAAAAGACACTGAGACAGAGAAAGAGAGAGAGAGAGAGAGATAGAAAAGGATGGAAAACTGTAGCCAAAAAGAAATGGAGAGAAAACAGATAAGAATCAGATGCAGCAACAAAAAAAGGAAAAGCTCAATTAAAGAAAGAACTGGGACAGAGGCATCATGGAGGTTCACAGAGAGGAGTTCAGAATTTCAAAGCAGCTCTGCTCTGACTGTCAGAGTGGCTTCAACCCAAGAGAGGGCGAAGTGCAAAGGTCTTGACCCTGTCAACCTCATAGTATATGCATATCGGCTCATTCACGATATATAAGAAAAGCTGGTATTCATGCAGCTTTTTATGGGGCTGAATCAGCGTTGAGCAGAGTACGATTGTGAGTGCTTCGCTTTACAGTGTAATGGAGTTGGATATAAATGTAAAGGAAGATAAGCCTTTTTTTCTCACAACCTTGGGCTCACAGCAGTCCTTAGCAGTCCGTACACAATCCTGAGTGAAACTGTCAGAGTTCAACAGGCATTCCATTCTTGCTGTGCCACCGATGCTTTGTTCCAGTTCATCCCTTAGAAACATCGGCATCATTCATTACATCTCATGAAATGACTGAAAAGTATGTGCAGATGGAAATCTATTGGGAGGAGAAAACCCAGAGATGTTTTGACTGACACATCTCTTAAAATGCCTATACGTTTTGCTTCAATTCAAGTTAAGTGCTTTGGGATTTCCCCTTGATATGTCAGTCACTTCCATTTTTTAAAGTTTGGCCTCAAAGTTGTGTGGGGGAGAAAAGAGACCCGACAATGGGAGAGCAAGAAGGGAGAGGAAACAACAGCAGGAGAATGTACAAGAGAAAGGGAAGAAGGGGGAAGAGAGAAAGAATAGAGGGTGGCAGGGGTTAACCTGAGGCAATGGAGAGAGAGTGAAAAAGAGAGCTCTGATGTGTCTACAGTCACACAGTCAGGAATCTCTACCCACTGGACCAAAACTGGTTGAATTAACGTTGTTTCCATGTAATTTCAACCAAAAACTAAATGTGACGACTTAGAATCAACTTCGAAAACCGATTGGATTTGCAAAAAGTCGTCAACGTAATGGAATTTCATATTTTTTTCATCCAATTTTTTTAACTGAATCCAATGACATGCTGACATTTTTCATTGATTTCACATTTAACTGATGTTAGTTGACTACTCAGCCAAATGTAAATCATACCTAGTCGTTGAACGGACGTCTGTGCCCAGTGGACAGAGAGTCATTTAGGGGTAGAAAGGAAGAGAAGCAGGAGAAGTGGGTGATGGAGAAGGAAAGAGAGAATCTAACTAAGTCAAGCAGGACAAAACAGGGGGCTGCAGACAGTGGCTAACAAATCCAACGTATCACCTGAGCTGTGGGCCGTCCCAAGCAGGTAAGCCCATCCACAGCCCAGACAAACCAGACATTCCAACCCAGAAATCTCTCCTTGTGGGAGGCAATCAGGCAGCAGTTGAATGGAGCTGCATTTATAATGTGTTTCTCAATGCTTAAGGGAGATAATTCTGTGTGACTGAAGGATTTGCAGCAGGCACTTACATGGCCTCTCTTTTCACTGTGTCAGGGTTATACAGCAGTGTGACTTGATAAGCATTCAAGCCACCTCCACCAACTTATACATCCCGTGATGTGCTAGTTGGAACTCTAGGCTCTTACATGTAGGATAGAAAAGTCTGGTTTCTTTTGGAATGGAATTTGACTGGATAGAGAGGGGAGTAATTATCAGCAGTATGGCTCCTCCTTCATGCACACCTGACCTACATGACAGGCCTCTTCAGGCCCTCAAGGCAACCCCCATTTACATGGCAGCAAATGTTTTCTTGCCAATCAGCACTCCCAGGCTAATTTAAATAAACAAGGGATGGAAGGATGGTGGAAAAAAAGAGCAGGTTGATCACTTTCTGCCCACACCTGCTCCTTTGCATTCCGCCTTCATCCCTCCCTTTCCTCCCTCTGTACCTCATCCCCCTCTCCTCCCTTCTTCACTCCCCCACCGCACGCCCCCTGGAGGCTGCTCACACTTCCTGTCAGTTTCCACTTTTCAGCGCCAGAAACTGGAGTTTGTTGCCATGGAAACAACCAGCACGGGGAGAGGGAAGAAAAAGAATAAAGACCTATGCCGCATTGCTGGACTTGAGTGTGTGTGTGTGTGTGTGTGTGTGTGTGTGTGTGTGTGTGTGTGTGTGTGTGTGTGTGTGTGTGTGTGTGTGTGTGTGTGTGTGTGTGTGTGTGTGGGGGGGGGGGTGGGTGGGTGGGTGGGTGGGCGGGTGGGTGGGTGCGTGTGTGTTAGAGAGAGAGAAGGCTTATGAATGAGCGTAGGTAAACATTTCCAATTGAGTGAATACTATGGTGAATACTATGTGTGTGTGCATGGTTGTATGTGGAGAGGATCTATGTCTGCACCACGTACTCTCACTTCTGGTGTCCCCAAGGGCTCAGTTCTAGGCCCTCTCCTCTTCTCTCTGTACATCAAGTCACTCGGCTCCATCATATCCTCACATGGTCTCTCTTATCAATGCTATGCGGATGACACTCAAATACTGTACCTTTCTCCTTCCCCCTTTCTGACACCCAGGTGGCGATACGCATCTCTGCATACCTGGCAGATATCCCACCACCTCAAGCTCAACCTTGACAAGACAGAGCTGCTCTTCCTCCCGGGGAAGGCCTGCCCACTCCAAGACATCTCAATCATGGTTGACAACTCCCCGGTGTACCCTTCCCAGAGTGCAAAGAACCTTGGCTTGACCCTGGACAACACCCTATTGTTCTCTGCTAACATCAAAACTGTGACTCTCTCTTGCAGGTTCGTGCTCTACCACAGGTATTTCCAAATTGGGGTCCCCAGGGGTACGCACAATGCCGTCGGGGGTACGCCAAATAAAAATGTTATACATTATGTTTTCCAACGGGGCTATACATTTAGGTGAGTTTTTTCCTCGCCTGAGTAGCCTCGTTTCACTGCCAAAAATAAAGTTAAACTATCTAGTGTTCAGTGAAATAACAACACAGTGTCAAATACAGGTAGCCTAGTCAAATAATTAATATCCAATCACATTAACCGTTACTCTCTCGTGGGAATTCCACTAACAGTCCGTATGTAGCCAAACGTAGCTGCTACTCATTCAGTTTGCTCGAAAATGGATAAATGGTTAAAAAAAGTCAGGCCTGCGTCCATAGAGACACATACCAGCTCTACTGGTAGTACTGCTACTACCAGCAGTACTGCACCTGCACCTGTCGTTCAAAAGTTTGGCGTCACTTAGAAAAGTCCTTGTTTTTGAAAGAAAAGCACATTTTTGGTCCATTAAAATAACATCAAATTGATCAGAAATACAGTGTAGACATTGTTAATGTTGTAAATGACTATTGTAGCTGGAAACGGTAGATTTGTAATGGAATATCTACATAGGCGTACAGAGGACGATTATCAGCAAGCTTCACTCCTGTGTTCCAATGGCACGTTGTGTTAGCTAATCCAAGTTTATAATTTTAAAATGCTAATTGATGATTAGAAAACCCTTTTGCAATTATGTTAGCACAGTTGAAAACTGTTGTCTTGTTAAAGAAGCAATAAAACTGTCCTTCTTTAGACTAGTTGTGTATCTGGAGCATCAGCATTTGTGGGTTTGATTACAGGCTCAAAATGGCCAGAAACAAAGCACTTTCTTCTGAAACTCATCAGTCTATTCTTGTTCTGAGAAATTAAGGCTATTCCATTTGAGAAATTGCCAAGAAACTGAAGATCTCATACAACGCTGTGTACTACTCCCTTTCAGAGAACAGCGCAAACTGTCTCTAACCAGAATAGAAAGAGGAGTGGGAGGCCCCAGTGCACAACTGAGCAAGAGGACAAGTACATTAGAGTGTCTAGTTTTAGAAACAAAGGCCTCACAAGTCCTCAACTGGCAGCTTCATTAAATAGTACCCGCAAAACACCAGTCTCAACATCAACAGTGAAGAGGCGGCTATGGCATGCTGGCCTTCTAGACAAAGTTCATCTGTCCAGTGTCTGTGTTCTTTAGCCCATATTAATCTTTTCTTTTTATTGGCCAGTCTGAGATATGGCTTTTTCTTTGCAACTCTGCGTCAAAGTTTGGGAACCACTGCTCTACAACATCCGTAGAGTATGACCCTACTGCACACAGGAAGCGACGCAGGTCCTAATCCAGGCACTTGTCATCTCCTGTCTGGACTACTGCCACTTGATGTTGACTGGGCTCCCCACTTATGCCATCAAACCCCTGCAACTTATCCAGAATGCTGCAGCCCACATGTTCAACCTTCCCAAGTTCTCCTTATGTCACTCTGCTCGTCCGCACACTCCACTAGTTTTATAATATTATACAGGGGGAGGTTAGGTGTATGATATTTGACCCTCTGTAACTTTCTCACTCTTCATTATTCATGATTCATTCAGAATTATCCGGACTCATGGTAGCATCCACATTTAGTAGACGTGTTTAGAAACATATTATATTCTTATTTATAATAAAAGTGACTCCAAAATGACACAATACATAAACTCAGCAAAAAAAGAAACATCCATTTTTCAGGACCCTGTGTTTCAAAGATAATTCGTAAAAATTCTAAGAACTTCACAGATCTTCATTGTAAAGGGTTTAACCTGTTGAGGATGGGGGCGCTGTTGAGACTATTTATGCTAATCGTGTAATTTTTGAAACGGCTTCCCACAAAATCCTTGATCGTACAATATGCATATTATTATTATTATTGGATAGAAAACAGTCTATAGTTTCTATAGGAGTTGAAATTTTGTCTCTAAGTGGAACAGAGCCCATTCTACAGCAATTTCCCTGACATGGAGTCAGATTTCAGAAATTTTGGCCACTGTTCTGGAGTCAGTTAAAAGGGCACTGTTATTGCTATGACTATACGGACGCTGCTTACGTCTTCCCCTGGAGGCCTTTACGTGATGACGATTTGAATGGGGTCGATTGCGCGTTCACAGGCCCTATAAATAAAAAAACCCTGTAGGTAGGAGCTCCTTTGCAGCTGCGTAATGCGCGTGGAGGACATCGACCTGCTATTTTTCCAAGCGTTAGTTTAGCCTGTTATATTTTTCCGGTCATGTTTTTACTCGTTATAGGAGTTAAAAACATCATAAGGTAGTTAATTTAAAGCGTTTTATAGCAATTTATATCCGTTTAGTGCGATTTTGGGACATTTATTTCTTTAACGCTGTGAATAGCTGGGCACGCTTCCAGTTCATCCCGAACGCAGTTGGCATTTCCACATGGCAAGAGGACAGCTTTCCACCAAAAGACGATTACTCCCAAGAAAGGATCCTTTGCCCAAGATACTGATGGAAGAACAGCTCAAAGTAGGACATTTTTATTATGATAAATCGTGTTTCTGTCGAAAAATTTTAGTGGCTTAGGACGCCATGTTTTTTGACGTAGCTTCGCTTGGCGCAAACTGTATTGAAAAGTAAGGATAAATTAAAAAATGTAATTCCGCAATTGTATTAAGAATTAAATTGTCTATCAATCCCTGTCCACCCTATATTTTTTAGTCACGTTTATGAGTATTTATGTATAAGAGTAGATCACTGTCTAAGTGGCGCAAGGACATTTTCTGACCAGCTGAGCTACATTTCACATTGTCTAACCATGATTTTGGTGGCTAAATATAAACATTTTCGATCAAACTCTATATGGATTGTGTAATATGATGTTACAGGAGTGTCATCTGAAGAATTCTGAGAAGGTTAGTGAAAAAATTTATATTTTTTGGCGATGTTGACTTTTATCGCTCACTTTGGCTAGAATCAATGCTGGGCTGCTATGTGCTATGTGCTATGCTAATATAACGATTTATTGTGTTTTCGCTGTAAGACACTTAGAAAATCTGAAATATTGTCTGTATTCACAGGATCTGTGTCTTTCGATTCGTGTATGCTGTGTATTTTTACGAAATGTTTGATGATTAGTAAGTAGGTAAACACGTTGCTCTAAGTAGTTTTTCTATTCCATTTGTGACGGTGGGTGCAATTGTAACCTATGCCATCTACCTGAAATATGCACTTTTTTCTAACAAAACCTATCCCATACCATAAATATGTTATCAGACTGTCATCTAATGAGTTTTTTTCTTGGTTAGTGGCTATAAATATCTTAGTTTAGCCGAATTGGTGATAGCTACTGGTGTTGGTGGACAAATAAAAGATGGTGGATTATGCTAATGTGTTTTTAGGTAATAGATGTACATCTTTACATATTGTGTCTTCCCTGTAAAACATTTAAAAAATCAGACATGTTGACTGGATTCACAAGATCTGTGTCTTTCATTAGCTGTATTGGACTTTAATGTGTGAAAGTTAAATATTTAAAAAAAAATTTTTTTTTGAATTTCGCGGCACTGGTTTTTCAGTGGGGGTGGGGGGGGAGTGCCGCTAGCGGCACACTCATCCTAGACAGGTTAAACACTGTTTCCCATGCTTGTTCAATGAACTATAAACAATTAATGAACATGCAGCTGTGAAACGGTCGTTAGGACACAAATCGTTTACAGACGGTAGGCAATTAAGGTCACAGTTATGAAAACTTAGGACACTAAAGAGGCCTTTCTACTGACTCTGAAAAACACCAAAAGAAAGATGCCCAGGGTCCCTGCTCATCTGTGTGACCGTGCCTTAGGCATGCTGCAAGGAAGCATGAGGACAGCAGATGTGGCCAGCGCAATAAATTGCAATGTCCGTCCTGTGAGACGCCTAAGACAGCGCTACAGGGAGACGGGACGGACAGCTGATCATCCTCGCAGTGGCAGACCACATGTAACAACACCTGCACAGGAACATCCGAACATCACACCTGCAGGACAGGTACAGGATGGCAACAAGAACTGCCCGAGTTACACCAGGAACGCACAATCCCTCTATCAGTGCTCAGACTGTCCGCAATAGGCTGAGAGAGGCTGGACTGAGGGCTTGTAGGCCTGTTGTAAGGCCGGTCCTCACCAGATATCACTGGCAACAATGTCGCCCATGGGCAAAAACCCACAGTCGCTGGACCAGACAGGACTGGCAAAAAGTACTCTTCACTGACGAGTCGCGGTTTTGTCTCACCAGGGGTGATGGTTGGATTCGCTTTCATCGTCGAAGGAATGAGCGTTACCCCGAGGCCTGTACTCTGGAGCGGGATTGATTTTGAGGTGGAGGGTCCATCATGGTCTACGGCGGTGTGTCACAGCATCATTGGACTGAGCTTGTTGTCATTGCAGGCAATCTCAATGCTGTGCGTTACAGGGAAGACATCCTCCTCCCTCATGTGATACCCTTCGTGCAGGCTCATCCTGACATGACCCTCCAGCATGACAATGCCACCAGCCATACTGCTCGTTCTGTGCATGATATCCTGCAAGACAGGAATGTCAGTGTTCTGCCATGGCCAGCGAAGAGCCCGCATCCCATTCCCATTGAGCATGTCTGGGACCTGTTGGATCGGAGGGTGAGGGCTAGGGCCATTCCCCCCAGAAATGTCCAGGAACTGGGGGCAATTTCTGGGGGGAATGGCCCTGGCCCTCACCCACCTATGCAACAGGTCCCAGACGTTCTCAATGGGATTGAGATGCGGGCTCTTCGCTGGCCATGGCAGAACACTGACATTCCTGTCTTGCAGGATATCATGCACAGAACCAACAGTATGGCTGGTGGCATTGTCATGCTGGAGGGTCATGTCAGGATGACCTTGGTGGAAGATTCCGGTAATATCTCACAGCAAGAACTGGCAAATCTGGTGCAGTTCATGAGGAAGAGATGCACTGCAACACCTAATGCAGCTGTGGCCACACCAGATACTGACTGTTACTTTTGATTTTGACCCACCCTTTATTCAGGGACACATTGTTTCATTTCTGTTAGTCACATGTCTGTGGAACTTGTTCAGTTTATGTCTCAGTTGTTGAATCTTGTTATGTTCATACAAATCTTTACACATGTTAAGTTTGCTGAAAATAAACGCAGTTGACAGTAAGAGGACGTTTCTTTTTTTGCTGAGTATATTTACCATTCATTTCTATTGGGCACAAAATAATCTGAAACACAAGTAAAATTAACTGCAAAAGCATCCAACAAGTAATATGGGACCAAATACTAAACCTTTGACTATTTTATTAATAGGGAGTGGCTCCATATCCATGACTGGATCTTTTATTTCTGCGGCTCCGTATCCGTGAGTGTGCAAATTCTTGCAATATCTCGCGGGAATTTGGGACGCTCATTTTCTCATGCTGAAACTAGATTAGTTACATAGCTAGTTAAATCAGAGTTAAAAGCCAAAAAGTTGATGTCACTAAGAAAAAAACAAATACCAAAACAGCACGTATTT
Source organism: Salvelinus fontinalis (assembly GCF_029448725.1). Classification (NCBI taxonomy): domain Eukaryota; kingdom Metazoa; phylum Chordata; class Actinopteri; order Salmoniformes; family Salmonidae; genus Salvelinus; species Salvelinus fontinalis. Next base: position 26,100,514 of record NC_074702.1, on the reverse strand, counting down.
GGTGTGTCATCATACTGGTCTCTGACTTGCTCAACAAACTTAAACTTGCGCCTTTTTTCAATGCTGAATTGAATGTCATTGAGAAAACAAAACGCTGTCATAATGTATATTTTTGCAAACATCCTTTCTGGATTTAAAAGTACTAATAATCTAGTTTTTCAAAAGTAACTGTAATCTGATTACAATATTTTTGCTGGTAACATAACTGATTACAAATACAGTTTTTTTGTAATCATATTACATGTAGCTTATTGCATGTAATTAGTTACTCCCCAACACTGGCTCTATTTAAGACCCCAGCTCGCTCTCTGCCGTGAGGTGACATGTTTTATTAGAACATCAGGAAAGGTTAGGGAGGAGCAGCCTGAGTGACGCCCATTCTCATTCAACCCCAGCCCCACATTCTCACTAGCCCTAGGAGCCCCCTTCTCTCCCCTATTCTTTATTGATCCCACAATCGCATCAAGCATGTTTCCTTGAAGATGCAATTTCCACCACATCAACACAGAGGGCTGGAGCACTTTGTTCCAGCCTCGGTTGCGGTGCGATTGATCTTACCCCTACCTTGCCGTTACCAGTGCCAATATTCACACACACGCAAACAAACACTCACTCACGCACACACACATTTGTTTTACCATCTTTCTAGGGACCAAACAAATTATTCCCATTCAAAATCCTATTTTTCCTAACCCTAACCTTAACCCTAAACCCCTAACCCTAATTATAACCCTAACCTTAATTGTAAGCCTAAACCTAACCTCCGAGCCAAAAATTGCCTTTTTCCTTGTGGGGACCGACGAAATGTCCCCAGTTGTCTGAATTTACCTTCTTTTACTACCCTTGGATACCCCCCCGCATTCACTCACACCTCAACAGTCTGCTTCCATCGCCTGTGTCTCCTTGAGTGAATGAGGAGTTCATAGGCAGTGAACCAAAATACAGCCTTCAGAGCTCAGGGAGCAGAAGGATGTGGCCCCCATCAAGACTGGAGCACCTGCCCAGCACCACCAGGGACAGGGGAGATGGGTGAGGATGATTGGGAAGATGGGAAGATGGGTTGGGATGATTGGTGAGAAGGTTTATATCTACACACACACACGCCTGCCTGCATGTGCGCAGAGGCAGACACACATCTGGACACATCTGGACACATGAACACACACACATACATTATCCTATGCACGTTCAGTACACATATATGCAACCTCACATACACAAACACATCTTAGTAAACACACACACACATTTTCCTCCCCCAGAGTTGTCAGACCCTCAGCCGTGAGGGCACAGCGGTCTGCCGCCCCAAGCCTCTGTGACCTCATCTGATTCCACCCCTCCTCTCCTCCTCCACCCTGCCTCTCCACCCCCACCCCTCTCTAATCCGCTTCTGTTTTCTTCTCTGTAATCTTGTCGCGAACGCATTTCAGATATGACTAACACCTTCCCCCGACCATTCCTCCTCCTTTCTTCTCCTTCTTTCTCGCCTTCCCTTCTTAAATTACCGAGGCAATCATATTTAGCGATTCCCTTGGCTTGTTTATCCTTCCCCGCAACTGTTTGAATATTGAAATTGTAATATTTATTCATTTGCTTCCCCTTTTTTCTCAGGGAAGAAAGAATTGTTGAAGGCGCTGCCGACAGAATCGTCTGGGATTTAATTGAGTGGGTCAGTGGCTTTGGATGAATTATTAAAGGCGAAACAAACAACTCCAACACGCAGGCTGTGGCAGAGCTGGAGAATGATGTGATTAAAAACGCTGTGTGCTTGTTCCGGCCCCTCTCTGTTTCTTCACACCCTCCCTCCTTTCCTCCCTACATTGTTTCCTAACTCCCCCATACTTGACGTCCAAGCTGTCTGTCACATTTCTTTTTAGCATACTCTGCTAGTGACTGGCCTTTGCCAGCTAATGCCAGTGTTTATTTTTGTGGGCCTGCAATTATGCCGCTCGTCTTTTGACGACAATGTCGCCTTGAGTGATAGGTAGGAAAACAGGAGAGGACACCCACACAAACAAGTATGAACACACCCACCCACACACAAACACCTCTGACCGATTTTACCTACCGCTGTTTGATGTCTCCTAACTTATTATGCAGATCTCTAAATGAGATAACAGTGTTCCAGCTTTCTAGTATTTACCCTGCCAACCGGCAGAGTGCTTTTATGGCTTCTGATAGCGCTGCACTGGCAGAGCCTAAATAAGAAAGGCAACTAATGCTCCATACTCGGAAGAAGAAGAAGAAGACGAAGATTCTAACAGTTCGCCTAATTTCTGTTTACGTGACAACACAAGCAAGTATAATGTAGAGAATCATTGTACCATCTAAACTGTAGTGAATTACAGTATATCTTCCATAACTAAAAATACTCTATTTTCAGTTGTTTTTTAAAGCTGTTGTACAAAACCGAAAGTAAAATACTCAAAAATGAAACTTAAGAACGGGAAGCATAGAAATGGCGCAAATAGAACATATATACCGCTTCTTAGACTTGCTTTCAATGAGATTACAGGTCGGGTCCCCCCAAAAGTTAAATATTGCAGCTTTAAGTTGAATGGTAGGGCAACATTTTGATTTCTAAATGATAAGATGCACTTTCTTTTGAGGACACAAGCTCAAATACACAAGCACAGTACTGTTATGAAAATATAAAAAATCATATATATTTTTTCTTTGAATTGCTTTCTAAATAGAGTAACAATCAAATTATAAATTACATAACTATAAGAATTCACATTTCTTACAACTGTAAAATAAATATGATCATACTTAGTAACAGTACAATATTGTCACTATTTCATATAACTGCCGACAGAGAATTTTCTCCTAAACGTCCAATGAGCGGCGCAGAAACACCATTCAAATTGGTGCAGACTCGTTACAATTCAGCTTTAAGCACAAAGTGACTTTGTCCATCTGTGACCAAGAGAAAGTGGCATTGTTTTATGGCGTTCACAGAGCGCTTTGTACACCAAAATGTTAGTCGGAACTGGTCCAGAACCGCTCAAAGTTCCCCATATGGGGGACTTAACATCTAAAAGTTAATAGATAGATAACTCACTGGCGGGCTAAATAAATAAGATGAGTGTCACATTGATGAATGGCGGTCACAAAGCAGCGGGCTGTGTCCCTCTTGAATCAGGAACCAGCAGCTGTGACGCAGTCACATACCTGGACTGTCATCCAGTGACATATTTGGTTAAGTGGCACGGAACATTGGAAGTAGTCGCTCCCGATCACATCCCATCAAGGGGAACCGTCACATAATCACATCTCTAAACATCTTTAATTACATGGAATAACCTCTATTTCTACACAGGCTCCTAAAACATACACTGCCATATGGATGCACTTGCCCTCTACCTGTCCTATACAGACAAATAGAATGAATAGAAAGGGTCTTTTCCCCCATTTATATGGTCCAATTACCTGAACATTGAGGGTGACAGTACACAAGGGGGGGCCCTTCCAAGCCTTTCGCCTTCCAAGAACACAGTGACCTCCTTTCTCTTTCCTATCCTCCTTCTCCTCCCTCGTTTATTAAAACAGAAGGAGATTCTAATACCTGGAACCAATACTTCCAGCGTCTCTGTCTCATCCCCCTGCTCCTCTCCTCCATTTAATCAGTGAAAAGCTGGGACTCACTGGCCTGTCTTAGGTAATCAACATCAGGGGCCGTAAACTGCCGCTAATTGAATGGTCTCCTCATTGTCATGCACAGGGACACTCCATCTCTCCTTTCCCTCTCTCGATCCCTCTCTTTCTTTATCCGCCTCCTCTCCTTACAAGGCCCCCAGAGCCCTTCAATGGCCTGCTCTGCCTTTCCTACCGAACGACGAAAGAAAACAGGCCTTGTTTGAAGTAGATAGGGGGAGCTGATGGGGAATTTGAAGAGGGAGGGGGTTCTATAGAAGGAGGGGGAGGGTTTTGAGAGGAGTGACACCAAACAAACCGGTTCAGGTATGCCTGCGCTACAGCAAACAAACCGGTTCAGGTATGCCTGTGCTACAGCAAACAAACCGGTTCAGGTATGCCTGCGCTACAACAAACAAACCGGTTCAGGTATGCCTGCGCTACAACAAACAAACCGGTTCAGGTATGCCTGTGCTACAGAAAACAAACCGGTTCAGGTATGCCTGTGCTACAGAAAACAAACCGGTTCAGGTATGCCTGCGTTACAGAAAACAAACCGGTTCAGGTATGCCTGCGCTACAGCAAACAAACCGGTTCAGGTATGCCTGCGCTACAGCAAACAAACCGGTTCAGGTATGCCTGCGCTACAGAAAACAAACCGGTTCAGGTATGCCTGCGTTACAGCAAACAAACCGGTTCAGGTATGCCTGCGCTACAGCAAACAAACCGGTTCAGGTATGCCTGCGCTACAGCAAACAAACCGGTTCAGGTATGCCTGCGCTACAACAAACAAACCGGTTCAGGTATGCCTGTGCTACAGCAAACAAACCGGTTCAGGTATGCCTGCGCTACAACAAACAAACCGGTTCAGGTATGCCTGTGCTACAGCAAACAAAGAAAAGTAGGAGGGGTGCTGGACAACCATGACAAAAATACAACAAAATGGCTTACCAGGTAAGTCCTTTTGCTGGACACAAATACAAACATTTTGGTGGGGGTGAGATTATAGGTGAGAAGGGGGGGGGTCAGGGGTTGAATGGGGTGAAAGAGGAGAGTGTGTGAGAACGTGAGCGTGTGTGCATGAGCGTGCACATGTGTTAAACGGCTGAGAAGTCCCATGCTTTAGGCTGCCAGACAAGATAGAGTGGCTATAGAGCATATTTCTGTTAGATGTCTGTTCTGAACAGAGTGAGAGAATTACCGTAATAACCTACCAATTTCAGGGACATACAGTTTTGCAGCCACCAGGCAATTTTTGTATTTTTTATTATTGAGTGGGGCCCATTGTGAGTATCCATTTTCTACCCAGCATCTCCCTCCCTCCTCTCTCTGAGTCACTCAGTAAATATCCAGACACAGGCCATCACTGTGACCAAGCTCTGCTAGACCAAAGAATATGGTACCAGACTATGGGTGCATCCCGAATGGCACCCTATTCCTTATATAGTGCACTACTTTTGACCTGAGCCCTATGAGCCCTGGTCAAAAGTAGTGCTCTATATAAGGAATAGCGTGCCATTCGGGGCAGAGGCAGAGAGAGTAATTAGGGTTACATCACATAATTGGATGGAAATCACATGACATATGAGTCATAATTGGTAGAGACGGGGGTTTTATGGGGACGTAGGCGTCCCTATTTGTAACACAGTTGTTGCATAACGTGTCTGCTTAACCTGAACCAATCACATTGCTCACACTTTAGATCACTGGTGCATCTGCGTATTCAAAACGAACCCCCACTGAGATACCTTCGGGGAGCCACACACACACACGCCACTCTCCAACCAGAAGTCCCATTCCCTATCCACCTCTACACCACTGTAGGCTGGAAGCAACACGCCAACACGCCAACACACTAACTCTGGCAGACTACAGAATCACTCAGGCAACACTCCAGCCAACACTACGGCACACTCCAACAACTGATTATATTTTGTGTGTGTTCCCCGTTTTCACCTGGGCGCCTCACAAAATTGTAATCATTCTTCCTGGTACACCCTCGCCTCTGCCTCCCGCCTCCACAGCCCTCTGGCAGCTGCTGCTCAGCCAACCATCTGGAGAGACGCTGACGACCCCTTATCCCCCCTGGCCCGTCATACAGCTGGCCTACTGAGAGAGAGACGGAGGGAGAGAGAGAGAGAAGGGAGAGAGAGAAAGAGATGGGAAGTAAAGTGGGTGAGAAGAGAGGGATAAAGAGAAAGGTGAGAGGAGAGAGGAAGTAGGAGAAAGAGAAAGGGGGAGACGTAGGAACAGTTGGAGTGACACTGGTGCGGCTGTCCAGTATACCTCATATAGTGTCTTTCCGGGCATCAATGTAGGGTCTATTGACTATAGAAAGACAACCACACCCCCTCTGCGCCATAGAGACCAGGCCTCGCCTACCATTGATGATGTTGCCCGCTCCAGATTTTATCGCATTCCATTCATCTCTCTCAGGCAGGACTGGTCTCTAGGACCTCTCTCCCGTCTGTCTTTCTTTTTGCTTCCTTGCCTCTTTGGCTTTGGGATCCAGGACAACACTCTAGGCAAACCTTGTAGGTTTCTTCTCTTACTCTCTCTTCTTCCTGTAATGAGATTCCTTGTAGAGGTGAGTCGTTGTGTCAGTCAGCCTTCCCGGTGAGTCAGTGTGTAAGTCAGACAGCCACGGTGCATCAGGGAGTGTGTCAGCAGTGTTAATGGTACATAGTCCACTGTATATCTCCCATCAACTGTCAATAATCTTTCTGACATTGAAGGAGATTAAAATCAAAGCCCCCTGTTCGCCTAAGCAACCAGGCTTGTTTCACTGGCATGTTCACACCGGGTTGGTCTTTAACCAATGATGGCCCTCCTTACTGCATAAAGGAGCCATGATTTCCCTGGAGGATGACAACCTATGGATGTTTCTTCCTTTATTTCCCTCCCCTCCTTGTTACCAGATGCATATTTTAAAGGCATCACACTGCCCTTGCCATCGCACACCGGGCGCTCATTTTCTCTAGCAGGATTTCATGATGAGATCAGTTGAGTGAGTGTGGCAAGACATTATCAAGTGTTTCATGCACGCTGCAAGCTATATTTGCCAAACCCCCTCCTCCTCCCTCCATCTTAGCTCTAAATTGGTACTCCAGTGCCTGGATTTCACTCAACTGTGCAGCTGTGGGAGGCCTGTTCTGCCACCACAGGGGGCTCTTGCTCCACGGTGGCTTGCTGGAGAAGGTTAGCGGTTAGCCTCCGCCAGGTGTGGCCATAGCTCCTCCGAGACTCCGGCTGGCTTTGCTCATTTGCACTCTACCTCAGGACTTAATTACCAAATTCAACTCGTTATTTGGATAATAACTCACACCGGCTGTTCCGTTTGCTTTTACCACCGGTTCCTAATGAGTGGCTAATTAAAAACTACCTGAAGGAGCTCGCCCCTAAACCACCTAAACCGTCCGTTTTTTTACGGGGGAGCTGGGTCGGCGAGCCATCGTCGTCTGGTTGTCAGCACCAAAGTATTAGCCACCAACAGCCGCCTCGGAGGTACGCTACTCGGCATAAACCAGCATGACTCGATTCAGGCGTGGAATCCTGATTAGATCAGCAGATTTCATTTCTCACTGTTGTTAGTCCCTGTTGCCTCTTTGTTCCAGTTTGATTCCTTTCCAAAGTGCTTCTGGTGGGGATGGGGGAAAAGGGGAGTGGAACAACAGCGGCAGCCGCACCACCTTTTTCCCCATCCCTCTAAAGAGATGTGTTTCTGAAATGACTGGAATGTTCTTTTTTTCTACCAATATTACACACCAAAAAAATCCCACCCATATCAGCCCACAACCATGAGCTACCAAGGCTTCCGGGTAGACAGCATGGCTTCAGTGCTTCTGACGTCTTGCCACACACAGAAATCTACAAGGAACAACAGCAGCAAGACCGCTTCATGCTCATTCCCCGGCTCTCCCTGGCATTCGCATAGAGAGCCGTCAGAGACTCCATACTGTATGCCACAATGCTGTGGGCCAGTGGGTCTACATGACGAGTGCAGATGGAGATTTGGCTGGCAGGCTAAAGGTCAGAGCGTGTTGGACGGACTACTTCGTCCGGCAGGCGTCGTCCGCCCGGAAATGATTTACAGTGATCCTTTTAATTAGGCCCGTTCAAGCATGTTAGCAGACCTGCCACGCAGATCAGCGGTGACTTATTACGCATGCACCCACCGGACGGGGACATTGATCTACTGCAGACCTGGATTTATCAGAGGTTTGGGCAGAGCAACACGCGTTGTCGCTCCCTCCTCTGTGTTCCCTCCTTTAACCGGAGCCGTGTCGCCTTTTGTTCTCGTTCCCAATCTGACATGCCAGAGGACACGCAGGGCTAGCGTTAGCCTACTGCCAAGGGTTAGCATTAGCAAAGGCTAGCGCCTCATCCATCAAAGCCGGTGTTAGGTTAGAGCCGCTGCCTCTGATGCGACCTGTTTCCTGGCTGATCACTCCTAAGCCCACCCGTCCTCGTTCTCTTGTTGCTCCCTGGAGAATTGCAGCTACCAATTCGAAGTGACTGATCCAATTCCACACAAGCCCAGCGATTCCAGGTTCCATATCAGCACATGGAATCGACTGGGAAGTCAATTTCTTATAGTTTACTCGCCCTTTCCCGCTGTCCCATGGTGCTCATTTGGGCTTGGTAGATGTTCCAATGAATCTCTGGCACGATGCGAGGCAAGCTGATGAAGGAACAACAGATATTAGACTGAGATTGCTCAGAGCAAAAACACTGGCTATGATTGGCCTAAATAGAAAGGTATCCAGCTGTATTGCAGTGACAAATTGGTATGCAATTCTATAGCCGTGTGAATGGTGCTCACTGCTCAGGAACGATATGGGTTCAACATACAATCAACAACAACACTTGCTATGAGGGAATGAACCCTGTCACAGTGAATGAAGGAGACATGCTTAATTACTGTTATTAAATGCATGTCTGTCAGTATCAGGTCGCTACTGAGGGGGGCAACAACCACCGAGCTCTCTGACTTCCATTATGCAACCACTTCATTTGCTAATTATCTGAATAGCTTGGCCCACTTACAGCTTCCCAAAAGCATGCAACAGAGGCCGAGGTTTTGGCCCCTGCTGTCTAAAGTGGGCAAGCTCTGGTTAGAGCCTCCCCCGCAGGGTCTCTTGGCTTTTGTTAAACTTTCCACAGTCGTTCAGGGGTGTCAGTGCAACTCATTTACATTTGATGGAGACATAAAAATGCATGCTGGACCGCCACTCAGTATGAGGATATGAAAAAACTGTCAACATGAGTGACAGCTGCGGAGCGAGTGCTAGAGCATGATTGCACTTCACAAATCAACTTGCAGGGTTAGGGTCAACTTAACTTCAAATGTGACAAGATTTTTCTTTAAGTCAGCAGACCAATAAAGTTGAACTTTGCATAATTTAAGTTGTGTTTTGATGCTATGAGAGTGGCAATGTGATGTTCATTTGATGGGATGAGAGAAGATGGGGGAAGCGTGTGGGAAAGACTGATCTTTATGTCACCATCTCTCAACCCCCCTCTCCGTTCTCTCTCTCTCTGTCTTGCTCTATCTCTCTCTCATACACACAGTCTCCACACACACAACATACTCTCTCACACACAGACCCCCCCCCCCCCCCCACACACACACACACACACACTGACCAAGCCAAGCTGAGTCTGGCCAAGCCGAGCCTCACAGAGTGGCCCTCGGTGCCAACCATCAGGGACAATTAAACCCAGTGATCTGTGACTCTAGCAACACTCCACATCACTGGTCCCTTTCCGACCCCTTACGGGAAGAGGAGAGACTCTGGGCGGAGTCCCAAATGGCACCCTATTCCGTGTATTGTGCTTTACTTTTGACCAGAGCCATATGGGCCCTGGTCAAAAGTACTGCACTATATAGGGAATAGGGGGTCCTTTGGGACTAGGGACAGTCACTGACTGGGGAAACAGACAAATTAAAAAAGGGGGAAGAAATCTGCAGTGACTCATGAGGTATGTTCTACTTTCCCTCATTCTTTCTCTCTTCCCCCCTCAGCACTCTCATGCGGTAGAACTAATTTCTCTCAAAAGCATGGCACTATATATAAAACTGTCAAGTACATTGCAGTGCACTCTTCTAGCATTTATTTATGCAATTGCATAACCGAATAATGTGATAGGATCCAACAGGATGCAGAATGTGTCTGAGCATACATTTCTTCTAATTAGCTGTTTGGGGGCTTTCGAATAGATACAGACAGACTGTTGATATAGGGAAGCAGAATATGGAGGAAAAGATAATAAATCATTACCCACAGTGCACCTAGGTGTGATAACGAGGAAGCACTAGTGTTAGATCATCACAACGGCTTGTGTTTCTACTATTAGGTCCATCATTCCCCAATCATCCTCAACCCAAAACCCTGACATGCCTGTGAATTCACTAATTTGTTGTTACTTTTAACTTCCCCAGTAGACTCGTTTGGCTTGTCTGCTGAACAGAGCCGTGTACATAGCAATAGGTTCACAGTCAATTAAACAAAACACAATGCAACTTCGCTGAATGGGAAAACAAATGGTTTCGTAGATAATTTGAGCGCTTTGTAACACCATTTGCAAAACTTTCCCTGTAAAACAGATCTGTGCGTTCTGTTTGTGCCAATAAACGATCCCAGGGAGGCGCTAGTATTATCTGAATGCAGCTCGTATAACAGAGCCAGCCACTTATGAGAACGCCAGGCGTGTGTGGGCGGACTGCTTTTAGTCAAGTGTAAACATTTTAGCCTTGAGAGGGAGATCTGCCAGGGTCCACTGCCAATGAGAACACACCATTAACGCCCCCGCAACGCCCAGCAATGCACACTGGCACACACACACACACACACACTAAAAACAGAGCGTTAGGACACAACACCCCCTGGCAGGTATTATCAGGCTCATCTTGGCTGATGTTTTTTCCCTCAGTGCCTCAGTGGAATACTGCAGTCTACAGGCCAGTCCATCACTGCACAATGTCTTACTCTCACTCCATCAACAGTGTGACTAGAGCATCTGAAGGTGAGAGAAAACTAGAACATAACACTTCAGTTTTATTCTTAGTTTGTGAAAAGAGGTCTGGAGAAGATACCTACCGCTGTGTCCTGTTGGGACTGAGTGAGGTTGAGCCAAGCAGTTGATCCTCTCCACTAACGAGGCAACTTCTTCAATCATCATAACAAAATAAACGCTTGGCGCGAACCTGAGACACCCTGTACGGGTTCCAATAAACTTCCCCACACGCACACCTCTCTCAAGCCTCTCCAAGTCAGAGCTCTGAGTTTCTATCAATCCCCATCCCTCTTCTTCAATCAGAATTCCTCGCAGTGCTTCGCTACATAGACTGCAAGAGAAGGATGAAGGATGGGAGGGGGAATATAAAAGTACAGCACGGGAGAAAAAAGCGTTCTGTTCCTCTTCTACCTTTAGCGGTAATAGAATCGGCAGCACCTCCCACTCCTGGTTGTTATGATGAGCTGGGTTGCATTCATTAGGGCAAACCGTCACATTTTGCAATAGAAAACAGAAATATGCATTTCTTATTGGACAACTCCAGGTAGTCCCTCTTATCAGTTTTTCTTCCCTTTTGATGCATAATGAACACGATTGGATTGTCTGTTGGTTGGTTCTCATTACGGTTCCTCTCATAACTGATTAATTAAAGCCATGGTGCTAATTAAAGGTCATCTCTCACCCAGTGTTCCAGTGTGAGATTGAGGGCAGACTGAAAGATTGCTTCAGTCCAACACTAGGATGGCGAGCTGACGATGAGCCACTGATCTGCCAACATTTATTTAATCACTTTGAGTGGCAGCCATAGAAATAGAATGACTAGAACAGCTTTCCCCATACAAGCCAATGTACCCTGACTCTATATCTATGGTGTCCGCTCTCTGTGTCCGCCGACTCCTTTTCCCTCTGTCTGATTGGTTCAGACACAAGCCTCCCTTCTTTTCCCTACCTCTGATAGGTTCAGACACCACCATGCTCTCTCTCTATGAGGGGGTTGGTTTATCTGGCCCGGGTTACCCCTGGTGGGAGGATTTTGAACCCGGTGAAAGTTGATTGCATTTGCGTTGGACCCGGACTGCCTCCCGGGCGTAAGCCAGGTGCCCCGTTCAAAGCCCACGGTGAAGTCGGCTCAAAACAAAAATGCTGCAATTAAGCACGTGGATTAATGAGTAGGATTCTGGGTTTTCACATAAAAATGCTTTATCTGCCTTCCCAATGAAAACTAGTTTGAAAATTAAAACATATGTTTTATAGAAACGAGATGTTGCATGTTTCAGAACGATGCACCACGCTGCCGTGTTGACAATATAACCGAGCGATGCAGATTACTGTCCGGTTTGAGAAGGACGCTCCACCGTCACCACTTTTGACTGTTCACATCACGGGTTACAGACCAGTGCCCTGCAGCTCAGCACAATTGAATCCGCCCTATCTCTGTTTGTAGACTTCCTATCTCTGTTTGTAGACTTCCGATGAATGACAGCCAAACCATTCTGTCTGCCCTGGGAGCAATCGCCGTAACAGGCCAAGTAACCCATTAAGAGCTCGTTTAGAGCCTTATTGAGGAACACAGACCCTTGTTTGTGTAAATAAACAGGGATTTTTGACTCCATAAAAGCTCCATTTCTCATTGTGTGTTCTTCAGCAGTAGAGGTCGATAAAGAGAAACGAAAAATAAAATAGGAGGTCCACAGTGCACGCACACGCACACACACAACATGTTTTGCCAATAGGTAGTCCCTTCTCTGAGTAAGAAGACATGGCAATATGGTGATTCATTTATTTTAATGATACTGCTGACATCGGAGTTGATGTTGGACTCGTTGAATTGCAGTGAAATGTAATGGAGTAGTGCGGGCGCATGCGTACATACTGTAAATGTAAACACATGCATACTAGGGGATTGTTACAGATTCCCTTGTCCTCCGATATCAATCTACATCACCAGACATCGTGCTCATTGATCTAGGAGCCGACTCGCACACATGCTTTGATGAAAACGCTCTCTATAAATTAGAGGGCGCATGATGGAAAACCTGAATATATAACATTCCTCACTCTGCATATGGAAAGCTGAATATGCAGTGTATATTAAATCACATCCTTGTATATGAATGGTTAAACACCAGGCACTAGCTGCAATCAGCAGAGGGTAAGGTGGGGGTAGAATACGCCCTTCAAGTCCAATAGAATGTGTGTTTGATGATTAATTCGTATTGATGTGGAAATATGTAATACACGTCAGGATGTATGCCATGCATACATAGTTTCTCCTCTGGTCTGAGATGTGGTGATTGTGGTCTGCTCTGGATGTAGAATGAGGGCCCATATTCTCATCTCATAGTAGGAGTGGGGGCCAAACAGTGCTGATCTAGGATTAGGTCCCCCCAGCCATTTAATTATGAGCTAATTGTCACGGATCCCTCCGGAACTTTCATTGCGCACACCTGTCCCCTATTAACACTGATTGTATTTGTTTATATGTGCCCTTTGGTTTCATTAGGCGGTTGAATATTGTTACTATGTCCGTTGATGCGTGTGAGTTCCTGTGCTGTGTGTTTTGGGCTTTCGTGCCCTTGTGGATTGCGCAGATGATTACGGGTCTCGTCCCGGTGTTACTCATTGTGTGCGTGTGTTATTTATTTGAGGTACTCCTCGCTCTTTTGTTTTGGATTTCTACCCTGGCTTTTGTATAGTGTTTGTTTGGTCTTCATCCCCGTGCCTTTACATGGCACGCTGTAATTTGGGCTTAATAAAAAAAACTTCTACGCATTCCTGCGCCTGTCTCCCGAATCTCTTCATACCAACGTGACACTAATGGGCAAAACTGTATTCTTACTCTGGGATGCTTTTGGAACATGGGCCCAGGAGTTCAGGGGCTCCATGTGAGTAAGATGCAGACATCAGGCTCATTTGAGGACCCAAACATGGTGTCTTATTAAGTGCCTGGTGTAAATCCTCTTGCTACCAGCCCCAAACCTGGAACCAGAGCTGCAGAGAGCCTGATCAACTGCCTCTAATCCTCTGAGACTGAGCCCTCTCCATGGGCTGCAAGACGGCAGGGGGAAGAGCCAGGGAGGGAGGTGTGTGTGTGCGGTGGGGGCCTCAGCAAGGGAGGGGAGAGTGGAAGGGTGGAGGAGTGGAGGGACATACAGAGGGAAGAGGAGGGAGCAGATGCAGGATATAAGGGATGAGATGGATGAGACAGAGACGAGAATGAGAGAGATGGGAAGGGAAATTGGAAAAATTGGATTGTGCAGAAATACTGAACAGCAAGGTGGATAGGAGGAGCAGTCATGTCTGATACGGGATAAGGAAAGGGAAGGGGAGAATTGAAACTCTGAAAGCAACGGGAAGAAGAGGGGGGAAACAGTGTAGACGACATGGGGCAGAAGGGTGGAGAGAAAAAGAGCTGAGGGTTCTTCTTCTCTTTTTGTCTCCCTCCCTTTTCTGCCCGGAGTCAGCAGGCTTGGGTGTGGACTACGGGGAGTGGATCGATGTGAGTTTCTATAGCCAGAACACTCTCCTCCATCTCTGACACCATGATGGGGTGATGGACCAAGAGGGGGAGGGAGAAAAGGGAGGGAGAGAGGAAGGAAGGAGAGGAAGGAGAGCAAGGCCAGTAAACTCATGGTATATGCACGACGACGTGTTGTAGCTGTAACTCTAGCATGGCTTGGAGCAAAAGTATTTTAACTAACATTCAGTATATGCTAGTTCAATTCCACATGGAGAATGTCGATGCCATGCCCTTGATGAACGAATTTCAGTTTGGTTTGCCTCAGATACGGCTTTAAGGTCAAATATGATGTAATTCTGAATACGAAGTGAGAGTTAGGCTCGGCTTCCTCCAGTGAAGACAACAACCCAGTGTGTTGAATGAGTGGGCTGTCTTTGCGTGCTGCTTGTTGTCAGGGCTGTGCTATGCTGCTAACATATACACACACACACACTGCAGTACCAGAATGCAGCACTCAATGCCGACACATACTTCCCTCTTACTGGTAAGTGGACTTGTTTGACACTTGGAAGTGTCTATCCTCTACAATTGTGTATTTTGCAATATGCATGTAAATATATTTTTCGTACACTACTGTACCCTTGGATTTGACATATTGTTTTGCATATGTTAAAGTCCTACTTCATTTACAGGGTGGAAATACATTAACATTTATACACTACCTTGACGGCCTGTGTTCCGCACTGAATTCAAAGGTGATCTAAGTTGGATTTGACATGTAATTCACCACACTGTATGGGACTATAACTATTCTCACACCATAGCTCAGCCTTTGTGGGGCCCTACCATGAATAGAACATGACATACTGTCTACTGCAGTATCAAAGTCATGCACTGAAGAGACAAATACCCTTTTTGGAGTGGAACCAGGGCATCCACACCAGTAAATGGGTTTTGAGACACCTATCAGGGGGTCCCAGTGTGTCAGTGCCCTCCGAGCCACCCCACACAAAGGGACTGAGAGGGTCCTATGACGGGTGAGCGTGGCAGTGTGATGGCAGTGCCCTTGAAGAAAGTCCTTAACCTGGTCCGCTCAGGCACGGCTAAACCGCTAATGTGCATTATGAAAAATGTAAGTGGCTTAAATCACATTAGTTTAGGCCCTCCGTGAAGCGAATACATGACAGAATGAAACAATACGTCTGGATGAGAGGAGCGAGGGACGGCCCGGGCGGCGGTGAAACAGCATGTAGCCGTGGCGCCCAGATGAAATGGAGCCTCAGCCTCGGCGACGGCGGTGTTAACCCTCACTAACGACGCACAGAGCTGACAGACGCTTAGACACACGCCACTGCTAGGTGGGGATGATTTCATGCTTGTTACTTTAGTCTCTGTGTGAATATTGAGTTAAATAACACTTATATAAACTGAAAAATGCTGTAGACCACTTTCCATTCTTTTTTTCTGGTCATTTATATCCGAGCCCATGTGGCACCACACCTGAATTGATACTGTGCTTTTTATTTCTATTGTCATTTGCTTTCTGCGGTGCTAAATATAAATGTACACTTTCTGCCATATGACAAACAACAAAAAATAGAGCCAACAGTGTTATTTCTCCAACTGTGTCCATTGATTCCAAAACGTCATACAATACACCTTGCAAACGGTACAGGCAAGGACCCTAAAGGACACACAAGACACATGGGCACTTTTTCACCCAACCCAGCTATATGTTATACTTTACATGTTTTGCCCTTTAGCATATCCGTGTGTTTCATCTCCTACCCCAGTTGCTAAGGGAAGTTGATAGGCGTTTGGGAGAGTATAACATTTGCTTATGTAAAAAACGGTTAAAACAGGAAATCTAGGCGCAGGGAACAGGGAGGGTTCAGTACAGTATCTAGGCCACATTTGACTGCTCTTAGTTCACCTTGAGGCTCTGTGAGCTCCGGAGCGTGCAACAACGCAGCCCGCCCATTGAAGCCTGAGGCTTGGCAAAGATACTCTATCTACAGCGCAGCGCCAGAGCCTCCTCGCTAATAAAATCGCTTGTATAGCATGTGTAAACATTCCTGTATACCACTAATGTTGGCATAACATTTGTAAACATTGTGTCTATTTTTCTTATATGCCTTAGTGTACGTTTTAATACCACTAAATATACGTAAACACAAATGTTCTCACAAATAACATATAAACCAGAAATATGAATAGATATAACACGCAGTAACATTTGCCCTACATGTGTCCGTAACATTAAAACATAGTCCGATTATGCAGGTTGTCCATTCCATCCCTAGCCAAACGAGACCAGCAAGCGTTTTGTTAGATATTTGAATGCACAGCATGAATTTGGTGGAGATCATTACCAAGGCCGCTCTCTGTCCTTTTATATCTGAAGCCTCTGCAGTCCTATCACTCCTACACGCTTGGGATCCTTAATGATGACACTCTTATTTGCAGTTATTTCAGGGACCTCAATGACCTACTTGCCAGGGTCATGAGCAAAATGAACAAGACAAGCAGCTTTGAAGATTATGATAATGGAAACAAGGGGAGAGAAACAATTCACCGGCACGTTCTACATCTTATTATCGCTCTCGGGGTTGGCAGATGCCCATTTCGAGGACGTGATGAAAATCAGCTATGTTAGCTATGTTTTGTTAGCTAGCGTTGCATTGTAGGCCTATTTTACGGCCTGTGAAGTTCTGCGCTCGCATAAGGAAAACAAACACTCGTAACGTTTTACCCCCGAAAAGACAAGTGCCAGAGAAGTGCGATGAAAACAGATGCCGGTCCATCCACCAAACTGTTCTGGAGATTCACTCGGAGCGCGGCAGCTGGAATGTGCCGTGGTATATCATGTAATTTGTTGTAAATTTCAGGCGCCTGCTCTATAGCAATACTGCAGCCGCGGCATTGAGATGGAAATTGATACATTCATCAGTTCTCGGTGGGAGGATGAAGACGAGGAGTTTGATAGAGCTTGATATACAGTTTGATACAGCATGAACCAAGGGCCAGATGGTGCAGACTTAAACATGCTGTAAGAGGGAGGATATCGGTTCAAAAAGCAATTCATGCAAATTACCTTACAATGAAAGCTGTTGACTCATGCAATTTTGCTGTGTTTACCAATAACAAATTGGAAAGGGAAAGTAATAGAAGTGCTTTTGATGCAGAAAACCTGGATACAGTATAACCACTGCATGTGTTTACAACCAACACCAACGCCAATGTATAGACGACGTGTTTAATGAGCATATAAAGTATTATGGCTGCATTGGTGTGTGGCCTATAAAATGGTTGCCTGGGAATGGAGTGTGACCTAACAAAATGAATCCATTCATTAAGAAAGAAAACCGGGCGGTTGGTCTGGGCCCTTGATGTGTTGGAAATAATCGCTGAGTGGTGAACAAAACAGTATAGAAATCACACTGACTGGGCAAAGCAGAACCCGCTCCTGCACTCTCATACTGTATGTTATTGTGCCCAGTCAGCCTCACTGCAACTTTCATGATCTCATATACTACATCCTATTATTTGTTCTCTCTCAAAGCAGCAAACTAAATAGATTACACATATTATCATTCCAGATAGACAATTTATTTCACTCTGCTTTATGGAAATGAGATGAGTGTGTTATGCAGTATTTTGGACTGGGGCATTGGTGGGGACAAGTAACCTAGGTCATTACATTTCTAACTAGGTATATCTTACACTGGAGATTCCTGCTATAGCTCCACCTTTATATATCTACTGCATTACTACTATGATAATCAAATGCACGGAAACGACTTTCCCACTGGAACTACTACAAAAAGATGGCTCCCTTGTTTGCTGAGTGAACATTTGGTGTGGAGGCATCGCTAGAGGAGTTTGGAAGGATGAGTCACTGCAGAGCGCTAAACTGTAGGTGTGTGTGGGGGCGTGAGGCAACCAGGTGCTGTTAAGTGTGAGACTCTCCACTGCCAGTTGATGATCAAAGACAGCCGTAACGGCCACGTACGCTCATGGCTGCCGGCCAGACCAGCCAAATCCACAGCGGGGGACCACGACAGGCCCTGTCGGTGGAGACGAGCCAGATAAAGGAAACCGAACGCTAAAAAATTCTGCTGCATATATAAGTACCGGTGGGTCTCCAAAACAAACTACCTCTTAGATCACTTATCTCTACATTTCTATGTTTTTGGACCCAGGTTGACAACAAGTCTTAGTGTATGGGTGCTGATCTCGGATCAGTTTTTCCTTTCAGATCACAATAAATAAGACGGGGGGGGTGGTTGGTGCTGATCTTAGATCAGCGCTCATTCTCTGATTCTCTGATTCTTCTTGAGTGGGAATTATTGAAGATGTTCCGGGGACAGTGGGTGGTTTTCCCTGCAGTAGACTGGGGTTGAGATAATGCTAATGATGTCTTTTGGGATCCTGCACTGCCATGGTTCCTGATCTTGATCCATGGGAAGCCCCAGTGTGACTTCTGCCAGTACTCTGCGAACACTGAAGCTTACGATAACTCGTGCCAGCAATTCTTTGGTTAATGGAATTAATGTCGATAAGACCTTGCCAAAAGACAATTACCTATCAAAGGTAGATATCTGAACACGAGTCCTTGTGGGTTGAATAGAAATAACATTCCCCCCAAATGGCAGTTATGGATACTCTAAAGTGGGAACTATTTATGCATCAAGTGGTAGGAATGGACATAAATTGAGAGTGCAAATAGCTTCCTATTGCACCTTCCCTTTGTAATGAAAAACATATATTGAACAGATATATGTCCTGTCTACGTCCCTCACTGGGTGCGAACCAGGGACCTTTTGCAAACCAACACTCACAAAGCATTTCTTATCGCTCCACAAAAGGCATTGCACGATGGATGATACTAACGCACTACTAACTAGCTAGCGATTCCACATCGGCTATATACCTGGGGGGGGGGGGGTTCTGACCCAAATTCCCTTTTTATGCACTTTTCTCTCTATTCTGACCTTGAACTTAAGCATAAGAAAACGTGCTATTCACCCGCTATTCATTCGGGGTGGAGCTCGAATCCTTATGATCCCTGGAGACTAATGTGAAACTGGTCATGTGTGGCGGCCCGTTTTCCACAGTGAAGTAGGCTATAAATAGCTGTGCCGTTATTCCGAATTGTTGTTGTATGCCCTCATAATTTGTGTGGACGAAATGTAGAGACCAAGGCATAGGCTTCTGTAGGGCCGAACCAGCCGAGTTGTATGCCCCCATGCTTTTCTCCGTTTTATTTAACAATTTGTATCATGTTAAATATTAGCCACTATCGGGAGCCACCGTCAGTAATACCCACATACTTTTAGAACTGTCACTTTTGTAGCCTACCTTTTGAATCCCTCCATTCTATTCCCTTTACCTTTCTATCCTCTATTGTGTCTGTGTAGTTGTTCCTGAGGGTCGCTAGCATTAGTGGATCATATTAGGCTAACATTGTGTAATAATTTGGGACATGTAACCTACGTGAATCATTATGGAACTCAGATCACATGTACTGTAGCAGGTTAAACTTGAGGCCTGGCGCACGGCTGGACCGTTGTCATCATGGCTCCATGATTAGTGAGGATTAGAGTAGATTCATAGGACTATTGCTCAACGCCTACTGTACACAATATTTCATGGATTGAACTTGAAAATGACAACTTTCAGGATGAATCAAACCACTGTTTTTGATTCATCAATATACTTTGTGCGTAAGAGCTCTCCAAACCTGTTTTTTAAGGATTCATACATACAGTTGAAGTCGGAAGTTTACATACACCTTAGCCAAATACATTCAAACTGTGTTTTTCACAGTTCCTGACTTTTTATCCTAGTAGAAATTCCCTGTCTTAGATCAGTTAGGATCACCACTTTATTTTAAGAATGTGAAATGTCAGAAAAATAGCAGAAAGAATTATTTATTTCAGCTTTTATTTCTTTCATCACATTCCCAGTGGGTCAGAAGTTTACATACACTCAATTAGTATTTGGTAGCATTGCCTTTGTCACGATCGTGTGGAGGAGTGACGGACCAAAACGCAGCATGTGGAAAATAAGCCATCTTCTTTTATTTATGAAGAAGGCAAAACGAAACAAAAACACTTACAAACTAATAAAACAACAAACGACCGTGAAGCTATAAACGTAGTGCACACACACAGGCTACAAACGTTCAACATAGACAATTCCCCACAACAAACTAAAGCCTATGGCTACCTTAAATATGGCTCCCAATCAGAGACAACAGAAACCAGCTGTCTCTAATTGGGAACCCATTCAGGCAACCATAGACTTTCCTAGACAACTACACACAACATAGACACTGCTAGACAACTATACTAAACATAAACCCAACTACTCTAAATAAACCCCCTAAACCTTACAATCACCCTGGACACTACAAAACCCACATAAATACCCATGTCACACCCTGACCTAACTAAAATAATAAAGAAAACAAAGAATACTAAGGCCAGGGCGTGACAGCCTTCAAATTGTTTTACTTGGGTCAAACATTTCGGGTAGCCTTCCACAAGCTTCCCACAATAAGTTGGGTGAATTTTGGACCATTCCTCCTGACAGAGTCAGGTTTGTTGGCCTCCTTGCTCGCACACGCTTTTTCAGTTCTGCCCACAAATTTGCTATGGGATTGAGGTCAGGGTTTTGTGATGGCCACTCCAATACCTTGACTTTGTTGTCCTGAGGCCATTTTGCCACAACTTTGGAAGTATGCTGGGGTCATTGTCCATTTGGAAGACCCATTTGCGACCAAGTGTAACGGCTTTCCTCTTCCTCCTCTGAGGATGAAGAGTAACAAGGATCGGAGAACCAATGCGCAGCGTGGTAAGTGTTCATGATGAGTTTTAATAGACAAAAACTGAACACTGAAATACAAAACAATAAAGTAACGAACGAAAACTGAAACAGTTCTGTGTGGAACATACAGACACGGAAGACAACCACCCACAAAACACAACAGAAAACAGGCTACCTAAATATGGTTCCCAATCAGAGACAATGACTAACACCTGCCTCTGATTGAGAACCATATCAGGCCAAACGAGAAACCCAACATAGAAACCCAAAACATAGAATACCCACCCAACTCACGTCCTGACCAACTAAAACAAAGAAATAACACAAGAACTAGGGTCAGAACGTGACCAAGCTTTAACTTCCTGACTGATGTCTTGAGATGTTGCTTCAATATATACATGTAATTTTCCTTCCTATGATGCCATTTATTTTTGTGAAGTGCACCAGTCCCTCCTGCAGCAAAGCACCCCCACAACATGATGCGGCCACCCCCGTGCTTCACGGTTGGGATGGTGTTCTTCGGCTTGCAAGCGTCCCCCTTTTTCCTCCAAACTAACGATGGTCATTATGGGCAAACAGTTATATTTTTGTTTCATTTGACGAGAGGACATTTCTCCAAAAAGTATGATATTTGTCCCCATGTGCTGTTGCAAACCGTAGTCTGGATTTTTATGGAGGTTTTGGAGCAGTGGCTTCTTCCTTCCTGAGCGGCCTTTCAGGTTATGTCGATATAGGACTTGTTTTACTGTGGATATAGATACTTTTGTACCTGTTTCCTCCAGCATCTTCACAAGGTCCTTTGCTGTTGTTCTTTGATTGATTTTCACTTTTCACACCAAAGTACGTTCATCTCTAGGAGACATCTCCTTCCTGAGCGGTATGACGGCTGCGTGGTCCCATGGTGTTTATACTTGCGTACTATTGTTTGTACAGGTGAACGGGTACCTTCAGGCCTGTGGAAATTGCTCCCAATGATGAACCACACTTGTGGAGGTCTACCATTTTTTTCTGAGGTCTTGGCTGATATCTTTTGATTTTCCCATGATGTCAAGCAAAGATGCACTGAGTTTGAAGGTAGGCCTTGAAATACATCCACAGGTACACCTCCAATTGACTCGAATGATCTCAATTAGCCTATCAGAAGCTTCTAAAGCCATGATAATCGTGATAATCGTTGTAACAATGACTTGTGTCATGCATAAAGTTGATGTCCTAACCTACTTGCCAAAACTATAGTTTGTTAGCAAGAAATTTGTGGAGTGGTTGAAAAAGGACATAAGTGTAAGTGTATGTAAACATAAGTGTATGTAAACTTCTGACTTCAACTGTACTTTCCTAACCCTAAAAATTGCCTAAATAATATATACAGGATCACAGTATTTTTTTCATCTACCAGTTGGTGCTGAAATGGAGACAAATATGCATATATTTATATGGCTTTTTTTCATTGATCCCTATATTCAGAACCTGTTTTCTCAATGTATTATAATGAGTCATTAGACAACATTTTAATTAAAGGTACACTGTATTTAAACAGATAAACGTACTGAAAACCCTATTGAATGAAAACTCCACAAGAAAATATGTTGGCCAGCAAGTGGGCGGCTTTTCAGGGGTTGAATTAAATGTATTCAGCACTCACAAGAGAACCACGCCTGCAAAGCTCATTATGCACCTGCATAAGGTAAGCCTGAATACCAACTACTGAGAAGTGCGTAGTATAGGCGTGTGTAGGAAAGGCGTGCATTTCATAATGTGCTTTAAGTTCATGAAGTACAGATGTACTGTACTTGTAGTGTTTTGTCAATGCAGACATACTGTACTCTTTACAGTAAAAATACTTCAGAGATCAATGGATTCAAGGGCACTACCTGAGCTGCCTGGAGCCCTACTAAAAGCCTCCCAGTCTCGTCTTGAGACGGAACAGATTTCCCGAAGGACACAATGTGGAGCACTGAATGGGAAACCCCTCCGAGTCTGAAGTTTGGGAGCTCCGCTGCAGGAGCGTCCTGGGCTGGGAATCGATGTGATACCTAGCAGCTGGATTAAATTCTGTTTTGTTTTGTTTGTGTTATTATTCTGGCTTTAATTAACTTCCTGTATCAGAGCTCCCTCCTCTCTGCTCTGTGGCCTCATTGGGCGAGCTGAATGTGAGTTGAATGTCACGCTCTCCTTGGGCAGATCAATCCAGGCGATCAGATATCAGACTCCTGAAGGATGGCTGCAGGCCTCAGAGTGTGTGTGTGTGTGTGTTTGAAAGAGAGCACACACGCATGCACACATTCATGTACGCGTACACACACACAGCTAAAGGCCAAGGACTGATACTGGCAGACTGGCAGTCTGAGTGGAAAAAGAAAAAACTTCTCTTTTCAGTTAGGAACGCTTTGTCTTCTTCTATTTCCTTTATGCTCATGATTACCATCTGTGTAATAATGATGTGTCAGGTTGATTAGCTGACTTCCTCATTGAGAGGGACCTCTGTTCCACAAAATGTCTGCCTCGTGTCGTTGTTTACTGACTGCCTGAAGTCTGTGTACCTTGTTCAAGGTTACACCGAAGTCCTCCCTGGGGGAATGAAGCAGACTTGTAACCCCTGTGGTAACATGTCTGCCTCTTAGCACAGTATCTAACTGTCTGCCTCTTAGCACAGTATCTAACTGTCTGCCTCTTAGCACAGTATCTAACTGTCTGCCTCTTAGCACAGTATCTAACTGTCTGCCTCTTAGCACAGTATCTAACTGTCTGCCTCTTAGCACAGTATCTAACTGTCTGCCTCTTAGCACAGTATCTAACTGTCTGCCTCTTAGCACAGTATCTAACTGTCTGCCTCTTAGCACAGTATCTAACTGTCTGCCTCTTAGCACAGTATCTAACTGTCTGCCTCTTAGCACAGTATCTAACTGTCTGCCTCTGCTAGAGCCTTGTGACTTGAGGGGGAAACACATCAGGCAGTCATTTGTAATGGTGAGTATTCGTCACTCAAAAACCTCCAGTAAAAATATATATATATTTCTCTCTCTCCCTCTCCTATGGGTATTATTTGTGGCCAACAATTACTTAACTAATAGATCAGTTTCTCCGACCCTTGAGGGATTACCACAAGTGCTTTATAATTTTTAGCAATTTTTACCCCCTTTGTCTCCCAAATTTCATGATTACGATTTTGTCTCATCGCTGCAACTCCCCAACATGCTCGGGAAGCCACGCTTAACCTGTCTGGCTCCGGCGTTCCACTAGCGGAACTCCTCCCACATTCCACTGAAAAGGCAGAGCGCGAAATTCAAAAGATATTTTTTAGAAATATTTAACTTTCACACATTAACAAGTCCAATACAGCAAATGAAAGATACACATCTTGTGAATCCAGTCAACATGTCCGATTTTTTAAATGTTTTACAGCGAAAACACCACATATATTTATGTTAGCTCACCACCAAATACAAAAAAGGACAGACATTTTTCACAGCACAGGTAGCATGCACAAAGCCAACCTAACTAACCAAGAACCAACCAAACTAACCAAGAAACAACTTCATCAGATGACAGTCTTATAACATGTTATTCAATAAATCTATGTTTTGTTACAAAAATTTGCATATTTGAGGTATAAATCAGTTTTACATTGCAGCTACCATCACAGCTACCGTCAGAAATAGAACCGAAGCAGCCAGAGTAATTATAGACACCAACGTCAAATACCTAAATACTCATCATAAAACATTTCTGAAAAATCGATGGTGTACAGCAAATTAAAGACGAACATCTTGTGAATCCAGCCAATATTTCCGATTTTTTAAGTGTTTTACAGCGAAAACACAATATAGCATTATATTAGCTTACTACAATAGCCTACCACACTACCACATTCATTCATCAAGGCGCGTTAGCGATAGCAATAGGCACGTTAGTGATAGGGAATAAACCAGCAAAAGATATTAATTTTCACTAACCTTCATAAACCTTCATCAGATGACAGTCCTATAACATCAGGTTATACATACAATTATGTTTTGTTCGAAAATGTGCATATTTCGAGCTGAAATCAGTGGTTATACATTGTGCTAACGTAGCCTCTTTTTCCCAGAATGTGCGGATATTTTTATGACACTCCAACTATTCTGACCAAATAACTATTCATAAACGTTACTAGAAAATACATGTTGTATAGGAAATGACAGATACACTAGTTCTTAATGCAATCGCCGTGTTAGAATTCAAAAAATAACTTCATTACGACATCCAGCTTAGGTATAGCGAGAGAGTACCCAAAATCTGGGCGCAAACGACTAGTACAACATGTTCGACAGATATATGAAATAGCATCATAAAATGGGTCCTACTTTTGATGATCTTTCATCAGCATGTTGTACAAGGGGTCCTTTGTCGGGAACAATCGTTGTTTGGATTTAGAATGTCCTCTTCTCCAGTCACTTAGCACGGAAAGCTAGCAAAGTGGCGCTAAGCTCTCCTTCCTGAACAAAGGCACACAACGCAACACGCCTAACGTCCCGAATAAATTTCGATAATCGAATTAAACTATATTGAAAAAACATACTTTACGATGATATTGTCACATGTATCAAATAAAATCAAAGCCGGAGATATTAGTCGTCCATAACGACAGCTTATCAGAAGGCAAATCCAGGTCCCTTCACGCGCTCTCCAGAAAACAGGAAACTGGTGACACGTCATGCCGAGAGCTATTATTCGACCCCAGATCAAGTTACACACTCCATTTCTTCTCTCACTGCCTGTCGACATCTAGTGGAAGAAGTATGAAGTGCATCTATACTAATAATATCAAGGACATTAATAGGCGGTCCCTAGTGCATCGATTTCAGATTTTCCACTTCCTGTCAGGAAGTTTGCTGCAAAAGGAGTTCTGTTTTACTCACAGATATAATTCAAACGGTTTTAGAAACTAGAGAGTGTTTTCTATCCAATAGTAATAATAATATGCATATTGTACGAGCAAGAATTGAGTACGAGGCCGTTTAAATTGGGCACGATTTTCCCCCAAAGTGAAAACAGTGCCCTCTGTCCTCATTAACACCCGCTCGCTTTACATGGAAGCCAGCTGCACCAATGTGTCGGAGGAAACACCGTTCAACTGACATCCGAAGTCAGCCTGCAGGCGCCTGGGCCGCCACAAGTAAAGTCCCCCCGGCCAAACCCTCCCCTACCCCGGACAATGCTGGGCCAATTTTGCGCCACCCTATGGGACTCCCGGTCACGGCTGGTTGTGACACAGGCTGTAGTGAAGCTGTGCTACTCGGGAGGCCTTCCACAAGTCTTTTAAGGTCACACATATAAATGGATGATGTTTACATTGTCAAGATGAACCGTTTACGACGACCGGGCGATGCATTGGGTCCTTAAACTTTGTTTACCGCTGTGAATGGGGTAATACCAATGACTCAGATATCTAACATTACTGTCAACATGCTCTCATCATCCATTTTTTCTCACCATCTCTCTCTCTCATTCGCAGACGCCCTCCTCTTTCTCCCTCCCCGCTAAATCAATAGTCCAGCAATAATGTATCAGTCCAGCAAGGCTCCCTATCACTCCCTCCCTCTCTCTATCCTCTCAATGCAGAACACGTCTCCGTCTCCACCATTCCTACCTTCTCATCATTATACCTCCCTACTTCCATTTCAGATTCTACATTCTCAGTTTCTATGTTATTTCCTGTCCCTCCTAAACATTTTTTACTTTCCCCTCGTTTTT
Organism: Salvelinus fontinalis; assembly: GCF_029448725.1. NCBI lineage: Eukaryota > Metazoa > Chordata > Actinopteri > Salmoniformes > Salmonidae > Salvelinus > Salvelinus fontinalis. The sequence continues at coordinate 26,073,837 of NC_074702.1, read as the reverse complement.
CCATTTTGTGGTTCCTCTCACACTTCTTGTATTTACATGTCTCCCTCTCCACCTCCCTTCCCTATGACTTTAGTCCCTCCCTCCCTCCCTCCGGCAAACACTCCTATTATCCCCACTCTGTCTATCTCCTCTCTTCCCCTCTCTTTATCTCACTCTCCCACCCACTCACTTCTTACTAATAATAAACTGGAGACTAGTCATCGGGACAGGAGCCATTCTCCTCGGAACATCGACAGCCCCCTCAGCACTGCAGGCAGGCAGGCAGGGTAAGGTGGACACACATCAGTCTCCCACAGAACGTATTGCTAATCCTAAAGGGATCAGATCACACTGTATGGAACAGCTTTTGTGTGTCATTTAATCATTTAAGCTAATGGAAAAAATAGAAGCAGGGCTGATCATTGCACTTAATCCTGGCAGCTGAACACTCGTAGAAGAAATGGTTTGTAAAGAGTTGTTTGGCTGTCTCTGTAGAGCCCTCTATCTGGAACCAAAACGGGTTCTACATGGACGTAACCAAATAGGGTTCTCCTACAGGGCCAGCCAAATAACTCTTTACGGTTCTAGGTAGGACATTATTTTCAAGTAACATGTCACCCAAGATATGGTGCCCCATAAACAAATATGAGAGACCAAAACAGACAGACTAAAATATGTGATCCTTCATGTCAAGCAGTGGAGGCTCCTCAGAGGATGAAGGGGAGGACCATCCTACTCAGTGAATTTCATAACATTTTTAATTGTGAAACATACATATTTACATACAATTATACTAAATATATCAACGTCACCAAATAACTGATTAAAACCCACTGTTTTGCAATGACAACATCACCCTTTAGGCTAGCACAATGGTATAGCCGGAGGACACCTATTTTCCGGCCTAACCTATAGACTTACACAGTAATTATGACAACTTCCAGAAGACGTCCTCCAACCTATCAGAGCTTTTGCGGCATGAACTGACATATTGTCTATCCAAAGGATCAGAGAATGAATCTAGTACTGAAAGCATAAGCTAGCTAGCTACTGTAGCACTGCAGTGCATAAAGTGTGGTGAGATGTTGACTCAAAGAGAGAGAAAGACTATCGTTGAACAGTTTTGAACAAATTAATTTCTTAACAAATTAAGGAGGAGCAGCAGATAGAGAGAGAGAGAGAGCTATATTAAGCTGTATTTTTTTCCTGTTCTTAGTTTACCTTTCATTTACTTAGCTAGCTAATGGCTGCAGCTAATTTAGCCTACTCAACAACCTGACAAACAGAGAAGAATGCTATTTATGTTAGCTAACTGGCTAAGGCTAGCCAACACTGCAACTCTTCCAAGTCAAGGTAAGCTTTAGTTTTTACGAATTTATTCCCACTGGGGCCCGCCGGTGTAACTGCTAAATTGCTTGCTATACATGTACTGCATGATTGTACACATGGATTGGATTGAAGTCAAATCAAATTTTATTTGTCACATGCTTTGTAAACAACATGTTTGGACGAACAGTGAAATCCTTATTGTCAGGCCCTTCCAAACAATGCCGAGAGAAATAAAATAGAGGAATTGTGGGTTTACTAACGTGTTAGGTCTAGTAGCTATGTTGACTTTGACGTTAGCTAATATAGTGACAATGATATAGCCTGTTTAGCGGTTATCGGTTGTGGTATGAAGGTTTGGCTTGAAGAGGTTTTTTCACATGGTCACAGATAGCTGTTGTGTTGTGCACTGAATTCCACAATCAAAGAGAAAAGGTTAGTGGAGGAGAGTGCGTAGATCCGAGAAATAATTATACAACGAACAAAGTAATGATGCTGTATGGGGCTGCTATGAAAGTGAACTGTGTGTGCGGGAGATCAGGGATGTATTCATTCCGCTGATTCCGTTGCAAAACGTTTCTTAAACGGAAGCAAACTAAACGGGATGGACATACCTGAATTTTCCAATAGAAACACTCATTCTGTTTGGACTAATGATTACACCCCAGAACAGCTAGATTCAGGCAAGAGTGTGCAAGGCGGTATTGAATGTATCGATGTCTGTCACCTTGATTTCTCACATTTTTCTCGACCTGTGCACCTACGTTGTAAGTGTTCATTCATAGGCTAGGTTGTAGCAATCTTATGATGGGTATGGGGAATATTCTAGTATCATGTATCATGTAGTAGCCTAAATCTATCGACGTTACGTTGACCTGGGTGAATGGAATTTGAATGACAGTCATCCAATATGCTGTAATATAAGTAAGGCCACGCTCATAAAAATAATAATCGTCCTCACACATCTTAAACGGCACCGACCGCCACTGTAGTCTAGCTAACTAAAAGTGCTGTCGCAACCAGTTATACCCTTAACAAAGTTTCCCACTGGGCCAGAACTGATTGAGCCAATGTTGTTTCCACATCATTTCAACCATAATAGATCAACGTGATGATGTTGAATCAACATTGAAAACTGATTGGATTTACAAAAAGTCATCAACATAGGGCATTTCATCTCTTTTTCACCCAAATTTGAACCTATATCCAATGGCATGGTGAATAATGTTGTTGATTTCACACTGAATTCACGTTAGTTGACAACTCAACCAAAGGCTAACGTTCCTCTTGAGACTCAGCCTTTAAATCAGTCCCAATGCGAGCATGTCCATATACTCTATGTCTTACTGCACTGCCAACATGAATATCCCTCTTCCTGGATTCACAAATAATCCAATGTAAATGCAGCATGGGGATATAGCATTATGCACTCATTTGGAAGGCCACAAACCGTTACAGAAGTCAATATCAGTCCGTGTCCACTTTTAAAAACTTCAAATGAAGTTTGCAAAACAAATCAAATCATACTTTTGTTTCTCCTCCTGCAGCAGAAACAACGACAAGCTTATCTTTACCATAACTGAGTAAAAAAAAAGGTCAAATCTTCCAATCTTTTAATTTGGATTTGTTACACAGTTAAATTGGCAAGAGAATGAAGAAATGGCGAGATAGTCTTGGAGTATCGGGGAGATGGATAATTTCATTTTCTCTCTCTCTCAGAGTGGAAATGGGTTTAGGATTTCAATCAGCTTTCGCAATGCAACCTCCATGAAAAGCTGCATACATTCCCTGTATCCATCTTAGTGTCGGTGTCTTGTGTACATTGAAGAACAGAGGGAAAAAGTGGAGAAGCATTCACCAAGAAACAGAGCGTGAACATAAAAAGGATGCCAAGGCTGATCACATCCACCCTAACAATTACACTTCTAGTCTTCCAAAAAGTGGAAAATAAATTACACAAGCAAAACTTTTTGAAGAGCAAGCATCACTACACCATCTCTGTTACCAACCTGGTCTCATAGACTAGACATAAAATAGTAAATGTAAATCCAAGACACTCAAATTAGTATGATACAATACGTTTGGTATAGGTTACATAAGACAGAAGATTACTTAATAAGGTAAAAAACGAAAGGAAGGCGGTTGGTCGGGGTGGGTGGACGTATTTATATATTTATTTTATCTTTATTTATTTATGTATAATGCAAATGTCTAGCAACCCGAAGGTTTCGTGTTCGAATCTCTACAAGGACAATTTTAACAATTTTGCTAATTAGCAACTTTTCAAATACTTACTACATTTTTTTCTCCTTTGCAACTACTTAGCATGTTAGCTGGCCCTTCCCTTAACTGTAAAATGAACCACTTTAGCTAACCCTTCCCCTAATCCTAAACCTTAACCCTTTAACCTACCATAACTTCTAACCTTAACCCTAACCCCTAGGCTAGCTAATGTTAGCCAGCTAGCTAACATTAGCATTTGCCACCTAGCTAATGTTATCCACAAATTGGAATTTGCAACATATCTTATGTTAAGCAAATACGTAACATATTGTACGTTTAGCAAATCTTAACATATCATGCAAATTGTAATTCGTAATATATCATAAGAAATGGATGATGGACGAAACGTGACATACAGTATTATCCTAAAAGTAGTGTCTCGGATTTACATACAGAATAAAACAAAATGCTCTGAAACCAGGAGGCCGTTACACCTCTAGTCTCCTGACTCCACACAGGGAGGAGAGTGCCTTGACATTGATCCAATCCATACACTTCCTTTATCATCTATTTTCCCATCCAATGTCTGCTACCCCCCACTTCCCTGTTTTGATAGTGCAGCTGTCGCCGTTATATGACGCATACATTCCTGGGCCCATTTGCGGCTCGGGGTGGCGGATAAATGGATGTGAAATCAAGCCATGAAAAGCCAACATCGCATGGCAGGGAATTTCAACGGGACCTCATTAGCAAAAGCATGTTCCTCATTCCTCCGCTGAAATGGCAAGGCCACGCTGATTAAGTGTTTTTCTCCTCCCTCCTGTTCTTGCCCTTATGCCATTTTCATGGATGACATTTAATCGGAAGCATTTGGGGGATATTTAAGTTTATTTTCTGTGGCGAAAACCAGCGGCGTGAGGATCAAGGGTTGAAAGAGGCTTTGGCGGGTTGTGACTGACACTGGGTCTGGGTCATAAAAGCTAGCGAGGGGAAGACTAAAGAAAATCTTCCTGAAGCCCCCCCCCCCCACCATGACAAAGAGCCGGCTGTGCTGTGGCCAGACCGGAGCAGAGTAAATGTGAGGCTGTGTGGATGGAGTCAGAGCCGGGCCCTGATCAAAGGTTCCTCTACTCAGTGGCCTGCAGCCACAAGGACAGCAGCACTAATGCCCATGGTAGCTGGGCACAGGCAGATATCACATGCCCCCAAAAAGAGATCTGAGACCGGCCCAGGCAAGACAACATCAGATAGGACCGGCTGGTCGGCTGACCTCATTGCACAGGTGTGAATATCTCTGTGTGTGTGTGTGTGTGTGTGTGTGTGTGTGTGTGTGTGTGTGTGTGTGTGTGTGTGTGTGTGTGTGTGTGTGTGTGTGTGTGTGTGTGTGTGTGTGTGTGTGTGTGTGTGTGTGTGTGTGTGTGTGTGTGTGTGTGTGTGTGTGTTTTGAAGGATGGACAGCATCCCTCCAACCCCATGTTGCCTTTTAAATCCAGTGCTGCCTTGACTTTTAAATCCTAAGCAAAGCTGCACATGTAAGAAACGGTCCAGTGGGCAAACTGTGTGCATGTCTGTCTCTGTGTGTTTATATGTGTGTTCGGGGGCAAAGTGAGAGGATAAAAGGAGCTGCAGTACACACATGGTAAAGGCCCCGAGGTACCTAGCTGCCACCAACAGGTATGCTAATGCAGCTGCTAAGGGCTAGAATATTTAGACTGTTTGTCTTCTTATAGAGCAATGCTATCCCGACTACTATACATATGTGAGAGACGGTGTGTAGGTGAGGGAGAGTGTGTACGTGTGTGTGAAATTTCACACATCACCCACCCACACACACACAAACTGCCTCAATTTGACTCTACATTACATGCGAGTGTGGAGGTGAGGGAGTGTGAATTTGTGAAAGCTTATACATCACACCCACAAGGACACGCACCCACATAAAATGCCCCAGGTTACTATTCTTTTCCCTTGCTTCCACCTGTTTTTTTCTTGCTCCCTCTCTTTTTCCTCCTCTCTCGCCACATGCTACCGACGCCGCAGGCTAGCGCTAACTTCAATTAGGAAGCAACACACCGTGCCATTTCCTACTGTAGTGCCACCTCTCCTAGCGTTAGCTAGCTCATCTGTGCATACCTTACCTTATACCTTCCTTTCTGCACTCCGCCGACGGCTATCATGCAGGGAGCTGATCCGTGACTTGCCATGATTGAGCTCGCTTTGGCTAACAGGTGCTATCATCTCCGCAAACCTTCAGCACTTCTCCCCCTCGCAGTACCCACACTTAGCCCATCAGGCAGAGTGTAAAGATGAAGAAATGTAGGTACTCTGACCACAAAGACTTGGCACAGTGTGAAATCTAAGTGATAGGATAATTGAACTTGAACATTTAGAGTTAAAAATTGTCCAGAGTTTCCAATTGTGGAAAGGTGGAGGATTCACAGAAGTTTGTCTGCCAAACCTGGGTTTCAATATTATTTGAAATAATTTCAAATATTTTGGCTGTGCTTGATTAAACTTGTCTGTTCGGATTTGACAAATAGATAAGTTCCAATTGCTGCAAACTCCGCCCACCTAGCACTCCAAGTATTTGAGAGATTACAAATAGTATTTGAACCCATGAGGCCTGGTGTTTGTTGGCCGAAGGCAGTTGTTTTCAGCTTCAGCTCAGCCCAGACGGTCCTCCTAAAATCAGTCTGACGAGGAAGGCGATGGACGGAGAGAGAGGGCCTTTGAAGAATGAAGTGGGTCACATTTTAAATGTGGCGTCCTTGAATTAGGAAGTGTTTGTTCCCCAAAGGCTCCTTAAAAAGGCCAGAAATAACCTAGACCTCTTCCTCATTTATCAAGATGACACATCTCTACTGCCTTATGATTTGGACGGGGAGGGGGGCGGTGGAAGGGGAGACTTGTTAAATCTTACAGGATGGCTGGGTCGTCGCTGGGCGGACTCTGGACGCTTACAGTGTTAACAGGACAGGGTTTAGCTAAGAGTCTTCTCTCTCTCTCTCTCTCTCTTTCTTAAGGTTTCTCATCCACTTGCCTCCCTCACTCCAAATCACAGCCCTTGTAGCTGTAACCCCCGGGAAAGAAATGATTACACCTTCCAAACTAGAAATTGAACTAAGAGTGTGGCCCTGACCTGCCACAGACACCTCCCGCCCACAATGAGAAACCTGGCAGAATACACAGACACACACACACACACACACACACACACACACACAGACACACGCAGACACGCAGACACACACACACACACACACACACACACACACACACACACACACACACACACACACACACACACACACACACACACACACACACACACACACACACACACACACACACACACACACACACACACACACACACACTGCTACAGTACACACATGTCTAGATCCCAGTACAAATAGCTACTCGCCTACTCATGTCATCCACAGACATACTTAGCTAGTGTATAAATAAATCCTGGTTCATACACCCATACTACTTCCATTGTATTCATCCTCCCCCAGCTGTTAGGAGCTGCAGAGCACCAGACCAAATACATTTCTAATTCTCTAATGCCGCAGGGCTAAATGACAGGTAGTCAATGGTCTGTTTCCCTGCCTGAAACATCTCCCGTGGAGCCAGCACAAACTCATTTTCTCCCAAAGAAAAAAATGCAAAGACTTCCTGGGCGTCCCAGTTAGTCGTGCTGTTAGGGGAGAAAAGAAGAGAGGGATGGAGGGAGGGATAGAAACAAGCAGCAGAGGGAGAGGAGGGAGAGAGGGGGAGACATGAGGGATTGAAAAGAAGAAGGTGGAGAGAGAGAAGGGAGAGTGAGGGAGGGAAGGAAGGAGGAGATCGAGACACTTTCCGGGCTTATTTACAAGTAGCTGCCAGTATGACAGGTAATTTGGGCAAATTCTCCACAGAGTCCGCAGCAGACGGCAAGGGGATAAAGATGGAGAGAGAGAGAGAGAGAGAGAGAGAGAGAGAGAGAGAGAGAGAGAGAGAGAGAGAGAGAGAGAGAGAGAGAGAGAGAGAGAGAGAGAGAGAGAGAGAGAGAGAGAGAGGGAGAGAGGGAGAGAGGGAGAGAGGGAGAGAGGGAGAGAGGGAGAGAGGGAGAGAGGGAGAGAGGGAGAGAGGGAGAGAGGGAGAGAGGGAGAGAGGGAGAGAGGGAGAGAGGGAGAGAGGGAGAGAGGGAGAGAGGGAGAGAGAGAGAGAGAGATGGGAAAGGGATGGGAAAGAGGGAAGAAGTTAGTGGGGGACGTGTAAAGACTACCTGACATGGCCTGGGCTTGGTGAGCAGAGGAACAAAGAAAATGGGTTTCCAGATTCCAATCTGGAGAGTGGGGGGATGACGGGAGGGAGGGAGGGAGTCAGCCAGTTGACAGATTGTGACAATTGTATTTATTGTGCGGCGAGGAAGAGATATCAAAAGCATTTTTTTATTCAGTTTCTCTTTTCCCATTTAGGCTGGGGAAAGATCAAGCAAAAGGAAGGAAAGAATGAGGCAAAACAAATAATAATCCTCTCTCCCCAAGATCTTGCGATTTATTCAGCTTCTGATTTATGAACTTGTTTGTATCTGTCTATCATGTGTGCGTATATGCGTGTATGTGTGTGTGCGTGTGTGCATGCATGGGTGTGTGTGTATGTTCATCACTCGCTCTCTCTCTCTTTCTCTCACTGCACTGTGGGGCATAGCCAGTCTGTTGGATTTTATTTATAGAAAAGCTCCTCGTCTTGCACGCCGCTCCTTGGCTGTCTGTCAGCACTCACAGCCAATTAGAAAACACTTGTTAATAGCGCTAACTTTGTTGTTCTTCTTCCTTTGGCTGTGTGGGCGTGATGATTTTATTCCTCCAGACTCGTACTGGCAGCCGGCTCCGAGGTGCAGATGACATTGAGAGAGATTGTGGTGTGGGGTTGTGTGTGTGTGTGTGTGTGTCTCTCTAATGAAGCCCCCCGGGACTGCTCATTGGCTGTTCCCTGCTGTGACTCGGTGTGACGCTGATCTTGAGTCAGTTTTGCATATTCCCCACTGTGGTTAAGGTTAGGATTAGACAATGGGGAAGCTGATCCTAGATCTGAACCTAGGAGAAACTGCATTGTCCTGTCATAAAGGTTCTCCTGCTCCTGCGTTGACATTTTCACCCCACCTCCCCCTGCTACCTAAGGGTACACACACGCCTCACACAGGCAATCAATCCTGTCCTGTCATACACACACACATGCCACACACATGCACCTACGATCACGAGCCAACATAAACACATACACACAAATGGACACTGTAGCCACATATAGCAAACAAGAAGTCATTTGCTGTATTTTGATATACTAGCTTGATATGGAGTCCATGTGGTGCAGTCCACTCCGCAATCAGCGTTCACCCAGAGAGAGAGAGAGAGAGAGAGAGAGAGAGAGAGAGAGAGAGAGAGAGAGAGAGAGAGAGAGAGAGAGAGAGAGAGAGAGAGAGAGAGAGAGAGAGAGAGAGAGAGAGAGAGAGAGAGAGAGAGATAGAGATAGAGATAGAGATAGAGATAGAGATAGAGATAGAGAAAGAGAAAGAGAGAGAGAACTTGAGGATCTCTCTCCCAAGCGTTGAGATGACTGAACAGATAGCAGAGAGGGGGATGGGGCCAAATGAAAAACGAGTGCAATAAAACACAATCAGAGACAGTGGGGAAGGGGATTACCTCGTCTGCTTCACTGGAGTATGTAATTGTGGCAAAGAACACCACGACTCAAGCCGTACCCCAGCACAACACCGCAGAACAGAGCTGAATGTGTTACCAGGAATTAGCACCGGTAATAACAGTTTGAGAAAGATGATGAGGGTGATGATAACACAGGTTGTATTGTTAGCTTACTAGAACTATCAGTAGTAGGTCCTACAAAACATTTTCACGATCTAGCGTGCACAGTCTTTGTGCATCACAAGTATGTCTGGAGGGTATACACGGATAAGATTGTTATTCTTAACTTGATTATGCGGTAATACAGCGGCTCCAACCACTACTCTACATCGTGGGCAGTTGTTTAAACAAAGCTTTGATTAGTGTGACCTCTATACATAAGCCTCAGGAGTGCAGATACCCCCACCCTTTACTCCCCATGCTTTACTTTACACAGGCAGGCGTCAATCACCTCCTCCTAATTAACTGTCCTGGCATGGAACATGCCTTTAGGAGACCATTAACCCTCGCTGGCCTAACAAGGCGAGGCAAACAGAGACTAAACACATAGGCAAATGAGAATGAGAATGAGAATGAGAGAGAGAGAGAGAGAGAGAGAGAGAGAGAGAGAGAGAGAGAGAGAGAGAGAGAGAGAGAGAGAGAGAGAGAGAGAGGGAGAGAGAGAGGGAGAGAGAGAGAGAAATATCAATTTCTTGAATATTGGATTTCATTTTGAGGGAGAGAGAAAAGCAAGCCTTGCTCAAGCTCATTCTTTAAAGACCTAAAATCCACATGCATGAATCTTTTAGCAGTGGCTGTCTGTGTGATATGGGCTAAGGCGTAGGGGGGAGAGAGGACGGTAGGAGGTGGAGAGAGGAGAGAGGAGAGGAAGGAGGGTCCATTTCGTGGTTAGTGCATCTGTTGGACAGATAGATAGTCCGGTTTCAGCCAACACAGAGGCCAACTCAGGTCCCTAGTTTTATACAGCAGGGCCTGTATTCATAAAGCATCTCAGAGTGGGGGTACTGATCTAGGATTAGTTGTCTTTTTGATCAAAATGAATAACATTACACTGTATGGACAAGGGGGACCTGGTTCTAGATCAGCACTCCGACTCTGAGACGCTTGATGAACACAGCCACAGTTGACTAAGACAGGCTTGGATTATTCAAATCCAGTTGATGTGGTTTCTTATTCAGTAACAAATAACACGCTGAAAAAACCTAGAAACAGATCAAATGGAAGTTTTAATTTGACCCGGTGATGACTCAGATGCTGGCATAACACCCGTTTCTCCAGTTGGATTTGTTTGGAATTTGAGGAGGGCCAGCAATCAGAGCCAATAAGAGCCTAGCTCCCACTCTCTCTCACATCCAGATGTATCGTCACTAATTAGCCAGGAGGTCAGAGACTTTACTTCATTCTCTGAGCTGTAGTGCCGCCGGCTGGCCTTCAGGGGCTGATGCTTTATCGTTAGCAATCTGCTGTTAGCTACAGACAGCCCTTGCTTGACCTTGACAGGTGTGTTTGACACCCGGCTTTTTTGTGTGTGTGTGTGTGTGTGTGTGTGTGTGTGTGTGTGTGTGTGTGTGTGTGTGTGTGTGTGTGTGTGTGTGTGTGTGTGTGTGTGTGTGTGTGTGTGTGTGTGTGTGTGTGTGTGTGTGTGTGTGGCTGGCTGGCTGGCTGGCTGGTGGGTATGTGAAGGGCAAAGGGCCAGTGCCATCCTGAAGACCATTAGTGAGCACAAACTGCTACTGTAGTCACAGCCCTTTAAGAAGCTCTCTTACAAACTATCATATTCAAACAGGGGTGGACTGGTGGGGTAATAATGGTGCTATTAATATTTGTGGCATTCCCATTAACCTTGCTGTGAAGCGGCACCGCAAAGGTGGTAGAGGGCTCTTATTATGGTGTGTGAGGGTCTAGCGGTGAGGGGAGGGTGGGGTGGGCGACTGGGCTAGAGGTGCGGGATCACGCGCATAGGACCGTAGCCCAGCACTAGCGTACAGTGGCTTGTGAAAATATTCACCCCCCCCCCCCCCCCTTTGGCATTTTCCCTAATTTGTTGCCTTACAACCTGGAATTGAAATGGATATTGGGGGGGGGTTTGTATCATTTGATTTACATAACATACCTACCACTTTGAAGATACAAAATATTTTTTATTGTGAAACAAATATGATTAAAAAAAACAGAAAACTTGAGCATGCAGAACTTTTCACCCCCCCAAAGTCAATACTTTGTAGAGCCACCTTTTGCAACAATTACAGCTGCAAGTCTCTTGGGATATGTCTCTATAAGCTTTGCACATCTAGCCACTGGGATTTTTGCCCATTCTTCAAGGCAAAACTGCTCCAGCTCCTTCAAGTTGGATGGGTTCCGCTGGTGTACAGCAATCTTTAAGTCATTCCACAGATTCCCAATTGGATTGAGGTCTGGGCTTTGACTAGGCCATTTCAAGACATTTAAATGTTTCCTCTTAAACCAGTCGAGTGTTGCTTTAGCAGTATGCTTTGGGTCGTTGTCCGGCTGGAAAGTGAACCTCCATCCCAGTCTCACATCTCTGGAACACTGAAACAGGTTTCCCTCAAGAATTTCCCTGTATTTAGTGCCATCCATCATTCCTTTAAGTCTGATCAGATTCCTGGTCCATGCCGATGAAAAACATCCCCACAGCATGATGCTGCCATTACCATGCTTCACTGTGGGGATGGTGTTCTCGGAGTGATGAGAGGTGTTGGGTTTGCACCAGACATGTGTTTTCCTTGATGGCCAAAAATCTCAATTTTTGGTTCATCTGACCAGAGTACCTTCTCCATATGTTTGGGGAGTCTCCCACATGCCTTTTGGCGAACACCAAACATGTTTGCTTATTTTTTCTGGCCACTCTTTCTGTAAAGCCCAGCTCTGTAGAGTGTACGGATTAAAGTGGTCTTATGGACAGATACTCCAATCTCCGCTGTGGAGCTTTGCAGCTCCTTCAGGGTTATCTTTAGTCTCTTTGTTGCCTCTCTGATTAATGCCCTCCTTTCCTGGTCTGTGAGTTTTGGTGCGCGGCCCTCTCTTGGCAGGTTTGTTGTGTTGCCATATTCTTTTCATTTTTTAATAATGGATTTAATGGTGCTCTGTGGGATTTTCAAAGTTTCAGATTTTTTTATAACCCAACCCTGATCTGTACTTCTCCACAACTTTGTCCCTGACCTGTTTGGAGAGCTCCTTGGTCTTCATAGTGCCACTTGCTAGTAGTGCTTTTGCAGACTCTGGGGGCTTTCAGAACAGGTGTACATATACTGAGATCGTGTGACAGATCATGTGACACTTAGATTGCACACTAGTAGACTTTATTTACCCAGTTATGTGACTTCTGAAGGTAATTGGTTGCACCAGATCTTATTTAAGGGCTTCATAGCAAAGGGGGTGAATACATATGCATGCACCACTTTTACGCTTAAAAAAAATAGATATATTTTTTTAAACAAGTAGTTTTTTCGATTTCACTTCACCAATTTGGACTATTTTGTGTATGTCCATTACATGAAATCCAAATAAAAAACCATTTAAATTACAGGTTGTAATTCAACAAAATAGGAAAAACGCCAAGGGGGAGAATACTTTTGCAAGGCACAGTATGTCCCAATGGACCCAGGTCTGCCCAGGAAAAAGGCAAACAGATGGTAGAATGCTACTGCAAGAGGTGGTAGGTTCAGTGACTGGGCTCTCACAGAGGCTGAAGGTTCTCCACACAATGACGCAGAACACCACAGGAATAGCAAAACAGTGTTCTACACCAACGCAATGCTACTTACTTACCAAGCAGCCTACACATGGAACATGGAATTCACTCAAGTGTTATATTGTGCAAAAACTGAGATAATATAACACTGACATTGGCATGGATGCAAATGAGAAACATATTAGTGGAGAGTGATAACAGTATGAAGAAGGAATTAATGGAAGGTAGTGGAAACTATATTAAATCCTTTACATCTAATCTGAAACGTCTTACAGCGTTTAATAACGTATTATCGATAAAGTCCGACTGAAATAACCGTCTGTATTAATTGAACCCACAGGCAAGTGTACTCACACACCATGATAAACCCTCAAACTAATCCCACCACACCAACCAGGACTTGTAAAAATGTAATTATGACAAAATCAATGGCACTAACTGAATCCCTTCCAAGTTTTACCCCATAAACGCTTGGTGAGCTGAAACATTACTGAAACAACAATACTAGGCTGAAACCTTTTCCCTCCCAAATCAGTGAACCACCATCTTGTTTTTTCTTTCTTTACAGAAATCTTAAGGGCATCTTTCTGTCGATGCGACTAGATCATGACTGATTCCAGAGAAGATCAATCCAGTCTGGCTGATTGAGGAAACACCTGAACTGTAGTCACATTTGTCTTGTCTGGTTTAAGAGGCTCTGTCTGGTATACAGATCAATTTTGATCTCAGCTGTCAAAGTGAAAAGAACATTCACAGATGCATCATGTTACACCTGTGGGTGTATATGAACATCATAAGTAATACACACAGTGTTTTTTTTTTTTTTACACTGCTGGTTAACAGTACTGTTCATCTTGCATATTCTATAGATACAGATCTCTTTGCATCTTCACTAGTCTGGGTCTTCAGAAGTCTTGAATTTGTCTTTATTAAAGCACTGTATCATATTTAGCTGTAAGTTCTGCATTCATTTCACCTAGTTCCCTCTAGGCTGGGCCTAATGTGAGGTTCTCAACAGTAAAGAAAAACTTTCCCCAACGAATCAGTCTCTTACCGTGGATAATGTTTTTTTGGAGCAGATATTGACTTGTCAGCAAAACTATCTCGTATTAGAGTACTGTTGCCTGACATTAGGCAGCTAATTGCCCTTTTCCGACACCTTCATTATTTTTAATGGGAATCGGGGGTCTGCTGACCATACAAAGGTTGCGTCGATACAGCCAGTGCTCTGTGAAATAGTGTGATGTCATGTCGCTCTGACACTGTGATTTCACAGCGAAGCAGACTTGGATTGGAATACTATTTGAAATGTTCATAATTATTGTTTTTTCCGTTTGTTTTAGCCAGCCCGGAGTGTTAAATGGGCGGGTTTGAAGTTTTGGGACAGTTTTATTGGTTCTATTGAAAAAGGCAAGGTCAATCAAACACAGATATCAAACAGATTATTAAAAAAATAGATCATTTAACCCAGGTTTGCTGAGAAGCAGATCATCAGACTTCAGGGAAAATAAACGTTCTTTATTGTGTTAGGGTATTAGAATATGCCTCAATCTATACTGCATCTATAATTCATGGATGTCAAATAAGCTCGGGGAGAACGTGTTACGCTCCGAATGAAGTTATAATTTGCATGTTGAAATAACTGCATTACTTATGAATTCCTTTATTTCTGGAATGTACTGTAAATCTTAGGAATTGTAAGCCTCATTTATCAATTATGCATATACACAGTTTAACTAATGAAGAGCAATCAGAAGCTATATGTGCTATATAGGCTAGCTATGGCTTATTCTATAATTAGGGGATTTTCCTCACACACAGACTAAGGCATCTTCTTTGGATCGAGGCTGACATTTTCAAAACAACCAGGACCCTACAAGGCAATACTGTCAAAAGACTAGAATGTGTGATTGGAATTCTCTGCATGCGGCAATTCACAACATCCTGGTAGAATACCCCTCCTCTGTCCTCCCCACCACACAATACACTAATGGAATCTCACTCTAACGTGCATTACTGAACTGGCAAGACAACACAGACGTTTAGCTACTGTGGTATCTAACACCACATCCAATTAGTTAGAAATATCACCACACAATAACCTGGCCCAATCTCCATTTTAACCCAATTACAGGACTATTGCCACACAAATCACTCAGTGCAATCTTACTTTAAACCAAATTATGGGAAATATCACTCAGTGCAATCTCACTTTAAACCAAATTATGGGAAATATCACAAAACAATAAATAATTTATTTCTCCCCATCATCTCATTCCAAATGAATTAGTGTCGGGATATGGGAATATCAGATCAGACACATGCCGAGATTTTTTCATACCTATTAATGAAATACCCACTGGTAATAGAGGGAGAGGAATCGTTTCATACCGGTGTAAAACAGCTCCTGTAAGTGTCATTAGGGAGCTGTCACAGTGAAATTTGCGGTGAAAATCCTGCCTAACTGAGTCTTTACTGTCAGATGCGTGCTGCTAACATGGACTCTTTATTAGCAGAAAATCCCACTGCCACCTTCACAGCTGGAACAGCCGACCACGTGCCAGCCCTAAATGACAACAAAATTGCTGTGATTCTCTTCATGATGGCAGAGAAGTGGGACAGCGATGGTAAGTAGGGGGGATTGCACTGTGCCACCACCGCCTACCACTGGGCATCAGGCGGAATTGCCTTACCAATTCTATTGTTTCCCGAAATGGTACGAGTCCCACAGCCACACTGCTAACACACTGACACAACACACTATTTCCTATACACAGGTAATTTAAAAAGGGATATTTCACAGGGTATGTGGTGGCCTTATTTGGCCATTGGCGTCTCACCAAGCTCCTAACCACTTATTGTTATGCAGTGTGCAGTGGCACCCGGACTGTAAGAGCATCTTATTAGAATTATTTGAGGTATGTGCCTCCCTGGAACGAATCCCTAATGAGTAGAATATCACATTAGCGCCAAATCCTTGCCACTGCAATATCACACAGCAACTGACCCTGAAACAGTTTCACAACGCCCACTCGCCGAAAATCTTTTTTTATTGGCAGGGATTAAAACTTCCATTTACTATTTAATCTAATCGTCTGTCCCGCAAATCAATCCATCTCGATCACTGCCTGTTGCGGCTTTTTGCGTCCAGCCTTCTCCTCCTCCCTCTTTCCTCCCTCTTGCCATCTGTCTCTCTTTCTCCCGCTCCCTCTCTCTATGCACCCTTCTTCAATCATATTTTCATAACTCTTATTCTCTCCGGCCTGTCCACTTTCATATACCCTCTATCTCTCTCGCTCCTTCCCCCTACCTCCCACTCACTCCCTTTGAATTAAACAGTACATAGTAGAACATCTCATTCCAAAAGCATGGGCATTAACATGGATTTGGTCAACCGTTTGGTGCTATAACAGCCTACACTCTTCTGGGAAGGCTTTCTACTAGATGTTGGAACATTGCTGCGGGGACTTGCTTCCATTCAGCCACAAGAGCATTAGTGAAGTTGGGCACTGATGTTGGGCAATTAGGCCTGGCTTGCAGTTGGCGTTTCAATTCATCCCAAAGGTGTGCGATGGGGTTGAG
The DNA here is from genome assembly GCF_029448725.1 of Salvelinus fontinalis. Classification (NCBI taxonomy): domain Eukaryota; kingdom Metazoa; phylum Chordata; class Actinopteri; order Salmoniformes; family Salmonidae; genus Salvelinus; species Salvelinus fontinalis. Next base: position 26,057,325 of record NC_074702.1, on the reverse strand, counting down.
GTCAGGGCTCTGTGCAGGCCAGTCAAGTTCTTCCACACCGATCTCGACAAACCATTTCTGTATGGACCTTGCTTTGTGCACGTGGCCATTGTCATGCTGAAACAGGAAAGGGCCTTCCCCAAAATGTTGCCACAATGTTGGAAGCACAGAATCGTCTAGAATGTCATTATATGCTGTAGCGTTCAGATTTCCCTTAACTGGAAAGAAGGGGCCGAGCCCAAACCGTGAAAAACAGCCTCAGACAATTATTCCTCCTTCACCAAACTTGACAGTTGGCACTATGTATTGGGGCAGGTAGTGTTCTCCTGGTATCCGCCATACCCAGATTCGTCCGTCGGACTGCCAGATGGTGAAGCGTGATTCATCACTCCAGAGAACGCATTTTCACTGCTCCAGAGTCCAATGGCGGCAAGCTTTACACCACTCCAGCCGACACTTGGCATTTCACATGGCAATCTTAGACTCGTGTGTGGCTGCTCGGCCATGGAAACCCACTTCATGAAGCTCCTGACGATCCGTTCTTGTGCTGACATTGCTTCCAGAAACAGTTTGGATCTCAGTAGTGGGTGTTGCAACCGAGGACAGACGATTTTTACACCCTACACGCTTCATCACTCGGAGGTCCCATTCTCTGTGTTTGTGTGCCCTACCACTTCGGGGCTGAGCCATTGTTGCTCCTAGACAGTTCCACTTCACAATAACAGCACTTACAGTTGACCAGGTCAGCTCTAGCAGCCGAGACATTTGACGAACTGACTTGTTGGAAACCCTAACCCTATGACGGTGCCACGTTGAAAGTCCCTGAGCTCTTCAGTAAGGCCATTCTACTGCCAATGTTAGTCTATGGAGATTATATGGCTGTGTGCTCGATTTTACACGCATCAGCAATCGGTGTGGCTCAAATAGCCGAATCCAATCATTTGAAAGCGTGTCCACATACTTTTGTATATATAGTGTATAATACCTCGGCCTGTGTCTTTAATCACTATGAAATGAGCGGCAGGAGGGCAATGAATGGAACATATCAGTTGATGATATCTCAGCAACATGTTTCTCTCAGTCTCAACGGCTGACTCCCCGTGTCGCTATTCACCCTTCTCTCTCACTGTCTATGTACGTCTGGCACTCTCTCTCCCACTCCCTCTATCTGGTTCCCTCTCTCCCACACAGTTTTCCCATTCCCTCAATCCCTCTGTCTTTCTCTCTCTCTCCCTCAATCTCATTCTCCATCTTTTGGCTAGAGGAGGAGTGTACGAGCCAGCTGCTGAAATTTTTATTGATCTGTTTTTCTCTGCTTTATTTATTTCCCTCCCTCCCTTTCTCCATCCATTCCTCTCTCCCACCTACCTTCCCTCCTCCGACCCAAAAACCTCCAGCCCTGATAGACCAGGAGAGGCAGTGGAGGGACTAAAACCACAACATGACACCGTGATTTAGCATTCATTGCATCCCGGCCCATAGTTGTAAACAACACTAGAGTTGCCGGTGATGTGTGTGGGCTAAAAACAACTTCTGACAAGTTGAGCACTTGACAGACAGTATTTGTTACAGCAGGATGTTTTAGCATTAGTTGCAGCCTGTAGTTGCACTGTCAAACAACACAGGAGGTGTAAGGATGTGCGAGGGATAAGACTATGCTGTAGCATGAAAACAGCTTCTGACAAGCTGAGTGCTTAACAGATAGTATTTCTGAAAGCAGGATAAGATGTTGTTAAAGTGGAACAGTGGAGGCTCCTCAGAGGAGGAAAGGGGAGGACCATCCTACTAAGTTAATTTCATAAAAATAAAAATGGTGAAACATTAAAAAGTTATATTTTTTTGTAAAACTGTACTAAATATATTCACATCTCACCAAAGAACTGATTAAGACACACTGGTGTGCAATGAAAGTCTACAGTAGCCTCAACAACACCCTCTAGGGTAGCACTATGGTGTAGCCGGAGGACAGCTACAGTAGTTTCCCACCTCCGGATACATTGCATAGACAAAATTGCCACAGGGGATATAAGGACATGTGTCCCCCCAAAATTCAGAACAGGTAGATTCGTCACCCTCCAAAATGTCTTTAAAATAAAAAAAATACTAATATTTGTCTTTTTTTTGGGGGGGGGGGGGGTCGAGTTCAGGGGCCCCCCAGATACAATATGAAGATGTCATAAGCAATGGCAACATGTGTAGAATTGCAGGTAATTACGGTTGACTTTGGGTACGAAAACGGTCCAACTCCTCCTCTTTCTCAATTTTCAAACAGCAATGGTGAGCCTTTGGTGATTCATCGATGTGTCATTCTTGTCATGCATGTCGTGACTGACGTAGCTACTTCATTAGCTAAGCTAGCCACTTGTTGCTAACCAGTAACTCCTCCAATATGTGTGTATGTAATTTCACAAGATTTGTTTTTGGACGGAAGCTGTAGAGAGCAGAAAGAAATTGCATTGCTGTAGCCAAATATCTCATTCATCCATTTTTTAAGCATTACATTACCAGGTATAATGGTGCATTGGTCATTTATACAGTTTAAAGATGTTATTTTTGCATTTTGCCCAAAGTCTACCTTTAAAGTAACTGTCCAGTGTTACCAGATTTCTATTAAATCTGACCTATAATTAATTACAATATGAGTAAAATAGTTTCCATCCCAAAACATAGTAATTAAGTATGTTAAAAAGCATATTTTCTGTGTTGGAATGGTGTGGGCATACCCCAACAACAGAATGGTCTGGGCTTATACCAGTCATTGAAAATATTAACGCGAGTACACCGCTGATTGGCCAGCTCATCCTCTATGAGGAAATATTAATATTAATATTAAGTCTGTTTGAGATACAAGTTAGAGGTTGGCTTTTTGAAGTGTTTTTTTCTCTCCAATGTATGCTTTGGCCACAAAATACAAGTAGACGAGTCAACAACATTATTTGAGTATGAGTTAACATAATATGAACTTTTAAAAGTGAGATTTTCACTGAACAGTTTAAAAGTGCAACGTTCTCTCTCAGCCTCATGGGAACATGTAGAGTAGCAGGAAATTAGCTCTAAAACGGCCAAATTTTCTCTCATCCTCATGGCAAAATGTAAAGAATAACATGAGATGAGCTATTAAACAGCTAATTTTTCTTTTTCAAAATAGCCCTCAAAATACTCTGCAAGAGAGGCATGATAAGTAATGTGAAACTGTGTAGAATTGCAGGAAATATGTTTTTAAAATGTAAAAAAATATCTGGGGGAGGACCCCCCACATGCCCATCTTCTGTTCCTTTTAATTTTTTTCTTTTCAGATGAGCGTTTACAAGAATTTATCTGACAAAGAGGTGCTTCATTGTGCCCTGAATTCTATTGACAATGGGCAGGGCAGAGTCCTGTGCTTTTATTATGCCACCCAAAACCCTGAAGTGCCACTGAGACAAGCAAGTCAAAACCCCAGGCCACAGCCTTTTGAGTGGGTTACCAGTCTTCACTGAGCCCTTTTCGGACTTACATCATGGGATGTCCAAAAACTTGCCGTTGACCAGAGAGGATGGGAATCCAAAACACATTCAATAAAGAAAGGCGGTTGGCAGGCATAGACTGGTTTTACGGTTTTATGAAGAGGCACCCAGAATTATCCATCCATATCCATCCACAAGCAACCAGTCTGGTTCGAGCTGTGTGTGTGTGTGTGTGTGTGTGTGTGTGTGTGTGTGTGTGTGTGTGTGTGTGTGTGTGTGTGTGTGTGTGTGTGTGTGTGTGTGTGTGTGTGTGTGTGTGTGTGTGTGTGTTTAATCAATATTTCATCTTTTATATTCCCAAAAATGTATAGATATTACAAACTATTGAAAACCATTTGCTCTTGAATTTCATTTTAGAGACTGCTGGGATTTACAATCTTGCCTTATTCAAATGAGTTTAGTTTAACTGTACATAATGGAGTGTCAGGAGAAGGTAAAAAAGAAGAAAGAGAATTTACTGTACGTGCAAAATAGGGACACTTCTGTGAGACCCCATGGGGGCATCTTAACCCAGTAGCTGGTCAAATAATCCTTTCTTAAAAATATATTTTTTATTAAATAACAAAAAAATCTGCAAGGGGGAGAGCATCGTACCCCATGTTACCCTATTAGTATTGCACTAAAATGGATTCAGATGATAAATCCAATGTTATCTCAAAGTAATTCTAGGGCTTCTGCAGTATCATATCCCAGTGGTAAATATTACCGTGGTTAACCGGGTGCATGGAGAGTACTCTAACAGACCACAATAGAGCAGCAGGGTGGAAACTAATGTTTGTCTCCCCTGTGTTGTTGTACAAATTAACACACTCCTCCACACAGCCAAACACAAGACAATCACACGTTTGCAAACACACACACACACACACACAGACAAAAAGATGCACCCACGCTTGCATGCACGCACATATACACAGACAACCCCCCCCCCCCCCCCCCCCACAAACACACACACACACACCCACAGTCCCATCAGGCATGGACCAGGCTGCATTAGTTTCCTAAGCCTCTTCCATTGATTTGCCAGCGAAGCTTCTTGTCTCTGGTAATGAGGACAGGGAGAGAAGCAGGACCCGGGTCCCTCACAGCTCCCACAGGAGAAAGAAGCAGCGGCTGCTCTAATCTGAATTGTGTTTCCAACGATGCTAACGCCCTCACACAAAAATACAAGAGACAGAGGGGGGTAAAATCTCTCCCTCTCTCTGTCTCTCTGTCTCTCTGTCTCTCTGTCTCTCTCTCTCTCCAGATAGCTCAATCTACATGCCCCGGCTAAAGCCTCAGAGCCAGAAAGAGAGGAATGAGGATTTAGCCTGTGCCAGAGACATATTCGATTTTCCCTATATGCCTGTATTGATAAGAGATCAATGAAAGTTATTCATGTGCACAAAGATGTATGAATATATAGATATTCCTCTCTACCCCTCAAGGCTGGGTGCTCCTGGCTCCGATGGGCTTCATTGATTTACTGTTCGCACCTTCACTGGGGGAATTGTTTAAATTCATCTTGTGGGTGGCCCTATAAAGGCTGTGTCTGAGTGTGTGTGTATATAATTCAGTGTGTGTGTGTGGGGGGGGGTGTACAGTATATGGGCCTCCCACTTCTCTCTACCTCTACATACATTCTGCTGCCACTTGAATTATGTTTCTCTTCCTGCATTAAATAAAACATAGGCTTTTTTTCATTACTATTAGGTTGAGGGCCCATTGCTCATGCACATATTCATGCACAGGGCAGCGCTGGCCGTCGGGGTTGAGCTGGGAATAGGACAAGGAGGCGGGGTGAGAGAGAAGAGAAGTATTACAGTGTATTACTGTAATTTAACACAGTAAAAGAACCTGTCCCACATTGAAAGTGATCCTGGTTCATGTCCATTACATTGAACTCCATATATAATAACTGTGATTATAATTACAAACAAGCCTGGCTGTAATCATTATTTATGGGACTGACACTTATGTATAATTGCTTCGCTAGAACCAATATGGGAGGCCAGTGAAGTGTTTATCAAAACTCACCGCAGGAAATCTCAAGGGCATTGAGGTGACAGAGCACTGGCCATCAACCATCGCCCCTCTCCCCCCTCTCGCTCCTCTCCACACTCAGAGTGCCCATCTAGAGTTTGACCCCATGACCCCATGTCACTGTTCCAGCTTGAAAGCCACTAACATTACAGCACCATTCCAGAGGCCAGCACATCTCACCACCCTCACCCTGTTGAAAACAATCCAAGAAACCCACAGAAACATATTTGGACGTAGATTTGGATGGAATAGCCTCTAAGGCCAGTCCTGTTTAAGCCAAGATAAGGTCAGTAATAGGCAGGGGTGGAATAGTGGAAGATTCCACAGAAACGCTTGGGGCCATTCTCTCCATGGTGCCTCTCTCCATAGCAACACTTACTGATTTAGTTCAAACCACACAAGGCTATCTATCAATTCTCCATCCAGCATGAGTGATACGGTGGGTGCACATCATCCATAGCACAAACCCCAGTATACAGTCTCACATACCCCCGATACAACTGTAAAAAGGGCCTTATAAAAATCGAATTGAAAATGTGAAATATCACACAGCCCACTTGTTTTCTGTCAGGTCACTGCTATATATACTTCCCACAGCATCCAGCGTCTCTATTTTTCTCTCCAAAAGAGCAACTCCGTGAGACTCAAACCCCGGGCTTCTCAGTTTCACATCCAATGGTGTCTGGCAACAGATGAAGAAGAACTGAGAAAAAGGCAAAAAAAATACAGGCTCCAAAAAAGAGGAGCATATGCAAGCCAGGCTTGGAGAACAACGGCGGCACAGAAATGGTGGCTTTCAAACGTGGGGGAGGCGGGGGAGGAGGAGGGAGGAGGGAGGCAGGAAAGAGGGGAAGAGAGGCCCCTCCAGATTAGGAGCTCGAGGCATCTGTTGGTGCTGGCACACAGACGCGTCTGCAGCTCTTCATCTCCCAGCCAAAGCCGGTGATTTGACCGAACACAAACAGGGGGGCCATGCCATCAACATGTGCCACGATGTGCCACGCGCCTTGACCCCACTTGCCCCCCCCCCCCCACATATGTCGCTGTAACGAGAGGGATCGCGGGCGGCGCAGCGACCCGCCCGTTTTACCTGCGCCCGATACGCCCCGTAACACTTCCCACACCTGTACCCTTTGATTCATTATGGCCACCTTAAGTCCTCTGGATGCTAGTTTGGATTAGTTTGTAGCTAGAAGCATCTGTTGGGTTGTTTGAAAATGGCTTCAGTGATGTACAGGAGAGTATTTTCAAAGGTTAAGGATGACGTGTCTGAGAGGGATCCAAAACTGTAGTGTGGAAAAGTAGAGAGAGGTTTATGTAGTGCATCAAATGGATTAGAGAACTTTTGATTGCGCTTGGTCTGCTACCAAGGTAAAGACCAAAGGTCAAATGTCAGGTTATGCTGATATGTGACCTTGACTTAAGGTAATTTCTCTCAGCATACAGATATGTCATTGGAGAGAATGTGTTACTGTGTAAGAGCATGTGTTAGAATGTGAATCTGTATAGAAGCAGGTGCTATGTCTTTGTGCAGATGCTAGATTGTGTTACTGGCGTGCTTACATCACGAGGTCGTAAATTAGCATCTCCTATTCCTAGACCATGAAATATCATCTTGAGCAGCACCGCAGCATATTTATCGTTACCAGTAAAGTACATGCTAACATGAACCTCATAGTAAGGTACTTACTGCAGGTGTCTGTCACAACAGCGATCCTCTTTGTGGAGTCTAAATGGTTTCATTTGGTGTGGGGGCGTGTAGTTTCTTTTCTCAGGCTTAGTTAGCTTTCATTGAGAAAATAAGTGGGAAGCAAAGTCTCCCAGCGTGCCATCTCTGACGTAGACGAGAAAGGTTTAGGAGAACCGGGTCCTATTAATTAGGCACCAAACATTAGAAAATTGACTGAAACAAGGGATCGACGACTTGAACTTGTCCAATGAGATCATATATATATATTTTTTTGTGTTCCATTGTAAAACGTTTTGCTATGGGGGCAATGACCGCATAGAATTCACTAGGCACCAAATGGATAGAAAACAGACTGAAACAGAGAGGAACTACCTGGACTTGTCCAATAAGAAGCATTTGTTTTCATGTTCCACTGCATAACGTTTTGCTACCGTGTGCCATAATGAATACGACCTTGGTTATCACTCTGTCTCAGGATGGAAACTAATGACTTAGCATCTCTCAGTCCAATACAGCCAAAGCCATTATGCCGAAAGGTCCATAGCACATTGGTGCTCCTCAGAATGCTCACTAGGCATTGTGCTTAGAGATGCAACAGCTGCAACTTTGAACGTCACTGCACAGCTCAGCAGAAACCAACTTGATGATTGACACTTCATAGTAGCCAACGATTATAGCAGCCTAACAGGAGTGCTGATCAATGACTAAATGGATGTAGATTCAATCAAGCAGTGCAAACTTGATTTATAAATGACTCGAATAGCAACGGAGATGAGAATGATCTGCCCAATCCAAAATCGCCCCCTATCCCTTATACCCTGTGCATTTGTGTAGATCCGAGAGGACTGTAATAGGTCTAAGCAATATTGACCCTTCCTAGCTCCCTGACAAGCTATAGGTGTCACGCCCTGGCCTTAGTATTCTTTGTTTTCTTTATTATTTTAGTTAGGTCAGGGTGTGACATGGGGATGTTTGTGTTTTATCGGTTTTGGGTGGTTATATGGTAAAGGGGGTGTTGGGTGTAGTGTATGGGTTTGTGTTGAGTGTATGTGTCTAGCTGTGTCTATGTTGGTGTAGTTTCACGATCGTGTGGTGGATTGACGGACCAAAACGCAGCATTAGGAAAATAAGCCATCTTCCTCTTTATTATGAAGAAGGAGAACCGAAAACAAAACACTATACAAAACTAACAAACGACCGTGAAGCTATGAACGTAGTGCACATACAGGCTACAAACGTATAACATAGACAATTACCCACATCAAACGAAAGCCTATGGCTACCCTAAATATGGCTCCCAATCAGAGACAACAGAAATCAGCTGTCTCTAATTGGGAACCCATTCAGGCAACCATAGACTCTCCTAGACAACTACACCAACATAGACACAGCTAGACACATACACTCAACACAACCTTAGTAAAGAATACTAAGGCCAGGGCGTGACAATAGGAGTACATTTCCATACTTTGCTTATACCCATTCAATCCTTGCAGATCTACACAAGTGCATAGGGATGTAACCACTATAAGGACTAAGGGTCCATTTGGGAGTGGGAACTCCATCTGACACACTCCAATGAGCGCTACACACGCTCACATCTTCGAGGCACCTTGCATGATTTAACAGGGAGCTGACCAGGCTTTTAATGGCTGTGTTCCATCCTTCCTCCCTCATCATTCATGCATGCCTCCACATGAGTGGGTGTGTGGCGGTAGCAGCAGCCGGGAAACTGGCTACATCGTTTTCTAAAGATGGCAATGATATACTCTCAGTCAACTTCATACTATAGTGTCAATGTAATACACAGAACAAAGATGACGCTGATATACAGTATTTTCAGTCAACTGCAAACTATAGCTTTTAATGTGCTACACACTTAAAACAAGAATATGGCCTCTCTAGGCTTCATTCATCAACTCTACAGTTTAGTGCTCGAACATGTGGATATGGTAGGTTTGTAAAATGCAATTTTAGTTCAATCCATTCAAAAAAGGTAATCTGTCCTTAGCAGGCTGTGAATTGGTACTGTGAACCCAATAAGGCGCTATAATCAGATGGTTTCATGCTGTTCTGTTTGGTGTTTGTGTCCTGGTGTAGCCTAGGCCCTACTCGAATCCCACCATAACCAGCTGTGTACTCCACAACTCCTGACCGGAAGGAACATGGGAGTAGGAATCTACCTGGCCCGGCCTGCATCTGTGAGCAATTATAGCATCTTATTACACTGACACATCAATTATTGTTATTAAGGCCAGGTTATTTATTTCATTCATGATTTCCCAAAGGTAATGAGGGAGAGTTATCGAGGCACGCATGTGTGATGTGTGGTTTAAAGTGTGATTTAATATGTGGTTTGCGTCATGCACGTGCGCAAGGGGCGCACCAGATGTTGGAAGGAGCGCGGGGGGAGGCATAAGAGAATCTACAACATCATCAACAGTGCGTGGATTGAGATAAAACAAATCTGCAAGATGGTTATAATATCAGTCACGGTAGGAAATGAAAAAGCATTAGGGCAATAACTTATATTGCAATGCTATTTATCTTCCGGCGCTCCATGTGACTTGGCACTTTTGTGATGCCCAAGTTTCCCTTCCTCTGCGGTGCACATTGCACAACATACAGAATAAACCATTGTCCAATTTCTGACGCGCCTACATCCTTTGTGGAATTAATAATGGAGCATACTTAAATCCCTATGAATCCTCCGGATGTACATGCGATCACCGCAATTATCTTGCAATTATCTTTGCCCGGTGAGAAAACGTTAAAAGCAACAGACAATGTGGTGGATAAATAACTAGCCACGGCGGGGGGAAAGTAGTGAAGGTTCCTAGGCTACACTGTACAGAGTGCCCTGTGCGTGTTGGAATGCCCCAAGATCTATCTCGCTGTCTATTATTATCTCTCAACCTTGCAGAATTTTTTTTTTTTTTTTTTTGCTACACTCTTCTCAACTGCTTGTACTGCATCGGAAATTATGTAGCAGTTTAGCGCCATAGTACGAACGTCATGTGCACGGGTTACCACCATATCAATCATGTCACGTATTGGAACGCGCCCGCGCATGGGAATGGGGTGTCTCGAATTCTGAAGTGAAATGTGTTAACATGCACCACTCGTAGGCTACAAGCAAGCTGAAGATTGAGCCGTGCGCTGCGCAAAGGCTGTAGCCTATACCTAGCACATGCTAACTCATACTCACTGTTTCATCCACTCACACCTCTGTCTCCCTCGCGCGCGCTCCCTATCTCTCTCTCTCTCTCCAAACTGTGAGCAAATGAAAACCGAGTGTGCATTGTAGCACACACACACGCATGATTCATAAGCAGGTAGACCCCCATCACGAAGCCTCGGAATTAGTATTCACCTACAGCACCGTACCAGTGGGAATGAAGGGGAAGATGTATGTATGGATCCAATCCAGCGGCAACATCAAATCAAAGTAGCCTACTAGAACTTACCACTCGACAGCAGTGCAAGGAGCAAACCAGCGAACACGTTTCGTAAGACTGGGCAGCTCATGTTTTGATGTTTCGATAGATTTTTCGATGTTGTTTTCGTAGTAGAATACCGTTGTAGTCCCCTTCTATGGAGCCTTTGCAGGAAAAATGTGAAAAGATCTACCTGGTGTGTTTTATTTATGTCCAACAGCAATAACCGACTGCTTTTACATGTGACTGAACAAAAACATGAGTCTATTCCCTTGACTTTTCTCGTTGATAACCCCCCCACCCCTTAACCAAAGAAGAGGTTGTTGATGTTTTCGTAGACGTAGAGGGAATACCAAATGACACAAAATCTTGGTGCAAAATAATCGCAAATATTCCAGACACTGAATTAATGTTGTTTTCAATGGTTTGGAGAGAAGATGTGCTCAAATGCGCACCTGAACACGAAGGTAAATACTCAACTGTTTTCTGCCAAATATTCGACAGAACATTGCAAACTAATGGATACAATATGTGCGTTCTGTAGTAGACAATTCGTCCCGTAATTAGCTTACTCTCCTCGATCTCTGTCGGTATGCAACGCGTCTTGTCGCCCCGCACTCAATGCATCGCTCCGAGAAACAACAAATGCGAAGCGCACAAGAAAAGGCATGATTGACAGTTCAAGGAGAACTCCTTTCTTCCAATCATCGCCACCAAGGAAGGGGCGGGAGCTACAATTGCACTGCAGCCACTTTCGGAGAGGGTGGGAAAGGAGGCGGGCTGGCCAATCCGAGGTGCATGGTAGGCGGGTAAACGCGCGAGGCGAAAACGGCGCGGTGATAATGCAATGTGATTTATAGCAAGCCTAGTGTTGCTGCAGTACTCGGAGAAACAGTGGTCCACAGGGGGACAGACATAATAACCGTAGTACAGGGACCGAGGTAGAGTGAGAGAGCGATAGGTGGAGCTACGAGGAATACGTGCGTGGTGAGTATCTGAATTATAGGCTATTGGATAAAGGGTGAATAAGGGGGAATGTTCTATTCGGGTTGTTTTGTTGGGCTTGTGCCCAGGGGTTGCCCACATGACCAGAGATTGGATGGAGTTCCAATACCTTAATATTACCTTAAAATAGGAGACATCCTACAGTGAAAACTGAATAGACCAGTGAACTCGTATTATGGAAAAGCAAACCATTTTGATCACTGTAACTGCACTTTTTGGAAGACCATGCAATTGAGTCCACATGAGCGTTTTGGAATATCACTAGGCCTACTCGTCTAGAAAAAAAAAAACTGCATTAAGTAGGGTTTATGGACATGGCTACACACCATATGTGTGTGAGATGACTGGGATTAACACGATAGTAGCATATGAGTACAGCAACGTGATGATAGACTACCTGCTCTGCAGTGTTGAAGCATGCAACGACTGATATTCCATACACATCATATATCCCATTGAAAGTCAAATGAAATGAGTCAGAGTCACCCAACAAGATGTAATAACGGAGATTCAGATTCAGCACCATTGAAGTGGACAGCGACATAAATGGAATATGGAAATTCAGCACCATTGAAGTGGACAGCGACGGAATCGGATTTCGAAAGTTAAGCACCTGGGCAGTGAACAGCGGCGTTTCCCTACTGGGGAATCTCTTACAATGAGAGTAAGATTAACCAGGAAGGGGGAGGCTCCCCTAGGAACTCTGCAGCCTTGGGGAGTGTAATCGGTTACATGTAACTGATTACAAAACATTTTAACTGTAAGCCATTATGTTACCAGCAAACATATTGTCATCAGATTACAGATACATTTGAAAAACTAGATGATTACTTTTAAATTCAGAAAATATGTCTGCGGGAGAAAAAAAAATGTATGACACTTTACTGTTTTCTCAATTACATTCAAATCAGCATTGAAAAAAGGCACAAGTTTAAGTTTGTTCCGCCTGAGGGAGTCTGACCACAAGTCAGAGACCACTATGATGACACAGCAAATGTGTTTGTCTTCCAATGGTGCGACTGTTGTCTGTCTTCAAAGATTATACTTACAACTTGTATAAACGCTTGGAGGTAAGGACGACAGCAGTGGTGTATAGTCTACGGGCGATACGGATATAACGTTTTATTAAAATCTACTTAGCGCAATTATGTGAATCACACTGCTGCTTTCTCATTTAGCTGTTTTCGACTTACGGATTGTGGTTATTGTGGATGGCTGTTCACAGATTTAGCCAATATGTGTATTTTAACCCAAAATTGATTGTTTTGGATAAGTTTAAGCTGCCCATCAGTCTTTTTTTTTGCGACCATTGGACAGACAGTGAAAATGTGATCTTGCAACAGCTGCGTAGTGCGGATCCCACTGAGCCTATCCCACTGAGCCTATCCCACTGAGCCTATCCCACTGAGCCTATCCCACTGAGCCTATCCCACTGGGCAATAACGGGTTGAATCAAAGTCGTTTCTACGTAATTTCAGCAACAGAAATCAATATGAGGACGTTGAAACAACGTGGGAAACTGATTGGATTTACAAAAAGTCATCAACGTAAGGGAATTCAATATTTCTTTCACCCAACTTTTCACCTGAATCCAGTGACAGGGTGACATGTTCTGTTGATTTAACGTTGAAATCGCGTTAGAGTTGATAACTCAACTAAATGTAAATGAAAACTAGACTTTGAACAGGCCTGTGGGTTGGAAAAAAAGTTTGCGAGAGTTCCTCCATTCTGAACTCCTCCTCCTTGGTATTGTGCTAAAAATACAGTCAAAAACGAGTTTAATTTAAGAAGAACACAAGTGGGGCTTTCATTGCTCAATCTAATTTGTGCTGATAAAAACACGTAAACAATAGGGCTATAGCAAATGCATCATATGGCATTACTTTTTCAAATGCAAATAGCACTTTTCGGTAGTGCTCAAAGCATGCCATTCCATAAGAGCAGCATTTATTTTTCAACTCGAAGCAATGAGCCCAATCAGTCCTCCATGACAACACAATCATAAACAACAGAGTAGGCTAATAAGTCCTAAGTTTCTGAGTTATACTCAGGTAAAACAATTTGGCTAATCTATATTTCCATAATTCCAAGTCCTATTCTTGAAGATTAAGGGGTATTAAATCATTTGGAATGACTGGAAATGTGACAGATTTAGGGTTTTTAATGTAAAGATATATCCTAATCGTATTACCATCTGTGTCACGATCGTCAAAAGTAGAGAGTGAGGACCAAGGCGCAGCATGTGGAAAATAAGCCATCTTCTTTTATTTAGAAGAGAACCAACACAAAACGAAACCACTTTAACAAACTAACAAAAACAAAACTGACGAACGTGAAGCTAAGAATGAACTAGTGCATACATGCAACATAGAACATCGACCTAGACACAGCGACAATCACCCACAAACAAACAGTGAGAAACAACCTCCCTATGTATGTTTCTCAATCAGAGGAAAACGAAAACCCCTGTCTCTGATTGAGAGCCATACAAGGTCAATTAACCCTTTAACCCAACATAGAAACACAACACATAGAAATGCCCACCCAGCTCACGCCCTGACCAATAAACACATACAAAACAAGAGAAAACAGGTCAGGAACGTGACAATCTGTATTGAAGTAGAAAGCCATATAAAATGCAAAATCCATTTAAAGCCATTTATCCTGCATTAGATGTCATTCAATTGATAATATTCATTTTTGTCTTCGAATGCCTCTTAAGGCGAAAGTAAAAGTAACTGATTTACGTTACTGATTTTGGTTAACGCAAAAGTTATGTTACTGATTACAATTTTGGACAGGTATCTATCTAGTAACTGTAATGGATTACATTTAGAAATGTACCTACCCTACCCTGGAACTCTGTTACCTACTCCAATAATGACCCATGAGTCCATAGCCTGCTCCAAAACACCTTACACAATACTTTTAAGGGAGTTAGGCTATACATTAGTACACAACTTGTTCTCGCTTTTGCATGGTGTTATTACCATATTCATATTTTCCAGCATTTGAATATAACACACAGTAGGCTTACATTCACATTCTATATTCATCTGTTTATGTAACGCAATGTAGACTGACAATATGGTATTTTCTCAAAAGTTTGCCCACATAGCTACACTTCTAGACATTTGCATTGAAATGTCGCAGGACACAAAGCTGGTTCTTCATTAGCATAGAAAGACATTGACTTTATATGGAACAGATTTGATAGAGAGATATGCAGTGTCACTACCCCGTTAATGGGATTCATGATAGTAATCAGTAATTCAACCAGGCTGCTGTACTCAGGCTCTGCATTTATTTATAAACCTGTCAAAAGTTGCTGTTTGTTTGTATTCCATTGTTTTAGTTTTTATAAAAGACACACCTGAGAAGATGTTGACAAAAAAAATTGCATTTTGACTCAATTTGACAAAGCCTATTACCCTAATTCTTCCAAAGCTCCCTGGAGTTGTCAATCTGTTTTTTTGGGATGGCAATGGAGCTGAAGAATGTTTAATTATATATCACCAAAAGTTTGTTATACGTTGGGAATCCCACTCCCCAGTTAGCTTTTGGCTTCTGCAATCTGCATTTTGCCAGAAATGTGTAGTGTGTGTGTGTGTGTGTGTGTGTGTGTGTGTGTGTGTGTGTGTGTGTGTGTGTGTGTGTGTGTGTGTGTGTGTGTGTGTGTGTTTGTGTATGCGTGTGTGAGCAAAAGTTAATAACATTGAACAATTGAAAGCCTAAGTGACGATAATTTCACTGCCAATTAACCGATTATAAAGGCATATGCAGTAATGTAATTTATCCACACATTTTGGCACGTTGAGTCAAACCCAGGTTGATCAGAATTCAGTGCTGCAGCTTATCTGAGTCCCAAATGGCACCCTATTGCATATAGAGAGCCCTATGGGCCCTGGTCAAAAGTAGTTAACTATAGTGCACTATATAGGCAATAGGATGCCATTTTGGACTCAGCCCCTTATCCAAACACCCCATCTGATGAGGTTAGAATGAGACTCACCAGGGAAGTTTTCCTTCAAGTGTCTGCTGTGCATGGCGCTAACTCTCTCTCTCTCTCTCTCTCTCTCTCTCTCTCTCTCTCTCTCTCTCTCTCTCTCTCTCTCTCTCTCTCTCTCTCTCTCGCTCTCTCGCTCTCTCTTTGTGTGTGTGTCTATGCCAGGGCCTGGGTATAAGACGCCCCACCATCAGCCTGTTTAGTATGGTAATGTATTGAAATGCGGTCTCTCTCTCTCTCTCTCTCTCTCTCTCTCTCTCTCTCTCTCTCTCTCTCTCTCTCTCTCTCCCCTTAACCCCCCCCCGCATTAATTGTCATGGCATAGGGGACCAACACATGCTTGTAATGCACAGTCCCTCAGTGCCCTACGGTGAGAGGGAGGGAGCGAGGGATAGAAAGAGGTAGGGAGAGAGTGAGAAAAATCCTTGGGTCCCATTGAGATTGCCCTCTGAAACCAGATGTCCCTAGAGGGCTAGAGTGAGACAGAGAATAGAGAGGGAGGAACAGAGAGACAGATAGGGAGAAAGAGAGGATGGATGAGACAGACACAGAGAGTGGGATGGAAGAAAAGAGAGAGGAGGAAGGGGGGAAGAAAGAGAGAGAGAGATCATTGTCATTGCTCTGTGAACAAAAAAGGAGGGCCAGAGAGGAAAAAGAGTATAGAAAGAGAGGGGGGTAATCATGTAAGAGATTATCTCACTTGTTGAGTGTGAAGATGAGGGGGAATGAAAAACTGGGAAAGAGAGAGATTGAGAGAGAGATTGAGATTGAGATTGAGATTGAGAGAGAGATTGAGAGAGAGATTGAGATTGAGATTGAGAGAGAGATTGAGATTGAGATTGAGAGAGAGATTGAGATTGAGAGAGAGATTGAGATTGAGAGAGAGATTGAGATTGAGAGAGATGTGGTTGAAAGTGAAAGGACTTTGACCTTTTAGAAATCTTCCACAGATTCCCACCTGTTGTGGCCTTAATAGGGTTGTGTGTCACCGAGGTTCCCCATACATCCCGCAGCCAGAGGAAAGGCCTACTCAACATGTAGAGGAAACATTTATTCGCCGTATTAATCTTGTTCATTTTCACCCTTGATACCACGCCTGCTGTTACATCGGCCCAATTTGATGTCGTTACAACCACTTTAAGCGTTCAATTGTTTCTCTGCTGATTGCCCCGGCAACATGTTATGCCTGTAAAGCACCTTGAAATTGAAAATCTGAATCCGAATCAGAGAAAAAAGGTTCCACTGAAGGAGGCGTAGAGGAGGGAGGGAAGGAGGAACTAAAGGAAATAGAAAGAGAGGGTATAAGGAAGGAGGAGATCAGGAAAGAAAATGGGAAGTCAAAGAAAACGAAAAGGAGGAGTCTTAGGAGTTGTCTTTCCCTTTTGTGTCCAAAATGGCCACCCTAATACCCATTTGTACTTCATTTCGTGATATGTCTGAAGACTCCTGTCTGATTATTTTTACCCAGAAATGTGTGTGTGTTTAATCCCATGATTCCCCTGGGCTACTGTAAATTATGTATGGTAAATCTATGATGAAACATGGTGGGGAGAGACTAGTCACCTTTTAATGCGAGTGGAGCAGAGCCGGAGTGTGCGGCCTTGAAAACGGATCAAAGCACCAAGCTGCAATAGATGATAGGGTTTAATCATGTCTAGTTACCGCCCCTCTCTCTCTCTATCTCTCTCTCTCTCTCTCTCTCTCTCTCTCTCGCTCTCTCTCTCTCTCTCTCTCTCGTGTGCCAACTCTCTCTCTCTCTGTTTCGTGAGCCATATCAGTCTCTCGCTCTCTCTCTCTCTCTCTCTCTCTCTCTCTCTCTCTCTCTCTCTCTCTCTCTCTCTCTCTCTCTCTCTCGCTCTGTCTCTCTCTCTCTCTCTTTCTCTCTCTCGCTCTCTTGTGAGCCATATCAGTCTCTCTCTCTCTCTCTGTGTCGCTCTCTCTGTCTGTCTTTCTCGCTATCTTGCCCTTTAGTAAACCCTACCTGTGATACTATGGTTACACTAACATTGCAAGCAGAGATTCAGCAGCCTTGAATTGTGCAGCGACAGTCAGAATTCAGAAGTTCAGCCCCACATGACAGTGGACAGCAGCCTGTCAAGCACACTGACGGGTGAATCCCATGTTACATGACTAGGTCTAACCAGGAAGAGGAAGTTCCCTATTAACTTTGTTTACTCGCTTGTTTCAGCCATGTTTAATTTTCTATTCTCCAAACCAAACGCTGCAATTGTAGGAATCGGAAAAACTTCCCAAAGGAATAAATGGCCGGAAAGCATACGGATAATGACATTGCCTGTGGAAAAATTCATAGCTCTATATGCTCATTTCAAATAAAATAACTTTCTCCTAAAGTAGGATCCACTATTTGGTTTCCATAGACATTGCACTTTAAACCGAGCTCGCTCATTAATCAATGGTGTGCTTGTAGAGCTTATTGAACTCTGACTCAGCCATCAGAAAGCTGTAGAGCGAGAGCTCTGTTAAATCAGTTAAGGCTAGGATTTAGTCAATGTTCTTGAAAGTGGAATCTTTACACTTCTCCTCTGCACTGAATTGCCACTCCCCAGGCCTGTGGAAATATGGCAGTGATGAATAACACGAGTTGGGCAGTAGATATCTATCAAATCACACCATGCCAAGTGCTATAGTTATAAGGACTGAGCACCCGGGCGTATAACTTGCTCACACATCTCTCATCTCTCTCAGCTCCTCCCTTGTTCCCTAATGGATTTTCTGACTCTGTCCTCTCTTTCTCCTTCCTTCTGTCTGCCTACTCTCTCTCTCATTCCTCTTCTTTCCCGGCCTCTCTTTCCTTAATATCTCCTCTGCTTCCATCTCTTTCCTCTTCTTTCATGCTCGCTTTCCTCTACTTCCCACTTGGGCACACTACGTCATTTCGACGTGGATAATTGGGTAATATTTGGTTGAGACATTGATCAATGAGATAACGACCTATATTCACCCACGCAAAAAGACAGCCAAAAGTTAAGTCGAATGTCCAAACAAATCACTGCGCTTTCAGTCATCTAAAAGCACCAGAAAATTCCAAATGGAAAAAAACCTCCATTTTTTCCAACAAAAGATGTTTTGTTAAGTTGTCACCCAACCATTTAAAAGCACAGTAAAGTTCAACTGGGAATACAACGTCAGACATTATGTGTATTTATACAACAACTGAATGTGTTCTCACTGTGCTTCATCTAATAGCACAACCAAATTGACCTAGATTGCAGTTGAGATTACAGTAAAGCACATGGTGCATCAAGATTCTTCCCAGATTATTACAGCTATTGTGGAGATCTCCATAGACCTGTGCTGACCTATGCGTGCTATCTTGAACATGCACGCTTTATATGATGACAGAAGAAGACATGTATAGTTACAGTATCCTCACTGTGGCCATGGATGTTACTCATTTTAAGGTTGAATGTTACATTAGTTGGTAAGATAGCCTTAACCTTAGGCTATTTACTGTATTACAAAAGCAATATTGAATGGTGTTTGGTTGACAACGCAACCAGATATCAACATTTAAAATAAATGTATCTACTGCTTGGATAGTTCCATCTCAGCCACTGGTTTAATCCCATTCATTAGCTGTTATTTTTGGTTGAGTTGGAGACATGAATTCAACACATTATTTGTTAACTTGTCGACAAGTTAATAGGTTATTTATTGTATTTCAAATATGACATTGAAATGTGTTTGGTTGTCAACGCAACCAGATATCAACACTTGAAGGAGATGTATCTTCTGATTGGACAGTTCCATCTGTAGCGCTGACTTATTTTGGCTTTCAGTTTTTCTACAGATTATTGAATTACATGTTGGATTCACGTCTCCATCTTAACCAAAAATCTAAGTTAAAGAATAGGACTAAATCAAATCAAACTTTATTTCAAGTGTATAGAAAGTTTGATTTAGTGCTATTCTTGAACTTTGATTTTTTGGAGATACTTTCTCCCTCGAATGTTGCTATTTGTTTGTATTGACAACCAAACACAATTCAACATCACCATTTTTTTATATCAACTGGAGCTTGAATAGGCCTATTGTATTGTCAATGTGTTGTTTCATTCTGGATTAAATTGAAACAATCACTATTGATGACTTTGCAAATGCTACATAGGCCAAATACCATCATTGATGAAAAATGAGTGATAAAGTATGGTCACGTTTCATTTGCTCTGTTAAACCTACCATTTGGAATGACTTCGATAGCAACAGTGAATCTATTTCGTTTTTAAGTGGAGATCTCTCAACAAGCATTCTCACAATAGCACATTGGCAATAGTCAGAGACAAATGTAATAGCTAAGCAGGGTAGGGCTTGGTTAAAACCTTAGTATGGAGACCAAAGGGTAGCAGTAGATACATCAGTTAGGAAGTGCTGCCCAGCCTATTGATTTTTTTCTGACAGTGGATAAAACATTGATAAAACATTGAAAATCGTATGTTGTTGGTACAAAATCAACATATTTTATACAAGGTTTGTCTATGTCTCTCTTTCTCTCTCTCTCTCTCTCTCTCTCTCTCTCTCTCTCTCTCTCTCTCTCTCTCTCTCTCTCTCTCGCTTGCTCTCTCTCGCGCTCTCTCGCTCTCTCTCTCTCTCTCTCTCTCCGATGATTCGGCTGTAATGAGTACAGCAGCTGAAGGTGGGGATTGTTGTAGGTGAGCTGGAGTAAGCCAGCAAGTTAATGAGGATAGCGACCTTGGTTTGTGCCTGGGGTAGAAAGCGAGAGAAAACGTGGGAGGAAGAGAGACGCAGAGAGAAACATACAGAGAGACGGATGTTCCCATTTGTTGCTGTAATTCCTATTTCTGTCTATTCACAAATGCATTTGTTTCTAATTGCGACGCTTGTAAATGCCACGGAGGTTATGTGGGTCGTGTGCATAATCAAAGGGATAATCTTAGAGTGAATGAGGAAGGAAGACTGAGCGGAAGTCTGGGTGGGTGTCTAGGGGAAAGATGTCCTTCATGCAGAAGAGATGTCCTCATTTAAACTTAGCCTGATGGTGCCTTTGATGCACTGCATAGAATGTATGGGAGTTGTCGTCCTCATTTTAGCAGGTCTTTCTCTCTCTCTAATCCTCTCTCTCTCTCTCTCCTTTTTCCCTACTCAGTCTGCCAATTACTCCCTCTAATGCAGACACCCTGTTGTTCTTGTTCACACTATTTTCCTCTCTCTTTCTGTCTCTCTCTCCCTCCCTCTCTCCCTCATTTGATCCCTGTTTCCTTTGTTGCGTTCCCAAATCAATCGTTCTCATTTCGTCCGGGAATTAATTCCGCCATCTCTTATCGTTGATCCCACCGTCCCTCCCATCTCTCTCCACGTCAACGCTATCTTCACTCCATCTCTCTCTCTCTCTCTCTCTCTCTCTCTCTCTCTCTCTCTCTCTCTCTCTCTCTCTCTCTCTCTCTCTTTTTCTCTCCATCTCTCTCTCTCTCCCGATCTCTCTCTCTCTCTCTCTCTCTCTCTCTCTCTCTCTCTCTCCATCTCTCCATCTCTCTCTCTCTCTCTCTCCATCTCTCTCTCTCTCTCTCTCTATTTCTCTCCATCTCTCTCTCTCTCTCTCCATCTCTCTCTCTCTCTCTCTCTCTCTCTCTCTCATTCACTCCCGTGCTCCCTCTTTCTGTTCCACAGCAACTCATTTAGAATGGTCTTCTTTTGCTCTCTTCTCTTCCAGGGTTCACTCCCCAGAGTTGGGGAACAATGAGTTGATGAGATGTGCATGGCATACCAGGGCACAGACTATTCCATCCCGGAGAATTGCATCGCGCAAGGTGGCGTCATGCATAAGATATAGTGTTACCAGTCTGACACTCTGAAATATGCTACACTGCTATACTGCTACGTATTGTGAGATGATATGCTATTGTGGGGTCGAGATGAATCGCTATCTACCCCGGCTCGGTCTCTACACTACAAACGTATGGCAGTTTGTTATCTCCAAACGATTCATAAGTCACTCCTATCCCAAGTAGAGACTATGCTATTCTTTGACATTCACAGTGCAATAACAAATGGGTTTGAATGGCACATTATTTATATTTTGACTTAGAATAGCTAGCTAGGATATTTATCGGCTTTCACTGCAGAAGAGAGTGATTACAGTGAGAATGTTTACATAGACTGGCTACCTTCCTCCTGGAACCATGATGTCTAACTTCAAATGCCTTTAGATGCTTCATCATGAACCTCAGAACAGCTTCTTGTGAAATAAACAAACATTGTTGTAAGAAAAATGCGAGTATCAATTCAATTTATTTTCTAGTGAAAGACCATCAAACCCAATTGTTTCTTTGTTTCTCTGGTTCACTCTTTGATGGACCTCCCTTTGTGAGGCTTAGCAACAGCTGCACGGAAACATCTTTCCCCCGAAGAAGACGTTTTGAAGTGTTAGTCTTCTGATTGATGGAGAAATGAAAGAGAATTGCTAAATAGTTGTTGGTGTCGAGGGAGAAGGGGCCAGCTAGACGGAGAAACGGCCGAGGACTTTGTATACTCAGAGACTGAAGGAGAAGGTTCGAATACTATTCAAATACTATTTTAAATCATTTACAATACTCTATCTATACTCAACCACACTGCGGTGTCGATGACAACCGGATGCATCTGGTTGTCTGGGGAACTAGAAAAGAGCCTGTGATGCGACTTCCGCTTTTGGATGTTAACAAGGCGACTCTCCATGTTAACTCCTCCTCCACACTTACTGAATTGGTTCGACAGTGTAGAAGAGAACCTCCCGAAAGGGCCAGAAAGAAAGAACACTTAAGAGTTTTTCTTATGCCTGCTACGTTAGGTTAGTACTCGATTGAACTTGCCTGGCTTAATGGACCAGTAAGATAGTCCTAAAACTACTAACCCTGTCTATCTGGCAATCCAGACAGACGAGAGAAAACACTCAACGTTTTTCAAAGATTTCAAAGAGCATTTGATCCCAGGTATGGAAGGAAATCATCAAATGCAAAGAAAAATTGAAATCATCAGAGTTTGGCTGAGGTTTTCTGTGAAGTTGGAGGTGTTAATATGCAAATCATTACAAAAATGCCATGCCGAGTAACATTAGTCAGCTATTTGTACTGCATAATCAGACGGGGTGTAGACAGTGCAGAGGTATCCATCTTTGACGAAGCCACAACACAGCGCGAGAATGTGACCCTCTCCAGTGTACGAGCGCCGCGGTATCATCAATCTTGGTTGATACGTATTTTCTCAAAGCGTCGGCTGTGCTTGGTTGGTATTAAGAGAAGGAGGGAGGGAGGGGGGATTGAGAAGTAAAAAGAGAAAGAGAGAGAGAGAGAGTGTGAGTCGTGGAAACGTAATCATTCTGTACACAGTTGAGGCATTCAGGGTTCGAAATTGTTGAGACAACTCTAAAATGAATGCTTGCACATTACATTTATCTGTGAGCCGATTCAGGACCACTAGAGAGTTGACTGGATGGCTTTTAAAATATCTTTTTCTGCGGCATCTGCACTGTTAAAGGAAAACTCCATCCAAAATGGTCTTTTTTTTCCCATCCAAAACTCTTAAGTGTTCTTTCTCGATATTTTGGTATTTGTTTTACTAGTCCTTTGTTGTCCCAAAAGGTTTTGTTGCCAGCAATCAAGTTTGATGCTGCGTTTCATGCTGCATAATGCAGCATACGGGGATGATTTCTGTATTTTGAAAGTTACACATCTTGAAAACATGATTGCTGACAAGCAAAACATTTTGGGAGTATGTCAATAATGGACTAATGAAATGTATGATTCATAAAAACATATATTATGTAAAATATGACCTTTTTGTAACTAGGCAAGTCAGTTAAGAACAAATTCTTATTTACAATGACGGCCTAGCCCGGCCAAACCCGGACCAATTGTGCACCGCCCTATGGGACTCCCAATCACAGCCGGATGTGATACAGCCTGGATTCAAACCAGGGACTGTAGTGACACCTCTTGCACTGAGATGCAGTGCCTTAGACCGCTACGCCACTCGGGAGCAGATTGTTTAGGCCCTCATGCTGACATTCATTTCCTGCCCTGTCTCTTACCCCATTTAGCATGGGTCATCAATACATTTTAGAGAGTCGTAGTGCGGATAAGTTCCACTTAATAGCATGACACGAGCGCGTTGCTCACCGCGTTCCGCCTTCACACTCCGATTGGCCGCTCAGGGAAATCATTAAGCGACTCGGTTTTGTCATTAGCATTGCTGTGCGATCATCGCCATTATCACGCCAGTTCAATTTATGTATTGATCGGCGACCTCCCCCATCCCTCTCTTTTTCCCAACCGGATGGATGGATAGAGCAGAGTTTTATTCTGGGCCCCTGTGACCCCGCCCCTGGGCCCTGCTCTTGGTTAATCTCCTAACAGAGAAGTAGTTGGCCATTAATTAAACACCTCCCCTCCCCAGAGCGCCCCGGACCCATTTGTCGATGCACTCTGAATCGAACGCTTCAGTGCTGACGTGGGCCACCATCCCAGCTCTGCCAGAGTGCCAATCAATGAAGTGTCACTCTGCATGCATCTCCCTCTTTTCTCTACTTCTTTCTCTTACTTTCTACCTCTAGCCCTCTCTCCATAGCTCTCTCGTTCTCTCGTTCTCGATACCTTACACTATCTCTCCCTCTCTCCCTCGCTCCCCCCCTCTCTCTCTCTCTCTCTCTCCCAAACACTCCCCCACCCACCCTCCCACCCACCCAACCTCTCTCTCTCTCACACTCTCCCTCCCTTTCTCTCTCTCTATCGCTCTCTTTCTCACTCACTCCCTCTCCCTCTCACTCAAATCAAATCAAATTGTATTTGTCAAGTGCGCCGAATACAACAGGCGTATATCTTACTGTGAAATGCTTACTTGCAAGCCCTTAACCAACCATGCAGGCCAAGAAATAGTTAAGAAAATATTTACTAAATAAACAAAAGTAAAATAAATAAATAAAAGTAACACAATAGAATAACAATAACAAGGATATACAGTATACAGTCCATATACAGGGGGTACAGGTTAGTCGAGGTAATCTGTAGATGTAGGTAGGGGTAAAGTGACTATGCATAGATAATAAACAGCGAGTAGCAGCAGGGGAGGGGGATGTCAATGTAAATAGTCTGGGTGGCCATTTGATTTATTGTTCAGCGGTCTTATGGTTTTTGGACCTAGACTTGGCGCTCTGGTACCGCTTGCCGTGCAGTAGCAGACAGAACCGTCTATGTGACTGGAGTCTTTGTCCATTTTTTGGGCCTTCCTCTGACACCGCCTAGTATATAGGTTCTGGATGGCAGGGAGCTCAGCCCCAGTGATGTACTGGGCTGTTCACACTACCCTCTGTTGCACCTTACGGTCGGATGCCGAGCAGTTTCCATACACCCTCTCCCTCTCCCTCTCTTCCCCTCTCTCTCTCCCTCTCCCTCTCTCTCTACCCCCCCTCTCTCTCCCTCTCCCTCTCTCCCCTCTCTCTCTCTCTTCCCCCCTCCCTCTCCCTCTCTCTCTTCCCCCCTCTCCCTCTCCCTCTCCCTCCCCCTCTCATCTATCCATGGCTCTCTTGACTTTTCTCTCCCTCTCCTTTGACTTCTCTTTCATAGCTCTCTGTGTCTGACATAAAGCACCACTGTCCTTTAGTCCCTGTTTTCCATGTTCTTAGTAAAGTCTCTGTTTAGTCTGTGTACCTGGGTATGCATACCCATATAGATCATTGCTGTGAGAACAGACCTAGGTTCAAACACTATTTAATATAATTTTAAAGGCCGTGGCATAGGACATAGGACGGTGTACAATTGGCCCAGCATAGTCCGGGTCAGGGGAGGGTTTGGCCAGGGATGCTTTACCTGGCTCATCGCGCTCTAGCGACTCCTTGTGGTGGGCCGGGTGCCTGCAGGCTGACCCAGTCGCTAGTTGAACGGTGTTTCCTCTGACACATTGGTGCAGCTGGCTTCCGGGTTAACCTGGCGGGTGTTAAGCAGCGCGGTTAGACGGGTCATGTTTCGGAGGACACATGACTCCACCTTCGCCTCTCCCAAGCCCGTTGGGGAGTTTCAGCAATGAGACAAGATCAAAATTGGGGAGAATAAATAATAATACTCTTAAATACTTTATCTGGGCTTGATTGAGCTTGCCTAGCACAATAGAACAACTAGAAAAGTCTCTTAAGTGCAAACCCCACCCAGATTCAGATTCTGACCTGGCACTGCAGACAGGCTAAAGCAAATCGTATTTAAACCCAGGTCTGATAGCCCATTGTTTTGAGAAAGGACAGTCCTCATCAGTTGAGTTGTCATGAGACAAGGTGCCCAGGAGTTCCTGTTATAAAGTCTTCCAGCATTTCATTCTGAAGTGAACAGATTTGCAAACCAGCGTGACACTCATTACCATGTTATTGTCCATTTTGGAATAATGTATTATGCATCCTTATACAGCACATAAGTAAGAAGTATGACACGTAGTTATAGGGTTCGTCCCAAATGGCACCCCATTCCCTTTATAGTGCACTACTTTTGACCAGGGCTCTCGGAAAGTATTCTGACCCCCCTGACTTTTTTCACATTTTGTTTACGTTACAGCCTTATTCTAAAATGAAGAAAATAAATGTTTCAATTAATCAATCTACACACAATACCCCATAAAGACAAAGTGAAAACAGATTTTTAGACATTTTTGCAAATATATTACAAATTAAAAACAGAAATACGTTATTGACATAAGCATTCAGACCCTTTGCTGTGAGACTCGAAATTGAGCTCAGGTTTATCGTGTTTCCATTGATCTTCCTTGACATGTCTAAGGTGCTGCATCTCAGTGCAAGAGGCATCACTACAGTCCCTGGTTCGAATCCATCCTGTATCACATCTGGCCGTAATTGGGAGTCCCATAGGGTGGCGCACAATTGGCCCAGCGTCGTTAGGGTTTGGCCGGGGTAGGCCGTGATTGTAAATAAAAATTTGTTCTTAACTGACCTGCCTAGTTAAATAAAGTTTAAAGTATATAGTTTATAAAATTAAAAAAGGTTTCTACAACTTGATTGGAGTCCACTTGTGGTAAATTCAATTGATTGGACATGATTTTGAAAGGCACACACCTGTCTATATAGGGTCTCTCAGTTCGACCTCAAGCCATGAGGTCGAAGGAATTGTCCGTAGAGCTCCGAGACAGAATTGTGTCGAGGCAAAAATCTGGGGAACATTTATGCAGCATTGAAGGTTCCCAAGAACACAGTGGTCTCTGTCATTCTTAAATGGAAGAAGATTGGAACCGTCAAGTCTTCCTAGAGCTGGCTGCCCGGCCAAACTGAGAAATCGGGGGAGAAAGGCCTTGGTCAGGGAGGTGACCAAGAACCCGATGGTCACTCTGACAGAACTCCAGAGTTCCTTTGTGTAGATGGGAGAACCTTCCAGAAAGACAACCATCTCTGCAGCACTCCACCAATCAGGCCTTTATTTTAGAGTGGCCAGACAGAAGCCACTCCTCGCCAAGCTTGTGGCGTCATACCCAAGAAGACTCGAGGCTGTAATCGCTGCCAAAGATGCTTCAACAAAGTACTGAGTAAAGGGTCTGAATACTTATGTAAATGTGATGTTTCAGTTTTTCATTTGTAATAAATTTGCAAAAATGTCTAGAAACTTGTTTTTGCTTTGTCATTATGAGGTACTGTGTTTAGATTGATGGGGGGGGGGGGACAATGTAATCCATTTTAGAATAAGGCTGTAACGTAACAAAATGTGTGAAAAGTCAAGGGGTCTGGATACTTTCCGAATGTACTGTATAGGGAATAGGGGGCCATTTAGGACGCAGCCATAGGAAGTAGCCACCTTCTGAACATACACTTCTCTCCTGACTTAGTAAGCTGAATGGTTAATAGAATCATGATGTTTCATCTTTTTTCATTACATATGAGGAATTGAATGTATTGAAGGTAAGTACAGGGTTGTCAGTCAACCACTGCAGTGTTCATTAGTGTCATGTATGTGTGTGTCATGTTGACGCAGCTTGAACATTACAGCTCACAATTTGCATCTCAATCTCAATTAAACAATGTAATAAGACACACATACAGTGGATATACATAAATATACTGGAAATAGACGTGCACGCACGGTCGCACGCACACGCAAGCATGTATGCAGGTATGCACGCACACACACCACATGTGTGTATGTGTTGGGTGTGTGTGTGTGTAAATAAAATATTCAAACATATAAATAACATGTCACATTCCTGTGCATGATACATGGGGGGACAAAGTCCCTTGAATAAGGCTTTCAAATTTGGGGAAATGACTCTCTCTCACTCTCACATGAGCCATCCTCTCCTCTCTCCCCCTCCTACCGTCCACTCTCCCCCCTACGCCTTAGCCCATATCACACAGACAGCCACTGCTAAAAGATTCATGCGTGTGGATTTTAGGTCTTTAAAGAATGAGCTTGAGCAAGGCTTGCTTTTCTCTCTCCCTTAAAAATGAAATCCAATATTCAAGAAATTGATATTTCTCTCTCTCTCTCTCTCTCTCTCTCTCTCTCTCTCTCTCTCTCTCTCTCTCTCTCTCTCTCTCTCTCTCTCTCTCTCTCTCTCTCTCTCTCTCTCTCTCTCTCTCTCTCTCTCTCTCTCTCTCTCTCTCTCTCTCTCTCTCTCTCTCTCTCTCTCTCTCTCTCTCTCTCTGACACTAACACACTAACACACACCAGGTGTAGCTCAGAGCTGCTCAGCCGTGTGTGTAAAACATCATCACTGGCAGATCGGCGGTTGAGACCTGATTAAGGCATTAATTATAAACATTTTCTCCATTAAACCATGGAACGTTGGTCTATTCATTTAACAAAAAGCAACACAGCTTGAATACGGAGAACATCTGAAATACGTGTCAGAGAGAATATTAATTCCTGTCTTCTTTTTTAATGTATTCATTACTCCGGCATTGTCAAATGACCACTGGGATTCACTGGTTGATTGTTTCTGAAATGTAGATTGATCTACTTCAAATGCACATGGATTTTGGAGAAGAAAAAACAAACGTGTATATCAAGTATATGGAGAACTAGAGAGAGAGAGAGAGAGAGAGAGAGTGCGAGAGAGAGAGAGAGAGTGCGAGAGAGAGAGAGAGAGAGTGAGAGAGAGAGAGAGAGAGAGAGCGCGAGAGAGAGAGAGAGAGAGAAAGAAAGCGCGCGAGAGAGAGAGAGAGAGAGAGAGAGAAAGCGCGAGAGAGAGAGAGAGCGCGAGAGAGAGAGAGAGAGAGAGAGAAATAACTATGCGTGAGACTGCTGTGTCTTTTTTTTTTCTCAAGGCGAAGCACATTCAGGTTTTTCTTTGCCTCCTGATTCGACCTCCAGGTGATTTATAGTCAGGTTCTGTGGGAAACGTTGCTTGTGTCCCAAATGGCACCCTATTCCCTTTAAAGGGGCGGCAGGTAGCCTAGTGGTTAGAGTGTTCTGCCCCTGAACTAGGCAGTTAACTCACTGTTCTTAGGCTGTCAATATAAATAAGAATTTGTTCTTAACTGACTTCAAATCAAATGTAATTGGTCACATACACATGGATGAGCGATGGCCGAACGACATAGGCAAGATGCAGAAGATGGTATACAGTACAGTATATACATATGAGATGAATAATGTAGGGTATGTAAACGCTATATACAGTGGCATTGTTTAAAGTGACTCGTGATACATTTATTACATCCAATTTTTTATTATTAAAGTGGCTAGAGATTTGAGTCAGTATGTTGGCAGCAGTCACTCAATGTTAGTGATGGCTGTTTAACAGTCTGATGGCCTTGAGATAGAAGCTGTTTTTCAGTCTCGGTCCCTGCTTTGATGCACCTGTACTGACCTCGCCTTCTGGATGATAGCGGGGTGAACAGGCAGTGGCTCGGGTGGTTGTTGTCCCTGATGATCTTTTTGGCCTTCCTGTGACATCGGGTGGTGTAGGTGTCGTGGAGGGCAGGTAGTTTACCCCCTGTGATGCGTGCAGACCTCACTACCCTCTGGAGAGCCTTACTGTTGTGGGCGGAGCAGTTGCTGTACCAGGCGGTGATACAGCCCGACAGGATGCTCTCGATTGTGCACCTGCAAAAGTGTTTTTGGTGACAAGCCAAATTTCTTCAGCCTCCTGAGGTTGAAGAGGCGCTGCTGCGCCTTCTTCACCACGCTGTCTGTGTGGGTGGACCATTTCAGTTTGTCTGTGATGTGTACGCCAAGGAACTTAAAACTTTCCACCTTCTCCACTACTGTCCCGCCGATGTGGATAGGGGGGTGCTCCCTCTGCTGTTTCTTGAAGTCCACAATCATCTCCATTGTTTTGTTGACGTTGAGTGTGAGGTTATTTTCCTGACACCACACTCCGAGGGCCCTCACCTCCTCCCTGTAGGCCGTCTCGTCAAGCTTACCACTGTAGTGTCGTCTGTAAACTTGATGATTGAGTTGGAGGCGTGCATGGCCACGCAGTCATGGGTGAACAGGGAGTACAGGAGAGGGCTGAGAACGCACCCTTGTGGGGACCCAGTGTTGAGGATCAGCGGGGTGGAGATGTTGTTTCCTACCCTCACCACCTGGGGGTGTCCCGTCAGAAAGTCCAGGACCCAGTTGCACAGGGCGGGGTCGAGACCCAGGGTCTCGAGACCCAGGGTACTATGGTGTTAAATGCTGAGCTGTAGTCGATGAACAGAATCCTTACATAGGTATTCCTCTTGTCCAGATGGGTTAGGGCAGTGTGCAGTGTGCAGTGTGATTGCGATTGCGTCGTCTGTGGACTTATCGGGGCGGTAAGCAAATTGGAGTGGGTCTAGGGTGTCAGGTAGGGTGGAGGTGATAGGATCCTTGACTAGTCTCTCAAAGCACTTCATGATGACGGAAGTGAGTGCTACGGGGCGATAGTCATTTATTTAAAAAAAAAAAAGGTTAATGAACAAATGTAAAAAACAAAGGGCCAATGAGGCTCCTGCCATAAGTAGGGTGCCATTTGGAACACACACTCAGTGGATAAACAACTTTGGAGAGAGAGGCAGAGCTTATCAATGTAAATTGGTGTGTGAATGGCTACCCTGACCTTTAAAAGTCCTTGCAGGAAAAAGAGAAAGAACTCTTCCATCACAGACGATGGATGTGACCTCTCCAAGACAGTGCCATGCAAGTTGAATGACCCTGTGTCTTGACTGAAACAAAACCGAGTAAGCATTTTGATTCTCTGCGCTATCCAACCATGAAGGCACGGAGGCAAGCAACATGGCTGTGTTTGTGTGAGTGTGTGTGCGTGTACTGTATGTGCATGTGTGTGGGTGAATGACTGGGGCTTGCCCTCTGTGTTTAGACTTGGGCACTTAGCGCTAGGTAGCTGTGAACGCCTTGTCTCTGCTTTCTCCCTGTGAAAAGAGGCTATAAAACGGGCTTGTCTTGAGAAAAGCACTCTCAAGGTTGTTGTAGTCAAGATATTTTGGTGGCTTGTGACAGGGCCAGGCTGATTCCCCATGACAACACCCTCAGTGATTGAGATGCTGATATTTCCTTCCCCATTGAAGACATTTTGAATGAGAAATTGTATGCACACGGCATTGAATATCTCGCTGAATGCCTATAAGATGGTAGTTTATTAATGCAACTATTTTCTTTAATCGACACGTTTCGTTGCCTCTGAGAAGGATTACAGCATTCCCGTAGGTGCCTCCAGACACTCATGAAGTCAAGGCCCTGGACACTACTCTTGATCGGCCATCTTGGAGACCTATTTCCTCTCATATTTCATTCCTGCCTCTGGATGATCGCCAAGGTCTTATTCACTAGGCATGAAGCGGTGGTAAACAGACCATTTTGAAACCTTCTGCCACAGCAGTGTGCCTTAATGAATACGACCCTGAACCGTTGGCCCGTTGACTTCAAATCCCAACATGCACCTGTGGCTGGAGACAACAGGTGGTGTCGGATGCTGGGTAGGCACCTTTAAAAGGAAGCCAGGTTTGCTCATTCACACCCAGTTAGGAGCCGTACAGTGAAGGGAGCATTGTGACATTCTCTCCCAAGGCTCCCCTGCTGCAGACTGGCTGGCTCCATGGCTCCACTACCAACTACACTGGGCCTGTCTGCCAGGCTAGCTAGAGGATGGTTTATTCCACTCGGCATGCTTAGGGATTTAGCTCTTGATGCGGTCAGCAGCTTTGTAGGCTTATAGGGGTTTCTCACAACCTGACTGAAGAACTGATCCACTGGCTCTTTCTAAGACCAAAGAGTGTTTTTGGTAACTCTTTAGTTTACATGGGCATCACTTTATAGACAAATGTGGGGAGTGACTCTATAACCGCATGTACTTAGGCTACTAGCTTATTAAAGAGTAATTGCATAGGTTATTACCCTGTAATTACTCTGGTATAAGACATGAGTATTGTTACGTGAAATCCAATAGGTTTTTAAGGTATTCATGTATTCATGAAGGCTGCTATAGAAGCACAGAGATGTATGTTTGTTTGCAAGTAGTTCACAGAAAGGGTTTATGTGTTAAATTCATTGCTCTAATTGATTAAATGACAGAAAAACCTTAATCTATCATTAATCTATTAAAAAACCTTGATTTATTCATTATCTGCAAAGACAGAAAAGTCCAGGGGAGTTTATGGTAAAAACGGCGTGAATAATTGCAGAATATCCGATTGCCTCGTCTCCACCTTGAAACTAGACTGAAACGTCCCTCGTGTTTTGACGTTCGGCGGTGACAGCAAGAGTTCAGGTGAAGCGACATACCTTGACACCCGCATGGAATATCTTGCTGTGCGATCGGCTTAATAATGAAGCGCGAGTGAAATGGTGGGCCGTTCTGTGTTCTCGCAGATACGCCAGATACGTCGCTCCCGCTGCCCTCCCTCGTTCTACGCCACAACACATTCTGCCCCATGGCAGAAATAAAAACCTTGCTAGGAGACAGACGTATGACAGACAGAGAGAAGCATCCAGGGATGGAACATAACGTCTCACGAGCTACGTTGGATAAAGGGAGTTCTCAGACAGCTAAAGAACAGTGAGGAGAGAGAGAGAGAGAGAGAGAGAAAGAGAGAGAGAGAGAGAGAGAGAGAGAGAGAGAGAGAGAGAAGAGAGAGAGAGAGATAGAGAAGAGAGAGAGAGATAGAGAAAGAAAGAGAGAAAGAGAGAGAGAGAGAGAGAGAGAGAGAGAGAGAAAGAGAGAGAGAGATAGAGAAGAGAGAGAGAGATAGAGAAAGAAAGAGAGAGAGAGAGAGAGAGAGAGAGAGAGAGAGAGAGAGAGAGAAAGAGAGAGAGATAGAGAGAACATGCATCAATCAACAAGACCTTGTAACCCAAAGTTCCATGGTCGCTTGATGTGTTTAGGCTGTAGGCTTCACCCTGGTCACTCCCTAGACATGTACGAGCAGTTGCAGAACATCATGAAGATGGGACCATTGGGCCAGATCAATGGGGGGAAAATGTTGGGTTTGTGCCTAGTGTCTATCATGATATACTGGTGAGAATTGCCTCATAGTCGTGTATTGAAGTATTTAGAAGGGTTTTCCTTTTGGTGGATTATCCCACTCTGTTTTTAGGACAATGCTTTTGATAGTTATCTGTACCTTTTGGGCTTTTGTGGATTTCCTTTGGGTAATGTTTCTGAACCAATCAACTGGTCAGATCTTTCCTTATTAAAATGTTTGCCCTTTTGGATTTATTGGACCTCTTACCTGGATTAGGAACTGAACTGGCTACAGCGTCCAAAGGTGAGTTTTCCATTTGTGCTTCAGAGCCTTGTTTTTGTATGCCATCTGTTTTATTAGTAAAATACACATTCCTTTCATGACACACGTGCCCTCGTTTATTCTTCTATTAGCAGTGTTGGGTTTAGTGTTTACCCACCGTTATAACCTTCACATGTCAAGATTGGTTTTCACTTGTTAAGCTGATGCATCTACCCTTGGCCCCAAGCATATAGAGCGATTGATTTTCTCTCTCGTCATCCTCTTCATGTGTTTATACATACGGAGGTAGCGTGAGGTTAAGTACCAAGCTTATGACTAAACATCAGTCTCCTTACCTTGGAACAGAATCCAATCAAATATACGACCCTCGGGTTATAAGTCTGCCACCCCATTCATCTCCGCCGATGTGCAATACAATAATATGATGAGCTGAATAAACGTCTGTCTTATGTAAACAGTATGAACACTGGTCTCTATTGGTTGTGCTCAAACAAAATGGGAAGAGCAGGGTGAAGAACGCTTGAGTTGGGAAGCCATTTGAAGGACAATGGTTGTGAATGGTTGTGAATGGTTGTGAATGGTGAGGACATGCTACTCTGCTAGTACATGTGATCTTGTGATGTTCTGCTCCGGTTGGGCCACTTTTCTTTTATCTGGGGTAATGAAATATTTATTTCCCTGTCTGAAAGGAGGCACTTGTGGCGGCGGAGTCAGTGGGAAAGTGAGACAATGTATTTTGTTTTACAGATTGGGAGACTATTGACTATTGAATGTCCTTTGGTGTTTAAGATTTGGCTGCCATGGGAAATAGTCCCAAAAAATGTAGGATGATAACCTCAGTGAAGTAATACAAAATAAAATATATCTACACTATAAAATGTCTACACTATATTATTATGCATATCAATTGTATTAATTCACTTTATCTCCATATTCAATAGAACTGTATTTTTCTATTCTGGTTCTGGGGACCTGTAGGAATGCACATAATTGTTACAACTAATCTGAGAACACTGCATTGATGGTCATGCGCCATACGCCTAAAGATGTAGGATCTTCATTTGATCATTCTTTTGTTTGCTAAGAATTTTCCTGCACGGCAATTCATTATAATAATTCACATTTCCTGTTGCTGCAGGATTGTATCTGTAGATAAGTTATGGTGTTCATGTGGTGTTCATGGTAAAAAAAAACGGGAAAAAAAACAAGATGCTGGTTGAGTGAGACCACAATATGCTTTACAATAGCTGCCAGAGAGAGAGACAGAGAGACAGAGAGAGCATCTTCTGAGTTGA
Source organism: Salvelinus fontinalis (assembly GCF_029448725.1). NCBI lineage: Eukaryota > Metazoa > Chordata > Actinopteri > Salmoniformes > Salmonidae > Salvelinus > Salvelinus fontinalis. The sequence goes on along the minus strand of NC_074702.1, from coordinate 26,022,717 downwards.
GTTCTCCTTCAACACAGAAGTGTCAAATCATAGTGCCAGTTGACAGTAAGTACTGACGCTTTGTGTTGAACCTGAGATTGCTGCCTCACTCTCTTCCATTCCCCAATCCAGCCTTTTCTTCCCATCTTCAATTATCTCCTCCCTCTCCTCTCTTTTACCCCCTCCGTCTTTCTTTCCCTCCTTATTTTCTCCTCCTCCCTATGGCGACAGATGACACTGAAGGCAGGGGGTCTGCCTCTGTTCTCCCCCTGGCTTGGCACATGCCAGCCTCGCCAGCCTCCTCGCCATTGCACCACTTCTGTGCCTTCCTCCTCCTCTCCTTTCAACACACTCAGTCAGAGCACTAACTACTTTGGCCCAACCTCTTTGACTTTCCCTCTCCGTCCCTGTCCGTCTGCGGGATTCAATCTGCAGCCGGTGTCTTGGTCTCCGATGGGCCCTATTTAGGAGGAGCACAGCAGTCACTTCCACTGATGCTGCTGCGGCTGCTACGTCTCAGCAGTAGTAGCAAGGCCTGTCTGTCTGTCTGTCTGTTATGCACCACTGATCAATGCTGTAGTGTAGCACTAAGGCAGTGACATGCATACGGCCCAGTGCACCACCATGCCAGATCATAGTGGGCTGCTGGGGAGTGGAGCCGGTTTGGCTGAAACAATACAGCATATTATGACATGGACCTGCATGCACGCAGGCACACAACAAATTGACATACTGTGCTGTTGCACCCTGGAGATATGCTGTTTGACATACTGTATGTCATATCATATGCCATTTACTGTTTGGTATTGCGTCATAGATTATCATCAGATTTTGGTTTGCAGTGCTGGTTAACCTGTGCTTGTACTGCACACAACTTTAACACAGACACACATATCCTTTGTCATTTCGTGTCGTCCAGACACTCCTGACTCCATCCTCATATCCTCTCACACCACCTCAAGCTGGGGATCCGAACCCTCCTCTGGGCCCCCTGGTCAGGTGTACTATTCCCGGGTTAATGGGCCTTGTCACTCTCCTCTCTCCGGCTCTGTGGACCCTGTCTGGCCCACCCCGCCACCCCCCACCCCCCAATACACTCCCTCTCTATTTCATGCCCTTCAATCCGCTGGACACACATATCTCTCTCTGCCTCTCTTTTTTTTCTCTCATTCTCTCTCTCTCTTATTCTGCCTCTCGCCGTCTCATTCTGTCTATCTCTCTCTCTGTCTGTCTTTCTCATTCTCTCTCTCACTCTCTGTTTTGCTCTCATGCTACCTCGCACACACGTTCCCATTATGCAGTACCTGTGTGTATCTATTTCTGGTAGGCTTCTATGCTTTCTTTCTTCTTTGCTTCTCCTACCAGGCTGTCTCCATGTTGGTTTTCTCATACCCCTTCATCTCTCTCTCTCTCTCTCTCTCTCTCTCTCTCTCTCTCTCTCTCTCTCTCTCTCTCTCTCTCCCCCTCATTTTCATTTTCTCTCTCTCTCTCTCTCTCCCTTTCCCTCATTTTCATTTTCTCCTCCCTAATGCGGCTCCAGCTCTCCTTCTCTCACACATTCCAAATCCCAAATGTGCTTTATTGGTGCAGTGTAACAACGCCTTGCCAACACATTTCTCATGGTTGAGATGTGGCTCGTACAGCATCCAAATATGATATAGACTCTGCCATGCAGAAACAATACAGGACATAAATATTTATTATTATTTTTTCTCTTCTCTGCCTCCATCTCCATCTGTTCCTCCTCACCAAGACCCCCTCTCTCTTCTTTTCCCGCCCTTAATTTCCTCCATTATTCCTTTGACTGCTCTCCTTCCAACCTGCTTTGGGCTCGGTCCAACCACACTGGCGGCGAGAGAGGAGAGAGAGAGAGAAAAAAGTCTTCATATGAAAGAAAAACACTTCTGAAAAATTGATCCGCAATATCAAAGACCTTTTAAAGAAAATAAAAAAGGAATCCATTTACAGGGGGAGCCGGAGGAAAAGTGCAGAAAGGCTGATGTGTTTTTGGCCACATCACTGAGACGACGAGTAACAGGACATTGAGGCAGATAAAGGAGAGATACAAAGCAAAAGGAGACATGATGAAAGACCGGCAGAATCAAGTCATTTCTTTACACTTCTTATTTCACTTATCAGTCCACAGAGTGTACAGTATAAACAGTGTCAAACTAATTGAGCTCATAAAACAAAATAAACCACAATGCCCTTCCTTACATTTTACCTCTTTAGATTCATTTTCTCCCAGGAAGAAAAGCATTCAATCTCTCATAATACACTGAAATTCAATAAGGAGTTCATTTGTTCTCATTAAGCCTGAAACCAAGAAACAAAGCGATTGGCACAATTACAGCAGATTCATTCCAAGCATAGGGTCTCAAGAGAATTCCTATGTTATTTATTTTCTTCCTTACCCGAGTCTATCCTTCTTTGTTGATCTCACAATGCTGTTACCTATCCATCTTTGTTGTGCCTTGATCAAATTCTTTAAAGGGGCATCCTTCCTTCCTCTCTTTCATGAAGAAATTACTGATTAGAAATAAGTGGCCAGGTAAAAGCTATGTGTTGGAGCCCTGATGTTCACCTGTAAAATCATGTCTAATCACTTTACTTCACAGAAGGGAGGAAGGAAGAATGGATTCAATTGGGGCCAATCCTACCTGTTCTCCTTTGTTGATCTCCAGACGCACTTTGACCTATTGCGTGCTATGCTGCGTTCGGGTTGCCAAATTGACAGGCTTTAGCATGGGAATCCAGATGATTGGCTGCTGTGGGACTGTCCTGGGTCACGATTGGGCGGTGAGTGACAGGGAGGAGATCCCTGGTGTGACTGGGCCCAGTCGAGTGAAGAACAGATTCCCTTCCCACGATGCCTAGGAGCTCTGAATCAGCACTGGGCTCCGGTTGAGACGGGGCATCAATCACAACACGACACCGCTTGTGTCAGCTTTTTCCCCCACCACGCTCGATGGTGCTTTCTGCAGGATCCACGCAATGGAGATCAAACAAATGAACGAATAGAGAGCATTATAGCAATAGAAGTTGGTTCTGTTCTGACGATCAATGTACGCCTTCGGGGATCAGAGGGTTTCTGTATGCAATCAGTGATGCTTGGGTTGTGTTTTGTAAATCCTGTTTTTGTATGCACATGTGCGTTCATGTGTCTGTGTGTATTTTCGTGTGCATATCAATGACTCTGAGAAATGTTCTAAATGTGTTTCCCCCCATTTAATTCAATAGAAGAATCATGCGTAATCAATATCTTCCATTCAGTATGTCAATTATTTATTTTCCTACTTCTATACCTCAGTGCACATGTAAGAGAGTGTCTGCTGTGTGAAATGTTTTTCCCTCTGATGCCTCTGTGTGTCTGTCTGTCTGTCTGTCTGTCTGTCTGACTGTCTCTGTGTGTGTGTGTGTGTGTGTGTGTGTGTGTGTGTGTGTGTGTGTGTGTGTGTGTGTGTGTGTGTGTGTGTGTGTGTGTGTGTGTGTGTGTGTGTGTGTGTGTGTGTGTGTGTGTGTGTGTGTGTGTGTGTGTGTGTAAGAGTGTGTAAGAGTGTGTAAGAGTGTGTAAGAGTGTGTGTGTGCCTCAGTGTCTTCTCTCCCCACCTGTCCTTGTTACATGACTGGTGCCTGTAGCTGGCACCACCTACAAGTCTGGTGTAATTAAAGTATTTGATCTCCCTCCCTCCCTGTGGAGACGCCACCACTGCACTGCTTTCTAGACCAGCACACGCACAACGCTGTTGCCACTGTGATCAATGACTGAGCAAGAGGCGCTAGCCACAAACTGACAGTGCAGAGATTGAACAAGGGGAGGAAGGAGGGGGAGAGGAAGGGGGAGGGAGGGGAGGCAGTGGGAATGAGTGAGGGTTAGAAAAGAGAGAGAGAGTTCAGGGAGGTACTGTAATAATGCAGTGCAAGAGGAAGCCAACATGATAATTGAGAAAACATCAAAATGGAGAATAGGTTGTTGCAGTTTTATGTTAGGTAAAAGTACATGCAAACACAGTCTTTTACATACGCACACACACACACACTTATACATACACATACACACACATACACACACACACATGCACACACATTTACACACATACACACACACAAAGGTCACCTAGATCTGACCAGACCTGAGTCAGACAGAACCAAGCACCTTGCACATAATCCTCCTTCGGACTGTCTTGCCTCCCTGCCACACACACCTCCTGACCCCATCCATCTCTGCCTCCATCCCCCTCTCCATTCAGCCACCCCCACCCCTCCACACACACTTATCCAGGCCTCTCTCCTGGCTGACCTTGGGGTCTGAGAGGCGGATCAGGGACAGAGAGACTGGAGTGTTGTTGTCTTCATGTCAGCCTGTGTGTGTGTGTGTGTGTGTGTGTGTGTGTGTGTGTGTGTGTGTGTGTGTGTGTGTGTGTGTGTGCGTGCGTGCGTGCGTGCGTGCGTGCGTGCGTGCGTGCGTGCGTGTTGCTGCTCTTTAATTATTTGTTACTTTTATTTCATTTTTTTTACTTCTCTATTTTTTTTTTACTTAACACTTCTTTTTCTTAAAACTGCATTGTTGGTTAAGGGCTTGTAACTAAGCATTTCACTGTATGGTCTAAACCTCTTGTATTCGGCGCATGTGACAAATAACATTTTATTTGATTGGATCTTTCTACATCACCCTGTCAATTATTTTCTCCTGTCAGCTCATGCTGTCCCAATCAGTATTATTGTATATCTCTTTCTTTTCCGTTTCATCCTCCCCCTCTTCCCTGTCCCTGTCTTATACCTCCGCCTCCCTCGTTCCCTCCCTCTCTCCCCCGCTTTATGTTATACATCCCTTTCAGCGAAAAAGTGACACGTCATCGGATCCGACCTGGGTGCGGGTTCTTTTTTTTCTTGATGGTAATCAGTTTGCAAATCAGTGCAGTGTCAATAAGAGTGTTGCCAAGTTGTTTGTATCACTCCGCCTTAATCTGAGAGACAGTGGAAGCGTTGCGGACTGCCGAACACACCGTTTGGAGTGGATTTGTGTTCTAAGAGAGGCTCACAAGGCGGAGAAGAGAGAGATATTACTTTTTGAAAGTGAAGCATTCTATATAACCCTCAAGTGTTGAAGACGAGGGCTGTGTCCCAAACGGCACCATATTCCCTATATTTGTATTTTTTATTTTTTTATTTAACTAGGCAAGTCAGTTAAGAACAAATTCTTATTTTCAATGACGGCCTAGGAACAGTGGGTTAACTGCCTTGTTCAGGGGCAGAACGACAGATTTTTACCTTGTCAGCTCGGGGATTCAGTATAGCAACCTTTCGGTTACTGACCCAACGCTCTAACCACTAGGCTACCTGCCGCCCCAGGCCTATGGACCCTGGTCAACAGTAGTGCAGTACATAGGGAATAGGGTGCCATTTGGGATGCGGCTGAGGATGTAACAGAATAAAAAAGCTCTGCATCACAATGTTCCATACTTTATGATTCACGGTTCATTGATTAATTATTATGTTATTAAAGGAGTCGGCCGCAGGGCTGGAAAAGCATTCATGTGGTTCCATGTGCTTTTAATATGGACAACATCCCAAAACTGTCCCTGCAGACTGGGTTTTTAACTCAAAATTAAATTAAGTCTTTAGGGCCAGTTTCCCAGACACATGTTCAGCCTAGTCCTGGACTGAGAAGCACTTTTAATGGAGAATTCAACATGATTTTTACTCTAGAATCAGGCTTAATATGTGTCTGGGAAACTGGCCCAGTTCAAACTGGAGACTGGCCCAACTTAAGAGATATTTGTTCAATGTTTAAATAAATAGTTTTGTTTATTTACTGTTTCTCTTCTCACTGAGTACACCAAACATTAGGAACACCTTCCTAATATTGAGTTGGACTCCCCCTTTTGCCCTCAGAACAGCCTAAATTTTTCAGGGCATGGACTCTACAAGGTGTCGAAAGCATTCCACAGGGAGGCTGGCCCATGTTGACTCCAATGCTTCCCACAGTTGGGCCACACATTCACAATCCATGTCTCAATTGTCTCAAGGCTTAAAAATCCTTCGTTAACCTGTCTCCTCCCCTTCATGTACACAGAAAACCCAGCCAGCTCTATATTATCCATGTATTATCCGTGTCGTCGTTCAGCTACGACTCGGTGAAACAGAAGATATTACAGTTATTAATGTCCCGTTGGTAGGATAGTCTCGACCGTAGATCATCCTCACGTTGAGTTGGGTATATCGCTCCTGTTTTCTACCGTTTGCACACTTTTATTTTATAGTCGGCAAGTAAAGGCAATGAACATTGAAACGCGAGCAGCCTGTTAATTACAAACAAAACAGCAAAAGCAACTTTGTATTGAAGTGGGATTGCGCATTTTCCAACTCATGATTACATCTTCGGTCGTCGTGGGAAAGACATAGCTTTAAAAAGTTGTGTGAGGAGGTAGCAGGGCTGAGGGGGAGTTTGGAGTTTAGCCAGAGTGAATTCTCCCGCTCCAAGGAGAGAACAAGGCAATCACAGCTAAAGTAAAAACCCTTGAATCCAACATGGATGGTCTACTCAGGGAAAACAGGGTGATGAGGGAGTTGCTACTAGACATACAAAGCCGTAGCATGCATGAAAATGTAATATTTTCTGGGGATTCCTGAGGACGATTCCAATAATCCAGAGGGGGCGATCAGAGAGTTCATGCGATCCGCCTTAAAACTTCCAAGAATCCCCAACCTATAATCGCAAAATTTGAACACAACCAACAAAAGGAGCTGATCAAAAGCACGGGAAGGGAGCTTAAAGGGACCAAATTCGGTCTCAATGACCAATTTCCCCAGGAGATAAACGAACGTCGCAAGATGCTGTACCCTGTACAGAGGCAACAGGGGGAGCGGAATAAGCGTGCCTTTCTCATTGTGGACAAACTTTTTATAGATGGACAGCTCCATAAACCATGGCTGTACTAAATTCTACGGGGACGTCAGGTTCCAAAAAAAAAAGTATGTAAAAATATCTGAACATGAAGTTGATATGAACACACACACACTCAATTACATGCTCACTTACACATACAGACTTCTACATACACACACGAACTTGATCTCTCTCTCTTCTCTCTCTACTCTCGCTCTCTCTTTCTCTCTTCTCTCCCTCTCTCCCCTCTCTCTCTATTGTCGAGAACTTTTCTATAATTGAATATGTTTTTTGTTTATCTATCTTTTCTATGTCTTCGTCTACATGTTTACCTATGTTTACAACAAGCAAGGGGAAGAACAGGGACATTGGGGAAGAATAACATATTGTATGGGATACATTTGTACTGTAGTGAAGCCATCTCTATACTAATGCAAGGTCTCTTTCAAGATCATGTGAAACGTCAATTGCTATGGAAATGTTGGGATGTGTGTGTTTTTCTATGAAAGTTATGTTAAAGGTAATTATGATGCAACTATGGTGGTGATGCGATATGGATTACAATTATCATCTTGAATATTAAGGCTATTCTCACTTCATGTTACACACAGACACCCAACCATGCAAATTGGCTGGGTTATTATTTATTTGGACATCACACATTATAGTCTTACTCTTATCCAGACATCATACACACTCTGACTAAAACACATCCAATATCATACAAATCAACCTACTTAGATTTACTACACACATAATATCTTGAATTTTCTAACATCTGTGGCATTGGCTCACGGGCACACAGGCAAGGGAATAAAACAAATATTGCTAGAACCTGTTCTAAATATCAGACATTTGAAATCTCTCATTTAGACCGTGATAATACCTCTTATGGCAGTAACTTTACAAGAAGTAATTATGGTAAATTTAGACTGAGAATAGTGTCTAGTTATGGTAAGGGGTGAAATAAGTATAGCCAGATATAATTGTAACAGTTTAGCAGATTATAAAAAAGAAGATCTGTCTTTACGTGGCTAAAAGAAAAGAAATATAACATATACTGATTACAGGAAACTAACTCTACATGCTTAGATGAAATTGTGTGGAAAAAGGAATGGGGTGGTGAAATAATTTTCTGCCATGGACAAAGGAACTCAAAAGGTGTGATGATATTATGTTGATCTGAATGTGCAAATAGTCAGGAATGATTCGCAAGGAAGATGGATCTTTTTTAATATGAAAGTGGATGAAAAACAGATTTGGCTCATTAACCTGTATAGTCCAAATCAGGATGATCCATACTTCTTTGAAAATATTTATTCAAATTTATTGAACTTACAGGCAACAAATGATCTAATCATTATGGTAGGAGACTATAACACAGTGTTGAGTACCTCAATGGACCGTAAAGGAATTCACTCTACAAACTATCATCACAGTGCCCATAAGGAAATCACAAATATTATGGACACATTAGAAATAGTGGATATTTGGAGACTGGAGGTTGGAGGTTTAGGGGGGCTGGTGGGAGATCTGTCGACATGCCCTTGAGCAGGGCGTTGACCCTAGTGTGTCGCTCTCGATGAGAGGCTGTTAAATGACTAATGTGATGTAGCTGTTGAGTGGCTTCACTGCAAGTATATTGTATGTTTTAAATATTCAATACATTTAAAAATATTAAAATGGGATCATAGCTTTCACCTGGATTCACCTGGTCAATCTATGTCATGGAAGGAGCAGACGTTCTTAATGTTTTGTACATTTCAAGCTTGATGTTACGCTGTGTTTACATTGTGTCATAGAATATGTACTGCAGTCAGAACAGCCGTCGGTAAATCGCCTACGACTTTGTTAGTGTGGTAATGATATTCTACGAGCCTTATTAAAAGACAGCTTAAGGTCATGATGGTTTACAAGTGGAGCAGTCAATACTTTATCTGTCCCTGTAGTGCTGCCGTGTCTTTCGGAGTGCATAAAACAGGGAGAGAATACCCTGTGGGATCGTGGAATTCTAGCCCCACCATATCTTTTCTGATTTTCCTCCCAGGTGTTTAAGAGTATTCCTTGTGGAGTTAGGTTCATCTCCCAGCCAAGGCTCTTGCTTGGATAGCTTTCAATAAAGCCCAGTGATTGTCTGGAAGACTGGTTATCCAGGAGTGAATAGCCTGGTCCTAAATCTGTTTGTGCTGTCTGGAATAATAATGACCATAGGAGTTGGCAAGATAGAACAAACAGATCTGGGACCAGAGGAGAATACAGAACAAACAGGCCTGGGACCAGAGAGCAATACAGCACAAACAGGTCTGGGACCAGGCTACAAGACAGTAGAAACAGGTCTGGGACCTGGCTACAAGACAGCACAAACAGATCTGGGACTAGAGGACAATACAGCACAAACAGGCCTGGGACCAGGCAACAAGACAGCATAAACAGGTCTGGAACCAGGCTACAAGACAGCACAAACACATCTGGGACTAGAGGACAATACAGCACAAACAGGCCTGGGACCAGGCAACAAGACAGCATAAACAGGTCTGGGACCAGGCTACAAGACAGCACAAACACATCTGTGACCAGGGCAGCACAACCAGGTCTGAGACCAGGCTACTGAACCACTGCATTGGAAGATATGTGTGTTAACATTTTTGCCTAAAAATGACTTACCCAAATCTAACTGCCTGTAGCTCAGGACCTGAAGCAAGGATATGCATATTCTTGATACCATTTGAAAGGAAACACTTTGAAGTTTGTGGAAATGTGAAATTAATGTCGGAGACATTAACACATTAGATCTGGTAAAAGATAAAAACAAAGACAAAAACATGCATATGTATATTTTGATATATATATATATGTTTTTTTCCCATCCTCTTTGAAATGCAAGAGAAAGGTGTCACGAATCCCGCTTCCTGAGTCTGGGTTTGCCTGTGTGTCTGTCCTGGAGTGTGTTTCAGGTGTCCTGGAACGCACCCTGTCTGGTTGCCGGGCGAATTAGCTCATTGGGAGATTGATTTCACCCGCACCTGTTTCCCGTCAGTAATCTGCACACCTGTCCTGATCATCATCTCTACCCTTCAAAAGCTCTGACCTGACTTCCATTCCCTGCCGGATCGTTAGCCATGAACAGTATGTTGTGCCTGAGTACCAGACTCCAGTTGGATAGAATTTGTTTTGTTGTTTTCATTTACGTATTGCTTGCCTTGAACTTACCTCCGTTTGTTTTGTCTTCAGTTACTCACCTGGATCATTCACTCCATTCCCGCCTGGTTGACAGAGGATTCTGCTACTACATTGGATTCACCTATTTCCTCTCATCTACTCACCACCGCTGCCCGCTACGCCATCTGGATATATCTACCTTTTCACATTTCACTGTAAATAAATACTCACCTTCTTCCTACGCTCCTTGTCCTGGTCTGCTTCTGGGTTCGATCTTGAAAGATCGTGACAAAAGGCCAATATATGACTTAGGAATCTAGGTGCAATTTAGATTTTGGCACTAGATGGCAGTAGTGTATGTACAAAATTTTAGACAGATCCAATGAACCATTGCATTTCTGTTCAAAATTCTGCATTTATGTTTTATCAAGACTGCCCAAATGTGCCTAATTGGTTTATTAATACATTTTCAAGTTCATAACTGTGCACTCTCCTCAAACAATAGCATGGAATTATTTCACTGTAAATTGGACAGTGCAGTTAGATTAACAAGAATGTAAGCTTTCTGCCCATATCAGATATGTCTATGTTCTGGGAAATGTTCTTGTTACTTACAACCTCATGCTAATCACATTAGCCTACGTTAGCTCAACCATCCCGTGGAGGGGGCACCGATCCCATAGAGGTTTGACAGTTTACACTAAGTAGAGGCCGGGCTGGCAACTTTCCTCTGGCCAGGGATACAGTACAGCATATTGGATAATGGGAACAGCTGGGGCCGTCACACACACATACACATGCACGCACGCACGCACTAATGCATGAACGCACACACACACCCCCCCCCCCCTCCCTCACACACACACACACACACACAAACACAAACACACTCCCCAAATTCTGTTCCTCTCCATTTGGCGTGTCATGCAGTGGTGAGCACAGACGGAGAGCACTCTGGAGCTTTGGAGGGGAAAGTCACTCTGGAGAGGACCGAGGGGACCCCACAGCTGCACCACCCGTGTGGAATGTGCATGGCTGTCCCTGGCCAGGCTGTGGAGTACGTGTGCCGTGGAGAGGGTGGAAGGAGGTGGTGACAGATGGGTCTGACAGCTAGGCCCACAATGCACTGAGGCTCAGAGGGGGAAGAGTGGAAAGCGATCATGGTTTGTGAAAGGTGGTTGTTGAAGAGAAAGAGAGAGAGAGACGTTTAGAGAAGGGGGCTGGGTTCAAGAGCGCTGATTTATGCTTCTGGGTGTAGCCAGAACGCTGAGTCAACCAAGGCGTTGAGTTGCTTCATTCCAGAACCTTCATCCTTATCAGTGTCTTAACTGTCTTTAATCCCCTTTAGAGAGAGGCATGGGGGAAACCTTTTGGGGGTCCTTAACCACTTGCCCCCTGTCCAGATCTATGTGTAATGGGTTTTTGAGGAGCGCATCTTCGCTGAATCCGGAGCCCTAGGGGACAAGCGGAGACAACACAATACAAAAATCTTCATTGATCAAGTCAGATTGTCATTGTAATGCTGAGTCATCGTCTCTCACACACACACACACACACACACACACACACACACACACACACACACACACACACACACACACACACACACACATTTAAGATTAAGCCGAATGGGTTGATAAGGGAAAGGCATGGATCACCTTGCCGCTGATGCCTCAGAGGGCTGTGCTACTGCGGTAAAGCAAATAATGATGATTGTTCAATGTGCTGTGTGCTGTTGTCATTACTGTTGCTTTGAAGACAAGCTCAGACAAAATCCTCCCAGGCCTTTCAGGCATCAGCAGAGTATTACATAAGAGGATATGGGGAAGCCGTGTAGAGAGCGTATAGAGAACTACACAGTAAAGCAGGAAATGGAGAAGCCTGCTAATTAGAATGTGTGTGTGTGTGTGTGTGTGTGTGTGTGTGTGTGTGTGTGTGTGTGTGTGTGTGTGTGTGTGTGTGTGTGTGTGTGTGTGTGTGTGTGTGTGTGTGTGTGTGTGTGTGTGTGAGTCTGCAGCACCAGCCGTGGTTTAGTATAGTAGGATTCTTTGAAAGACTTCACACACCCTCGTGTGTCGAGCTAGCATCCATTAGCCGCCACTCATTGCTGGTGTTGTTTACTTGAGTATAGTCACCATGCATAACATTTTTATGCATATCATTTTTGTTTACTGACCTACTTGGAGAAAAGAGTATTAGTTTAAGAAAGAGGGTGATCGTCTTTTGTTTAATCTGTCTAATTTCTGTGGAAACTTTCGTAGTTTATTCCCCAAAGCAAGAAGTGTTCAGCTTTGTATTTGCCATGAGAAGATGACAAACAAGGCAGTGTGTGTGACTGTAAAGTCTAACCAATCCTATTGAGTCCCAGGGAATTGGAATAGGTCCAATGGGAGAGGGAGATGGAGGGAAGAAAATAGGATTGGATGGGATGAATGGCGCAGCCAGGCTATACTAGCGACACATTTCTTTAAATCCCGTGGAAGCTATTTGTGCAGAAGCCGTGGCACCGGTGGATCGGTGAACACATTTGCCTACAAAAGAGATGATGTCAGCAGGAACTATACGGTCCCCTGGGAACCACAAAGGCAAGCTAATATCAGTTGCCTTTACCTTCTACCCACATGTGACCTTCCAAATCACATCGTTACACCACTCAACCATGGGTCTGGGTGTAATATACACACATGCTGCTAATCGGACCCATCTATTACAGGACTGTAGACGTTGATTCAAGCCACTCGCCTTACCCTGTGATGGATGTTTCAGACAAGAAATGAATGGAAGCGGGGGATGGAGAGAGAGGGGGTATGAAGAGAGATAGAGAGAGAGGGGGTGATAGAGAGTATATGTGTGAGAGAGGGAGAGAGAGAGAGGTGAAAGAGAGAGAGAGAGTTGGGAGAGAGCGAGAGAGAGAGAGAGAGAGAGAGAGAGAGAGAGAGAGAGAGAGAGAGCAAATGAAGTCATCAATAACATTATATTATTACATGACCATGTAATACTCACTCAATTGTGCATGAATATGTAATATGTCATATCCAGTGTATTACTATTCGTTATATAAATCCTAGACTAATTTGTCAACACTGAACACTGAACACTGTCACATTTCATATTACACAGGTTTCAATACAAATCTATGGTAGTGATCTCATTAAGTTCAAAGGCTTTAAGCCTGACTATTAAAATGCACCTCACGACGCTGCTACGCTACACCTCTTTGTGATTCTCAGAATAAAATACAATTTTCAATGGTTTTTCTATCTAATTCAATGGTATATTTGCGGTTGCTTTCAATATTCAAAAGAGTTCCCACATATGCTGAGTACATTTTGGCTGCTTTTCCTTCACTCTGCGGTCCAACTCATCCCAAACCATCTCAATTGGGTTGAGGTCGGGTGATTGTGGAGGCCAGGTCATCTGATGCAACACTCCAACATTCTCCTTCTGGGTAAAATAGCCCTTACACAGCCTGGAGGTGTGTTGGGTCATTGTCCTGTTGAAAAACAATTGATAGTCCCAGTATGCGCAAACCAGATGGTATGGCGTATCGCTGCAGAATGCTGTGATAGGCATGCTGGTGAAGGGTTTCTTGAATTCTAAATAAATCACATACAGTGTCACCAGCAAAGCACCCCCACACCATTACATATCTTCGTCCATGCTTCACGGTAGGAACCACACATGCGGAGATCATCCGTTCACCTACTCTGTGTCTCATAGACACGGCGGTCGGAACCAAAAATAAATCAGATCAAAAGGACAGATTTCCAACGGTCTAATGTCCATTGCTCATGTTTCTTGGCCCAAGCAAGTCTCTTCTCCTTATTGATGTCCTTTAGTAGTGGTTTCTTTGCAGCAATTCGACCATGAAGGCCGGATTCACGCAGTCTCCTCTGACCAGTTGATGTTGAGACGTGTCTGTTACTTCAACTCTGTGAAGCATTTATTTGGGCTGCAATTCCTGAGGCTGGTAACTCGAATGAACTTATCTTCTGCAGCAGAGGTAACTATGGGTCTTCCTTTCCTGTGGCGGTCCTCATGAGAGCCAGTTTCATCATAGCTCTTGATGGACAGACCCCCCTTTCTAGGGGGTTTATTTTCACTTAGCGTATAACCTTCTCTTGCTCCCCATTTATTTATAAATCCCCATCATAGTAGTATTTCCTGCATCATATCTCCCCACGATACCTTCCCCTATTTCTACCCCCCATGGACTTGAAACTCCCCCACAAATGTAATTAACCCCCCCACAAACCCCCCTAAAATGGTTTTATCCCTGTTTACCTTTTGGTCTAAGTTAGGCTAGGCAGTATTTGATGTGATGATCTGTGAGGTGAAAACATTTTGTTTGCTTAGTGATTTGTCAAAAATGGTAAATGCTTTCGGTCATGTGCTCCGGTTCTTGTATACATTGTAACAAGTATATCAACGATTTGTAATATGTTGAAAGTGGCTAAACTAAGTTAATATTTTTCAGGCAATGAGCGCAGACATCTTTGACTTTGTTTATTTGCGTTTTGTAGTGAATTGCATTCTGGGATTGGGGAGTTTTTGCTTGTCAAAGGTAAACAAACATGGCTGCCATCATAAAGAGTTTAGCTGCTGTTAGCTTAGGTGACACGCATTTCTTTTCTAAACAGCATTACATTAGTTTCTTGTGCTCACCAGAGATGTGGTACATTGTAAAGTAGATTAGCTGTTAGGTCGCTAACTTATGTTTTGTTTTTTGTCAACGCAACCTGTTATTTAGACTGGTTTATGGAATGAGTTTGACTGTGGATGTGTTCCGTGTGATGCTTGGATGATGAAGGTCAAATTGAGGAATAAAGTTTAAGACTTTTGTTTTTCATAAGTACAAAAAATATATATTTAGATGCTGTTCAGACAACAATGGTGTTTAGACACGTTTGTTGCGTCATACGTTCTGTTGCTACTGTTCCAATCACGACCTTCATCGTGCCAATGACTTGAAGGAATTGCAAAAATCGCTGAAGCTGGAGACTTATATTTCCCTCACTAACTTTAAACATCAGCTATCTGAGCAGCTAACCGATTCCTGCAGCTGTACATAGCCCATCTGTAAATAGCCCACCCAATCTACCTATCTCCTCCCCATATTGTTTTTATTTACTTTTCTGCTTTTTTGCAGACCAGTATTTCTACTTGCACATCATCATCTGCTCATCTATCACTCTAGTGTTAATTTTCTGTAATTACTTCGCTACCGTGGCCTATTTATTGCCTTACCTCCTCACGCCATTTTCACACACTGTATATAGACTCTCTTTTTTTCTATTGTGTTATTGACTGTACGCTTGTTTATTCCATGTGTAACTCTGTGTTTTTGTATGTGTCGCACTGCTTTGCTCTATCTTGGCCAGGTCGCAGTTTAGCTTGCCTGGTTAAATAAAGGTGAAATAAAAAATGTAATAAATAAAAATGTAGCCCACTGCAGTTAATATGAAAAGCGTATATCACAATATGAAAATACTACATGTCACGTCTCAAACTCAATATACATCTTACCCCTGTATTGGTTCATGTCCTGTGTATTCAAGAAGAAAATAGACGAGTTCAACGGGAAAGTGAGCCTGGCAGGTAGCCAGTTGCCTTAATTCTTGCACAAAAAACAGCCTAGCTCACTTTTCCTGATTTTGGACCACTTTTTTTCTCTGGCCTCCATTGATTTAGTCACCCTAATTCTGTGTTTTTTGAATGGATACCCTGCGTAACTGAAGAATGCGTGTGGGTGAATGACAAATCAACGGTTTGCGACTTTGTAGTGCCATTAGGACAACAGACTGTACCACTGGCTCACTGGGGATTCTATCCAGGCTGCATGCTTAAGCATGAACCAATGAAGCAATGTCAAGGCCTATCTATCCACCCCAGGGTAGCTCTGGGTAAATCAGCAGTATTAACCTTATTATACCTTCATTCACAGTTCAACCGGAGGGAGAGCAAGGAGAGCGAGGAGACATGGAGATGCCCCCTCTTTAAGCATTCAGGCCATGCTGCATATTGTTTGATATAATCAGTGTGGGCCCGAGGGTAACGCTAGCCAGCGCTGCACTCAAATACACAGCTCTCCCAAGGGTAATATACATCTAAATAACACCGACATGATTTATGTGGATCCAACACATGCTGTGGGAGATATTATATGTGAGAGAACATGGCATATTTCCCTCAGCTCTTGGTTGAAGATGTTACAGTATGTGTTTTTGGGCTGTGGAAAGTGTGAAATAGTGTGTGTGTGTGTGTGTGTGTGTGTGTGTGTGTGTGTGTGTGTGTGTGTGTGTGTGTGTGTGTGTGTGTGTGTGTGTGTGTGTGTGTGTGTGTGTGTGTGTGTGTGTGTGTGTGTGTGTGTGTGTGTGTGTGTGTGTGTGTGTGTGTGTGTGTGTGTGTGTGTGTATTTGATGTGCATGGATGAGAATCACAAAGCTGGTCCACCTTGCTGTGCTTCACCTGAAATGCATTTTTCTTCCCACTGTGGCCCTGCTATCACAATGTGGACAGACACTGGGAGTATACAGTGCAACAGCTAAGCACACACGCTCTATTCATTTCCACAGTTTGCTTAGAATTCAAGTAGCCTTGGAGAAGTAAAGGTTCCACTTGCCTGGGTCTAGATAAGATTTTACATATGAATGAAACAAGTCGGGTGTCTCAAGTTTAAAAAAACAATGGACTTATTCCTCGGTGGCACCAGATCCCTCTTCAGACAATAATCAGTTTGGTTTTGAATGTGGGCTTAAGTTTTTAATAATGTTGACTGTTGGGGCCCACTAACCCATTCTAGTGTGTTGAGCTGTGTTTTGAGTGTTTGTTGTAGAGGGACAGATGGAGGAGGTGATAGG
The DNA here is from genome assembly GCF_029448725.1 of Salvelinus fontinalis. Classification (NCBI taxonomy): domain Eukaryota; kingdom Metazoa; phylum Chordata; class Actinopteri; order Salmoniformes; family Salmonidae; genus Salvelinus; species Salvelinus fontinalis. Next base: position 26,005,830 of record NC_074702.1, on the reverse strand, counting down.
CAACGTAAATCATCGCCTGTGCTTCAGTATTGTGTATTGTTCGATATTGTGTGTGTGTGTGTGTGTGTGTGTGTGTGTGTGTGTGTGTGTGTGTGTGTGTGTGTGTGCGTGCGTGCGTGCGTGCGTGCGTGCGTGTGTGTGTGTGCGTGCACGCATCTGAAGCAGAGCGACATCCTATCAGACAGAACACTTCAAAAGCTTTGAATAAAAAGGAAGAGGATAGAGGAGAGAAGAGTTGGCTATGAGTACTTCAATATCTGACAAACAGCATTGATTTCAGTTCTGACCTCAATGAAATTAGACCAGCATGATTTGGCTTCCACTGTACCCCGGCATATTATTAGTTAAAACTAACAGTAATTAATACTATTCAAATATTTCCAATCTGTTTCCAGTCAGGTAGCTAGCATATACACTCTTAGAAAGAAAGGTGCCCTCTAGAACCTAAAAGGGTTCTTTGGCTGTCCCCATAGGAGAACCCTTTGAAGAACTATTTTTGGTTCCAGGTAGAAACCTTTTGGTTCCAGGTGGAACCCTTATGAGTTCCATGTAGAACCCTTTACACAGAGGGTTCTACATGGAACCAAAAAGGGTTCTATCTGGAACCAAAAAGGGTTCTCCTATAGGGACAGCCTAAGAGTGTATAATCATGCATAAAGTTAACAACATATTAATTAATCTATTCAAATGAACTTGTGAATATATTCACTGATTTATTCACTTCATGCATGCAGGCCTGCTGAGCCCGGGTAAGATTATGTAGTCGTTGGTATAAAACGCGTCTTTGGAAGCCTGAGTGTAGGCTGGCCACCAGTATAGTATTCAGTATTCTGGAGCAATCAGTATTTCTGAGCATACAGTCAGAGAAGAGAGGAGGGAGGGGAGAGAAGCCCCTATCATTCCTCTCTGCTAATTAAAACTAACGACTCCAGGTGCTGCAAGGATTCGGACAGAAGAGGGGCCTGGCGGCTGTGTTTGTGTTGGTGGTTTGCCTTCATTATGATCTCCATCCATTCTCTTTAGGAATCATCCATTCTCTTTAGGAATCTCCTCACTATCGACTCCATCGCGCCCGATGTCCAGGATGCAATCCGGTATGCAATCCAGTATGCAATCCAGTATGCAATCCAGTATGCAATCCAAGAAAAGAGGAGATCTAAATGCAAATGACATGATGTATTATACTGGTGTGATGGAACTATAATATAGATAGGCGGCCGGAAGACATTTTTTAATGACAGAATCTCAATATTAGCTGACGGTCAATAGTTCTCGGTTATTACCCTCTAGCTGTAGGGCCTACTGTTGGAGAGTATTTCAACTCTCTCTCTCTCTCTCTCTCTCTCTCTCTCTCTCTCTCTCTCTCTCTCTCTCTCTCTCTCTCTGTCAATATTAACCCATTCAGTGGCCTTAGAGCACATAATATATTGAGATTGAGAGGGAGAGGCTGAGAGAGAGAGGGGGGGAGAGAGAGGGAGAGTGAGAGGCAGAGAGAGAGGGGGGCGAGGGGGGGAGAGGCAGAGGGAAAGGGAAAGGGAGAGGCAGAGAGAGAGAGATGGTGAGAATATGTTTATCTTAGACCTACTCTGTTTCTTCAATCGCCTAGCTCTGAATGAATGTATTCTGTGGCATTTTACATATGGATGGAGCGAGAGAGAGAGAAAAAGCTGAGTGTGCCCAAGTTTATTTGAATATGTGATGTGTTGAACTTGAATGAGCAGTCACTATGACGATTGCTCAAATGGGGGCCCTTAAACTTAACAATCCCTGTTGACTAGCACTCCCTATATGCTGACAGCTGTATTACACAGAATACTGAGCAACAATGTCAACCACCCTCCCACCTCAAAGGGTTACCAGGTGCAATGGACTGATCATAAAACATTGACAATATTGACAACTTAGACTCTCAGAACAGCCCAGGAATTAATTGTGCGTGTGTGTGTGTGTGTGTGTGTGTGTGTGTGTGTGTGTGTGTGTGTGTGTGTGTGTGTGTGTGTGTGTGTGTGTGTGTGTGTGTGTGTGTGTGTGTGTGTGTGTGTGTGTGTGTGTGTGTGTGTGTGAGTGTATTCATACCCCTTGACTTACTCCACACCTGAGGAGGGGTGCTCCGTGGAGGCAGAGAGGCCACTGGAGGCAGTGCAGCAGGAAGATGGTCGTGCAGTGTAAGGCGAGTTACAAGTGGATCGGGAATTCAGTGAGGCCTTTGGGAAGAAGGGTTTTACATTTTGTGCACTTAAACGTTCGAAGCCTACTACCGAAGATTGATGAGATACGTGTCTTGTGTTTTACTGAGACATGATTGGATTCATCTGTTTGTGATTGAGATAGGCAAGAGATACTCTGTTGTCAGGAAGGATCGTAATCGGAATGGTGGGGGAATATGTGCGTTTGTGAGATCGGACACTGCTTTTAACATCAGATCGGATTTAAGCGTTGATCGGGACATTGTCTGGCTGGATATCAGCCTTCCCAAAACCAAGCCGATTTTGTTGGGGGTGTGTCAGAATGCATTCTATGAAGGTCTCGAAATTGTGTTGTCAAACTGTAATGATTTCCTGGTGAAGGAAGTCATTTTGTTAGGGGATTTCAATACTGATGTCTGCAAAAAGAATAGCCCAACCCACAATGTATTTATGCACTTCTGTAGATCACTTGCTCTGACCTAAATGATAAAACATCCCACCAGGATATGTAAAACAGTGCAAAGTACGATTGACTTAATATTGGTGTCTGATCAATCCAAAATACCGCAGAGTGGAGTAATAGTATATAGAATCAGTTATCATTTTATTACATTTTGCACAAGTAGGGATTTTTAAAGATACATTTAAGTGTATCCAAAACTGTCAGAGGACTCCAAAAATACTGTGTTGAAATGTTTAGGGAGCAAGTGTATAAAATTGACTGGTCACCTGTGTTGGATAGTGTAAGGGTAGACAGTGCCTGGGAAGCCTTTAAATGTAGATTCCTTGGTGTGGTGAATGTGATGGCTCCCATTAAATGGGTCAGGGTAAAGCAGAGATCTAGCCCGTGGTTTAATCATGAGATTCTAGAATCTATCTACTTTGATGAGAAAATCATTGTGAACAAAAATGACCGTAAAAAGCTTTGGAAATCATTTAAGTTCTAGAACAGCTAAATCTGGTAATGAATGGTGTGGCTGTTGAACAATTTGAGGAGACTAAATTACTTGACGTTACTTTAGATTGTAAACTGTCATGGTCAAAACATATAGATTCAATGGTTGTAAAGATTGGGAGAGGTCTGGCCCTAATAAAGAGATGCTTTTTTGACACCACACTCCAAAAAGCAAGTTCTGCAGGCTCTAGTTTTGTCTTATCTTGAGTATTGTCCAGTCGTGTGGTCCAGTGCTGCAAGGAAAGACCTAGTTAAGCTGCAGCTGGCCCAGAACAGAGCTGCACGTTTTGCTCTTAATTGTAATCACAGGGCTGATATAAATACTATGCATGCCAGTCTCTCTTGGCTAAGAGTTGAGGAGAGACTGACTGCATCACTTCTTCTTTTTATAAGAAACATTAATGTGTTGAAAATCTCATATTGTTTGCATAAACATACAGACATGCCACCAGGGGTCTTTTCACAGTCCCCAAATCCAGAACAAATTCAAGAAAGCGTACAGTATTATATAGAGCCCTTACTGCATGGAACTTCCTTCCATCTCATATTGCTCAAATAAACAGCAAACCTGGTTTCAAAAAACAGATCAAGCAACACCTCGCGGCACCATGTCTCTCCCCTATTGGACCTAGATAGTTTGTGTATGCATTGATATGTAGGCTACGTGTGCCTTTTTTAAATGTATGTAGTTCTGTCCTTGAGCTGTTCTTGTCTATTGATGTTCTGTATTATGTCATTCTGTATTAAGTTTCATGTTTTGTGTGGACCCCAGGAAGAGTAGCGTCTGCTTTTGCAACCGCTAATGGAGATCCTAATGAAATACCAAATCCCAAAATACCTGAAGATCACTGATGTCATGAGTTGACCTCGTATTTTTTAGTTCCCAGCTGTTTTGAAAGCACCATATGTCAGTCGAGTGAACTATTCCTTCCCCTCATTTTTTATAACAGCTTTGGTCTGGCAGACGGTAACATGACAACCAGATTGTCAACAAACATGGCACAACACATAGCTGGCAAATAGCTTAGCATTAGCTCATTAACTCTCAAAAAATATTTTACACACCTCATATGTGTCGATTACAATCTATACAAGAATCGGAATGCATGATTTGTCACCAGTACCTGAACATGTGAATAAAACTGTAAATACATGATGCTCCATACATACACACATGCATACATACATGCATACATACATACATACACACATACATACATACACTGTATGCCACAGTAGAAACGGCAACACGATATACAGAAAATAAGGCACTTATTCTCGTTGAAGAGGGAAGTTTGTCCGCCTCAGTAAAGCCTCAAATGTAAATTGTCCGCAACAGTGAAATGGGCTACTTGTTATGTGAATTAATGAGGAGGGGGAACACACCTCAATTCAAACTGTTGTTAGAAATTCAAACGTGTTTGAAAATAATTTGAAATTGCCAAGTTGAAACATAGCCTATAGATAATTAACATGCAGCGTGCCTTGGTTTGAGGACAGAGCGGGATAACTGTCCTGCTGCGTAGCAGCCACATTTTGGAACAGTGAGTGCATAATGACATGACGCCCATAAAAAACTCACACTGGGGCGACTGTTAGAGATATTTGGAACTCACTTGTGAAAATGTAAACGATTGCAAGCATACCCATAACATGATGCAGTCACCAAAATGCTTGAAAATATGGAGAGTGGTACTCAGTAATGTGTTGTATTGGATTTGTCCCAAACATAACACTTTGTATTCAGGACAAAAAGTGAATTGCGTTGCCACATTTTTTGCAATATTACTTTAGTGCCTTGTTGCAAACAGGATGCATGTTTTAGAATATTTTTCTCTATCAATTAGATTAGTGTTGTGGAGTAACTCCAATGTTGTTGATCCATCCTCAGTTTTCTCCTATCACAACCATTAAACTCTGTAACTGTTTTAAAGTCACCATCGGCCTCATGGTGAAATCCCTGAGCGATTTTCTTCCTCTCCGGCAACTGAGTTAGGAAGGACGCCTGAATATTTGCAGTGACTGGGTGTATTGATGCACCATCCAAAGTCTAATTAATAACTTCACCATGGTCAAAGGGATATTCAATCTATCCTTTTTTTACCCGTCTAAGAATAATTACCCTTCTTTGCAAAGCATTGGAATAGCTCCGGGGTCCTTTTGGTTGAGTCTGGGCTTGAAATTCACTGCTCAACTGTGGGACCTTAAAACCTCTACCGCTTCTCTCTCCCGGATCCGGGATCCTCCTCATCAAAAAAGCTGACCAGCATAGCCTAGCCTAACGGGACAGGAATATCATATAATATAATTTTCATGAAATCACAAGTCCAATACAGCAAATGAAAGATAAACATCTTGTGAATCCAGCCATCGTTTCCGATTTTTAAAATGTTTTACAGCGAAAACACAATATGTATTTCTATTAGCTAACCACAATAGCCAAACACACAACCGCACATTTTCACCATGTTTCCACCGCATAGGTAGCTTTCACAAAACCGACAAAATCGAGATAAAATTAGTCACTAACCAAGAAACAACTTCATCAGATGACAGTCTCATAACATGTTATACAATACATTTATGTTTTGTTTGAAAATGTGCATATTTGAGGTATAAATCATAGTTTTACATTGTAGCTACCATCAAAAATAGTACCAAAGCAGCCAGAATAATTACAGAGAGCAACGTGAAATACATAAATACTCATCATAAAACATTTATGAAAAATACATGGTGTACAGCAAATGAAAGATAAACATCTTGTGAATCCAGCCAATATTTCCGATTTTTTAAGTGTTTTACAGCAAAAACACAATATAGAATTATATTAGCTTACCACAATAGCCAAACACACAAATGCATTTATTCACCGCAAAGGTAGCTTTCGCAAAAACCAGCAAAAGATCTAAAATTAATCACTAACCTTTGGACAACTTCATCAGATGACTGTCTTATAACATCATGTTATACAATACAATTATGTTTTGTTCGAAAATGTGCATATTTATAGCTACAAATCCTGGTTATACATTGTGAATACGTAGCATTGATTCACCAGAATCTCCGGAGATGTTTTGGACACTCACCTAATCTGACCAAAGAACTCATCAAAAACTTTACATAAAAATACTTGTTGTATGGCAAATGAAAGGTACACTGGTTGTAACATCCTGACCAGAGTTCTTATGTGTTTTGCTTGTTTAGTGTTGGTCAGGACGTGAGCTGGGTGGGAATTCTATGTTGTGTATCTAGTTCGTCTGTTTCTGTGTCCAGCCTAATATGGTTCTCAATCAGAGGCAGCTGTCAATCGTTGTCCCTGATTGAGAATCATATATAGGTGGCTTGTTTTGTGTTGGGGATTGTGGGTGGTTGTTTCCTGTCTTTGTGTTTTGTCTGCACCAGCTAGGACTGTATCGGTTTGCCACTTTTTGTTATTTTGTATCATTGTAAGTGTTCACTGTTTCGTTTAATTAAACATGTTGAGCACTGGCTACGCTGCGTGTTGGTCCAATCCCTGCTACACTCTCTCTTCTAGTGAAGAGGGGGAAGGCTGCTGTTACACTGGTTCTTAATGCAACCGCTGTGTTAGATTTTTAAAAATAACTTTACCATAACATACAGCTTGCGTTATTGCGAGACAGCGCTCACCAAAACGGCGGAGAATAAGACTCAACATTTTACACAGAAAAACGAAATAACATCATAAATATTTTCTTACTTTTGCTGAGCTTCCATCAGAATGTTGTACAAGGAGTCCTCGGTCCAAAATAAATCGTTGTTTGGTTTTAGAATGTCCATTTCTTCTGTCGAATTTGCGCCACAATACTAGCCAAGGTTGCTAACATTCCCATCCTCTCTTGACGCAAAGAACAGAAAACTCCAAAAGTCCCAATAAACGTTGAATAAACTGATAAAACTCGGTTGAAAAAACCTACTTTATGATATTATTATCACATGTATCAAATAAAATCAAAGCCGGAGATATTCGCCGTGTATACGTAACGCTTTTCACAAGACAATGTCGAGCTCCGCCGCGCGCCTTAGAAGACAAAGAAAATTCCGGACCTGTCACTCCAAAAGCTCTCATTCGACCTCAGATCAAGCTAGACACCCCATTCCACCTTCCACTGCCTGTTGACATCTAGTGGAAGGCGTATGAAGGGCATGCATATCGATAAATAAAAGCCAGTTGAATAGGCAGGCCCTGAAACAGTAACTCGTTTTCAGATTTTTCACTTCCTGTATGGAAGTGCTCATTTGCTGCCAAATGAGTTCTGTTTTACTCACAGATAAAATTCAAACAGTTTTAGAAACTTCTGAGTGTTTTCTATCCAATAGTAATAATAATATGCATATTGTATGATCTAGAAAAGAGTACGAGGCCGTTTCATTTGGGCATGATTTTTTCCAAAGTGAAAACAGCGCCCCCCTATTGACAATAAGTTTTTAAAGATAATTGTATATGTGGGGTACAGAGATGAGTTAGTCATTCAAAAGTCATGTTAAACACTATTATTGCACTCAGAGTGAGTCCATGCATGTGACTTAACCTGTCTAGGATCAGCGTGGCGCTAGCGGCACCCCCCCCCCCCCCCACTGAAAAACCAGTGCCGCGAAATTCAAAAAAAATATTTTTTTTAAATATTTAACTTTCACACATTAAAGTCCAATACAGCTAATGAAAGACACAGATCTTGTGAATCCAGTCAACATTTCCGATTTTTAAAATGTTTTACAGGGAAGACACAATATGTAAAGATGTACATCTATTACCTAAAAACACATTAGCATAATCCACCATCTTTTATTTGTCCACCAACACCAGTAGCCATCACCAATTCGGCTAAACTAAGATATTTATAGCCCCTAACCAACAAAAAAACTCATTAGATGACAGTCTGATAACATATTTATGGTATGGGATAGGTTTTGTTAGAAAAAAGTGCATATTTCAGGTAGATGGCATAGTTTACAATTGCACCCACCATCACAAATGGACTAGAATAATTACAATGAGCAACGTGTTTACCTAACTACTAATCATCAAACATTTCGTAAAAATACACAGCATACACGAATCGAAAGACACAGATCCTGTGAATACAGACAATATTTCAGATTTTCTAAGTGTCTTACAGCGAAAACACAATAAATCGTTATATTAGCTTAGCACATAGCAATTAGCAGCCCAGCATTGATTCTAGCCAAAGTGAGCGATAAAAGTCAACATCGCCAAAAGATATTAATTTTTTCACTAACCTTCTCAGAATTCTTCCGATGACACTCCTGTAACATCACATTACAACATGCATATACAGTTTGATCGAAAATGTTTATATTTAGCCACCAAAATCATGGTTAGACAATGTGAAATGTAGACAGGCTGGTCAGAAAATGTCCTTGCGCCACTTAGACAGTGATCTACTCTTATACATAAATACTCATAAACGTGACTAAAAAATATAGGGTGGACAGGGATTGATAGACAATTTAATTCTTAATACAATTGCGTTATTACATTTTTTAATTTATCCTTACTTTTCAATACAGTTTGCGCCAAGCGAAGCTACGTCAAAAAACATGGCGTCCTAAGCCACTAAAATGTTTCGACAGAAACACGATTTATCATAATAAAAATGTCCTACCTTGAGCTGTTCTTCCATCAGTATCTTGGGCAAAGGATCCTTTCTTGGGAGAAATCGTCTTTTGGTGGAAAGCTGTCCTCTTGCCATGTGGAAATGTCAACTGCGTTCGGGATGAACTGAAAAGCGTGCCCAACTTTTCACATCGTTGCAAAAATAAATGTCCCAAAATCGCACTAAACGGATATAAATTGCTATAAAACGCTTTAAATTAACTACCTTATGATGTTTTTAACTCCTATAACGAGTGAAAAGATGACCGGAGAAATATAACAGGCTAAACTAACGCTTGGAACAGGTGCGCGCCGGGGTCCTCTAGGCTCATGACGCAGCTCCCAAAGAATGACTAGCTTCAGGGTTTTTTGATTTGTAGGGCCTGTGAACGCGCAATCGACCCCGTTGGAATCGTCATCACGTAAAGGCATCCAGGGGAAGACGTAAGAAGTGTCCGTATAGTCATAGCAACGACAGTGCCCTTTTAAATGACTTCAGAAGAGTGGCCAACATTTCTCAAATCTGACTCCATGTCAGGGAAATTGCTGTAGAATGGGCTCTGTTCCACTTAGAGACAAAATTTCAACTCCTATAGAAACTATAGACTGTTTTCTATCCAATAATAATAATAATATGCATATTGTACGATCAAGGATTTTGTGGGAAGCCGTTTAAAAAATTAGCCACATTAGCATAAATAGTCTAAACAGCGCCCCCATCCCCAACAGGTTGTACATTTTTACTGTTGAACTTATTTAGGCTTGCCATAAAAAAAGGGGTTGAATACCTCATCAAAGAATGTGTTTGTTTATATTTTTTTTTTAAAGATTTAACAAATCATTATCATAGTTACAATAACAACATCTTAGAATGAAAACATCGCAAACATTATTATTACATTATTATTTATTTTTTTAAATAAAATGTACAAAATAGAAAATAAAAATCCTCACTTATTTCACTTAGCGATGTCTTTTTCCTGTGTCACTAGGCTATACAACATGTTATACAACATGATACAAAACATTTATGTACAAGACTGAGGTTGCAGTGAGAAAGACATCAATGAGATTACATCTTCTCCACAGAGTCCAAAGGAAATGTAGAAGAAGAGGGGGGCAATTAAAGGCAATAAGTTAATAAGATGGTTTTATTGCAGGCAGGCCCTCAGAATTTGCAGCAGAAGCCACAGCCCTTGTTGTGACAGCAGTTGCAGCACCAACAACACAGGGAGAGGTGGCTCTGATGCTTGAACCTGAAATGCTCCTGTATCCCCTCCAAGAAAAGAAAATGAAAAAAGGAGGGAACAAGCAAGTAAATATTATTGTCCAAGTCTCCACTTTACAACCACGTTGCACACTGCTCGCCCTGAAGCCCTCTCTAACGGCTCACAATCAAATGATAACAGGTAGCACAAGTAGGTTAATTCAATTCTGTGGGGCAAACGCAACCACTTCGATTTTAATTTGCTAAAGGTAATTAGCTTAATTCATTTATTCAATTGAACGTACCGGCAGACGCATGGACTCGCCGCCAGGCTGTTGATGTTCCCAAACTGGACTGTCAATGATTCCAACCTCCTCCGTTAGCACCTGCAAAGACATTAGGCACAAATGAGTCATGACCAACCTCTAAAATCGATGCACACATGTTTGTAGTGGGTTGGTATTGGAGAATTAGACATACCTCGGAGAAAGGAACAGCGGTGCTTTCAAGGATGAACATACATGTGAGGACGAGTACCACTGCAACTGCAACACTACAGGCCTTCATTCTCGGTTTTGTTAGGAAGATTATAGCCTATTTAAAAGTCCTGTTGAAATCAGTTGAAATTGTAGTGACAGCCTATGAAGAAGATCAGAACTCTTCAATTTTCCCATAAAGAGATTCTCTCCAACGCACAATTATAAATGCAATAGATGAGCCTCAATTTAGTTGATTGTCCTTTTGGTGTCTGTGGTTGAGGGACTTCTCTGTCTTGTGTTGGGACTGCTGTACACCGGTATTCATACACACTTTGGCCACTGTTTTTCAAACCTGCCACTTGACCCAATTTCCTCTGGATAACACAGCCACAAATTCAAAACAGCTTACCCATTTTGACAATGGATTCCACACCGGATATTGTCAAATATCACAGCCAATCACAACACTGTAAGTAATACTTTGAAACACTATCATTCCACTATTACTGCAGATATATTATTGACATTTTCATTATAGTACAATGCAAAAATTTAAGAAAATAAATCTTATGTGTGGCACCTTTCATTCAGTTTTTTCAAGTGTTATTAATAATACAAGAATATGATAGTATTATGTGGCAACTATTATGTAGTGTTCATCAGACCTAATGAAAGAGGAAATATTGTAAAAGTTCTAGATAGGCTATATATTAGTGATTCACGCATTAATTGTTAGCCAAATGTATTTTTGAAGTAGAGAAGAAGAACTAGACTAATTTGAATGTGTAGCTCAGTTGGTAAAGCATGTTGCTTGCAATGCCAGAGTTGTGGGTTTGATTCCCAAGGGGGACCAGTACAGGAACAACAAGTATGAGGTTAATACACTTACTGTAAGTTATTCTGGATAAGAGTGTATCTTTAGAAAAAATGTACAATGACACATTTAATGACATGTTGCTATATCACATTTCAGAAACACAAAATTATACTGTGAAAATTGTAAGCCTCTGAATGCATAATTTGCATCCTCAAAAGAGTCTGTGATAAGTGGTTAATAGCCTAATAACAATGAATTGTATGTGCTCTCAAGGGCTCAACTTGGTTGACACTATACTATTACATTTGAATCCATTCAATAATTATTTAACTGGCTGTGCCCAACTTGTCCCTGTAAGCAAAACAACATGTTGTGGGGACCCTGAGCCCATCTGTCTCGTATATAGAGAACCTTTTGCCATCGCTTGTTGACTGGGTGACCGGAACATCAGTGTCAACAAATATAACCACGAATGACTCCTCATTGGAATCCACCCAGCTAGCTTAATTTGTTGAGTAGTAGTGAAAGCGGTGGAAAGGTAGGAGGTTTTTGCCAGTGTCACCAGTCGCCAGCACTATCTTTGTGAATCTTCTGGTCAAACAGAACTCAGCTCCAGTGGGGTGGACACAGAGACACAGTCAGCTAGACAGGCGCCAGTCCACCACTCGCTCCTCCTGGGCCGGGGCATTGGCCCCATGTTTCCCTCCTCTGTCATCCTAACTACCTCTGTCTCCCCCTCCCCCGTCTCACCACCTCATATGCACTTTATTTGTCTGGGCACTTGACACAAAATGTCCCAAAAATGTATTTAAGAAACATATTTACCAATGAAATAGCCAACCACCCCAAAAAAACTATTGTCAGTTTTCTTCCGACCCCCACCTTCTCCAGACCAGCCAGAAAGCCTTTTTATTGAGAACAGCTCTGTCCAACTAGTCCCCTATTTGCTGTGACATTCTCTGCCTCATGGGGCAGTGTGGAGCACTGACTGTTTTAGTAGGCTGTACTAACAAGTCAGACCTAGTTCATACAGTAGATAGGATTTTCAAAGTGCATATACTAATGCCAATTCCAGTCTCCTTTTAGAAAAGTAATATGGACTACACTGAGTGTACAAAACAATTAAGAACACCTTCCTAATATTGAGTTGCTAATTGTCTGGGCATGAACTCTACAAGGTGTCGAAAGCGTTTCACAGGAATGTTGGCCCATGTTGACTCTAATGCTTCCCACCGTTGTGTCAAGTTGGCTGGATGACCTTTGGGTGGTGGACCATTCTTGATGCACACGTGAAACTGTTGAGCTTGAAAAACCCAGCAGCGGTGCAGTTCTTGACACAAACCGGTGTGCCTGGCACCTATTACCATACCTCATTCAAAGGCATTTAAATCTTTTATCTTTCCCATTCACCCTCTGAATGGCAGACATTCACAATCCATGTCTCAATTGTCTCAAGGCTTAAATTTTCTTTTTTACCTGTGTCCTCCACATCATCTACACTGATTGAAAGGGGTTTAGCAAGTGAAATCAATAAGGGATCATAGCTTTCACCTGGACTCACCTGGTCAGTCTATGTCATGGAATATGTGCCATTCAGAGTAATTAAATATCCCTATTTTGACATACAGTCCCTACTTGTTCCAAGTTGTGTTGTGTTACTGCCTGAATTCAAAATAGATTTAAAATATTTTTTACACATAACTTCAATACCCCATAATGACAAAGTTAAAACATGTTTTAGAAATATTAGCAAATTTATTGAAAATTAAATACAGAAATATCTAATTTGCATAAGTATTCACACCCCTGAGTCAGTATAGTTTGTAGAAGCACATTTGGCAGCGATTGCAGTCTTTCTGGGTAAGTCCCTAAGAGCTTTCCACACCTGGATTGTGCAACATTTACCCATTATAATTTTCTAAATTCTTCAAGCTCTGTCAAATTGTTTGTTGATCATTGCTAGACAACCATTTCCAGGTTTTGCCATAGATTTTCAAGTAGATTTAAGTCAAACTGTAACTCGGCCACCCAGGAACATTCACTGTCTTCTTGGTAAGCAACTCCTGTGTAGATTTGTCCTCATGTTTTAGGTTATTGTCCTGATGGAATGTTAATTAATTTCCCAGTGTCTGGTGGAAAGCAGACTGAACCAGGTTTTCCTCTAGGATTTTACCTCTGCTTAGCTCCATTCCGTTTATTCTTTATCCTGAAAAACTCCCCAGTCCTTAATGATTACAAGCATACCCATAACATGATGCAGCCACCACTATGTTTGAAAATATGACGTGTGGTACTGAGTAATGTGTTGTATTGGATTTGCCCCAAACATAACACTTTCTATTCAGAACAAAAAGTGAATTGCTTTGACACATTTTTTGCAGTATTACTTTTGTGCCTTGTTGCAAACAGGATGCATGTTTTGGAATATTTTTATTCTGTACAAGCTTCCTACTTTTCACTCTGTCAATTAAGTTAGTATTGTGGAACAACTACAATGTTGTTGACCATCCTCAGTTTTCTACTATCACAGCCATTAAACTATATAACTGTTTTAAAGTCACCATTGGCCTCATGGTGAAATCGCTGAGCGGTTTCCGTCCTATCTTTGTAGTGACTGAGTGTTTTGAAACACCACCCAAAGTCTAATTAATAACTTCAACATGCTCAAAGGGATATTCAATGTGTGCTTTTTTTACCCATCAAACAATAGGTGCCCTTCTTTGCTAGGCACTGGAAAACCTCCTTGGTTTTTATGGTTGAATCTGTGCTTGAAATTCAATGCTCGACTGAGAGACCTTACAGCTAACTGTATCTGTGGGGTACTGAAATTAGGTAGTCATTCAAAAACCATGTTTATTAACCCATAACCGTCTAAGCCCTTTCTAAACTATATGGAATAGTTTTAAGAAGGTCATGCATGACAAGGATCATTTGGCTATTTTATTTTAAGACCCCTTGAAGTATTCCAAAAATATATAAAAAACAATTTTATGGAAGAAAGTGTTGTGCCTTATTGTTATTAGCCCATACAAACACAATGAATAACAGATTCACTACAGGGAACAACAGATAGTCCCCAAAATAAATATGAAGGAAGTTGGTTCTGAAGTGTCTGTCCTATATCAGAGAGATATAAGAAATATCAGGAAACATATATATACAGTTGAAGTCGGAAGTTTACATACACCTTAGCCAAATACATTTAAACTCAGTTATTCACAATTCCTGACATTTAATTCTTGAAATATTCCCTGTCTTCGGTCAGTAAGGATCACCACTTTATTGTAAGAATGTGAAATGTCAGAATAATAGTAGAGATAAATAAATAAATGTGAAATGCCAGAATAATCCTCCTCCACATTCTCCTTCTTCTCCCAGACTGGCTCTGGTTCACTCTTCGGCTCCGCCGACTACTCGACTACTCCCCCCCCCCCAAAAAAAAGAATTGTGTTTCTGTGGCCTTTCTCCCCGACTTTGTCGCTGTCCCTCCTTCGCTGTTTCCGCCTGCCTCCATGGCATGCTCCTCTCTCCTGCTATTATGTCGTCCCAAGTCCAAGATGTTCTCTCCCTAATCTCCTCTATAGACCAGGATGCCATTATCTCCCGGGCACGCTGCTTGATCCGTTGTTGGTGGTCGTCGTCTTCTGTCACTTTCGTCATAAGGATTGGACCAAGGCGCAGCGTGCATAGAGTTCAACATCTTTCAGTTAATAGAAACTCACCAAACAAAACAAACAAGCACAAACGAAACGTGATGCTACTGGTGTGCACACAGGCAACTATCTGTAGACAAGATCCCACGAAACACATAGGGGAAACGACTGCCTAAAAATGATCCCCAATCAGAGACATCGATAAATAGCTGCCTCTGATTGGTAACCATAACAGGCCAACATAAATCATTAATCACCTTTACGACCCACCCTAGTCACTATCACGCCCCAACCAACATAAAGAATAAATAGCTCTCTATGGTCAGGGGGTGACATGGATTGAGGTCAGGGCTTTGTGATGGCCACTCCAATACTTTGACTTTGTTGTCCTTAAGCCATTTTGCCAAATTTTGGAAGTATGCTTGGGGCCATTGTCCATTTGGAAGACATTTGCGACCAAGCTTTAACTTCCTGACTGATGTCTTGAGATGTTCCTTCAATATATCCACATAATATTCCTACCTCATGATGCCATCCATTTTGTGAAGTCCACCAGTCCCTCCTGCAGCAAAGCACCCCCACAGCATGATGCTGCCACCCCCGTGCTTCACGGTTGGGCTGGTGTTCTTCGGCTTGCAAGCGTCCCCCTTTTTCCTCCAAACATAACGATGGTCATTATGGCCAAAGAGTTATATTTTTGTTTCATCAGACCAGAGGACATTTCTACAAAAAGTACGATCTTTGTCCCCATGTGCAGTTGCAAACCGTAGTCTGGCTTTTTTATGGCGGTTTTGGAGCAGTGGCTTCTTCCTTGCTGAGCGGCCTTTCAGGTTATGTCAGTATAGGAATCGTTTTACTCTGGATATAGATAATTTTGTACCCACGTAGGTGGCGCCTCTGGAGCGGCGACCCTCGCCGCCGACCCCGGACTGGGGACCCTTTCAGCGGACCCCGAATAGGAGGGCGACTCAGGGAGCTCCGGACAGGAGGGCAACTCAGGCAGCTCCGGACAGGAGGGCGACTCTGGCAGCTCCGTACAGGAGGGGGACTCTGGCAGCTCCGGACAGGAGGGAGACTCTGGCAGCTCCGGACAGGAGGGAGACTCTGGCAGCTCCGGACAGGAGGGAGACTCTGGCAGCTCCGGATAGGAAAGGGAGCCACCTTCGGTAGGAGTCGTGACAGATGGGCTGTTTACAGATGGGCTATACAGGTGTAGTGATCTGTGAGATGCTCTGACAGCTGGTGCTTAAAGCTAGTGAGGCAGACATGAGTCTCCAGCTTCAGTGATTTTTGCAGTTCGTTCCAGTCATTGGCAGCAGAGAACTGGAAGGAAAGACGACCAAAGGAGGAATTGGCTTTGGGGGTGACCAGTGAGATATACCTGCTGGAGCGCGTGCTACGGGTGGGTGCTGCTATGTTGACCAGTGAGCTGAGATAAAGCGGGGCTTTACCTAGCAGAGACTTGTAGATGACCTGGAGCCAGTGGTTTTGGCGACAAGTATGAAGCGAGGGCCAGCCAACGAGAGCATACAGGTCGCAGTGGTGGGTAGCATATGGGGCTTTGGTGACAAAACGGGTGACACTGTGATAGACTGCATCCAATTTGTTGAGTAGAGTGCTGGAGGCTGTTTTATAAATGACATCGCCGAAGTCGAGGATCGATAGGATGGTCAGTTTTACGAGGGTATGTTTGGCAGCATGAGTGAAGGATGCTTTGTTGCGAAATAGGAAGCCGATTCTAGATTTAATTTTGGATTGGAGTTGCTTAATGTGAGTCTGGAAGGAGAGTTTACAGTCTAGCCAGACACCTAGGTATTTGTAGTTGTCCACATATTCTAAGTCAGAACCGTCCAGAGTAGTGATGCTGGACGAGTTGTATGGCATTGAAGCTCGTCTGGAGGTTAGTTAACACAGTGTCCAAAGAAGGGCCAGAAGTATACAGAATGGGATCGTCTGCGTAGAGGTGGATCAGAGAATCACCAGCAGCAAGAGAGACATCATTGATATATACAGAGAAGAGAGTCTTGAGATGCATCCAAAAAACAGATATCTCTAGCTTAAAACCTCTTGACGCTAGTGGTCAGATTATTATTTTATTTTTTAAAATAACTTTCTCAAGGTAAACGGACTATTTCTCAGGTCCAGATCGTAGAATATGCATATAATTTACAGATTAGGATAGAAAACACTCCAAAGTTTCCAAAACGGTCAAAATATTGCCTGTGAGTATAACAAAACTGATTCTGCAGGCGAAAACCTGAGGAAATCTAACCCGGAAGTGATTATTTTATTTTTTAATCTGTGTTTCCTTGCCCGTCTTTCTTCTTTTAAAGGGGTATCAACCAGATTCATTTTCCAATGGCTTCTTCAGGCTGTGACCAGGCTTTAGACATAGTTTCAGGCTTTTATTTTGAAAAATGAGCGAGATTTTTCAAAACTAGTCAGGTGTCCTTTGATTAGTTCCTGCGCGCGAGAGGGGTAGCTCTCCATTTTCTTTCTCTCTTTTATTGAATAGGTTACAGTCCGATTGAAATATTATCGATTATGATTGTTAAAAACAACCTGAGGATTGATTATAAAAAACATTTGACATGTTTCTACGAACATTACTGATACTTTTTGGAATTTACGTCAAATGGAACGAGGCTTTGGTTTTCTGAACATAACGCGCAACCCAAATGGCGTTTTTTTTGTTATAAAAGTAATATTTATCGAACAAAAATAACATTTATTGTGTAACTGGGAGTCTCGTGAGTGCAAACATCCGAAGATTATCAAAGGTAAGCGATTAAATGTATTGCTTTTCTGACTTTCGTGACCATGCTAATTTGGGGCTAGCTGTTCTAGCATTGATTGATACACTCACAAAAGCTTGGATTGCTTTTGATGTAAAGTATATTTTCAAAATCTGACATGATAGGTGGATTAACAACAAGCTAAACTGTGTTTTGGTATATTTCACTTGTGATTGCATGATTATAAATATTTGTAGTAATATTTTGCGCCCTGCAATTCAGCGGTTGTTTAGGAAAATGATCCCGCTAGAGAGATCCGTAGCGCAGAGAAGTTAAACTGAGAGATTTTTATGGGGATTTTTTTTTATTATGCTAATTGAATTACCGTGGGGGGTCGGATTTCTGTTGGGGCTCGGACATCAACTCTAGGGGATTTAAACACTATTTAAACACAGAGTCCATGCAAACTTATTATGTGACTTGTGAAGCACATTTTTGCTACTGCATTTATTTAGGCTTGCTATAATAAAGGGGTTGAATACTTATTACCTCAAGACGTTTCAGCTTTTTCTTTTTTTATTAATTTGTAAAAATGTCTAAAAACATTATCCACTTTGACATTATGGGGTATTGTGTAGGCCAGTGACACAAAATCTCAACTTAATCCATTTTAAATTCAAACTGTAACACAACAAATGTGGAAAAAGTCAAGTGGTTAAGGCAATGTAGATTCCATTCCCAGACCTCAGGGTAAACTACTACGTGGCTAATTTGAATAAGCCTCTGGCTGTCAGGCCCGAACATTTAGCCACAGGGTACACATCTATAACACATTCAGAATTCAGAAACAACCGCGTTTGTTATTCAAAGAATGTGTTTATTGTTTTTAAAAGTGTCACAATAAGAAGTGATTTTATAAATCATTATCATAGTTACAGAAACAACATCTCCGAAAGAAAACATTGCAACATGTACAAACTAGAAAATGTACAAAAAAAATTACAAAATGTACATAATAGAAATTATTATTTCAATTAGCTGTCTTTTTCCCTGTGTCACTAGGCTAAACAACATGTTATACAACATGATACAAAACATTTATGTACAAGACTGAGGTTGCAGTGAGAGAGACATCAATGAGATTACATCTTCTCCACAGAATCCAAAGGAAATGTAGAAGAAGAGGGGGGCAATTAAAGGCAATAAGCTAATAAGAAGGTTATAGTAGAGGCAGGTCCTCAGAATTTGCAGCAGAAGCCACAGCCCTTGTTGTGACAGCAGTTGCAGCACCAACGACACAGGGAGAGGTGGCTCTGACGCTTGAACCTGAAATGCTCCTGTATCCCCGCCAAGAAAAGAAAATGAAAAAAAGAGGGAACAAGCACATGGTAAGTATTTTTGTCCAAGTCGCCACTTCACAACCACGTTGCACACTGCTCGCCCTGAAGCCCTCTCTAACGGCTCACAATCAAATGGTTAACAGCTAGCGCTAGTGGTCTAATTCTATTCCAAGGGTGAAACGCAACCACTTAGATGTTAATTTGCTAAAGGTAATTAGCTTCATTCATTCATTCAATTGAACGTACCGGCAGACGCATGGACTCGCCGCCAGGCTGTTGATGTTCCCAAACTGGACTGTCAATGATTCCAACCTCCTCCGTTAGCACCTGCAAAGACATTAGGCACAAATGAGTCATGACCAACCTCTAAAATCGATGCACACATGTTTGTAGTGGGTTGGTGTTGGAGAATTAGACATACCTCGGAGAAAGGAACAGCGGTGCTTTCAAGGATGAACATACATGTGAGGACGAGTACCACTGCAACTGCAACACTACAGGCCTTCATTCTCGGGTTTTGTTAGGAAGCTTCTAGCCTATTTAAAAGTCCTGTTGAAATCAGTTGAAATTGTAGTGACAGTATATGAAGAAGACCAGAACTCTTCAATTTTCACAAAAAGTGTCGCCCTCCAACGCACAATTTTCAATGCAC
Source organism: Salvelinus fontinalis (assembly GCF_029448725.1). Taxonomy (NCBI): domain Eukaryota; kingdom Metazoa; phylum Chordata; class Actinopteri; order Salmoniformes; family Salmonidae; genus Salvelinus; species Salvelinus fontinalis. Next base: position 25,986,168 of record NC_074702.1, on the reverse strand, counting down.
TAAGACGAGTCCAAAGTTGATTGATTGTTCTTTTGGTGTCAGCGGATGAGGGACTTCTCTGTCATGTGTTGAGACTGCGGTGCACTGGTATTTATACACATTTTGGCCACTATTGTGCAATCCTGCCCCCCCCCCCCCCCCCCCTTTTGGACAATGGAGCGCAATTCCGTCACATATTACCTAATCCACTTTCCCGCTTTCAAAAATGGAATTTGTACGTCTTGGCCTATTGGTCTACATAGTGACATTTTATAATTTTTGGGTCATTCCTTCAGGGTGGATAATTGAAAATTGCCATAGTCTAATAGCATAGACGATTAATAAAACATTTAAGTAGGCCTACTTCTTTTTTTTAAAAAGGGATCATTTATTTTCTCAGTAGAAATCTGAAAGAATTGTGGAAATGACCCAACAGCAGGAGTCATGGACGAACAGTTACTGGAAGTGCATGGCTGGCTGCACAACCCTTTGTCTGACCTGGGAAATCCCTCCCATCCCTCCTTACAGTATCCATTCCTCTGTATTAAGGACATAATTATAACCCTTCCAAAGGAATAATTAGCCCTCCTTTTGCAACGCTTTCATTTGATGTATAATATGGTGTAATGTGAGGAACCTGCAGTCTAACAGAATCAAATTCATTTGAAAGAAGAGGAACAGTAAAACAGTGGACAAGAGAGGTGCAAACAGAGCACTTCATTCAGGGTGTTTCAAGTGTTATTGCAAATATTAGAATATGACAATAATATGTGACACGCATTCTGTCGTGTTTATCAGACCTAATAAAAAATACAATATTTCAAAAGGTCAGGTAGGCTATAAATTAGCGATTCACACTTGAATTGTTTCGAAAAGGTATTTTTGAAGTTGAATTTTTACATTTTTACATTTTACATTTTAACGTGTAGGCTATTACAATGGCACATTTAATATCCTGCTATGCTGCTACGCTGAGAGAACAAAACATTAAGAACACCTTCCTAATTCATCGGGGAATGGACTCTACAAGATGTCGAAAGCGTTCCACAGAGATCCTGGCCCATGTTGACTCCAATACTTCCCACATTTGTGTCAAGTTGGCTGGATGTTGTTTGGGTGTTAAACCGTTCTTGATACACACGGGAAACTGTTGAACATGAAAAACCCAGCATCGTTGCAGTCCTTGAGACAAACCGGTGTGCCTGGCACCTATTACCATACCCCGTTCAAATTAACAGTTTTATCTTGCTCATTCACACTATGAATGGCACACATTCACAATTCATATCTCAATTGTTTTAAAGCTTAATAATCCTGCTTTAATCTGTCTCCTCCCTGTCATCTATACTGATTGAAGTGGATTTAACAAGTGGTGACATCAAGAAGGGATCATAGCTTTGGAAAGAGCAGGTGTTCTTAATGTTTTGTACACTCAGTGTATATCACATTTCATGCACACAAAATTATACTGTCAATTGTAAGCCTTTGAATGGATCGTTTGCATCTACAAAGAGTCTGTGATGAGTTGATAAGTGATTAATAGCCTAATATTAATTAATTGGACGTTCACTCAAGGGCTGATGGATATTATATCATTATACTATTACATGTTAATCCATTCACTAAGTATTTTATTGGCTGTGCCCAACTTGTATCTTTAAAGGGATACTTCAGGAGTTTTAAAATGAGGCCCTTTATCTACTTCTACGACATGCAGAGACATACAAATGGTATCCACAAGTTAATCTGACTCTGGGGAAGTAGATAAAGGACCTTATTGCCAAAATCCCACAGTATTAAGTGAAATAACATGTTGTAGGGAACCCTGCGTCAGTCTGTCTCGTATATAGATACTGTAACTCTTTGCCATCGCTTGTTGACTTTGGGTGACCGGAACATCAGTGTCAACAAATATAACCACGAATGACTCCTCATTGGAATCCACCCAGCTAGCTTAATTTGTTGAGTAGTAGTGAAAGCGGTGGAAAGGTAGGAGGTTTTTGCCAGTGTCACCAGTCGCCAGCACTATCTTTGTGAATCTTCTGGTCAAACAGAACTCAGCTCCAGTGGGGTGGACACAGAGACACAGTCAGCTAGACAGGCGCCAGTCCACCACTCGCTCCTCCTGGGCCGGGGCAATGGCATTGTTTCCCCCCCCTCCCATCATAATTACCTTTGTCTCCCCCTCCCCCGTCTCACCACCTCATATGCACTTTATTGTTCTGGCACTTGACCCAAAATTTCCCCAAAATTAAGTTGAGAAAAATAATATTTACTATTGAAATAGCCAAACGCCCAAAAACCCAATTGTCAATTTCTTCCGACCCCCCACCTTCTCCAGACCAGCCAGAAAGCCTGGCGTCTTGCATCGATTGCTGTGGCTAATTGGTTCATGTCGAACTGGGTCACTATTAGCTCATTATTGAGGGAAAAAAGTCAACAGTATGCTAATGAACTCTAGTAGCGTATACATTCCACAAGCTTCCCACAATAAGTTGGGTGAATTTTGGCCCATTCTTCCTGACAGAGCTAGTGTAACTGAGTCCGGATTGTAGGCCTCCTTGCTCACACACGCTTTTTCAGTTCTGCCCACAAATCTTCTATTGGATTGAGGTCAGGGCTTTGTGATGGCCACTCCAATACTTTGACTTTATTGTCCTTAAGCCATTTTGCCACAACTTTGGAAGTATGCTTGGGGTCATTGTCCATTTGGAAGACCCATTTGCGACCAAGCTTTAACTTCCTGACTGATGTCTTGAGATGTTGCTTCAATATATCCACATAATTTTCCTACCTCATGATGCCATCCATTTTGTGAAGTCCACCATTCCCTCCTGCAGCAAAGCACCCCCACAACATGATGCTGCCACCCCCGTCCTTCACGGTTGGGATGGTGTTCTTTGGCTTGCAAGCCTCCCCCGTTTTCCGCCAAACATAACGATGTTCATTATGGCCAAACAGTTATATTTTTGTTTCATCAGACCAGAGGACATTTCTCCAAAAACTACGATCTTTGTCCCCATGTGCAGTTGCAAACCGTAGTCTGGCTTTTTTATGGACGTTTTGGATCAGTGGCTTCTTCATTGCTGAGCGGCCTTTCAGGTTATGTCGATATAGGACTCGTTTTACTCTGGATATAGATACTTTTGTACCTGTTTCCTCCAGAATCTTCACAAGGTCCTTTGCTGTTGTTCTGGGATTGATTTGCACTTTTTCCACCAAAGTATGTTCATCTCTAGGAGACAGAACGCGTCTCCTTCCTGAGTGGTATGACAGCTGCGTAGTCCCATGGTGTTTATACTTTTATACTATTGTTTGTACAGATGAACGTGGTACCTTCAGGCATTTGGAAATTGCTCCCAAGGACGAACCAGACTGGTGGAGGTCTAGAAAAAATATTCTGAGGTCTTGGATGACTTCTTTTGATTTCCCCATGATGTTAAGCAAAGAGACACTGAGTTTGCAGGTAGGCCTTGAAATACATCCACAGGTACACCTCCAATTGACTCAAATGATGTCAATTAGCCTATCAGAAGCTTCTAAAGCCATGACATCATTTTCTGGAATTTTCCAAGCTGTTTAAAGGCACAGTCAACTTAGTGTATGTAAACTTCTGACCCACTGGAATTGTGATACAGTGAATTATAAGTGATATAATCTATCTGTAAACAATTGTTGGAAAAATGACTTGTGTCAAGCACACAGTATATGTCCTAACCGACTTGCCAAAACTAAAGTTTGTTAAGAAGAAATTTGTGGAGTGGTTGAAAAATTAGTTTTAATGACTCCACCCTAAGTGTATGTAAACTTCCAACTTCAACTGTCTATTTTTTACATGTATTTAACCCCTTATTTTTGCCACTAAACAGTCTCCATATATATAGTATTTCCATTCATTTTTTCAACTGGTACCTGGAGACCTTCAGACGAGTCATGTGAAGCCTGTGGGCATCCTCACCTTTCCGTAGAAGTCATATTAGCCCAAACGGTTCAGACACTACAGACAGAAGTTGGCAGATTGGCTGTACCGACTTCAGACGAGTCCCAAAACACTTGTGGGGGTTGTAGAGCAAAATTGAGAGCACCATTGTGTTCGCGAGACTCAAATCTTTCCATAGATGGGTCTTAATAGTTTGAAGGCCAAACCTTTCGCTACAAAGGACTTGGTAAGAAGACCAATTTTCGGGGTGTCTCATGGTCTGACAAACACTGCTGTAGCTCTGTCCCCTTTCATCACAGATGCGGAAGTGTGACATCGGCGGATTTAGTGGATTTTTTCAAATGTATTTCACCTTTATTTAACCAGGTAGGCTAGTTGAGAACAAGTTCTCATTTACAACTGCGACCTGGCCAAGATAAGGCACAGCAGTTCGACACATACAACAACACAGAGTTACATATGGAATAAACAAACATACAGTCAATAATACAGTAGAAAAAAGAAAATTCTATATACAGTGAGTGCAAATGAGGTAAGATGAGGGAGGTAAAGGCAATAAATAGGCCATGGTGGCGATGTAATTACAATAAAGCAATTAAACACTGGAATGGTAGATGTGCAGAAGATGAATGTGCAAGTAGAGATACTGGGGTGCAAAGGAGAAAGATAAATAAATAAATACAGTATGGGGATGAGGTAGTTGGATGGTGTAACGATCTTCTTCATCTGAGGAACAGGAAAGATTGGACCAAAACGCAGCGTGGTAAGTGTCCATGTTAATTTATTATAACTGAACACGAAATACAAAATAACTAAGTGAAACAATGAAAATCGAAACAGTCCTGAAAGGTGCAAACACAAAACAGGAAACATAGAAAAAAAACATAGAATGCCCACCCCAACTCACGCCCTGACCAAACCAAAATAGAGACATAAAAAGGGAACTAAGGTCAGGGCATGACAGTACCCCCCCCCCCCCCCAAAGGTGCGGACTCCGGCCGCAAAACCTAAACCCATATGGGAGGGTCTGGGTGGGCCTCTATCCGCGGTGGTGGCTCTGGCGCGGGACGTGGACCCCACTCCATCTTAGTCTTGGCCCACGTAGGTGGCGCCTCTGGAGCGGCCCCGGACTGGGGACCCTTTCAGCGGGCCCCGAATAGGAGGGCGTCTCTGGCAGCTCCTGACAGGAGGGGGACTCTGGCAGCTCCGGACAGGAGGGCAACTCTGGCAGCTCCGGACAGGAGGGAGACTCTGGCAGCTCCGGACAGGAGGGAGACTCTGGCAGCTCCGGATAGGAAGGGGAGCCACCTCCGGTAGGAGTCGTGACAGATGGGCTGTTTACAGATGGGCTATGTACAGGTGTAGTGATCTGTGAGATGCTCTGACAGCTGGTGCTTCAAGCTAGTGAGGGAGACATGAGTCTCCAGCTTCAGGGATTTTTGCAGTTCGTTCCAGTCATTGGCAGCAGAGAACTGGAAGGAAAGACGGCCAAAGGAGGAATTGGCTTTGGGGGTGACCAGTGAGATATACCTGCTGGAGCGTGTGCTACGGGTGGGTGCTGCTATGTTGACCAGTGAGCTGAGATAAGGCGGGGCTTTACATAGCAGTGACTTGTAGATGACCTGGAGCCAGTGGGTTTGGCGACGAGTATGAAGCGAGGGCCAGCCAACGAGAACATACAGGTCGCAGTGGTGGGTAGCATATGGGGCTTTGGTGACAAAACGGAGGACACTGTGATAGACTGCATCCAATTTGTTGAGTAGAGTGTTGGAGGCTATTTTATAAATGACATCGCCGAAGTCGAGGATCGATAGGATGGTCAGTTTTACGAGGGTATGTTTGGCAGCATGAGTGAAGGATGCTTTGTTGCGCAATAGGAAGCCGATTCTAGATTTAATTTTGGATTGGAGATGCTTAATGTGAGTCTGGAAGGAGAGTTTACAGTCTAGCCAGAAACCTAGGTATTTGCAGTTGTCCACATATTCTAAGTCAGAACCGTCCAGAGTAGTGATGCTGGACGGGCGTGCAGGTGCGGGCAGTGATCGGTTGAAGAGCATGCATTTAGTTTTACTTGCATTTAAGAGCAGTTGGAGGCCACGGAAGGAGAGTTGTATGGCATTGAAGCTCGTCTGGAGGTTAGTTAACACAGTGTCCAAAGAAGGGCCAGAAGTATACAGAATGGGATCGTCTGCATAGAGGTGGATCAGAGAATCACCAGCAGCAAGAGAGACATCATTGATATATACAGAGAAGAGAGTCTTGAGATGCATCCAAAAAACGTATCTCTAGCTTAATTAAACTGACACATTTTTATGGGGATTTTTTAATTATGCTAATTTAATTTCCGTTGGGGCTCGGACATCGAACTCTAGGGGTTTTTAAACACTATTATTGCACACAGAGTGAGTCCATGCAAACATATTGTGTGACTTGTGAAGCACATTTTTACTACTGCATTTATTTAGGCTTGCTATAATAAAGGGGTTGAATACTTATTACCTCAAGACGTTTCAGCTTTTTCTTTTTTTATTAATTGTAAAAATGTCTAAAAACATTATCCACTTTGACATTATGGGGTATTGTGTAGGCCAGTGACACAAAATCTCAACTTAATCCATTTTAAATTCAAACTGTAACACAACAAATGTGGAAAAAGTCAAGTGGTGAAGGCAATGTAGATTCCATTCCCAGACCTCAGGGTAAACTACTACGTGGCTAATTTGAATAAGCCTCTGGCTGTCAGGCCCGAAGTGTCACAATAAAAAGTGATTTTATAATTCATTATCATAGTTACAGAAACAACATATCCGAAAGAAAACATTGCAACATGTACAAACTAGAAAATGTACAAACAAATTACAAAATGTACATAATAGAAATTATTATTTCAATTAGCTGTCTTTTTCCTGTGTCACTAGGCTATACAACATGTTATACAACATGATACAAAAGATTTATGTACACGACTGAGGTTGCAGTGAGAAAGACATCAATGAGATTATATCTTCTCCACAGAATCCAAAGGAAATGTAGAAGAAGAGGGGGGCAATTAAAGGCAATAAGTTAATAAGATGGTTTTATTGCAGGCAGGTCCTCAGAATTTGCAGCAGAAGCCACAGCCCTTGTTGTGACAGCAGTTGCAGCACCAACGACACAGGGAGAGGTGGCTCTGACGCTTGAACCTGAAATGCTCCTGTATCCCCGCCAAGAAAAGAAAATGAAAAAAAGAGGGAACAAGCACATGGTAAGTATTTTTGTCCAAGTCGCCACTTCACAACCACGTTGCACACTGCTCGCCCTGAAGCCCTCTCTAACGGCTCACAATCAAATGGTTAACAGCTAGCGCTAGTGGTCTAATTCTATTCCGAGGGTGAAACGCAACCACTTAGATGTTAATTTGCTAAAGGTAATTAGCTTCATTCATTCATTCAATTGAACGTACCGGCAGACGCATGGACTCGCCGCCAGGCTGTTGATGTTCCCAAACTGGACTGTCAATGATTCCAACCTCCTCCGTTAGCACCTGCAAAGACATTAGGCACAAATGAGTCATGACCAACCTCTAAAATCGATGCACACATGTTTGTAGTGGGTTGGTGTTGGAGAATTAGACATACCTCGGAGAAAGGAACAGCGGTGCTTTCAAGGATGAACATACATGTGAGGACGAGTACCACTGCAACTGCAACACTACAGGCCTTCATTCTCGGGTTTTGTTAGGAAGCTTCTAGCCTATTTAAAAGTCCTGTTGAAATCAGTTGAAATTGTAGTGACAGTATATGAAGAAGACCAGAACTCTTCAATTTTCACAAAAAGTGTCGCCCTCCAACGCACAATTTTCAATGCACTAAGACGAGTCCAAAGTTGATTGATTGTTCTTTTGGTGTCAGCGGATGAGGGACTTCTCTGTCATGTGTTGAGACTGCGGTGCACTGGTATTTATACACATTTTGGCCACTATTGTGCAATCCTGCCCCCCCCCCCCCCCCCCCCCCCCCTTTTGGACAATGGAGCGCAATTCCGTCACATATTACCTAATCCACTTTCCCGCTTTCAAAAATGGAATTTGTACGTCTTGGCCTATTGGTCTACATAGTGACATTTTATAATTTTTGGGTCATTCCTTCAGGGTGGATAATTGAAAATTGCCATAGTCTAATAGCATAGACGATTAATAAAACATTTAAGTAGGCCTACTTCTTTTTTTTAAAAAGGGATCATTTATTTTCTCAGTAGAAATCTGAAAGAATTGTGGAAATGACCCAACAGCAGGAGTCATGGACGAACAGTTACTGGAAGTGCATGGCTGGCTGCACAGCCCTTTGTCTGACCTGGGAAATCCCTCCCATCCCTCCTTACAGTATCCATTCCTCTGTATTAAGGACATAATTATAACCCTTCCAAAGGAATAATTAGCCCTCCTTTTGCAACGCTTTCATTTGATGTATAATATGGTGTAATGTGAGGAACCTGCAGTCTAACAGAATCAAATTCATTTGAAAGAAGAGGAACAGTAAAACAGTGGACAAGAGAGGTGCAAACAGAGCACTTCATTCAGGGTGTTTCAAGTGTTATTGCAAATATTAGAATATGACAATAATATGTGACACGCATTCTGTCGTGTTTATCAGACCTAATAAAAAATACAATATTTCAAAAGGTCAGGTAGGCTATAAATTAGCGATTCACACTTGAATTGTTTCGTAAAGGTATTTTTGAAGTTGAATTTAAAAAAATATATATTTTACATTTTAACGTGTAGGCTATTACAATGGCACATTTAATATCCTGCTATGCTGCTACGCTGAGAGAACAAAACATTAAGAACACCTTCCTAATTCATCGGGGAATGGACTCTACAAGATGTCGAAAGCGTTCCACAGAGATCCTGGCCCATGTTGACTCCAATACTTCCCATATTTGTGTCAAGTTGGCTGGATGTTGTTTGGGTGTTAAACCATTCTTGATACACACGGGAAACTGTTGAACATGAAAAACCCAGCATCGTTGCAGTCCTTGAGACAAACCGGTGTGCCTGGCACCTATTACCATACCCCGTTCAAATTAACATTTTTATCTTGCTCATTCACACTATGAATGGCACACATTCACAATTCATATCTCAATTGTTTTAAAGCTTAATAATCCTGCTTTAATCTGTCTCCTCCCTGTCATCTATACTGATTGAAGTGGATTTAACAAGTGGTGACATCAAGAAGGGATCATAGCTTTGGAAAGAGCAGGTGTTCTTAATGTTTTGTACACTCAGTGTATATCACATTTCATGCACACAAAATTATACTGTCAATTGTAAGCCTTTGAATGGATCGTTTGCATTTACAAAGAGTCTGTGATGAGTTGATAAGTGATTAATAGCCTAATATTAATTAATTGGACGTTCACTCAAGGGCTGATGGATATTATATCATTATACTATTACATGTTAATCCATTCACTAAGTATTTTATTGGCTGTGCCCAACTTGTATCTTTAAAGGGATACTTCAGGAGTTTTACAATGAGGCCCTTTATCTACTTCCACTGCACGCAGAGACATACAAATGGGGAAGTAGATAAAGGACCTTATTGCCAAAATCCCAAAGTATTAAGTGAAATAACATGTTGTAGGGACCCCTGCGTCAGTCTGTCTCGTATATAGATAACTCTTTGCCATCGCTTGTTGACTTTGGGTGACCGGAACATCAGTGTCAACAAATATAACCACGAATGACTCCTCATTGGAATCCACCCAGCTAGCTTAATTTGTTGAGTATTAGTGAAAGTGGTGGAAAGGTAGGAGGTTTTTGCCAGTGTCACCAGTCACCAGCACTATCTTTGTGAATCTTCTGGTCAAACAGAGCTCAGCTCCAGTGGGGTGGACACAGAGACACAGTCAGCTAGACAGGCGCCAGTCCACCACTCGCTCCTCCTGGGCCGGGGCAATGGCATTGTTTCCCCCCTCTGTCATCATAATTACCTTTGTCTCCCCCTCCCCCGTCTCACCACCTCATATGCACATTATTTGTTCTGGCACTTGACCCAAAATTTCCCAAAAATTAAGTTGAGAAAAATAATATTTACTACTGAAATAGCCAAACGCCCAAAAACCCAATTGTCAATTTCTTCCGACCCCCCACCTTCTCCAGACCAGCCAGAAAGCCTGTCGTCTTGCACGATTGCTGTGGCTAATTGGTTCATGTCGAACTGGGTCACTATTAGCTCATTATTGAGGGAAAAAAGTCAACAGTATGCTAATGAACTCTAGTAGCGTTTAGTATTCAAAGACCCTGCCCTGTAGCTGAGCAACTCTGTCCAATGAGTCCTCCTTTTTGCTGTGACACTCACAGGGCAGTGTTGAGCCCTGACTATTTTAGTGAAATGTACTAGCAAGCCAGACACAGTTCGTACAGAGGTTAGGATTGTCCCAGTACAGTTACTGTACTACTGCCAGTCTTCTTGGGAAATTCCAGTCTCCTTTTAGCAGAGTAATATGGACCAAGTTAAATGTTCAATGTAGAAATGGACCATCTTGGTTCCCTTGTCTTGCAGGACCTACCAGAGAAAAACTGAAATATCCACATAAGCAACGCAGAGAACTTGTCTTGTAGGTCCCCCTGAGCACATGACTTGTCCTTCTCGCCACTGATTGGCTGCTCAGTCTCTTGTTGTAAATAAGAAAAGATGTCTCCTGTAGTGCTTACTGTAGAGCCAGATGAGAGTCTGTGGAGAGTAGTGGTACTGGGGGGGAGTGTGAATCACTAAAGCTCTTCTGCCTTGCACTCTTGACAGGCTGAGTTCATAGACAATAACTGTTATTGAAATGCAATTTCTTAAGGTAGAGAACATCTCAGCACACAAAGGAGAGGCCAAGTTTTCTAACTCTTGAGTATAAAAGCGTATTGAGGACTGTGGAATTTGTTGGAGTCAGCCATGCATATTATTTACTAGCCAGCAACTCTGCATTGTAATTATAAAGACCTCCCGTTCAAATTCTCCTCGATGAATTGAGGACAGTTGTGCTGTGTAGTGCTATCCAAGGCATACAAGAATAAAAATAGTAGAGATAACTAGTGAAAGAAAAGTGAATCTCAGGTATGATATGAAACGCACCCAGACCGTTTCAAACAAAATAACCATATGAGGATTCATAGTTCTACTCATACACTATAGAATAACAAATATGTGACATAACTATTGTAATAATATGACTCTATTTATTACAACATTACTACAATTATTACAATATTACAATATTGAACCGTTGTAGTTATATGCCTTGATGACATCCCACTGGGCACAAACGTCTAGTTTTGATTTACATTCATAATGTGAAATCAACAAAAAATGTCACCCTGTAATTGGATTTAGGTCAAAAGTTGAGTGAAAAAAAGCTAAATTCCCTTACGTTGATGACTTTTTGCGAATCCAATCAGTTTTCCACGTTGATTCAACATCGACACATTATAAAAAAAAAGGGAAAAAAGAAAGACATTTGTTTGGTAAAAACAGCAGGATATTACGTCAGCCTTGGTGACATACTGAATAACTACAATAGTTAAGTATCCCTATTTTGTCATATCTAATGAGACCATGTTGAATCTTAACATGGTACCTATGTTGACATTTCTAAGGCGTGGGTGTCCGATGTACCATAACTCAAACCCTGTACGGCTGCTACTCTTTGAATAAGCCGGTTGTCTGCATCGGTCTGTTAGAGTACCATCCTAACAGTGGGGAAAGAAAGAGAAAGACTATGTCTCAATCTGAGGTACATGGGATCAGAGATCAACCACTTCAAACAGAGCAGGGGGAACACAGGCGCCTGGCTGGCTGTGTGTGTTTGACTGGCGGCTGTCAGACTGGCCCGAGAGACATGCACAGAGAGAGGGAGGGGGGGGGGGGGGGGGGGGCATGGGGCGTGTGGAGGTGGTGAGATCGTGTGGCAGAGAAGGGGAAAAATGAGATGCATCAGTATTAATAAGGATCATGGTGATTTTGCAGCAGCATCTGTCCATCTCTGAGTGTTGACTGACGGACCGTGCAAATTTAAATAAATACTGGGATTCATAGCTATGATGGATTTACTGGTGATAAGATATTGGGGATACTTGTTAAACTAATTGAATTGTTCATATAAAAATGTAAATAGAGAGATAACAAGATAAATGTGAAATGTCTAACATTAAGTGACTTTTGCGCTAAATATGTATTTTTTTTCATGTGCAGTACATCTGACTATGTAAATAGTTGTATACTGACATGCTGTATGACTGATATGCTGTATGATAATTTATTAATAATTCACCAAATAATAATTAAGAATAGTCACCCAAAAAATTACACTTAGAAAGTGTTTAGTTATTTTCGTCTTCTGGGGCCAGTAGAAAAAGGTGAAGGCAGCCGCTAGGAAAGATAAGGGAGAACCTGTTTATTACCTGAGCTGAGGTCTTGATACTCTGTTTTGTAGAGATGGAGGCCCTTTGGATGAAGATCCTGGTCATTCTGGGGTTAACTGTTACTGTGTTCTCTGAACCAGCTGGCGACAAAGTCTCTGAATATCTTAAAGTCGCCTGTATATGAGCCAGGGATGGGGAACAGTTTCCTGTCCTCTGTGGGTTTTGTACGTGTCACGGAGGCACACCTCTCTGCGAAGAGATACACTGTTATACATTGTGCAACAACCCTTACAGACCACCAGGACACTGCTGTGGAGAATGTAACCAAAGTTCTCAACAACGACCAGTCAGAGGGGTTGGGTTAAATGCAGAAGACACATTCAGTTGAATGCGTTCAGTTGTACAATTGACTAGGTATCCCCCTTTCATTCCCTGACCCAAGAGACTCTTGCTGGAACTGCACCTGCAATGAAGGCTCAGTGATTTGTGTGAGGACGAGGGAGTGCCCCAATGCTCCAAAGGTGGAGAGCTAATTCAAAAAGAACATTATCTTCAGCAACGGCCAGTCCATCGCTGACCCCGAAGACTCCTGCAGAGTGTTCCACTGCCATTATGGTGCACAATGGTGAAAACGTGTCCCACTGCTGCTGCAGCGAGTGTAACTGTTCGTACTCCTACACCGACCGTACGTACACCTCCAACAGTGTCCCCAACAACAGCCAGTCCACCCGCGCCCCCAAACATCCGTTACATGTACAGTACCAGTCAAAAGTTTGGACACATCTACTCATTCAAGGGTTTTTCTTTATTTTACTATTTTCTACATTGTAGAATAATAGTGAAGACATCAACACTATGAAATAACACATATGGAATCACGTAGTAACCAAAATCAAAATATATTTTCTTCAAAGTAGCCACCCTTTGCCTTGATGAAGGCTTTGCACACTCTTGGCATTCTCTCAACCAGCTTCATGAGGAATGCTTTTCCAACGGTCTTGAAGGAGCCCTTAAAGGTGTGTTTTGGGTCATTGTCCTATTGAAAAACAAATGATAATCCCACTAAGTGCAAAGCAAATGGGATGGCAAATCGCTGCAGAATGCAGTGGTAGCCATGCTGGTTAAGTGTGCCTTGAATTCTAAATGAATCACTGACAGTCACCAGTAAAGCACCCCCACACCATTACACCTCCTCCTCCACGCTTCACGGTGGGAACCATACATACGGAGATCATCCGTTCACCTACTCTGCATCTCACAAAGACACAGTGGTTGCAGCCAAAAATATCAAATTTGGACTCATCAGACCAAAGGACAGATTTTCACCGGTCTAAAGTCCATTGCTGGTGTTTCTTGGCCCATCAAGTCTCTTCTTATTATTGGTGTCCTTTAGTAGTGGTTTCTTTGAGGCAATTCGACCATGAAGGCCTGATTCATGCAGTCTCCTCTGAACAGTTTACGTTGAGATGTGTCTGTTACTTGAAATCTGTGAAGCATTTATTTGGGCTGCAATTTCTGAGGCTGGTAACTCTAATAAACGTATCCTCTGCAGCAGCGGTAACTCTGGGTCTTCATTTCCTGTGGCGGTCCTCATGTGAGCCAGTTCCATCATAGTGCTTGAAGGTTTTTGCGACTGCACTTGAAGAAACTTTCAAAGTTCTTGAAATGTTCCGTATTGACTAACCTTCATGCCTTAAAGTAATAATGGACTGTCATTTCTCTTTGTTTATTTGAGCAGTTCTTGCAATAATATGGATTTGGTATTTTACCAAATAGGGCTATCTTCTGTATACCACCCCTACCTTGTCACAACACAACTGATTGTCTCATACGCATTAAGAAGGAAAGATATTCCACAAACTTACTTTTAACAAGGCACACCTCTTAGTTGAAATGCATTCCAGGTGACTACCTCATGAAACTGGTTGAGAGAATGCCAAGAGTGTGCAAAGCTGTCATCAAGGCAAAGGGTGGCTACATGCGCAATGGCAAGCGTCGGCTGGAGTGGAGTAAAAGCTTGCCGTAAAAGCACTCTTGGCATGATGAATTTACTGTGTTAAATGAGGCCTCACCTCCTGGTTACACTAGTGACCATATCCCCCGTGCATCCCGCAAAGGCGGAGGTGTTGCTAACATTTACGATAGAAAATGTAAATTTTTTTTTTTTTTAGTTTTCATCTTTTGAGCTTCTAGTCATGAAATCTATGCAGCCTACTCAATCACTTTTTATAGCTACTGTTTACAGGCCTCCTGGGCCATATACAGCGTTCCTCACTGAGTTCCCTGAATTCCTATCGGACCTTGTAGTCATAGCAGATAATATTCAAATTTTTGGTGACTTTAATATTCACATGGAAAAGTCCACAGACCCACTCCAAAAGGCTTTCGGAGCCATCATCAACTCAGTGGGTTTTGTCCAACATGTCTTTGGACCTACTCACTGCCACAGTCATACTCTGGACCTAGTTTTGTCCCATGGAATAAATGTTGTGGATCTTAATGTTTTTCCTCATAATCCTGGACTATCGGACCACCATTTTATTACATTTGCAATCGCAACAAATAATCTGCTCAGACCCCAACCAAGGAGCATCAAAAGTCGTGCTATAAATTCTCAGACAACCCAAAGATTCCTTGATGCCCTTCCAGACTCCCTCTGCCTACCCAAGGACGTCAGAGAACAAAAATCAGTTAACCACCTAACTGAGGAATTCAATTTAACCTTAATTTAACCACCCCTAAAAACAAAAAAACATTTGTCATAAGAAACTAGCTCCCTGGTATACAGAAAATACACGAGCTCTGAAGCAAGCTTCCAGAAAATTGGAACGGAAATGGAGCTACACCAAACTGGAAGTCTTCCGACTAGCTTGGAAAGACAGTACCGTGCAGTATCGAAGAGCCCTCACTGCTGCTTGATCATCTTATTTTTCCAACTTAATTGAGGAAAATAAGAACAATCCTAAATGTATTTTTGATACTGTCGCAAAGCTAACTAAAAAGCAGCATTCCCCAAGACAGGATGGCTTTCACTTCAGCAGTAATAAATTCATGAACTTCTTTGAGGAAAAGATCATGATCATTAGAAAGCAAATTACGGACTCCTCTTTAAATCTGCGTATTCCTCTAAAGCTCAGTTGTCCTGAGTCTACACAACTCTGCCAGGACCTAGGATCAAGGGAGACACTCAAGTGTTTTAGTACTATTTCTCTTGGCACAATGATGAAAATAATCATGGCCTCTAAACCCTCAAGCTGCATACTGGCCCCTATTCCAACTAAACTACTGAAAGAGCTGCTTCCTGTGCTTGGCCCTCCTATGTTGAACATAATAAATGGCTCTCTATCCACCGGATGTGTACCAAACTCACTAAAAGTGGCAGTAATAAAGCCTCTCTTGAAAAAGCCAAACCTTGACCCAGAAAATATAAAAAACTATCGGCCTATATCGAATCTTCCATTCCTCTCAAAAACAATTGAAAAACATGTTGCACAGCAACTCACTGCCTTCCTGAAGACAAACAATGTATACGAAACGCTTCAGTCTGGTTTTAGACCCCATCATAGCACTGAGACTGCACTTGTGAAGGTGGTAAATGACCTTTTAATGGCGTCAGACCGAGGCTCTGCATCTGTCCTCGAGCTCCTAGACCTTAGTGCTGCTTTTGATACCATCGATCACCACATTCTCCTGGAGAGATTGGAAACCCAAATTGGTCTACACAGACAAGTTCTGGCCTGGTTTAGATCTTATCTGTCGGAAAGATATGTTTGTCTCTGTGAATGGTTTGTCCTCTGACAAATCAACTGTAAATTTCAGTGTTCCTCAAGTTCCGTTTTAGGACCACTATTGTTTTCACTATATATTTTACCTCTTGGGGATGTCATTCGAAAACATAATGTTAACTTTCACTGCTATGCGGATGACACACAGCTGTACATTTCAATGAAACATGGTGAACATGGTCTCTTTTGACGAACATATCAAGACTGTTTCAAGGACAGCCTTTTTCCATCTACGTAACATTGCAAAAATCCGACTTTCTGTCCAAAAAGGATGCAGGAAAATTAATCCATGCTTTTGTTACTTCTAGGTTAGACTACTGCAATGCTCTACTTTCCGGCTACCCGGATAATGCACCAAATAAACTTCAGTTAGTGCTAAATTCGGCTGATAGAATCCTGCCTAGAACCAACATTTTTTATCTTATTACTCCAGTGCTAGCCTCTCTACACTGGCTTCCTGTTAAGGCAAGGGCTGATTTCAAGGTCTTACTGCTAACCTACAAAGCATTACATGGGCTTGCTCCTACCTATCTTTCCGATTTGGTCCTGCCGTACATACCTTCACGTACGCTACGGTCACAAGACACAGGCCTCCTAATTGTCCCTAGAATTTCAAAGCAAACAGTTGGAGGCAGGGCTTTCTCCTATAGAGCTCCATTTTTATGGAATGGTCTGCCAACTCATGTGAGAGACGCAGACTCTGTCTCAACATTTAAGTCTTTACTGAAGACTCATCTCTTCAGTGGATCCTATGATTGAGTGTAGTCTGGCCCAGGAGTGTGAAGGTGAACGGAAAGGCTCTGGAGCAACGAACCGCTCTTGCTCCAGAGTATTTATGCTGCCGTAGTTTATGTGTCGGGGGGCTAGGGTCAGTCTGCTTCATCTGGAGTATTTATCCTGTCTTATCCGGTGTCCTGTGTGAATTTAAGTATGCTTTCTCTAATTCTCCCTTTCTCCCGGAGGACCTGAGCCCTAGGACCATGCCTCAGGACTACCTGGCATGATGACTCCTTGCTGTCCCCAGTCCACCTGGCCGTGCTGCTGCTCCAGTTTCAACTGTTCTGCCTGCGGCTATGGAACCCTGAACTGTTCACCGGACGTGCTACCTGTCCCAGACCTGCTGTTTTCAACTCTCTAGAGACAGCAGGAGCGGTAGAGATACTCTCAATGATCGGCTATGAAAAGCCAACTGACACTTACTCCTGAGGTGCTGACTTGGTGCACCCTCGACAACTACTGTGATTATTATTATTTGACCATGCTGGTCATTTATGAACATTTGAACATCTTGGCCATGTTCTGTTATAATCTCCACCCGGCACAGCAAGAAGAGGACTGGTCACCCCTCATAGCCTGGTTCCTCTCTAGGTTTCTTCCTAGGTTTTGGCCTTTCTAGGGAGTTTTTCCTAGCCACCGTGCTTCTACACCTGCATTGCTTGCTGTTTGGGGTTTTAGGCTGTGTTTCTGTACAGCACTTTGAGATATCAGCTGATATAGGAAAAGCTATATAAATAAATTTGATTTGCCGCCATTGGACTCTGGAGCCGTGGAAACGCGTTCTCTGGAGTGATGAATCACGCTTCAACATCTGGCGGTCCAACTGACGAATCTGGGTTTGTTGAATGCCAGGAAAACGCTAAATGCCCCAATGCAGTGCCAACTGTAAAGTTTGGTGGAGGAGGAATAATGGTCTGGGGCTGTTTTTCATGGTTCATGCTAGGCCCCTTAGTTCCAGTGAAGGGAAATCTTAACGCTACAGCATACAACATTTTAGATGATTCTGCGCTTCCAACTTTCTGGCAACAGTTTAGGGAAGCCCCTTTCCTGTTTCAGCATGACAATGCCCCCTGTGCACAAAGCGAGGTCCATACAGAAATGGTTTGTCGAAATCGATGTGGAAGATTTTGACTGGCCTGCACAGAGCCTTGACCTCAACCCTATCGAACACCTTTGGGATGATTTGGAATGCTGACTGCGAGCCAGGTCTAATCACCCAACATCAGTGCCCTACATAACTAATGCTCTTGTGGCTGAATGGAAGCAAGTCCCCGCAACAATGTTCCAACATTTACAGGAAAGCCATCCCAGAAGAGTGGTGTCTGTAATAGCAGCAAAGGGGGGACCAACTCCATATTAATGCCCATGATTTTGGAATGAGATGTTCGACGAGCAGGTGTCCACCTACTTATGGCCATGTAGTTTACTTTTGTATTTTGTGTTTTCAAACAACAAAAAATACTACACATTTTTGGGGGGTAAAATAAGTCTTAAGGCAGTAGCTTGAAAGAAAGTTGATGCACATGGATGCACTTCCAGAGTGAGGATAATACAGCGAATTTGGTCCAAAAGGGGGCTAGTGAACTGGACTTTGAAAGCGAACACACTATGTTATTATTGCCACACTATCACTACACTCACTTGGAGTCTTGTGTGTCGACTTTCATTCAAACACCTTTGCAACTCAGATAACATCACGCTCGTGGTCACAGCATCTTATTTCTGACACAAATGCAAAGAATTTGTAGCAATACAAAGCTAAGAGGACTAACAACTGTGTCAATTGTCTGGGCTATTGATACTGGTCATAGCATGTTAACCAAGGGTCACAGTTTGTTTTATAACTATATTGAACAAAATTATAAATGCAACATGTTAAGTGTTGGTCCCATGTTTCATGAGCTGAAATAAAAATGTTCCGTAAGCACAGAGCTCATTTCTCTCTAATTTTGTGCACACATTTGTTTATATCCCCGTTAGTGAGCAATTCTTCTTTGTTAAGCTGATTAAAGAGCATGATCATTGCACAGGTGCACCTTGTGCTGGGGACAATAAAAGACCACTCTAAAATGTGTAGTTTCATCACACAACACAATGCCACAGATGTCTCAAGTTTTGAGGGAGTGTGCAATTGGCATGCTGACTGCAGGAATAGCCACCAGAGCTGTTGCCAGAGAATCTGTTAATTTCTCTACCATAAGCCGCCTCTAACATCGTTTTAGAGGATTTGGCAGTACGTCCAACCGGTCTCACAACTGCAGACCACGTGCAACCACACCATCCCAGGACCTCCACATCTGGCTTCTTCGCCTGCGGGATTACCTGAGATAAGCCACCCGTACAGCTGATGAAACTGAGAAGTATTTATGTCTGTAATAAAGCCCTGTAATAAAGCCCCTTTGTCGGCAAAAACATATTCTGATTGGCTGGGCATGGCTGCCAAGTGGGTGGGCCTGGTTCCCAAGTTGCTGCGCCCATGCCCAGTCATATGAAATCCATAGATTAGAGCCTAATGAAGTCATTTCAATTGACAGATTTCCTCATATGAACTGTAACTCAGTAAAATCCTTGAAATTGTTGCATGTTGAGTTTATATTTTAGTACAGTATAATTAAGGAGGGTGCTTGCAAATGTATTTTCTATATTTAAAAATACAAAATACATGTATTTTAATTAAATATATTTTGGCAACAGTATTTTTTTGTATATTTTGGTCTTTTGGGTATTTTGTATTTTTATGAATTTTTGCCCATCTCTGCCCCCAAGTCCCTGCTGAAAGACCACCTGAAAGAGGGGCCCAGGCAGGAGTTGTCTCAATGCCTATGGGGTGTCCATCGACACAGAATGAAACACACACACGTGTGGATGTGACACAAAACACCTGCTGCAGAACATAGTTCAATAAAAGGATCATCTTATTACCAGATTTTTGTATTTATTTCAGAAAAATAAAATGAGCAACCATCTGTTGCAGCTTATGAGGACGGCTCTTTCTACCTTTACCATTATTCATAGCCGGGGCCCAGATCGGTTTGTGCTTGTCTACTCCATTGCTGTCAGTGTCAAACATGTTTGCTTTGGCCTGACAATTCCAAACGGAGTTGGCAAGAACAGAAACAGACTGGCATCCAGGCTACATTATTCACCCATGTGCCTTCAATGTCTTATTAATCATCATTAATTCTATTCAACCTTTGTTATTAATATACAGTTTTAGTAGGCATGCCTTTATCCTTATGGTCTTGATTTTAATCCAAAGTAAATTAATAATTATGAATACATTAGTAGGGGAAAAGACAATGAGCCAGAACACATGCTGACAAGGTTATTAGCAAGTCAATTATTTATTTTTCTGCCATTTTACTTAGAAAAGTCTTATAATCTAACCTGAGAATAGCACGTCTGCTACAGGTGATAGAGGCTGGTAAATTCTGTATTTGCCATTTCAAAAAAGAAAACAAACAAAATGAACTACAGCCAACAATTTCTTTTCGCTACCTTATTAGTTATTTTCACCATAATTGACAGTGCTCACTTCCCACTAAACGTGAAGAATTTGACTGCAAAAGAAACATTAGCAGTCAACTTCGGCTATATTCAGCTGAAGAGCAACAGTTCTGAGAGACAGTTTCGAGCAAAACAGGGTAACAATTTTATTTTGCACTTACAAAGCACAAGGTCACAGAGTAGGAGAGCTTGTCGAGGTGGAATCATTGAGTATACATGACTTTTCACAGGGTTGAGTATTAGTGCTGCTTTGCTGATTCCGGAGCCAGACAGTACATGTCTAAAACTCCCTGATTAGGGACTAAAACACAAATGTACCTATTCCCATTCCCCCATTTCAGAACAAAATACATGACACAAATCCAGTCATCAATAACATTGGTATTATCATCATCAACTTGCCTGTTTGCACATTGAATGCATTTCAACTTGGTTATTGTCCTAGAGGAGTGAAAGTGTGTCTGAGATTAAATGTTTACCCAAGTCTTTATTAGCAACCATTACTGTTTGCAAGGAGAGGAAATTCAGATCAGATACGAAGTGCAGCGATGGGAAGTTTCTCTGTTCTTGGTTTCTATCTTGAGCAGTGAGTTGGTTCATTTATTCTCTCCAGAGAGTCTTTTTCCTTGGGTGCATTAAGCTCCATTTGATGTGTTGGTTACAAAAATAAAAGCCAAAACGCTAGACATGATACTTGTGGTTATTCTTACACATGTCAAGACACAGAAACATCATACACACAATCGCAAAAAGCATCCAGACTTCTGTAGCCGCTAAATTTAGCTTAGCAGTGAACTCAATGCGCTTTCTCAAGAGTGAGTTTAACGTGACACAATGTTGAAAACATTTTTCGGTAGTGTCTGAAATGGCACCCTATCCCCTACATAAAATCACTACTGTTGGTCAAAAGTAGTGCACTACATAATAGGGTGCCATTTCGGATACAACCTGTGATGTTCCACCCAGAATCGTTAACATTTGCACTCACTTCATATGTCAGGTGACATTTTAAGAGCTGAACCTTTCGGAGGCCGTATCAGTGGTCTATCAAATCGAACCCGGCCACAGTCTCAAACCAGCCTTAAAGATTGTGTATTCAATTGCATAATTGTAGAAAAGGGCCAGAGTACAGTAAATGAATTATTGATTACCATTTCAATTTCCCACTAACGCCAGTGGCCATTGGCTTTACTTCAACATGAAACATTTATATAATGTTGCATGGATGCTATTCTGTTAATGCAAGCACTGTAAACTGTGATATTGGGCAAAGCACAGCTATTCCTTCAGGTACACCAACATTGCATCCTTGAGATAGTGACCTCAAAATATTGGGACATTGACATTTTTTGTTGTTTTGGCTGTGCTCCAGCACTTTGGATTTGGAATGAGAAAATGACTGAGGTTAAAGTGTAGACTGTCAGCTTTAATTTGGGAGTATTTTCATCCGTATCGGGTGCTGTTTAGAAAGCACTTTTTGTACATAGTAAGCCCCCCCCCCCCCTCTGATTTTATGGGCCCAAAAGTATTGTGACAAATTCATTTATGTGTATTAAAGTACTCAAAAAGGTTTAGTATTTGGTCCCATAATCCTAGCACGCAATGATTACATCAAGCTTGTGCCTACTTAAACTAGTTGGATGCATTTGCTGTTTGTTTGGTTGTGTTTGATAATAACAGATAGTCCTGAATGAATCGTGAATAATGATGAGTGAGAAAGTTAGAGGCATAAACATCATAACAACAACAACCCCCCCCCCCCCAATAATGCTAACCTCCCGTTATTGTAATGGTGAGAGGTTAGCATGTCTTGGAGGTATGATATCTGTGCATCGAACTTTCACTCATCATTATTCACGATTCATTCAGGACTATCCGTAATCAAGGTAGCATCCATATTAATGTAGAAGTGTTTAGAAACTAATTTACAATAAAAGTCGCTCCAAAATGACAATGCATTATTTACCCTTGTTTCTGATTATTTTGTGCCCAATAGAAATCAATCTAAACAAAGAGCAAATGCATCCAACAAGTTTGTAGAGTCACAAGCTTTCTGTAATCATTGCGTGCTAGGAATATGGGACCAAACTCTCGACTACTTTAATACACATGAATACATCTAAATACTTTTGGTCCCTTAAATTGGGGGGGGACAATGTACAAGAAGTACTGTCATTTCTAAAACGGTTCACCCGATATGGATGAAAATACACCAAAACTAAAGCTGACAGTGTGCACTGTAACCTCAGTCATTGTATCATCTCAAAGTGCTGGAGTAGAGAGCCAAAACAACAAAATGTGTCATGTCCCAATACTGAGCTCACTGTATATCGGTGTCACTTTTGAAAACACCTAATAATATTGCCAACGATCAAGGCATTATTTCACATAGTTCTGCAATGCAGCGGTTTATTTGTATCGTGTTTCTGTTCTACTGGCTGGTAACCTACCACTCACTCATACATCATCTATTCCTCTAAGATACATGAGCTTTTCTAAATGACTCTTTCTGGGCATATTTTTAACAATACACAAACTAATAAATTAAAACCGCTAACGTAACAAAAATGGTAATATGAATCTCAACCACAAATACAGACTAAAATAAAAATATGACTGAAGAGAATGGGAAAACTCCTCAATAACAAAATATCCAACGTCAATGGAGGGAGGAGTTGTGCAGAGTGTTTCTCTGGGCTAGTAGAGGTTTTCTCTGCTGGTTGTGACCGGTTCTCTCTCTGAGACATGTCAATTGTCTACATGGTGGCTTCTTTTGTCATTTCAACTGATCCTGGATCAGTCAAGTGCAGCCAACAAAGCAGCAGGAGCCTGCCTAGAGTCTCGGATGCAGCCTCAAAGACAAGGCCAGGGAAGACTAACTGTCTGCGACTGAAAAACAGTGATTCGTCAGTAGCTCGTTCATTTTGTTCTGTTCCTACGTGTCGTCTCCAGGCTGCCTCGTTCTCCTCTTCCTTCTACCCATCCTGCTCTCCCAGTCTCCCTCGCTCATTGTGGCGGCGTCTCGCCCACGCTCTCGATGCCGTGCTGCTGGAGTTGCGCTCGGAGAAGGGCATTCTCATTCTTCAGCTCCTCGATCTGAGACAAACAACAACAATGTCCGCCAACAAAAAAACAACGGGTGTCCTCAATGTAATCAATGAATTAGCAGCAACTTAACAAAATACGTCAACTTCTAGGCCTCACTTGTTCTTTCAATGATTGAAGAACTAGACAGAAACGTCTGTTGTGTACACTTTTCAACAAAAGTTTTGGACAATCCTGGCCGTAACATCCATCTGTTTTAAATCTCAAGGTACTGTACTATCATCCCAGCTTCTCCTCTGGGCTATCACACACTCACTGCCTCTCTATCCCCCACAGGACTGGAGACTGTTCACTTCTGAGCATTAGAATGAGGACATGGAAAACGGTGTTTTGGGATTCAATAAGGAATGAAAGGCAAAACACTCTCCATACAATTCTATAACTTCATTTTGAAGGAAAAATGGCACTTCGGTCGTCAGACGTAAAATGAACGTTAAATGTGATCAACCCTTTCTGTTCGCAGGCATGTGATTCTATGTGATAGCCTGGTCCCAACTCTGTTTGTGCAGTCTTGCCAACTCCAATGTTGTGCCTGACAATGACCATAGAAGTTGGCAAGATGGCACAAACCGATCCGGGTCCAGGCTAGGCCTCTGATTCTTTGTGATAGCATTCTTTCTAGGCTGTTTTACCTGCTGTCTGCAGAGCTCGTTGTCCACCTGTACTCTCTCCACCTCTTTGACACCGTCCAGGAGCCTCTGGTTATTCTGACGGAGCTCTCGGATGTAGTCACACGCCTTAGACAGGATGCCCCCTTTACTCTGGGGGAAGGAGAGAGGAGTTCATTAAGATCTTGCTGTGTGGACGACAGGAAGAGTAACCGCTGCTTTCGCAACATCTATTGGGGATCCTAATAAAATACCAATACTTGTGCACGCACACACACGTGTCTAAATGAATGCAAACACCCCCCCACACCCACACAATTGATTCCAATTAAAAATCGTATTTTCCCTAAGCCTAAGCCTAACCTTAACCTAACCCCTAAGCTTAATATAACCTTCATACAAAGGAGGACCGGCAATATGTCCTCACTTCTCTGAATTTAAGTTGGTTTACCATTCTTGTGAGGACTTCTGGTACTCACAAGTATATTAAAATGTGTACACACACACACACAGGACAAAGCTGCTGAGAGTGCCTTACAGAGTGACTTACAGCCCCCGTCTTGGTGCTGTCTATGTTGCAGTCGGGGATGATTTTGGAGAGCGTGACGATCCAATTGTTGATCTTGTCTCTCCGCCGCCTCTCAACTGTTGAGACACACAGAACAGGTTCAGAGAAAGAGGTGAACAATAGGGATACATGCGGAGTGGTTAGGGTCTACATGGATATTTTTCTATGCATGCCTTGAATAGTCACTTAGCTAGACATGTGACATTGTGGGAGCATCTGACAGTTCAACAGCAGCCTCTAGTGGTTGGTTGATATACAAAATGAAATTCCCTAAAAGTGCCTCTGGGATACAATTAGAAAAAAGATATTGTCCAACATCACAAGGTGCAGCTAATTTAAAAAGAAATTCAACAAGAAATTGCATACACTACATGGCCAAAAGTATGTGGACTCCCCATTCAAATGAGTAGATTCAACTATTTTAACCACACCGTTGCTGACAGGTGTATAAAATCAGGCACAAAGCCATGCAATCTCCATGGACAAGCATTGGAGGTAGAATGGCCCTTACTGAAGAGCTCAGTGACTTTCGACATGGCACCGTTATAGGACGCCACCTTTCCAACAAGTCAGTTCGTCAAATTTCTGCCCTGCTTGAACTGCCCCGGTCAACTGTAAGTGCTGTTATTGTGAATAGGAAACGTCTAAGAGTAACAACGGCTCAGCTACGAAGTGGTAGGCCACACAAGTTCACAGAACTGGAACGCAGAGTGCTGAAGCGTGTAAAAATTGTATGTCATCAGTTGCAACACTCACTACAGAGTTCCAAACTGCCTCTGGAAGCAACGTCAGCACAAGAACTGTTCGTCGGGAGTTTCATGAAATGGGTTTCCACGGCCGAGCAGCCGCAGACAAGCCAAAGATCACCATGAGCAATGCCAAGCATCGTCTGGAGTGGTGTAAAGCTCACAGCCATTGGACTCTGGAGCAGTGGAAACCCGTTCACTGGAGTGATGAATCACGCTTCACCATCTGGCAAGTCGATGGATTAATCTGGGTTTGGCGGAAGCCAGGAGAACGCTACCTGCCCGAATGCATAGTGCCAACCTTAAGTTTGGTGGAGGAGGAATAATGGTCTGGGCCTGTTTTTCATGGTTCGGCTAGGCCCCTTAGTTCCAGTGAATGGAAATCTTAACGCTACAGCATGACAATGCCCCTGTGCACAATGCAAAGTCCATACAGAAGTGGTTTGTCAAGATCAGTATGGGAAAAACTTGACTAGCCTGCAAAGAGCCCTGGCCTCAAACCCACCTAATACCTTTGGGATTAATTGGAACGCCGACTGTGAGCCAGGCCTAGTCGCTCAACATCACGAATGCTCGTGGCTGAATGGAAGTAAGTCCACGCAGCAATGAGCCAACATCTAGTGGAAAGCCTTCCCAGAAGAGTGGATGCTGTTATAGCAGCAAAGAGGGGGACCAACTCCATATTAATTTCCATGATTTTAAAATGAGTCCATATACTTTTGCCATGTAGTGTATCTTGGAATGCAGAAGTAAAGCACAGAATTGCATGGTTAAGATACACTGGCGTTCAAACGTTCGGGGCCACTTAGAAATGTCCTTGTTTTTGAAAGAAAAGCACATTTTTTGTCCATTAAAATAACATCAAATTGATCAGAAATACAGAGTAGACATTGTTAATGTTGTAAATGACTATTGTAGCTGGAAGCGGACGATTTTTAAAGGAATATCTACATAGGTGTACAGAGGCCCATTATCAGCAACCATCCCTCCTGTGTTCCAATGGCATGGTGTGTTAGCTAATCCAAGCTAATCATTTTAAAAAAGGCTAATTGATCATGAGAAAACCCTTTTGCAATTATGTTAGCACAGCTGAAAATGTTTGCCCTGATTAAAGAAGCAATAAAACTGTCTTTCTTTAGACTAGTTGAGTATCTGGAGCATCAGCATTTGTGGGTTCGATTACAGGCTCAAATGGACAGAAACAAAGTACTTTCTTCTGAAACTCGTGAGTCTATTCTTGTTCTGAGAAATGAAGGCTATTCCATGCCAGAAAATGCCAAGAAACTGAAGATCTCGTACAACGCTGTGTACTACACCCTTCACAGAACAGCGCAAAATGCACAACTGAGCAAGAGGACAGTACATTAGAATGTCTAGTTTGAGAAATAGACGCCTCACAAGTCCTCAACTGGCAGCTTCATTAAATAGTACCCGCAAAACACCAATCTCAACGTCAACAGTGAAGAGGCGACTCTGGGATGCTGGCCTTCTAGGCAGAGTTGCAAAGAAAAAGCCATCTCTCAGACTAGCCAATAATCTTTTATTTTTAAGATTGTGCTTTTGCCTGACACTAGACAGAGGAAGTTTTGGGGGAAAAAAGTGTTATGGACAGACGAATCTAAGTTTGAGGTGCTCGGATCACAAAGAAGAACATTTGTGAGACGCAGAAAAAAATAAACGATGCTGGAGGAGTGCTTGACACCATCTGTCAAGCACGGTGGAGGCAATGTGATGGTCTGTGCGTGCTTTGGTGGTGGTAAAGTGGGAGATTTGTACAGGGTAAAAGGGATCTTGAAGAAGGAAGGCTATCACTCCATTTTGCAACGCCATGCCATACCCTGTGGACAACACTTAATTGGAGCCAATTTCCTCCTACAACAGGACAATGACCCAAAGCACAGTTCTAAACTATGCAAGAACTATTTAGGGAAGAAGCAGTCAGCTGGTATTCTGTCTATAATGGAATGGCCAGCACAGTCACTGGATCTCAACCCTATTGAGCTGTTATGGGAGCAGCTTGACCGTATGGTACGTAAGAAGTGCCCATCAAGCCAATCCAACTTGTGGGATGGGCTTCAGGAAGCATGAGGTGAAATCTCTTCAGATTACCTCAACAAACTGACAACTAGAATGCCAAAGGTCTGCAAGGCTGTAATTGCTGCAAATGGAGGATTATTTGACAAAAGTTTGAAGGACACAATTATTATTTCAATTAAAAATCCTTATTTATAACGTTGTCAACATCTTGACTATAATTCCTATTCATTTTGCAACTCATTTCATGTGTTTTCATGGAAAACAAGGACATTTGTAAGTGACCCCAAACTTTTGAACGGTAGTGTATATTGGCTCAGAGAACATTGAATCGTGGAGGATTGTTGGTGATGTAGGCCCTTCCCTTTGCTCACCTTCATTGTGTTGCGCTCTCCTCCTTTCATCTCTGGGTGTCCGTGGGCCATCCATTTTCCTACAGACAAAAATAGAACATTTCACCCATTTTCAAAACCTGGGAGTCCT